>NC_133897.1:87246107-87918111 GCF_964199755.1 Larus michahellis
GTTATAGACAATTAACTTCAGAGATAGATTGGTGTTAGTCTACAAAAAGTCTTTTTGTTCTGTCTTTGTTCAGTGCCTTGACACAGGATTTAGGAACGTGACGTAGATTACTAAGTGTTATGGCTATTCAGATGCTAAATATATAAAAAAAAAAAAAAAAGGCATTTCAAAATGTCAACAGATATCTCAGATCAGTCTTAAAATGGTACTACCACATAGCTATTCTCTGTCTGCAGAAGCCAAGTTCTGACAGATGCCCCAACAAACAGCTGTGCTGGTTTGACAAGTTACCAGACAGTAGACCACTATTCTACATTGCTGGGGGTTATTGCCACCCCCAAAAGATTAATGTCTTCATGTGAATGGTACCGAATCTTCTCCAGCCTAAATCAGGTGGTGTTAATTTCAATAATTTCAAGGGGCAGTTTGAGCAAATCCCTCCAATTGGTAGTTGCCCAAAGTGCTCTCCTTTCAGAGATGTGGGGTAGTAGCCTCCTGCAGAGCAGTTGAAACAGGCTGCTTAGGCATCAGTATTTTAAGGGCACAAGACAATCACTGTATATGTAGTTCAAACTGATGCAACTTAAATACAGGAAAAAAGCAGATTCACCTTTTAAGTTTGTGTACTCCCTTAAGGTAAACTGGTTTTCCCCTTGACCCTAACAGCAGTGTGACATTTCTTCATCTTTGTTGAAATTTTTCAACACTTAGCCTCTGTCACTGATGTCCTTACCTAACTTGATCACTCTTTTACACCTCTGTGAAACTGACTATAAAGTGGTGTCAGTGAGACATGCAGTATTTTAAACAAATAAATGACACCTGTATTAATGCCTTTCACTTCAAGGTGTGATCTTCCATACCTTTCTTTCACAACTGGCTTGTGAGGTCATTGCAGTTCTAGATAAAGTGATGGCACAAAAGATTATCTGATTAGGTGTTTTTTTTCTGTAGCACATCAAGTAAGAAATACCATGCGTATAGAGTAAGTACACTTTACTATCTTTCCTCATACCTCTGTCTTGACTTTTGAAAGACAGCTTTGTATCACAGGTAGTGATCAGAGGACAAGTGCAGAGGAATCACAAGGCACCTGAAACCCTGAACTTTGTATCTTCTCCATTATTTATCTGGTATGTTTTATATGCTACTTGTGACTGGACTTTTGTCAGCCTCCTGCTATACCATCAGAGTCATGACAGTAGCTTTCCTATTCCCAGGATCTGCTGTTCTTTTTTTTTTTTCTTTCCCCAAAGCTCACATAATATTTGATATTCTAGTTATTTATTGTTTCCTACTACATGTTTCATATTCAAGGAACCTGCATGGATTCTGCCTTGAATTTATAAATGTTATTAGGAGTTTTTGTTCAATTGGATTTACTCCTTGTGAATCCAGCTCAGAGAACCTAAATATAAAATATTCTCAGGAAGTTAGGCACTCAGTGACTTTAGGCACTTTTTCCCAGAAAATTTAGGTACCTAACTGATAACACAAATGTACGAATTCTCTAATCAAAGATTCTACTCAGATGCTGTGTAACCTCACTTCAAATGTATAGACTGAAACAGTTACTAATTTAAGAGACAACTCCAATGACTTAAAACTGTATTATTTCATTTCATTTGCCACCACGCAGTAGTGGGACAATATGAATTACCTAGGATAAAAGGGTGTAGTGGCTAGCAAGAAGTGATAAAGGTACATGTTTTCTACAAGTGTCCCAAGTATTTATCAGAAAAGTTTACTGTCTCTGAGCCTGCTCAGAATTGATTCAGTATCTCCTGAAAAATCAAGCACATAACTGGCCAGAAAGTTTTCAATGAAAACAAATTTTTACTTTAAATTGCCAGTTCTTCAATATCAAAATGGTTCATCCAAAACAGTTTGGTTTCAATAAATTTTCCCCCAAAGGAAGAAAGGGAATCCATGCAAATCCTAAGTGAATTCGTGGTCAAATACATCACTGACATAGAATTAGTGTTTTCTGATTCTGCAGTTACGGAGCAGTCAGATTTACTGAGGCTACAGGTTGGCTAGCCTGAAATGCAGACTCACAGCCGCAACTGGGATGTAGTTCTCTGCCCTGCATATGGGCTCTGGGAACCTTTGATGATCCCATCCGAAGTCACAGCTGCCTGGTCATTGAGACTCTCTGGAGGAGAACTGGAATTTGGAGCCCAGAATTCCCAAGACAGGTGTAGTGACACCAGGTCCCAGAGGTCCCTAACAGCATTGCACTGAAACCTGACAGCCTTCTAACAAAACTGCTGATCTTTAAGTTTGCTACACCTTAAGGGACCAATAACATTACTTAATGGTTAACTTAAGTGGTGATCCTCTTAAGAAAATGACTTTTATAATTTGAATGTGTTTTTTTATAATTTGAATTAATTTCACAATTTTATAATTTGAATGAATGGCTTTTATAATTTGAATGAATGGCTTTTATAATTTGAATGAATTTTTACTGTGTCCAGTTCTGGGCTCCCTAGTTCAAGAAGGACAGGGAACTGCTGGAGAGGGTGCAGCAAAGGGCTACAGAGATTATTAGGGGATTGGAACACCCCTCTTATGAAGACAGACTGAAGAATTTGGGTGGTTTTTGTCTGGAACAAAAGATGACTGACAGGGGATCTTATCAACGCTTATAAATATTTAAAGGATGGCTGTCAGGAGGATGGGGACAGTGGTGTCCCACAGCAGCACAAGGGGTAACGAGCACAAACTTGAGCATAGGAAGTTCCACCTAAACATGAGGAGGAACTTCTTTACTTTGAGGGTGGCAGAGCACTGGAACAGGCTGCCCAGAGACGTGGTGGAGTCTCCGTCTCTGGATATGTTCAAAACCCACCTGGATGCACTCCTGTGCAACGTGCTCTAGGTGATCCTGCTCTGGCAGGGGGCTTGGACTAGATGATCTACAGAGGTCTCTTCCAACCCCTACCATTCTGTGATTCTGTGAATTTTCATTGAATGTGGAGGCAGTCCTGTTCCACAAAATGGGTTATTGCTAGATGACCTTTTGATCTATCTTTACATGACACATCCAAAATTACACAGGAAGCTTGTATCAGAGAAAGAAATTGCACCAAGGATTCCTAGACAGTGGCTTAGCACCAAGAAATTTTTCCTCTCCATAAGGGTACAGTAATTTTTCTGGGGAAGTAAAAAACATTCTTTTGCACCTTTTCCACATGTATTTCTTCAAAGACTGTTTATGAAGTGAATGAACACAAAAATTTGTGCTTCACTACAACTTTATCATCTTCACACATCAAAATTGCCTGATTGTGTCTAGTGTGTAAACACTGAAGTGTTTAAATATTTAAAAGACATGCTTTGCGATGCTAATTAAAATTCTGTATTATCCATGATTAAAGCACTATTTCAGCTTTTCCATATTCTGGTAAGAGATGTTGTGAAAACATTTCTTTAAAGGAGATATGGTAAATTTTTCTGGCTTTATCTTTTCAGTCTCATTCAATGTTTTCACAGTATGTCAAATATATATTACCAATAGATTAAAATCGGTCTCTAACATAGCATGTGGCTTACTCTAAATGAATACTACCTTACCTGACTATTTTGCTTTTCATTTTATGTCTTTTCTGATTTTTCAGCATTTGAGTTATATGTGTTAAACCTCCCATATTCTCAAACATAATGGAACACATTTTAGAGATAATATACAACTAATTACCCATCCATCTCAGGGACTTATATATTTACTTTTTCCTGAAACATACTGAAACTGTATTTGTCACCTTGCCAAAGACCAAGAAGCTGGTCCCCAGGCCAACTAGAATATATTGTCTTACATTCTCACTGTATATATAGTGCAGAACCTGGAGCAACCTGTCCTCTGAGCAGAAGAGAAATCTGACCAGCCACCATCAAATTGCATTTAAATGTTGTTGACACTACGCAAAGACTATGTGTTTTGGAGATCCTGTGAACACAGTGGTTATGCAATCTGCCTGCATTTTGCAGCTGCTTTAATAAAATCCCAAATAATGAGTCAGTAATATTTTCCATTTAAATATTACATTCCTGTTAGCAAGACTAAATTTGTGCATGCCTGTATAAGAGATATTTATTTTTCTCATATAAAACTTCATGGATTAAAGGACTTTCTGCTCTGTACTAATGAATGTACAGTTAAGAAAGTGCACTGGCACAAGTACATCATAGATAAAGTCTTTTCTGCTGTTTCATTAGAAAATACTAATCTTCCCCGCTTTTCTTTGCTCTCTATTGTTACGGTCTCCCTCTCCCTATCTGTGGGGCTTAAGTGGCCTTTAGACAGGTGCAAGCACTGATGGGGCAATTTTAGAGATTCAAAGGACACTAGGAACGGAACAGATTCATGCTATGATATTTCTCTGCCATAAGTGCATAATTTAGGGCAACAATAGTGCTTCTGCCCCAGCTTTACAGCCTCTGAAAAAATAAGGGAAAACTAGCACCTTGCTCTTCTGGCCAACAGTACCCATTAAGCGTGAGTCAACTCTCGGGTTTCCCATGCTCTTTTATTGTTGTACTCAAAAATGCAATTTTTCTCTCAGCTTCTTTATTCAAATCTCTTATGTGCAGAAGATAAACACAGTAGCACTGAAACCCTACATATTTGAAATAATCATATTTGGAGTGATTTTGAAGTGAGACACAATGGAGTCTATTAAGCCAAGTCTGAAAGTGTAAAGGCGCTTATTTTGTTTTTATATGAAACCTGTGTCTGTGATACAGGCATTCTTTACAAAATGATGCATTTCTACTCATAATTTTGCATGGAATTGTTTTTACCATTTTGCTGTATTTTTTTCAGAAAATATATGAGAAAAGGCAAAATCAGTTACCATTATTATATATTCAATACTCTGCACAGTTTGGGGGAGGGTGTTCTATTCATTTAAAGCTTCTTCGGGTAAAAGAAAAAAAATCAGTTCACAAAGGACAGACCTGTGGACAGAGCAGAGATTGTCATAAGCCCTTCTTTTTCATCTGATTTAGATTCTGACTAAATAATTAAAAATCCTTTGTGTTTGAGGTTATCTCCAAGACAGTTTATTTTACATAATGCTGACATTTGATTAACCTACAACTTTGAAATATGATCTTGCATTGTCTTTGTTTTGTATGTAATGAGTCAGAAAGATATTTTTTTTTCTCTAATATGAACCAAGGCAGTGTCAGTCCATAAGCAGAGTTTTGACCCATCTCTCACTGTTGAAAGTGATCTCACTCACAAAATTGTGTGCTGAAACGGAAAGGCAAGCTCACAAGAAAAGCTGCTTGCTATATGCAAAAATTATATGGCTGCTGTTGAGTATCAAAGACTTCTAAAACAATAGGTGCCCAAAAATGTTGTTAAAGGATCTGTGGGTGCCTCTGTCAGCCTGTGATTCCTGCCATGGACCCTAGTATCAATTTGCTGAGGCAGCTTTTTTGGCATACCTCTCTTCATCTGCAGCCTTCTAGCATCTCAGTTTCCTTATCGTCATGCTCAGGTAGGTGGTAGAAACGGTTTATAATGGGAAGTATTCATTTATAAGATAAGGTATTTCAGAAATCCAGCTGGATGACGCAGGAATCACGAGAAGCTACAGGCATTTAAAACCTGGCAGGAAAACCAAGAGGAAGAGAATAGCAGTGCTGGAGAAAGACTAGTAGAAATGACACTGATCTTGAGGTCACCTCGATATCCCATCAGGAGCTTGTCAGATTCCCAGAGCTCTAACCGAGCTCTTTATAAAGATTGTGGCACCTGTCTATGGTGTATGGTGTATTTAGCCAACACAGATGCTTGTCGTGAAGACATACACTGCCAGTACAAGTGCAGTGATATCTAAGGGCTTTAATGTCTTTATACTGCTGCTTCATGTGCCTGATCTGAGCTCACAGACTTTGTACTGAAGAAACTGTTACAGCTGTGATTGCCCTTGATATAATCTTAAACTAAATAGCAGCATCTAAAAATAATAATTTCTTTGGCTGAACAGCAGCTAGACCAGTAGATCAAATATTCAAAACAAGTGACTGTTGCTGTTAAAAAAAAAAGATTACACGTGGCTCACTGGCCAGCTGGAAGGATAAACTGATGGAGGTTTGAAGCAGTGACTTAATCTTAACTTTCCTACTTATCCTTAGTGTATTATGTAACATAATAAATATATTTAAAAAACAAACCAAACCAAACCAAACCAAATCAAAACATCAATTTTAAGAGAGAGAATAAGATACATAAAAGTAACTTAGCAAACTGTTAAACAGCTGCAGGCAGCATACATTCACTTCAGCTTTAGTTATTATAGTAGGAAGCAAGGTGACTGGAAAGCCTCAGAGAATTCCAGACTAGTTAATTATTCATTTAATAGCTAAAAGAAAAATCAATTAGCAATAAGGCATAATTATTTCATATTAATTGATAATGCTAAGTAGATTGCAATAATTTTATATTAATGACAAGTGGAAAAAAAACCCATCTGCTGAAAGACAAAGTGATCGGTCACTAACTCTGTGCTCATACAAGGACTCCAATCTTCAAGTTCCCTAAAACAACTTTTTGAAACTTAGTCTTTATATAAAGTAAGATTTCTTCCCTAATAGGTTTGCCAACTAAAAATTATTCTGTCCCATTTCTTATTTCTATTGAATTATTTTCCATTTATTTGCTGAATTGTGTGAAGGTGTAGAAATACTCTGCAGCTGTTTTTCCCTGTCCTCCTTTTATTTCTTATGCACATTAATTACTTGGATGTGCAATACACAGGATATTTATTAAATCTTCAGATGATACTAGGCAGAAACAGAATGAAATAACTTTGAAGGATAGGATTAGAATTGGAGAAATTACCAGAAGCATGCAGATTGCAATTCAGCAAGTTCAAGGACAAAAGTAACACGGTTATGAAGAAATGATACAAAAACAAGGTGGGAAATGGCTTGGGTCAGCTGTTACACAGAAGATGTGGAGCCTACAGTGTTTCTCAAATTAAACACAAGATAACATGTTATTTAGCAGAGAAAAACAAAGTTTATATTGAAAGGAATTATCAGGAAAGTTGCAATGTAGAACCATGAAGAAATATTTCTAGCAATGTAATGCCTCAGCTGAAGTTCTGTTACCATGAGCCAGCACACACTTCTGAAAAAATACAGGATGTTGAGAAAAAAGGAGAATAATCAGAAGTCTGGGAAACTATATGTTTGAGATTAATTAGCTGTAACTGAGGTTTGTTTAGTCTGGTGAAAAGCATATATGAAGGGAGATGTGATTAAAATATTGTAAATATAAATGACTGCAGTAAAAAGGGAAGGCAGTTTTCCATGCTTATTGTGGATATGACAAGAAGCATCAGGCTTATGCTATAATAAGAGGACAAATTTGCTATTTTAAGGTTGTTTAAATTCCACCATGGATACATTACAGAAGCTGTAGAGATAGCTTGGAACCTTTTAAGACCTGGTCAGGCAAACACCTTTCAAGTATGGATTACATACCATTACGCCTAATTTGAGATAGAATAATACTGTGTATGTCTTTTGAGATTCCTTTCAGCTCTATTGCTTGTAATTAGTAGTACCTTAAAACTTTATGAACTTATATATATAAACTACCATATATAAGAATATCAAAATTCTATTAATTTTCAGACTTCAGCTGGAAAAACAAAACATAACATTAAGACATATTTTAAGATAAACCTTAAAATGTTTACCTATTTGATGACGTTCCAATTCAAATTGAACAGAAAAGACTCTCATGATTATCATTTTTTAATCGCTTTCCAAAAAAATTTTGCACCACAGACTGTTTTATCCAGGCTGTTGTTTATCCATTCTTTACAGTTTACTACCTCAGTAATAGAAAATTACACTTTCTTGTATGCCTTCCCAGGAAACCGCACAATCTCTTTTGTACATCTTTCTTACTAGCATTTCTTCTGTGTTCCTCTAACAGACAATGTCACATCTCGCACCAGTAGTTTGCTTTGTTCTGCTTTTTCACAGGTCTGTCTCATCATTACAGAAACATATCAATTGTTTTTGTTCACGCCTACTTTCCTAGGAAACCGAACACAGTTCCTTTGTCATCTGCGTCACCTACCCAGCCTCCGCGCACAAGGATACTAATAACTTTCTCATTGCCATTCCTACTTTTAACTTCCAGCATTCTTCTGTCCATGATTCTGTCTCTCACTGACCTTATTTTTCTGTTCTGATGCATAGTAAGCATGCATTTATTCAGTACAAAATATGATACATTCTTCAAAATTGCATTGCATGATTTTGACTTGAAGATGGATTTAATGGAACATAACTACTTATTCCAATGGAATTATTTTCAATTTATGCTTTTGTAATTGAAAGAAGAATCAAATATTTTTTGATAGTTCATAGTTCGTAGTATTTCTCTTTGATTGCCATACAAAATATATGTGTCTTGTTAGTTACATCAATTCTCATGATCTGTCAGGAAAAATAATTTAAGAAACAATTGAAACAAAATAATTTCTTATAAATGTCAATACTTATTATTCTTAAATTGTCATCTTTTTCATAGGTTTTTTTGAGTAATTTTCTTCAAATGACCCATTCTTTCTAGACAACAGATGACATTGTTACTCTGTATTATATGCAATTTTACCTAATTTGCTTTACTTCTACAGGACTTTAGTGCAAAAATATAATTCAGGCTTCCAGCATGATACATGGTATTGTATACTCAAAGTAATTTAAGGTGCAAGTGTTACAGACAATTTTTTTTCTGTACATAATAATGTGCACAATAAATAATGTGTAAGAACTAACCATTCATTAGCAGAAGTGTCATTGATGAATGAATTTAGTAAAGTTTACTTTAAAATTTAAAACAGACCTGACTTGTCTGTCTTCTGAACTCTCCCATCACAATAATCTCTAATTCCATAAGTGATACACCAAGCCCTCCTTCCCCTAGGCATATTCAGTTACTACAAGGGATTGTGCAACTTGTTCCTGATCTTCAGCAATTACCATGTCATCATGAGACACACTGTGCAGTGGAAAGTGATTCATTATCACTGTTGCAATAGACCAACGTATGAAATATCCTGTCCTGGTTCTCTTTTGTCATTTTGGCAGGTCATAGATCATATTCCTCACTTCAGATCTCGTGGTTTCACCAAGACTTTAACATTGGTCTTTCACATCCCAACTGATTATTTTAACTGCTGGAGTACTAAATGAATCTGTAATAATCTCTTCTGCTGCAGGTAATCTACTGTTTCATCAACAATTATCACTTCAACAAAGGAGGAAGACCACCTCATTGTGTAAAACAATGACTTTTTACATCAAAGGATGAGATTCAAATTATTCAAGATCCAATGAAAGTCTACACAAAGAGAAAAAGATTTCACAGTAGAGATTCACAACAAAGTACCTTGGTAATTAAGGCATTTGTCTGTACTATAGAAGATCTGCTAAAGCTCCATATTCAAATTACCCGTAAGGCAGAGAACAGAGCTCTGGTTTCTCAAATCCAGAGGATTTTACCGTTCTGTGGAGGATTAGTCTCTTCAGTGATTGCCAGCAAATTCTTGAAAGCCCTATTTATACATAGAACACAGTAAGATTAAAGAGGACTATTAATATTTCAAGTGTACTTTAACCATTGGCTGATAACAACCACAAGAGCAACAAAAAGGGGAATCCTAGAAAAAACAAATCACGGTCTATTTCTGGTTCCTTAAACTTCTGAGAACACAAATATATCAGCTGAAATCTTAGGACCTTCATTTCCATAGAAACAAGTAAGGAAAGGATTTTCACCATATGGCAGTGTATGTTTTGTAAGGTTGATGCAAGGGGGAACAGACATTCATATATTATAAGCAATGCAACTGTTTCGTAATTTTGTTGGAGTTCTTGCCTAAGCAGCATACTCAGGCTTGAGGTTCTCCTCAGTCGTTCACTAGTAAGATATTTCCACAAGGAGATTCACATAAAAGCCAAATAATTCTTTTCATCTTTCTCCACTGATTAGATAGGAAATTGACATTTCTGTATTTCCATAGTGACTGAGTTTCAGTACGATGAATAAAGATCCTGGAGTCCCCTTTTTTTTTTTTTTTTTTTGAGTCAGGTATGTTTAAACTAACACACAGTGAATAAGACTGCCTCCCAGAAATGCAGTCTAGGTGATCAAAACACATAAAGATTATAGAAAATATATATATGTCAGATGTTCCTGGCAGCACACATGGCATATGCATAAAAAAAAAAAAAAAAAAGAGGGTTGTGGGGTTTTTTCAAGTACCCAAAGTAACCTTAGGATATAAATACAGATAACCAAAAGGGGAACCATTATTCAACTGGGGGCTCATTGATGTTTACAAAACAAATTGAAACAAATTCCTTTATTTAGAACACTCCTAAAAATAGTGGGGGAGGGGCATTTTTAAGAGGTTGAAAACATTATATTTTTATATAACTTTCAAAATTGTTGGTGATATTTTTTATAAAGTAATTTTTCATACTTAATTGAGCACAGTAAGTTTTAACTAACTATGGAGGATGAAATACCTTCATGGCCCCAAAATATTTTACTTATATAGAAGCAATTTAAGCATGTACAAACTCTATCCCTTAATATGGTGTAAATAGTTCTCTGAGTCTTGTTTGTGGCTACCTTTATTTGTTATGATGATCAGAAAGGTTCAAACAGATTTTGTAGAAGGCTAATTTTACTATTCATTTTTCAGAAGGATATTTCACAAAGTGTTTTACACAACTGTGAGACTGAATGAACACTTTTTGAATTTTGACAATTTTTATGCAGATAAAAGGAACGTGACTGAAATTTTCACTTTTTTTTTTTTTTTTTTGATAGAATCATCTAAAAACTGAATTCGAAGGGCCATTGCCACACCTTATGGGAAATGCTTACATTAGCTTGTTTACATATGAATCTCTAACACCTTTTACATGACTCAAAGGACAAAACTTCCCTAAATAGTTAAGTCTTGCCTAATGATCCCATACACAATGTACTAGTAAATATTCTGCACAGAATGTTAAGGACCTTGGTGCTGCTTCAACAAACATGTTATTCCAAACCATGTCCAGAGAGGGCAATGAAGCTGGTGAGGGGTCTGGAGAAAAAATCTTTTGAGGAGCAGCGGAGGGAGCTGGGGTTGTTCAGCCTGGAGAAAAGGAGGCTGAGGGGAGGCTTATCGCTCCCTACAACTACCTGAAAGGAGGGTGTAGAGAGGTGGGGGTCGATCTCTTCTCCCAAATAACAAGTGATAGGACAAGAGGAAACGGCCTCAAGTTGTGCCAGGGACTCATTATTAGGGATGGTCATTGAGAGAACTCAGGAAGTATCAATACAACTGGCAACTCCCCAGATAAATGACTATTCTTAGACATCAGGCTTCTTAAAAAGGGGCATGAGCTATTATTTTTTTAGAAAGTTTACTTAATGATCACTTAATAAGACAGTAACCAAAAAAAGAAAATTAATTAGTCAAACAGAGTTGCATGTCCTTTCTTAGCATATTAAATAAGAACCTGTTAATCAAATTCTTGTAGCACTTATTCTTAGGAATTACTGCTAAATAAGACATAAGAATGAATCAGATTAAAAAAAAAAATTGTTAGAGATATTTTTAGAATATTATAACAGGGAAGGGGTAAAATGTTCTGTTTGTATCTCTTTCTTTTTAAATCAAACATTCAATTTCCTTTATATTTCAATCAGCACAGATGCTTCACCACTAGGAAAAAAAATATAAAAGAAAAGGTTTCAGGTTGCTTCAAAAGAATGGAGAAAAACTTCTCACTTGTCACAAGAAATGTTCTTAAGGCTGTAAATCCTGCATTAAAATGATACCAAAAGATATCACATCTTTCTACTTAGAGCCATCAGTTTTCAAAAACCATAAATTTCTGTAAATATGTTTAATCTTTATCTCAGGATGTGCTTTCCAAACACAACTCCTTCACACACACTACTTCAGAGCAACAAACAGCTGCTCAGCTCAGTTTTATACTGTAATGTCAGTTTACCTCTAGTCAATCATTATTTTTTAGAAAATGAAATCAGTGGAACAGTCTCAGTAGGAAAAATTAAAAACAAAAGCTGGTTTATAATTAATTAACTCTAGTTAATTATAATATAATTAAATACAAAAGGATTAATTGAAGACCAAATAAAAATATAATAAAAATTAACAGTTCTACTCGTTCTGACAGGAAAAGCAAAACTGAAATTTATTTATTTATGCGTTTATTTTTTTGTTTGTTCATTTTCATTCACAGTATCTGCCTTCTCCTTATAACTTACATGAGGTGTCAAAGAAAAAAACAGGAAACGCAAATGGAAAAGGAAACGGAAACGGAAATGGAAACAGAAACAGAAATGGGGGGGGGGCAAAATAAAAATAAAAATAAAAAAGAAGAAAAAGAAAAATTCACGTTTTCCACAAGCAATCTAGAACCACTGGTAGTTATACAGAATCAGAGCTACAAACCCCTTAAACAATATCATATCAGTCTGGGTTTTCACTTTATGATTTTGATTTACATTCATTTGCTTAGCATAAAGACACCGTAATATTTCTCAGTGTTTATCCTACTGCACTGTGACATTGCTATTAACTTCTCTATTCCTCTGCTGTGTTTATAAGCAGGGAGGCAGAGTGACTCAAATTAACTCTTCCTGTCTCTCATTTATATTTTTCAAATATTAACTACTTCATAAGAAAACCACATTTTGTTTTGTTTGTATGATACAGTTTTTTTACTCTTTCAAACTTCATTGTTCCTGTGCGTATTAATAGCACTTCTGGTTTTACTCCTTTTTTCACACAGAAGAAATAAAAAGGGAGAGTTGTTCACCTCACATTACACTTTGATATCAGCTGTGTTTCATGTAAAAATCTTTCAGATGGATCCAGTCACACCAGCTTGCTCACTAGTCTGTTGCAATGCAACAAAGTTGGAAATTAGACTCCCCATAGAGTATTAGTAGTTCTCATGGCCTTATAAATATTGATAATCACAAAACCGTTAAGTGGATGCATCTCTGTTGCAAAAGATACCATAGGAAGCACTGGAAGAGATTTTCCCCAATGAAAAAAGAAAAAAAAAAAAGACAGAAAGGAAAGGAAAGAAAAAAAAAGAATCCTACAGAGATTATGCTACCTTGCTGTGAAATCAAGGAATTTTGCTGAATAGCTCACTGCTTCCTGCAGGGAAAAAATTTTGCAGAAATGTGTCAGGCACAGCCTGGCATTGGATGATAAAGAAAATTAAAGACTGAGATTATGGTTATATCTGTCTTTCAAAGTGAAAATAAAAAGACATGGGTTGAATACTTTTATTTGAGCTCATGGTGTTCAAAAAAACAGGCAAACATTTATCCACTAAGTTAAATAATGTCAGATAAAGCAGCCTCCCACACCAAAAATACAGATTTTCATGAAGAAACTAAGCTGATCCCATCCATAATTGGGAATCAATGACAGGAATTGTACCAGGTAACATTTTAGTCTCCTGTAGTCACATCTCTGGCTTTGATGATGGGTGCACCCATGGGTGCTTTTGAATTTGCATAGTGAAACTAGTACTAAGGCACCATAGGCGCTGTCAGCTACCTGAGGCCAGGAACGCCAGGGGCTCCCCAGCATCCATGAGGGCAGGCAGGGCCTGGCAGTCAGGACCCATCCCACCACGCTAACCAGGAGCAGGGTAGTCGGGAGCCACTGGGTCAGGCACTGGGGACCTCCCCAGGCATTGGGCAGCTTTCTGTGGATGGGGATGGGCTGAGGTCAGGCTGAGACATGGGCCTGTGGGTGGGCCTGGCTTGCTGGGGCCCATGGCTGGGCATGGCAGATCTGTGAGGAGCTGGAGACCATCCCTGCTGCAGCTTCACTGGCGCAGGGGCTGAAGGCCCTGGGGGTCTGACATGGGGTCCTGGGCTGTTGGCAGCATGGGGGGAGGTTCAACAGGGACAGTCAGGGTTGGTGGTGCTCCCAGGGACGTGATAGGAGGTAACTGAATCAGTCTACTTGGATTTTCAGAACTTCTAAGGTTCCATATTTGCTTTTGTACCAGGTACAAGTGCCCAGATTCTGGCAAGGGAAGCTGCAGGGTGGACCCCTGCAGCGAGCAGACAGGGCTACTCCATGCTGGACACCGCTGGTTCCAGAGGGCTCCAACGGCTATTGAAAAAGACTAACAGCAACTGTTACTTTTGCAAAGGTGTTCATCATCTAATTTTTTGTAGGCCTATTCTAGTCTGTGAACCTTCTGAAATGAATAACAAAGATGTTCTCGGCAAACTTTAAGATTTCTGAAATTTTTGCAATATACCATCATGTATGTTAAAGACTATAATAACTTGTCCTGGTTTGAGGTAAAACAGAACCAATTTTCTGCTCAGCAATTTTACTTTGCAGCTAAGCCTCTTCTAACCAACTGAACTCCCTGAAATTATCAGAATATTGTTCAGACACTGTTCACTCCCAGAGAGGTAAGACTTAATTTTTTCTAATTTATGGCAAGAAATGGCATGCAGAGAGCCTATTCCGTGTACTTATTGCTATAACAACCAAGGTCAGCTAATTTTGTTATATGCCCTGTCAGAGAGTTGGAAGCAGAAAAGTGTAGAGGGGTCACATCTGTGGGGAGGAGCGGACAGGACAGGTGACCCAAAACTGACCAACAGGGTACTCCATCCCATCTGCATCCTGCTTAGTACAAAAGCTGAGGGATCAAAGGGTCAGCCCCCTTTCTTCAATGGCCAGCATCCAAGGAGGACACTGTCTGTTCGTCTGCTTTTAATTCCAGTCTGTGCATTCCTGAACCCGGTTTCTGAATACAGTTCCCATCTGTCACTGAGTCCTGTCTAGGAATTCCCCAGTGCCTGCCAGTGATGTGATCATCATCCTGGGAGCTTAATACAGTTTTGTATGTACTGTATATATTTCATTATTCTCTTTTTATTTGATTTTTACTATTTCATTAAAGTAGTTTAGTTTTTTTTCTGAATTCTTAAGTCTCTTTCTCTCTCTCTTCCCCCTCTCCCTTCTGGGAGAGGTGGGGGAGAGCATCTGTCATTTGTTTCAGTGGCCAGTTCAGCCCAAACCATGACACAACTAAAGCACAGTTTTTAAAAGGTGCTGATATTCATGTAGATGATATGACCCTTGGAGGGACTCTACAAGTTCATCTACACTTAAAGCAAAAATGTGTTCAGTGGTTGCTACTACTTATGACAATGAAATGCATTGGTGACACGAGAAAATAAAAGTAAATTAATGTAGAATAAAATTTATTTCACTTGCTTGAAATAAACAACTTGCAAAATGGCATTTCAAATGTATGTGTGCTTCAACTTACAGCAATTAAAAAAATATATTTAAAGGTCCTTTTAATGCTTACATATCTTACTTGTTCTAAAACACAGAATTCTATCTTTGCTTTACATATAGCCTAATTCAAAACCCTTTGCTATGAAAAATAACTTGTACAAAGAATTGAAATGAGTATTCAAAGGCCTTTCCTTTGTACACTTTCCTTGGAGAACTGCACTTTCATTTCACTTATTTCAAAATGAATTGCGGCTCCACACTTAGTATTAGTTCAAATGCAATTTCCATGAGATTTATAAAAAATTACTTCAGTAAAAACATTTATTTCAGCACCAATTAAACTGCATGTTTCAAGAGGGAGAGTGATCTCAGTATCAAAAAGAAAAAAACAATATTGAGGAAAAACTACTAAGGAATTTGTTATATATTTGTATGATTATCTGCCGAGAGTCTCTAAACAAACACATTGCACAACTATCTTTCAAAAATAATCAGAGGGAATAAAATCTAAAAAAGCATAATGTGATAACATATTTCTTTCTATCCCATATCATGGTTTCTTTGTCAACTTCTATCAGATTAGCAAGCTGGAAATCACTACAGTACAAGTATTTTGGTGGGTAACAAATGAGCATCTTATGATAATAACTAGGATTGTTAGCACTGAGTTGCCACCTCTAGTTCCCTCCCCAGCATCTTAATTTTATTTGATGTTGTTGAGGATTTGAGGGGGAATTTGGATAGGAAGCTACTATTTTCCTATACTTTGTTTCAGAGCAAGAGTTTTTTGAGGTGTTTCAGCAAAACTGTCATAATAATTTTAAGTGTTAACATGATGAACTTTTCGTTTTATACTTTAGCTGAAATACTTGCATCTACATGATCATCTTTAAGGTCACTTCCAACCTAAACCATTCTATGATACATGGCTCACAAATTTCTCCAGTTCTTAGTAAATAACTATTGTCAAAGTTCTTAGAAAACTGATTCTACAGCTATAAAGAATGCTTAGAGTAAGTATCCAGGATTTGGGGACTCCTTACCTCATTGGTATTTCTGATCAAAGCTGAGTCTTCTAAGATATACTAAAATAATAACAACAATAATCATCATCATCATCATTCCTTAATCTTTTTATTTTCTCTTTTTTTCTGTAAAAGAAAAATAACAAAGATGATCTGTTCCTGGGACATTCAGCCCCTGAGATAAGGAAGGACAATACCTTCAGTCCTCTCTTTCCACTGCAACCCAACAAACACCTTCCCACAATGAATCTAAGTTTTAAACTGGATCAACGAATGCATATCCATGTGTAGGACAATAACAGAATGCAGACCAACAGAATTACAAGACTTGTGAGCATTTGATAAGATGCTCACAGAAGTATCCTGAACCATTTCTTCATTTTCAGGTAGACCACTATCATAACAGACTTTCATAATTATATAAAACACACTGGCTGAACCCGATAATAACCTAAATGAATAAAGGAACAAGATGATGTTCATTCAATCTTTTCTATGTAAATAGGCAGGAAGGAGAAAAATTATTTATACGGGAGTGGGAAACACAACAATATGGAGGTTCTTCCATAGATCTTTCATGGATAGCACTGTGAAACTAACTTAATAACACTCATAACCATCAGTATAATTTTTTATTTCCTTCTATTCATATAAAAAGAGTTATCCATTTCGGCTCCTGTCCTCTAATCATGTAAAATACACATCTCTGAAAAATTCAGAACAAAACCTACACACAAAACAAAATTATCAATATGAAACAGTGATTCATAGCAGTCATAGCAAAACATCTTATGTAATTACAGTAGCATCTAGACAGCAAAAAGGACTTTTTTTCATGCATTATGACAACTGTATAGGACTTTGACAAAAAAAAGTACTCAGGACTGTGCAGGGTAAAATAAAAGGGCACACAAATAGGAGAAATAGACATAACTATAATGAATAGTTAGTATGATGGGATATTTGCTTTATAATACCAAAGAAAGCCTCCACATATGCCAGAAACCTGCCGCACTGGGTATCATTGAAACCTACAGCAGAAACTTTAACATTGCCCCAGAATTTGAACAGCCTAACTGTCAGGGGAAGGAGAGGGTCCTCCATGTGGAGAGAGGAGTCAGGACCAAAGGATGTGTTGCAGCTCAAGACCAAATGACACTGTGGAGACTAAGTGGATTTGAATACCAAAACCCCTTCAATCGCAGACATATGTACAGTTTTACAAATTACACAACTTCCACGTTCTGTAGCAGAGATGACATGGGCCATGAGAAAAGTTGTGTGGGTTGGCATAGCTCTTCCAGACATGGGCTGCAGGGTTCCATCCCAACCATGGTGTGTGCAATCATGAGTCCCTTGGAGTTCTTCTCCTGTTCAATGGCTTCCCAGGAGTGTCGCAGGGTTGGTCCCAAATCCTAGGACAAGGTAATGGGGGCCCCTGGGTTCCCCCAAAGTCTTTCAGACTCTTCTTTATTCTGGGTTCCCTCCACTACCTCTCTCCTTGGAGCGTCTCTTAAATTTCTTTAGTTTCCCAAGTTATGGGATTGGGTAGATAATATTTCCTTGGTGACTAGTGTTTTCAACTTGTGCTGTTGTTTCCTCATGTGCTGTTGCCATTGTTCGTACCATAGTCAAGGACACCTCCTGGCATGTTTGCACTTGAGGATCAGTAGGTTGTTTGCATAGTTCACCTTTTTGGTTCCTCGAACACACAAAAACCATTCAAGGTTCGTTCTAGTATTTCGGAAAAGGTTTTGGTCAAAATTTGTCTCTTCTTTTAAAACTAAAAGTTAGTTAGAGCTCCCAGGCTTATGTTAATAGCTATGCTAACTTGGGTCTAATTCATGCAAATGGTTACACAATGCCCATGGGCCAGTGGGTCCCTGCCTTGCCCTCCCTCCCCAGCTGAGCCTAGTCTCACTATGCCAGGAGGCCCATCTGAGTGGGTCCAGGGCTATAGATGTCCAGATGAGGCAGCAACAACAAGGCAGGTTCTGAGGCAGGACTGGTGGTTAGGGCAGCAGGTTGGGAAAGCAAGGTCCACAGTTGCAGTATGGCTCAGTTCAAGAGCAAGGCTGAGCACTTGAGCTTCCATACAGCTCCCATGAAATGAGAGCAGGACCCTTCTTCTCACAGCTCTTGACCATCAGTCAGACCCAAGGTCCCAAAACTGCACCAGATCAGAACTAGCCTGAAGCACAGGTAACTAAATCCACAGTGAGGAACAGCTGCAGTGCCTGTTGGTACTCTCAGAGCCCTGTCACTAACTTCACTGGGGAGGTAGAAAGAGGAAATCTATGCCATGGAGAGAGTTTCCCAAAGCTCATACAGGAGAACAGTAATAGGCATAGGTATCCTGTGTCTAGTGCCATATTTAGAGATACAGTTAATAAATCAAAGAGGGTCACTCACTTCAGGAAACATAACATATAAAAGCAAAATAATTCAACACAAGATAGAAGGAAATACAGTTTTCCAGAGTCAGTACTGAAGGAATTCCTCTGAAGATGCTGGTGATGCTTTTAAAAGTCCACTAATGTTATACAGATGTTTGTAGCTCCTGTGGAAATGCAAATATTTTGTGAAAATGAAGTTGCATCTGAAATTAAAATGCTAGCTAATAATACGGGTGGTTTTTTTTTAAAAAAAGGAAATGCTTTTGTCGTTAATGCATATAAAGCTATAAAGGTGGAAGACATTTGCCATGTGGCATCAGCAGTGTAAAGCATTCCGTTCCCAGATGGGTGCGAGACAGGAATGTGGGCTATAAATAAAACCATCTTATTTAATTTTACATTTTCATCTGCCACTAGGACAAGAGTTGTCTTATATTCTGCATATGCATAAAAATTTATAAGTAAATGGTAAGGATTCACTATAATAATGCAGTTGTTTAACTGCAGAGATAAACATCATTTATTATGATGATATTATCTAGGTCCTTCCCTCACCTATACCGCTATGGCGGAGGAATGAATCATTATAAAGCACTACGTCCTATCCAGTAATTCAGATTTAACATGTTGAGCGTAAGAGTGAAGGTCAACAGCTATGGCAGTATATAGGCATAAATTATTACTTAATAAATTCACATTTAGGAGAATCTTACTGTATGGCATAGGATTGGGAACATGGAAATAAAAAGGCCTTTATTGGCATAAATTAGAATGACCACATTTGTTTCAAATGAATAGATAATTCTGACCTTTTACAAAATCTATGAGAGCAGAGTGAAGCATTTTTCGCTCTAAATTATGATGACACGACTCTGAATTAACTTCAGAGATACCTCGATGGAGGAGCACAGTGTGCAGTATAATTTCTACACCCTGAGCAATTTCTGAGGAAAGATAAAGACCAAGAAACAGGTAGAATATTCTGAGCCATTTGAAATACCTGCTGTCTACGTACTGATTGGCATTTTGGGTCCTTCTATAGTGTACTCAAATGAAATGAAAAGTAAAATGAGATCTTATTTAGTTATATAAATAAGATGATTAAACCTGCTTGACTTGTGTGAATAATTTCAATTCAATAGTTTCAATTCATTTCATTATCTCACATGTCCATATTAATACTATAGACAATAGAATAATATAGTACATTATAACAATGACAGAAGAACATTTTATCTTGGGAAACTAAAGACTTTGGACCTCAATAAAGATACAGAAAAAGTTTTGTGATGGTTGGTTAAGTTTACTAAAAAGATTTTTTAATCAAAAAGTTAAACATAAAGATACTCCAAAACTAGTGATCTCTACACCTTTGGAAACTGCTTATCATGTCAGTGTAGTCTCTGAATTACTGCTAATAAGTAATAATTGGTGAGTTTTCTCAGCTTTCTCTGTAAGGAGAAGGACTTTTTCCCCTTGAATTGCAACTCTACTGTACAGAGTGGATTTTGACTTTTTTGTGATCTTTAAAAAACTAAATATATTCAACATTTTTTTTTGCCTAGAAGAGAGCATTCATATCTGAACATGGCATGAGTAGGAAAAAAAAAGGCAATTATTCTCTATGTGTACTTTTTAGTAAGTTATGTGAAAACTACATACTGATAGATACTTGAAAGAGCATATAACACTAGTAAAATATATTAATTTTCCTCTTTGGCATTCATAATAACAAAAAACATTTGAGATTAATCAAATGACCAGTAGATACAATGTTGTTTTCTGATAATTTAATTCACTTGATTTTCTCCAGTTTTTCTGTGAAAGGTCAACAACTGTTAAAAGCTTCATCTCGACTGGAACTATAGTAAAAAGAATGACCTGCCTTATATTAATTCTGTATGTCCACTAACAATTTATTCCAGAAAAAAAAATCACAAGAACTTTCCCTTCACTCCACATGCTATGATCACTTTTAGTTTATTTAAACTTCCACAAGACAAACCTGTACTCCATTTTGAACATTTACTTAATTCCTTCCTCTATTAACTTTTGCTGTCTTTTCTAAATTCTTGCATTATTTTTATTATTTTATAATCCCTCTGTCTTAAACCATCACTTACAGCATTAAATGACAGTTATATACTCTTTTAGTGTTACCGATTCTGTATCTCTTGCCTTTCATGATTTTCACAGTAATCTTCTGCTTTTCAGGAAAATTCACATACTTTTGGAGTTCTTGAGATTATCTATTGTAATTTTATATCCATTTAAGTATGTGTCGTTGCCTCTCCCTTTTCTGTCCCACTTCCTAGTATTTATGTACCAAAGGGACTTGATTGTATTCTTGTTCATGTTTTTAACTGAACTACACTGAAATCAGTTAGATAACAAAAAAATTATACACCAATTTGACTTTGACCAATAAGGTTGTCACTGCTTTCCTTTGGAAAAGGAGCAGAATATTAGTAACAAAGGCTTGGGTTTTGGCAATAGATGAGGCTCCAGTATTGACTTTTTGTGTGTTGAAAATGACTGAAAAGTACAAGTGTCTGCTTCCTTCTTAGTTACCTAAACAAGGAAGAAACACTACATGTGAGTGGTGAAACAAGTATATATGCTGTTCATCTCTCCTTGGAATTCTCCTGAAGACATAGTCTTCAGCATTTCAAGTGGAGGCCACTGTCTGAAAAAGAAGTCATAACCAAGGCCTGAGTCTTTACAGGAAGAACATACAAGGATAGATTCAAATCTGCATACACATCCAAGACTGCAAATATGCAGCTACTACAGCAGTCTGTTCTGAAGGCCACTTAGGAATGAGAACAGTAGGATATACTGTAAGAAAATTAATTTCGGGTGAATCTTCCTAGGCTATTTCTTGCTGTCATACCAACTGACACAACTAAGTCCTTGACTTTTGTATATCAAGCCACACAACTACTTGTTTCTCTCACACCATCTTAAGTTCCTTCTTCTTGCTGTCACTGCCCATGGCATCCAGTGGCTTTCCTATGGTTCTGCCTTCCTTCTCTTTTTTATTTATCATTGCTTCTACCTCTTGCATTTACTGTTTTAATCTTTTCCTATGCCCCACATTTGAGCTGTGTTTTTTGTTTGCTGCTTCTCCAGCACACTCTGTTGCCATAACCAAAAGGGAGACCTGAACTCATTCAGAGTTCAGCAGGGAATTGTCTATATCAATAGAGAGGGGGTTTTGCTCAGTTCCTGGATCCCTGAAATGTTCCATTTCTCTGTGAATCTACAGCTTTTGTATAGAGGGAGTATGAGGTTTGGTGAATTAATTTACCAAATTCTGAGAAATGTGATAATCCATGTACTCAGCAGATACTTATTTAATTTCTCTAAGCAACTGAAGATAAGATTTTATCGTGAAAAATGTCAGACAGACTTTACAACAGACATCTCCTGCATGTCTTCTAAGGTAAAGCAGTATGCAATATGCACTTTGCAACTTTACTTTTAAGCAATTATGCCCTCTTTGGCAAGTACACAGACTGGAAGCATGTGTTGTTGAATATCACTCCCGGGACCGCAAGTAGGCACAAAGCAGACTGAAAACTGCTTCTCTTTTGAAAGACAGGGAAACACACACAACCAGAGGATACTACTAATGATAAGGATAAAAAGAATGTATGCATGTATACATGTGTATTTGTTTACAGCTCTTGGACTTCTACGTGTATGTAATTTATTTTTTAATTGTGGATCAAAAAGCAAAATTTAAAATTTTTGGATGGAGTATTTTTATCAAGTTTGTGATAATTCACCAGGTAGAATCATTCCAGATTCCAACGTCACATTTTAAAGTAGCTATTATAAAGTAGCTAAAGTAGCTAAAAGGTAGTGATTCAATTGCTCAAAATATATGAAAATCTTTAGTCTGTCAATTACAAATTCGTATGCAAGGCCTTGAAAAAGCTTGTGGGAAATCCATCAGAAAGTCATCCTTTGTTTGGAAGTACGTGTCTAATAGTCTTTGCTGACTTCCTCTAAAGTAACAAAGCTTTCTTCTGTTTGACATAGTGTTGTCATTGCTCAGGTTCTAATCACAAAATAATTTCAAGTTACAGCACTCCATTCAACCAGGGCAAACTACCATGTCGATGCATTCATCACAAGCAGTTGATTTCTCTTTATTACAGACTTCCTTCTAACAGCTTTCATCCTATTTGATGCAGCAAAGATACACCAAGCATTCTGCTCATCAAGATATTTCTTTAATTTCATATGTCCTCTTCCCTGTTTTGTCATTGCCAAACTGTCAACCCATTAGTTTCCAGGTTTGGAACTTTGCTTACTGCCACAGGTCTGTCTAGCAGTTTTGTGCTCCCTCTCTGTACCTTCTTCCAGGTTCTTTTCTTCTGATTTTAATCAGAGATTTGAGGTGCCTGCAATACTGGAAATGTTCTACTGCCATAATGTTAGGTGGCATTACTTGATTGAATAAAATCTCCTCAGAGGCATGTAGATTGCCCACACAGCAGTAATGAAACCATACCATGTCCAGCAGAAGGCAGAATCTATCTCCTCCCAGTGCTGACTTCAGTTTCACTTAATGTATCATATAGTTCTTAGGGAAGTATTAAGTGAGATAGTGCAAAGAACAGCTTTTGTACTTGATTCAGGAAGTATACTTTCAGGACACATATCTTACATGACAAGAGGCAGCACAAGCGAACAAATTCATAAAAGATATTAAATGTGAATATGTTCTTTCTATCTTCTTTCTTTTAATCAGGGCCAAATGCTGTCCTTTTTTGCTATGGACCAAAGAGGACCTTTAATGTTAAGCTTTCTTAAACCACACTGTTGAATTGTTTTGAGGGCACTCCTTGTGAGATTGGATAAAGTTTTTAAAACTATAAAAACTGATTCTCTCAGTAAGAAATCTCAGGATTTATATTACAGATCCAATGGTGTGCCACAAGAGTGACTTCAATCCAAATTTGCAACATCAATGATGTCAAAGTGATTTTAAGGGGACCATTATTCTTCTACTTTTTCTGTCTATTGCAGTCAGAGATTCCATTTTTCTGCTGCTCAGCAACTTCTTCAATCGTTATTAGGAAAGATGATCTTATAAAGTACTAATTTTGGCCAGCTGAAAGATTTTCTTTTTAACAACTTCCAATTACTCTTTATTCCACTCTCTAGCTATAGAAGAAAACGTATTAATTTCCTTTCATCCCCAATGATATCAAGACTCTGTTTTTTAGTGCTTAAGAGTTGGATTGAATCAAAGAAGTAAAAACGGTGGAGATCCATCAAATTGCTCAATCTATTTCCAAGCAAAATTATAATTTTTATGAACAACATAGAATCATAGAATAGTTTGGGTCATAAATGACCTTTAAAAATCATTTTGTTCAACCTCCTGCCATGGACAGGGACATCTTTCACTAGATCGGGTTGCTCAAAACCCCATTCAACCTGATGTTGAACACTTGAAATGGGAGGACATCCACAACTTCTCTGAGCAATCTGTTTCAGTGTCTCACCACTTGTACTGTAAAAAATGTCTTCCTTATATCCAATTTAAATCTACTATCTTTCAGTTTAAAGCCCGTCTCTAACCACCTCCCTGTCTTTTGTATGTTTCAGTGTGTCTTCCAGGAGGATCTGTTCCATGATGTTACTGGGCATGGAGGTGAGGCTGACTGGTTGGTAGTTCCCAGGGTCCTCTTTTTTACCCTTTTTAAAAATGGGTGTCATGATATATTGATGCATATTTCCAAAAGCCCCATCAAGAGGCACGAACAAAAACTTTAGCTGATCATAATACATTCATCATCAACCTTAAATATCTTTCTCTTGTTCTCAATTTTGAAATGTGTTTTTGGATATCAAATGAGGGTAATACATTTAGAAAACTAACAAAAAAATCACATTAAGCATCTGTCTACAGAAAACATTCAATGACCAACTTCAATTATGTAAACTTAAATTCATTTACTTGATTTTCATTCATTTATTCAACTTTTTCCTACCTTTTCTTTCATAATGTCTTTCATGCTTCTTCACTGTTTGGTAAGAATGGTATGATATGGGTTACTAGATATGCTCTTCATCTCTGAGACTTCTTTTAATAGTCATCATGTTTATAAATGCAGCTTTACTGCTTAGTGTTAAAAGTCCCGTCAACAGAATAGCATTTGCATCATGGATCACATACTCTCCTTGAACTTTGAATGTAGAATAACTACTATACTTGGTGAAATCTATTTTAGATGCAAATGCTTGTCATAAAAAGTAATCCAGTGGATTACAAGAAAATCATGCCACTGTGCCCATAATTACATTATGACATTTGGAACTGAAAAACAGAAGTGCGTTGGTTTTAGCAAACAAATCGATTGACATCCAAATATTTCAACACAAATTATTTAAATAGAATCACTGTTCTTCACAACAACCAAAACCAATGAGGTGTGCCTCAAAATATTAAGGTATTCACTGTTTTCACCATCTTCTAAACTTTTACTTTTGCAGCCAAAAGGCTCATCACTGTTCAAAGTATGTCTGAGCATTTCAGCAATCTTGTTACTCCTGATTTCTGTTAACTGACACTATATTTATGACCTGCTCTTGAGAAGAATCCCTTTTCTTTCAGCCAATTAGCTTATATCCATCATGCTCATGGCCAGCCTCCTCTAGTGTGGACTGATTATGCCAACAGAGCACAGTAGACAGGGCAATAGTTGTGTCAGAATCCATTTCACAGGACTCTGGGTCTATTCACACACACTGTGGACTTTCAGTCATGCCACAAAATCAAGATATGACACTTGTACTCTTCCCACACAAATACCATGATAATATATCAATTGTTTGCATGGTCTTTGATATCTCAGGCCACACTTTTCTTCTTGCGAGAAGCACTTTTGGGAGCCTGAAAACCTCTGCAGAGCTGTTCTGCCATGTCTGAAAAACTATCCGGGCAGATTATTTCATTTATGTACTCTTACCTGCTGTCTGAGGATATGATATAGGTGTAAAATTATTTCTAGAAAGGTCCAAATCTGCTCAAGGTACACTCTTTAATAATTAGTGCTTTCTTATAATATTCCCAAAGTAACTTTAGGGCTGTTGGACAGCACGCTGTATTTGTGTTTTAAAGCATGATGCTAAGTTTCTTTTTGTTCGGTAGTTTGGTTTTTTTTTTATTTGCATGCACAGCAAAGAAGTTGTCATTGTGGAAGAATGTCAAATGCTGGAGAAGACTGGGGCTATGCAGCTGAGTGAGATGTGGCTTGGTCCTGCCAGTACTGCCTATCAGAGTGCTTGCTGACGCAATCCAATCCATTAAACTGTTTTTAGCTTTTGCTTAGAGATAGGAAGGTATAGTTCCCCTCCAGAAGGCATCCTGGGCAAACTGTTCATATGATCAGTTTGTAAATGAGTACCAAGGAGCAAAAGAGGGAGTGATACAAACATAGAGATTTTTATTTACCATCTGATAATCATTTGCCATTACTATTATACTACTGTATATACTACTATACTGCTATGGTACTAGTACCATTTGCAGGCTTATTAATCTAAAACATCCTGAAATATTCACACAGATTTAAAACAGTGGTACTTAGCTAAAAAATCTATTGGGAGACAAACCAAGTCTGAGATACGTGAAGTATTATGGTTTGGAACTGTATTAGTGGAAAATTGCTGACACGTATAATGTCCAATATTACTTGTATAATTTACTACAGTAAGGTTATCTCTGAAAACGCATTACCTTCATATTTGGGCTTTTCATCAGACATGATACCTAACAAAAATAAATACTTGCATGGAAAGGTATTTGTTACACTCTTAATTTCACCTCCACTGAAATGGAAAGCAGAATTAATTACTGAATATGTATTGTATCCTCCCTGGCCTCTAGCTGCTGCTCGAGGAACGTCTGAGCCTTCCATGGATTCTCTGTTATATCCCACAGTCCTGTGCAATGCCTTGGTTAGCTAGTGCTATTTCATACTCCTAAATCAGAACTAAGCTCTTATGCTCTGGCAGACAAAGCACTCCTTATAATGTTGAGATCTCTTGGTTTTTTTCTCGTTATAATCTCAGAAGCAAGCAGAGCGCAACAAAACTAATATTTGAAATTAAAAAGGCAGCCCACTAAAGAGAAACCTTAAAAAAACAAAACAAACAAAAAAACCCAAAACCAAACTGCATAACAAAAAACAGAGGTGATAATATGTGCCAGCGTGATTAATTGTTTAAAAGAAGCATATTAGTTGTTTTGAAGGTACTGAATACCTGTGTCTCCATCTATCCTGAATGGTCTCCATCCGCCAAACTGTGTTTTTCAGAAGATGAGTTTCTTGGTGGCAGTGTTTGTACTCTCCCAACAGAGTGCAAGGAGTTTCTGTGCATTGGACAATGTAAATTGACTTCTCAATTAAAGTACTTTCATGGAGGAAATCTATGCCTTTGATAATATCAGATGCACATAAACACACTAAACTGAAGTGGCCTTTAAAAATTATTTATTCTATTTTTTATGTGGAATTGTTCTTTAGAAAATAACAAAAAACTCTAGCTAAAGAGCTTTGTCTCACAGGTGTATTTTCACTAATGTCAAAGTGCTTGGGTCAGGTCTTGTAATGCATCTGTTAAAAAAAAAAGAGAGAGCAGAAATGCTACACACATGTGTATACACATACACATATGCTTATTTGAATGAGGAAACCCTCTGGAATCACATCACTCTACTGCAAAAACAACCTCTGGCCATTATGCATCTGCTCTTGCCATTAAGAAAAACATACAATCTAAAATGGAAAACAGTGACTTTTCCATGTATCTTCATTGTAAAAATAAGATATTTTGACAGCAAATATCAATTTATTTTTAATTTATTTTTAATGGAGACAATTCATGTGATGTCTTGCCTTTCTAGTCCAAACAATGGGAATGGTATATTTTATCTATGGTGTCCCTTCCCATGGCAGGGGGTTGGAACTAGGTGATCTTTAAGGCCCCTTCCAACCCAAACCATTATATGATTCTGTGATTCCATACACATAGTATTTAAATAGCTAGTGAATGTAGGGCTTATAAAAGCAAGACGTTATACAAGTTTACCATGTAGAACAGTAGACAGAAATCATAGTCTTGGCACTGTAGCTATTTCAGTTCTATTAACATCACAGAATAAAGCATCCTGAATGAACTGTACTGTGCCAATTTACATGATTGTTTAGAGAGGTACACAAATGTGGCAAAATGGGACTGAATTCCATTACAGAATTTATATCTAAATCTAGAGACACAAAGAGCTGTATCTATCCATCCTAGGCAGAAACTGCTGCATTCCTCACGTTCTTACTTTTATCAAGAATTCTAGCACAATCTAGAATAGGAAAACTTCTCTGCTTAGTGGACCTTAAGCTCAATAGATGGGTTATGGATACAGTACATGAGCCTCGACTTATATAGGTATTTGGTGACATTTTAGAAATCAAGGTCATTTGAACAGCGTTTGCTTTCAGGGAAGCTGAAAGAGAGGATGTAGCCAAAATAAAAGTGCATAACTGAAGACCCACCAATTTCAGATGAGTTCAGATTTAAATTTTCGTGTTACCTAGAATATGGATGCTAAGAGGAAAAACATTGGAAAATGTGAGGTCTACTCCCTAAGCAACAGCTATATCCTACAAAATGGTTGTAAAAATTATATGTGTGTCTCTGGCATGTAAACATACCCCATAATAAATGACTAAAAAATTTGAAAGACATAGTTGGCAAAACATGGAGTAAAATATGCTACTTATCATCATTGTGTATCAGACATATAGAAAAGAAAAACTGACAGATGAGTAAAATGCATACTGCAACTAATTAACATTCATCTAGAATGGTTTAGAAATTAATCATGCTGAATTTAGCTCTTTTAATGAAAGTAAATAAGTTGGAAATGAAGACTGGCAGGTCATCTTCTAGGGGGCTGTCTGTTAGCTCTTTGATTTTTTAGAAACCAATGAATGTTTGAGTGTTTTCATAGTTTGTTAAGTGGTAGTGAAGCACTATCAAGCATGGATATTATATTCTCATGTCCTATTTTCTCTGTCTGCTGAGGTTCTTTCCTTTTTTGAATCTTTTCCTCTCTAAACAAATCCACATTGTGTTTTGACTTTCTAGTCATTGGTCAGATAGAGCAAAAGTGGTGAGGAGTGCACGCAAAAGAAGTGCATTATATCAGGGTTTGACAGTTTAAGTCTTCCTATTTTAAGTATTTTATTCCAACACAGCTGGGGAGAAGGTACTGGAAAATAAATCTCATGGTTTTTAGAGGTTTTGATGAATTACTAGCTAAATTCAGTGCAAGGTTACAATTTGGCACAATCTGTGCCAAACAGTCTTCTTGTCAACTGGGGGCTTAATATATCTATTTTCATTCAAGTAATGAGAAGCAAAAAAATTTTGAAGAACTCAGTGATAAACTGCATTGTCAAATTCTTTTCACTATTACAGTTGAACAGACATTCACAAATTGCACTGTGGTAAACAAGTAAAGAATCAATACGTTGCTACCCTTCGTTACGATGTCACAAATGGGAACACCACTTGTATTACTTCATAACCAAATAAGGAGCTACTAGAAAATGTGTGTTTAAAGAAATGACCATGCCATAAAAGTGTATGCAGGAATTATTGAACAAGTCTGATTTGGATTTGCCCTTGTTCTGGGCCCTCTGTAGTTATGTACAGATAGGCAAAATTAATGTAAAACAGGAACAGTGGTATTTAACCTCTGAGACATGAATGATGACACGCAGTTTTCTGCAGTAGAGAAACAGGACTTATTCTAAGGAAAAAGAGCTGATCCGCCACTGATTGAAAACCTGTGTACATACTCTGAGAGGCAGCAGGCTCATTTTAGTAAGCCTCTTCAGCTTGTTCGTTATGCAGACACCTTTGTTTCTTTCCCCAGTAACCATTACCGTTATGCATTGCGCTGCTCAGAAATACAGGATCTGCATCAACGCAGATAAGCCAAGTTGAAAACTAAATGAAGTGGACTCACTTTTTGAAGATAAAGCACAGAGTTAACAGCACTGAAAACCAATATCAACATGATCAGGAGTGATGGCAACAAAATATTCCACAGTTTCCTGAAGGTTCATGTAAACAGTTACTGTCTCAAGTCTGACCACACCTTCTTGTGAAATAGTACAAATGGGAACCTAATATAATAAAGAATGGAAACCCTACATTTCAGTCAACTATTTCTTCATCTAATCCAGTGAAGACTAAACTCTTTTTAGATTTTGGGCCAAGTAGCATCAAAAGCTACGTATCATAACCTTCCAAAAATCTTTGAAGTGATACAGTCATATTGCTACGCTGTTACACCATAAAAGAGAATTGTACAGTAACTTCTTAGAATAAGAAAGATATTCTGCAGGTAATGTTTACAGATACTAGGTATGACAGTGTGCACAGAGCTGACAGGGTGTGTCTGAGATCCCATGAATCGCTGACATTTTGCCAGTACAGCAAGTAATGGACTTGAGTAAGGATTTGAAATCTGTCCCTGAGTAGCACAACCCACTATGTCAAACTAGTTATTTTTAATGAGTTTGTGTGTTCTGCGTTATGCTAGACATTCCTTGTCATGCTACTGGATTCTTAATGCAATAGGAGAGAGGCTATTAATCTTAGTAATAAAATGTTTGAATACAGGATGTACAAAGTTACACGTAGCAGAAACCATACAGAAGTTAATGGGCCAGATTTATCACTGGCTTAATTCCACTCAAATCGCTGGAGATAAGCCAGGTCTCAGTCTGAGTTAATGACTTTTGTACTATGCTAGTGAATTTCTGTCATACATATGACTTGGTATAATTTATTGTATTTGAAACAACAAATGGCATTCCCTGCTGAGTACACTATTGCTTATTGTCTCAGCTATTCATGTCAAAGACATTGAGATTATATGGAAGTGCTTTTCATCCATGTTCACAGTGACAAAGTGAATATCTGGTGAGTTAGAAAAGGGTATTGTTTATTGAACTATGAATTATGATGAATAGTAACCATTAGCCACATTGATTCTGTGAAAAACAGTACTCAAGATCATAGTTTTGTTAATAAAGTTTAAAAAAACAAACCACAGAACCAAAAAAAAAAAAATCCTTAGAAAAATGGAGCATAACTTTGTAAGAAGCACGGTCAGTTTATAAAGAATTAATGATCATATGCTCAACTTTTCCTGTTGCAAATAGTGATATATCATGGGAGAAATTTGCATTAAGTTAACATAGGAGCAAAAGAGTTAAGGAGCTCCTTTTGCTCAGGAGCAAAACTCCTGCTTAATTACTTAATAAACAAGCATGAAAAAATTTCAAGTGGACTAAACACTTAGTGAACCTTTTGTGATAAGAGCTCTCTAGACTCTTTAGAGAATAAGAGAAACTTTCCCGTCTATTCTGCTGGAGGAAGAAAATTATGTGATTGTTTTTTACCCAACTAAATTTTCAAATATTCCTTTTCTGGACAACCTGTTCCAGTGTCTCACCACCCTCATCGTAAAAATATCTTCCTTATATTCAGTCTAAATCTACTCTCTTTCGACTTAAAGCCATTGCCCCTTGTCTTGTCACTACAGGTCCTGGTAAAAAGTCTTGTCTTTCCTATGAGCCTCCTTTAAGTACTGAAAGGCCACAAAAAGGTCTCCCTGGAGCCTTCTCTTCTCCAGGCTGAACAACACCAACCCTCTCAGCCTTTCTTCATAAGAGAGGTGTTCCAGCCCTCTGATTATTTTTGTGGCACTCCCTTAGACCTGCTCTAACAGGTCCTTGTCTGTCTTGTACCGAGGACCCCAGAGCTGGATGCAGTACTCCAGGTGGGGTTTCACAAGAATAGAGGGGCAGAATCAACTCCCCTGACCTGTCGGTTATGCTTCTTTTATGCAGCCCAGCATACAATTTGCTTTCTGAATTGCAAGTGCACATTGCTGGCTCATACAGAATTTTTCATCTGCCAATCCCCAAGTCCTTCTCTGCAGAGCTACTCTCAATCAGTTCTTCACCCAGTCTGTATAAATACCAGGGATTGCCCAAATCAGGTTCAGAACCTTGCACTTGGCCTTGTTGAACTTCATAAGATTTACATGGCCCCACTCCTCAAGCCTGTCAATGTCCCCCTAAATGGCATCTCTTCCCTCTAGTGAATCAACTGCACTACTCAACTTGTGTCACCTACAAACGTGATGAAGGTGCCCTCAATCCCACTATTTACGTCATTGATGAAGATATTAAATAGCATTGGTCACAGTAAACACCCTTGAGGGATACCACTCATTACTGGTTTCCATTTGGAAATTGAGACATTGATTATAACCCTCTGGATCAGGCCATACAGCCAATTCCTTATCCTTCAACAGTCTTTCCATCAAACCCGTATCTCCAATTTAGAGGCAAGAAAATTGTGTATGACTGTATCAGCGGCCTTAGAGAAGTCCAGGTAGGTCACATCCGTAGCTCTTCCCTTGTCTGGTGATGCAGTCACTCCATTGTAGAGGGCCACTAGATTAGCCAGGCACAATTTGTCCTTGGTGAAACCATCTTGGCTATTTCTAGTCACCTCCCTGTCTTCCATATGTTTCAACATGTCTTCCAGGAGGATCTGTTCCATGATGTTACCAGGTATGAAGGTGAGCCTGACCGGTTGGTAGTTCCCAGGATCCTCCTTATTATCCGTTTTAAAAATGGCTCAATATTGCCTTTTCTCTAGTCACTGGGGATTTCACCTGATTGCTGTGACTTTTCAAATATGATGTAGAGTCACTCAGCAGGCTTTTATGTATCCTGGAGTTTTGCACATCTCAGCACGTGTATTCAAAAGATGCTCATGGAATTTGTCCTGAGAAAAAGAAAATGTGGGAAGCATTGCTCTTTTTCCTTGTCTGTGATGTGGTGTATTCGGTTATTAGTATTTTATCATAGATAAATTTTGTGAAAAAAGTTTTTATATATGAAAGGAATTCACATGTAGTGTCCTCTTTATTGGCATGTTCATGGGCAGTGTCACCAAAAACGCAGTCAAACATGCTCATAAACAAAGCTACTTTTTCGCTTCACAGAACAAAACAATTATGTTTGCAAGAAATACAGGCAATGACCCTTTACTTAGTGAAGAGGCAACTCTGTTTCTTCAGCACTGCCAATCTAAATCTGCTCCCTAATGTTGCTTTCATGTATTTAATTACTAATTCAGCTCCACATCATTTCACCTCTCTTTGAAATTAAATTTTATGGAATTTTTATGAATATATTTTTACCTTTTAAAAAATAATAGTTATTTTCTGTTAACCTGTTCAGTAAGAAATAACATCTAAGTTGAAAGTGCATTTCAGGGAAGATGCAGTTTCCATCAAGCATCAGATAAGACAATGTTAAATTACAGATAAAAATACGACCCAATGGTTGCAGGACAATCCATTATTGTTCTGCATGTCCTTTATAAAGACATTTTCAAAGGCACGAAACTGGTCAGTCTATTTTAATAAGGCCTATTGCACACTAATTCAGCTTTATTTCAGACAACTTAAAAACTACCCATTTTAATTTTATTGCAAGTAACCAGCTTCATTACTCAAAGCGTCTTGTGGCACTCTGGGTTTCCTTTGAACTCCAGTATGTTACACAGCCATCTGCTTTTGCAGGAAATGTGTGAGTTAATGCATTTTTGAAAAATAATTCTTACCCAGTGCAGACATTTGGCTATACTTTCCCTCTCCCATCCATCAGTGACCCCCTGCAGTGTGGCACAAATAATTTCCCAGCTTCTACTCCTGTTAAAGATATTTGAAGATATTGCTCTCTTGGGAGTTTCCTTACATGATACTTTAACTGGACTTTTTCCTTAAGAAAAAAACCAACACCCTATGTTTGTTAGCATGCAGTATCATGCCACATATCACCATGCCTTCATCATCACATGTGTCTTTGTAAAACAAGCAAAGGATTTATTCAGCAAGACTTAATGTCAGGGTCTTAACAGAAAGACTAAAGCCAAAGACTTATAAATATAAAAAGTAGTCTAATTATAAATAGATATTTATTGAGGTACTGATCTTTTTATGGTCAGAATTTAAACACGTAATTGACAATCAGGGGTTCATGGTGCTTTTGCTTGTGAACCTAGATAATAAGCGTGTTGCTCTCTGGACTGGGTGGTCCTATTCATGGAATTATTCATGGTCCTATTGAGGTTCTCCCTCCAATAAATTCTTAGTATCCCTCTTTAATTCTAATCCCAGCCACTTGCTTCCCACCTATACACATATAGGCATGGAGTTTCATGCATTTCACACTTCTGTTGTGTCCACGAATTTAGGCTTTGGACACAGATACAATTGCATTTAATAGTTCTTCTAGGAGTTAAATGAATTACATACTATAAGGTGATTTCTTCTGTCACCATTTAGTCGGAGACCTACTGTTTCAGTTTCAACCATCCCCTACACTGAACTGCGACCGCAGTGCATTTACAATGGGTATTACATAAATTAATATTATACGGCTATTATCTGTTTTCTCTGAAGTGTCACCAGCTTCACAAAGAAAACACACATAGATCATTCCTGATCAGTTTCATAACATGTTACCTAGCACATGATTATGAATCAGTGTTTCTTCTGTTGATGATTTCCATGTCACAATGACTTTCTCCTTGTTCTCCCTCAAATACTATGAAAACAAGAAAGCACATTACATTTATAAGAGATTTGAAGTAAAAGTTCTTGCTTTACTACTGCATGCAGCCTGAACTGCCCTGCTTCTGTATTTCAATTGAATCCAGTGGTCCTGAGAAATTGTAAGCTTGTCTTGTAGACAAGAAGTCATACACCTGTTCACAAAAGAGATTAAGACAAAAGGGAATGGTAGGATATTTTCAGCCTTGGCAATTCATCTGAGGTATTAGTGGAATCATCCTTAAAGAGCAGGTGATCATGCTAGCTTAGTTGTATTTAATCCCTCTGAGAGTCAGGATTTGGAAATATGCACATTCAAGTCCTTTCACTAAAGTCTGATCACAGACAGCAGACAGTTTCAGTTAGTAATGACCTGGCTTGCTTTTCAAACAAATTCTAGATAATAAAATCACTTCAAAACTACATGGCAAATGTATATATCAATACAGAGCTTAAGTTTATATTTAGAGTACTTATGTACATATGGAAACACTTATTAATTATTCAGAAACTTAACAGAAATTCCCATAAACTCCAAAATAATTCCGTCTTTCACTTATCAATTTCTACAGTTCTTTGTTAATGTTTATTAGACAGTTCTGATGTCATTTGAAGAAAACTTAGAAAAACAGACTCATTGTTCTTGATGTAATTGATGTAAGCAAGTAAGAAACAATCTGCAAGGATTTTCATTAACCTACATTACTACAGGTACTTACATTTTAGATATACTTCAGGATCCCAAATTTCAAATACTAACCTTGTCTAACCAAAAAATAACCGGTCTTTTAAAAACACCTCTATTTATAATCCATCTCCCTTGTTTTTTCTTCCACCCAGTAAATACTTTAAAATTATCCGCATGCCATGATTTCCTTCTTCACTGAATATAATTTTCTAAGTCAGATAATGTATGCACTATCCAATCTTACTTGTCCATAAAACTATCATAAACACATTTAAGCATCAACATATAAAAATGGCTTATCAAAAAATTAATGTCGAAGTAGTTTTGTGTTTAGTGCTAATGTCCTCACATACACTTAAAAAGAAGACTGAGCTCTCCCAGAAGACTATAAACACACTGTGTTTTTCTGTTACACAAACACACACACACACGTGCGCGCATATATACAAGGCACAGACAGTAAGAGCTGTCGACTTCCATTCATTAATTTAAAAGTTGTTGTCTTCCAGTCATTAATTTAACAGTTGTATCAATTGCTTTCTCTAAAGTACTGCGTCCAGGATTTCCTTCTCAATTGAAAGGGCAGCAAAGGCTTAATTTCCTAATCATTGTGCCTTTTACCTAAGCAAGCAAATTCTAACACGATACAGTCTTTTATTTCAGGGAGAAATAAGGTTACTTTTCATGACCATAGAATAAAACAATAGAAAACATGCATACATTGGTAAATCTCAGACAGTGCCATTAGTACCAGTTTTATCTCTTACATTGTATTCATACATTTTTTATTCTTAATAGCACCAACAAAACTGGGAAGATTCCAAGTCTCTAGAAAGGCAGGCTGCCACTTGCTTATCTTCTAACCAAATAGTCAACATACTAGCTTATTTGAGGAAAGGAAAAGGGAAAAGGCGAAAAGGGAAAAGGGAAAAGGGAAAAGGGAAAAGGGAAAAGGGAAAAGGGAAAAGGGAAAAGGGAAAAGGGAAAAGGGAAAAGGGAAAAGAAAGAGAAAGAGAAAGCGGAGGGGAGGGGAGGGGAGGGGAGGGGAGGGGAGGGGAGGGGAGGGGAGGGGAGGGAAAGGACGGCAAGGCAAGGCAAGGCAAGGCAAGGCAAGGCAAGGCGGCAAAAAAGGCATTGAATGCTTCCAGTTTTTCTTCATACCTATTAGTCAGATGACCATCTTCAACAAGTATCAGTCCAATATTTTCTTTAGACCTCCTCTTTCTATTAATACACTTTAAAAAGCCCTTCTTGTTATCTGAAATCATACTGGTCAGTTTTAACTTTAATTGAGCTTAGGCCTTTCATGTCTTCTCCCTGCATAAACAAAACACAGGTCTGTACTCTCCCTGCAAAGCCTGACCTCTGATTCCAGAGATCATACAGTTTCTTTTTTCCTCTTGAGTTCCAGGAGTAGTTTCCTGTTCAGCCAAGCTGGTCTTCTGCCTTCTGCTCCACTTGCTTGACTTACAACACAGTGGAATTGCCTGCCTGCTCCTGTGTTTCTGAAAGGTGGTTCTTAAAGACTGACGAGCACTCATGGACTCATAAGCCCTGAAAAGCAGATTCCCAGGGTAGTCTGCTAAATAGCTCCTTGAATAGCTTAAAGTACGCTCTCCTGAAGTCCAGGATAGCAACTCTGCTGTCCTTTTTTCTTATTACACTGAAAATTTTAAACTCAACCATTTCATGATCACCGTGGTCAAGGAAGCCACCTACCACTACACCCTTTACAAGTCCTTCTCTATTCACAAACAGCAAGTCTAGGAGGGCGTCTTTCCTAGTTGTCTCGCTGAGAACCTGTGACAAGAAGTTATCTCCTACAAACTTCAAGAATTTACAAGACCTGCTTGTCACAGCAGTTTGATATTTGCAGTTGATGTCTGGGAAGTTGAAATCTCCCATAAGAACAAGGGCTACTGATCCCAAAATTTCTCCTGATTGTCTACGGAATAACTCATCAGTGCTTACATCTTGGCTGAGTGATCAGTAGTAAACACTCACCACAGCATCTCCTTTGTTTTCCATCTCCCTAATCCTTACCCAGAGGCTCTCAACCACATCATCACTAACTGTAAGGGCTGTGCAATTAAACCTTTCCCTTAGACACAACACCTCCACCTCGTCTGTCCCACCTATCCCCCCTGAACGGACTGTAGCCCTCCATCCCAGCACCTGTGGGACTCATTCCACCAAGTCTTGCTAGTACCAATGGTATCATAGCTCTGGGAGCTGACCAATGTTTCCAGTTCATCCTACTTGTTTCTCACACCACATGTGTTGGTGTACAAGCATTTCAGATATGCTCCTGAGTCCTCCTTGCTCCCAGGAGCAGTGTAAATGTTCCCACTAGGATTCCCACACTCTGGCTATGCCATGCCAACCTTTGGCTTACCTACTGCTGTTGGTATCCCCATCCCCCATCAATTCTAGTTTAAAGCTCTCTCAATCAGTACTACCACCTTACGCCCACAGACCCATTTTTCCCACTGGGACAAGTACATCCCATCAGGCCCCAACACACCATGTCTCTCTTACATGCTTTAAAAGCCCCAAGTTTTTGTGGAGGCTCCAGTCATGGAGCCAAATATTAATATCCTGGGCTCGCCTGTTTCTTCCAAAGTCTCCCTCCCTTGCTGTGAGGATTGAGGAAAATCCTACCTGTGCTCCCACATTTTTTATAATTTTTCACAGGGCTCTGAAATCTCTTTTAATTAACCTCAGACTTTTTGTTGCAATGTTATTTGTACCCACTTGAAAAATCAGAAATGTATCTGAAGGTTGAACTAGGTCTTCAGTGCTGTCGTGACATCCCTAATTCAGACTCCAGGGAGGCAGCAAACTTCCCTGAAAAGAGGGAATCACCAATGACCACAACTCACCATTGTTTCTTCTCAGCACTGATCTTAATGCAGATTTTGGTGTGAGAGGTTGGCCTCTCCGATCTTGGCAAGACTGCTTGCACAAGTTCCTCCTCTTTCTCATTATACACTTCATCTACTATACCGAGGGCCTCATACCTGTTCTGTAAGGGTATCTTAGAGGGCAACTTAGAAGGTAAGGAAGGGTTTCTCTTACCACTCCGTGCTGTAACCTTCTTTTACCCCTCCTTATCCCTTTTGAAACTGCCTTCCTCCTGGCACAACGTAGATCAAGGGCCTGCCTCTGTAGTGGCCAAGCAGAGCAGTTCGTCAATCTGATTGCACCTCCTACAGTCTTGCTTGCAATCACTTTCCACCTCCAGGAATACCCGTTCACACGTCCCACAGCCGGAAACCTGGGTGGTCGCATGCTTGAACAGGAGCTCTGTCTGTGTGGCTGCATTGGTTCTACCAGGTGCTAGAAGCTGAGGAGAAGCAGGGGCCGCTGCTTTTTGTGGGGGATCACCATGCTGCCACATGTCTTCTTGCTGTCACGTGCCTGCCCACTGGGAAATATATATGCTCGTCTGTTGCAATGAGCTGGGTTGTTTGTTTTCACCCGCTTAAATCTCATGCGCTGCTGGGTGGAGGCTCTGCCCCTTTCTGTCTCTTCCAGTTGGCAGGTCCGGGGTCAGTTGCTCGGGGAACACCCCATGTTCAGACAAACCTCTACCTTTCCATGGGTAACCCTCCTCATGTGTCCTGCCACTGCTCGCCAGAAAAGTTAATGAGAAATTATAGGTTTTTCCAAAGAACAATTCACAGCAGGAGCAGAGGTGATACGATCAACACTTTCCAGAAGAGGTTCTGTTATTCTTTTGAGATGGAAAGGACTTGCACCCTTTATAGAGCCACCTGAAAATCGATATCTAAAACTAGACAGTTTGAACTCTCATTTCTGTCACTGTGTTTTCCTTCTGCATCACAATATAAATCTATTTAATATCAACAAAGATTGTAGTTCATTTAATTCATGTTGTTCTCAGTGATGAGCTATAAAGGCGAGCAAGCTCCTAAGAATTCTTGACCTCTTTTAATACATGTATAAAGAAATAATTGAAATGCATAGTGCAGAAAGGCCCATGACTTTGGATCTGTTTAGTAAACACACACAACCAATATAAACTTAGGTTTTCTGTTGAGAATTAGCACTTGTTTGCACATCATACAACCATACATCTCAACCATACTTTTACTCAGATGGTGGCCACTCCTTATACCAACTAATCTGGGAAACTAACACTAAGTAATAATCAACTTCTCTGATTGTCAACCTAGAGACACACGCCACTGTGAGAATTCATGTATCTTGCAGATAACTTACAGTACGTCCTACAAGAAAGAAAGAATAATCTGGAAAAAATAAAGGTGGGGTAAGGAGTACTTATAGATAGCTACCAAAGCTTTTCAATACATTTCTTTTCCAGTTTGGACAAAAAAACCAACCAAACCAAATCAAATAAAACAAAAGAAACTAATAAAGAAGGGGATCTGTTATATGACCCAAACAGATTCTTAGACTGAGACACTATTGAATTTCTGTTTTTTCTGGTTTTCTGTTTTGTTTTATGTATTAAAAAAAAAAAAACCCACAACATTTACTGTATTTTTTTAAATGTAAAAGTTGTTATCTGGTCAAAGGTAAGTCTACAGAATGTTTTCAACATCCCAGCTGGTATATTTGTTTAAACACTGCATGTACTTATCCATAGCAGATGTTCAGTCACATTCAACCCTGTTGCAGAAAAAAATCTGTTAGCACATTAATGAGGAAGTTCATTTTATCTATGGAAACATATAGCTATATGTTTTGCTGTTGTTGTTTTTTTTTTTTTTTTCAAATAGATGTTATTGCTCTTTTTTTGTGACAGTTTTCATTGAATAACTCCTAAATTCTCCATGGTTTTTTAGGAGTACTCTAAGAAAAGAACATCTGTGAAAGAGAGCTTTCCATTTCACAGAGGAACCGTTCAGCCTCATTGGCAGAGTTCTGAAGGTTTAGTTTGCCGGTTAAATTTTCAGGTGCTTTCTTCACCGAGTGAATTTTCTTCTGGTTTGATTTTGGTATGTGATATGCACATACTTCCTTCACTAACAGTGCTTATTTTGTTTAACTCCCTCTATTGAAGAAGACCAGTAAGTAATAAAATTAGTCTTTTTTTACTGCAGTAAGCAGTGGCTTCTGGTAAGACTCTCTGGGTGATGTTGAAGTGCAACCTTCATGTTCATCTAACCTTCATGTTCATATTTCAGAACATTTCTATTCTCATTGAAGTGTGTTGTTCTACAGTACTGTTACAAAAATTTAAGGAGGGAGGGCGGGCTGTAAAAGCTGAAGGAATATTATGGCTTTTTTCTAGTGTGTATATACAAAAATCGCTAACTATATAATAGCAATAAAAACTTCACAGAACAACATAGTTAGTTCTCTTGAGGAATAAATGATCAACTGGACTTAATTAACTCTCCCAGAAAATTATACCAGAAAATTATACCCAAATAACAAGTAGTTTCATTATAAATAATACAGAAGTAGGAGCTAATTTGACTTTTTTGTAGCATGCAGCATATTTGACTCAAAATCATGTTAATTACATAATAGGATGTATTTTTAATTTGCTTAAAGACACGTGTAACTTTTGGACATGCTTCTTCATTTGTTTCACGCGTCTCTCAACTGCGGAACAATCCGTCATCTTCAAATTAAAGTCTATTACACATTAGTAGCTTTATCTGTGGATTAATTAATTCCAATTGCCAGGACTGTTGAGGACTATGCATTAGCAAAAATCAGAAATGATTGGATGACCACAGAAAAGATCTAACTTCTCACTTGGGCTGTTTTCTGTGCTTATTGGGCAAAGGTATGAAAATAATTTACTAATATTTCACTGGGGAAGCAAGATGTGGGTAATGTTTACAAAAATCAGCTTCTTGGAGCACTTGAAACTAACTTGTCTTGCCAGAGATGTCTCTGATAACTAATTCTGTCCTTTCTTATTGCTTTGATAAATAGCATCCAAGAGTAGTCACTGATCTGATTCTTTCATTCTTTCCTAATGCCAGAATAAAATTGAAATTCAAAGATTTACTGCTTATATGGATGATAGTGTCTTTTTCAGAAACTTTCAGATTACACATTGGTTCATAAAACTAATCAAAACAAACCCAAACAAAACACTTTGCACCCCAAGACACCCCTCAGAATTCAAGAAGATGGAATTGCATCCTAGAATATCCCAGTTACATTTGTGTCTCAATGCTTTTCGCAGCAGAGCAAAAGTTAGTGTCCAGGTGTCTGACTATTTAGTACAGATCTTTTCTCCTACCTGTGTCCACACTAAGCTGCAAAGTGGTTTCCAGGTGGGTCATTCTCCACCTCCTCTGGCCAGAGGCATTTAGAGGCTCAATTCAGTCTTTCACTGAGATACTTCTTGGTTTGCCTGTGAAAAGTCAAAGAAAAAAAAAATCTCTGTGAAATCACGAAAAACATTAACAGCATCACAAATAAACTCTTGCTTCTCCTTCTTTAACTTAAAATAGTAATGAGGTTTTACAATAAAAAACATTGTGCGTTTTCCCAAATTTTTGTGGAACAGATACTGCCAGGAGTGATAACATTTAGTCTACTGAAGAATTCAGTGTAATCTACACTGAATACTAATATGAACATACTTGTGATTCTTGCACAACAATTATAACTCACACTATGGTCTTAGCCTATTTCCAGGTTTATGTGAAGTATTTTCAATAAACGAATAAAAATACAATGGAAAGACAGTGTGAGTCTGATAGTAAATGCATTCTTATAAGGAAATGTCACTTTTCTGTAGAAGACTAGAAAGAGTCAAAAGGTATCTTTCATGCTCATCTAAACACAGACCTCATAATTACCAACTGTTCAGTGAAGAAGGTGATTAAAAACAAAAAAACCTCTCATCCAAAATGCACATTCCCCTCTCTCTGGATGCCTGTTAAACATTACTGAAAGACCATGCCTTGTAGCAGGACCGTTTAATCTTTTCCTTTGGAAGATTAACCTATAGGCATTTATTTCTGTTTTATTACAGCATCTACACTGTGGGTGGTTGTAGCGTGTTTATGTAATATATGGATATTTCTCTTATGCATTTAGTGGCTGAAGAAGCACAAACTTCGTACCTGTCTACACTTATTATCAAAGTCAATCCAATGCAACACACCACTTCAGGCTACTCTAAATTATGTGTGGTAATGTTTTTTTGCGTGATGGTTTAAGCTTGTGCTGTGTATTTTTATCAAGCAACCAGTCTGTTTTCTTTGTACCTTGTTGACACAGACGTTTGGGAAAAGGCTTAGATTATCTGTGGACATAGAATCCCTGTGGCTCACTCAAACAAGGCAGTAATATTAACGAGAAACTTCTTTGTCTAACAAGAAGCATGGATAATCTTCTTTAGCACTACGACTGAAACGACATTTGAACTACTTTGCTCTCTACAACTGGTATATTTTTCAGCACCATTAAGAGAACCTTCTCAGTGTAAAAGTATATTTATTCTATCCCCTGAAATTGGAGCCTACATATTTAATCATAGAATCATAGAATTGTTAGGGTTGGAAGGGACCTTAAAGATCATCTAGTTCCAACCCCCCTGCCATGGGCAGGGACACCTCCCACTAGACCAGGCTGCTCAGAGCCCCATCCAGCCTGACCTTAACAACTTCCAGGGATGGGGCTTCCACCACCTCTCTGGGCAACCTCTTCCAGTGTCTCACCACCCTCATGGTCAAGAACTTCTCCCTAATGTCCAGTCTGAATCGTCCCATCTCTAGTTTTAATCCATTCCCTCTAGTCCTACCATTACCTGACATCCTAAAAAGTCCCTCACCAGCTGTCTTGTAGACCCCCTTAAGATACTGGTAGGCCACTATAAGGTCTCCTTGGAGCCTTCTTTTCTCCAGACTGAAAAACCCCAACTCTCTCAGTCTGTCCTCATCGGAGAGGTGCTCCTGCCCTCTGATCATCCTCGTGGCCCTTCTCTGGACATGTTCCAGCACGTCCATTTCTCTGGAGGCACCAGTTCTTGCACCACACTGAGCAAGTTATCTCAGTACAACTACTTGGATATTATAAGGCAAACTAAAGAGCTAATACTGGGAATCTCACCACTGCATGTAAACTCATCCCTGTCTTCCACTTTCATTCAAGTCTGAAAAAGATGTCTTTGTGATACAGTCAGCCACCCAGTACAATAATTTCAAAGAAAACTTTAACAGGACTTCAAAACAATGATCATTTGAGGAGGTGAGCTCTTCAGGTGCTGTTTGTGATTGGTTCCATCTCACTTAAACTCTGGAAGACACCATGGGCTTGCTCAACAAGTCTTTTTCCACCTCAGTTTTGTGTTCAGTGTAATGAAAGCAAGAAAAGCCTGGCATACTGTGTGCACAAACTTGGAAATTCTGATTTTGCCTTATAAGGAGTAATGCTATTTTGTTATCTTACTGCAGTTCATACATTTGTCCTTTAGAGAAATACTCACCTATTCTCTAATACTCACATATTCTTAGATGGCCCCATATTTTGTCCCCTATCATGTTAGGGCATATTTTTTTCCAGCTATTTTTCCAGTTATTTTTATTTTTTTTTTTATTTCTTGCCACTTATTAACTTTTCATCTCCTTAGTAGTTGGCTGTAAAATCGAACATCACAACGCTGACCTCTTAGGTTACCATTAGCAGATCTGTTTACTTCCATTTCTTAAGAACTTTTTATACCACTAAAACCGTTCAAAACCCCTTTGAACTGTTTTGGCAATTCATTTCAGAAACTTTTGAATCCAAGGTACCAAGTGTTCTCCTTCTAAAGATTCTCACTGCATCTTCTGCACTGTTTCTGTTAAACCTCTTTTAACACTGGGTTTACAACAATATTCCGGCTTTCCTATACATTTGCCTTTGTATATTTTGTACTCCTTTTACTCATTTTTGTTTATTATTAGCCTAACTTGTAGTTAAATTCCTTTTTCGTAGTCACATCATAATTTCTACTTTTAATTCGTTCGTAACCAACCCAGGCAGGCATTGTTTTTGCATTGTCACAACAGGTCCTTGGCCTCTCTCATGATTATATTATGGTCTCAAATTGAGACTTCCATTTTGACTGCAGAAGAGTCTTGATGAACTTCGCTTTTCAAGATGCCTTATAGTTATTTTTAAATTATCCTCTTTTTCTTTATATGTGGAGTTGTTCCTTTGGTCTTTTATGTTAACTTCACTTTTTCCAGTTTGTATCAGTATCTTCAGTAGTACCTGAGATTACCGGACATAATCCTGCATTTCTCAGATATTTTTTGGTGCCCCTGAGAGTTAATTTGTTTCATCTGTTTCCTTATTGTGGCAAATCTCTCTTTTCTCCTTAGTACTGTATTTAAGCAAGTCAGCCAATATGCAATAAATTCCCCATATTTTTTTTTTTTTTATTTATTTCTTGGACTATCAACAGGTATATGATCAGTCTGATTAACAGCAAAGAAAATACTGCATATCATTCTGTGAATATTGCTATGTGGAAGGATGGTGGTATAATGTCGTAACATTTAACTACCTATTGTGTTATGAAGATACATTACTTTTTTCCTTACTATTACAATCTCCCAGGATATCTGCAATCATGACAGAGAAACTAACTGCTCGCTACAGAATGTATCTTTTATTCCATTATCTATATTTGGTGAGTACATATTCATGGATGAAGTTGATATTTTTGCAAATGTTTTTTATCCCTAGACAACAGATTGACCACCAGTGAATTCAGAACAGCAATTGCCTATGATTTGACACACTTCTTCCAATATTTTTTTTTCTTGATTGACATTTTCCCTACTATAAAATAGTGAGGTTTTGCTGTCTGTAAAAGACCCAATTCCTGAACATTTCCTGTACTACTGCCATATGTACAGAATGCTTTCTGGTTGTTCTACTACTCAGGAGCTAACTTGAGTTAAAGGACTACAAAGTATTCAGTTTTCACAGTTTTCCAGAGTTTTCACATATTAGCATTTGTGTTTTTCCAAAGCTGAACAACTCTGCTTATTAAAAATTAAAGATGAATAATCCTATGATTCATTCTGCAGTCTTGGTAAACAGTAGATTTATCTTCAGATTTGTCACTGAGCTTCAGAGTCCTCAGCTTAGGAAACCCTACTGGCTTAATATAAGTCTTCTGCTTGGTTGTTTTTCCAAAATAGAATAATGGGGCAAAGTAAGATCACTTCTGGAATTATATATACTACTGGTGTCTTCAATGTCAAAACATCTGAATTTTATATCTCTAAGTGTTGTGCAGAAGAAGACCTCAGTTAACTTACCCTTTATCATTCTTTCATATAGCAAGTTTACATAACAGCTCTCTGATTCATTTACAAAACAGCAAATGTACAGACCCCATCTCCCACTGAAACAAAACTGAGTTATACCTCTGAATCACTGAATTATCACAGCATATTTTGTTTGCATGCATGGGTTTGTGATAGAACAGACTGGGGAAAAAAAAAAAAGGCATTTGGAATACATAACCAAAATAAATTAGCCTGTCATTTCACCTATGACCTATATATTTTTCATCTACAAAATAGTTGACATTCCATTTCAAGCATTAGATATATCATTTCTAACCAAAGTTACACACAAAATTCATTCAGAACTACTGATTCAACCATCAACTTGCCAGAAAGCAACAAAAATTTAAGTGCTTCCATGGACTTCTGTTTCTAAGTATTTGACTACTTTCTAAACATTTCACAAGATCTTTGAACTTAGTCTTCTTTCCTTCTTATTATTTATGATTGATTCAATGCCTAGAAAACATTTTCACTTTCTTTTACCAAAATATTTACAGAATGGTTAAATAGCAAAATATGTCCTATGCCATATATATGATGTGCCAAACATCATCTGACAATTGTTAATGTTGTAACTCATTTCCTGAAGGCATCTTTTTCCCAATATACTTGTAGAAGCCCCTCTTGTTACCTTTCATGTCCCTTGCCAGATTCAGGTTCAGGTGGGGTTTGACTTTCTAAACCTATCAGACTTTTAGAGTGACTTTACATTCCTTCTGGGTCACCAAATGCTTCTTCCAGCTTCTCTACACTACCTTCTTTTTCATATTTGATTATTTTAATGAGCTCCATGCAAGCCTTATGCCATCTTTGCTTGATTTTCTTTTTCTCAGGATGGACCATTCTTGAGTTTGGAGGAGGTAACCCTTGAAAACCAACTGTCTCTCCTGGACACCTCTTCTCTCCACAATTGTATTACACGAGATTCTTCCAAGCGGGTCCCCTAAGAGGCATGGGTCTACTCTTCTGAAGCTCAAGGCTGTGATCCTACTTTTTGCCTTTGTTTCCTGCCACCCACCCTCCCCCGTCCCAGGATTTTGAACTCCACCATCTCATAAGCACAGCAGCCAAGGCTGCCCCAACCTTCTGATTTCCCACCAGTACTTCCTTTCTGTAAGTATCAGGTCCAGAAGAGCACCTCTTATCATCTGCTCCTCAATCATCTATGCTGGGAAGTTGTCATCAAAATACCCACCACAACTCTACCTGTGTTGTTTTGCCCACTAATCCTGAGCTCTTAAGTGGCTTATCATCCAAACCAAGGTAGATCTCTATGCATTCCCACTGCTCATTCACATAAAAGTGAATCCCCATCCTTGCTTTCGCAGACTGTCCTTCCTAAAAAAACTATATCCACTCAATGCAGCAGTCCAGTTGTGTGACCTACACCACCACATCTCTTTCATCTCAAAGCAACCATAGCACACAGATCTCCAGTCTCTTCTATTTGTTCCCCATGCTTCATGCCTTAGTGTGTGGAACTTCAGAAAGGAAACCAGTCATGTACCCGTTTCCAACTCCTCCTCCACATCAAAGCTCTAAGATTCCTTGAGCTGCTACAGGACTATCTTAATCAAAATTCATTTGCAGATGTACAGATAAGACCATTGATAGAGGAGCACCAATAGGAAAAGTTAACATATTTGGCCTGTTGAAGCATCTCTTCATTCCTCCCATCTCTACCCAAATGCTTTTGGAAACAGGTTAGTTTTTTTTTTTTTCTTTTTCCCTAGGACAGGGCAGGATATTACCCCTGTGGATCTCTGAATGATCATTTGGTGAGAAGGCAGGTCATGTAGGTGGGGTGCTAATGTTCAGCACTGTGAGTAGAAAATACTCTTTTTACCTCTTAACCCTCCATGAGAAAAAGAATGCAGGTTCATCATAGGAATGATTGGATTCAAGTCCAAAGAGGAAAGGGGCCAATTTTAGCAAAATTGATTGCAAAGAGTGAATATTTTCTTTATAAAGTTATGAAAGGTGTTTTTTTCCCTCCAGATTTTTTCACAGTACATAACCATTTTCCTCAGAACTATTTGAAATCTCCAAATATCTGACTTATTGGGGAGAGGGAAAAGGGAAAAAATATTTATAAAAATAACATAAAAAAAAGAACTGTATCAAAGCCTGAGTGTGATCTGAAATTATAACAATTCAAACTAAGCTTTATTTCCTTAGTTTTTTTCCCCGAACTCCAGATTTAGTTTAAACCTGTGTTTTTACAAGACTAACTTCATCGGTCATTTCCTCACAACTCTTTTTTCTTTTCTGACTTAATTCCATCTGCCTTTTTTTCCATTCATTGTTATCCTTCCTTGCACCTAATTTCCACATGAAAATTCTTAAATACTTGCATTTATAAAAAATATTTATTCATTATTCAAAAGAATTCACCTGGGGAATATTTCACCTCTAACACATCACCTATTACATTTTTTTTCTGAGGACTTTTATCATAGTCCATATATTCCAATCATCTCTACATCCTAGCTGATTTGAGTGTCTCTGTGAGAAAGTTTATTTTTTTTGTAAAAATTATGCAGATTTAAACCAATAACTTGTTATGCAGTTCCAAGAGAAATAATAGACAGAGTAATTTCTTCTCTACCCAAGCATAATTAGAATGTCTTACTGCAGTGCTGAAGAAATTCAGACTATTATGTGCCACAGTTAAAGCTTATTTATTTGGCAAAAAATCCTACACCTGAAACCTTCCCTTAAAGTCAGTATATGTTAGGTGTGACAAAAACGTATTGACAGATTATTGTCACATTTATTCTATAACATATAGAATATAGAATAAATCCTGTAATTTACTTCCTCTTTTTGTAGAGTTTGATGTTCTCTGGCATGGCTAGCACAAATTTCCAGTCATTAGGGGCGAAAAGCTAATTATGTTTATCTGCAAAGTATCATAGGAGTCTGAATACAAGAAAAGGGTGTGTTTTGGCAATTTTATTTGTACTAAGAACTTTTATTCTGTATATTTCTCTGGAGCTGACAGAACTATTCAGGTGTACAGTACAATACAACCTGGTTGGAAAAAAAGAATGTAAAATAAAATTTTAATTTCTCAAAGTGGGACATATTTTGTACAGATATATTTCTATGTACTTTTACCAAGATTAAAAAAAAAAAAAGTGCACATTAAATATGTAAAATTATGTAGCTAAGATTCTTCTTTATCCTTCAAAGAAACAGCAAGCTCTTTACTACAAATACTCTTCCTTTCTTTATGGAGACCTGTGAAGGCTTATGGCTCATCATTATTGCCAATATAATGATGTTGTAAAAACAATATTGTATCCAGTAAGGAACCACATTTCACCATCCTCTCTCTAAGATCCACATATTCCTATCAACACCTATGTATTTATACAGCTACAATACACTTATGAATCTTCTGAATGAACTTCACAGACATTCACTGTTCAATTACATTTCTAACCAAAATATTTTCTTTTTCAATTTTGCTAAAATACATTCTATGGTTTTATAATAAATCTCATCTCTTTGTTACAGTTACAATTTCAGTTCTTAGTATTAATTCTGTCAATGAGTAGACTATGTTAAAGAAAAAAATGCAGACAAAGCAAACTGCAAGCTCTTCATAACTTTAAATGTAAACTGGTGCTCATTGACCAGCTATCCAATTTATCTTCTCTGGTGCAATACATTGCTAATGACAACTTTATTTACTTTTTCTTGAATTTAGAAAGCTTCTGATTTAAATAAAGGTCATTTGGCTGATGCTGTAAAACACAATTCTGTGCATCATTTACAGTACTGTTCTGTAGGTCATTGCTGTTCACAGTAGCATGATTTATGAATGTACATTAAGCTTTAGTTTCTTCATTAGCTTCTCATTACTGTTTACTACTAGTTCTGGAATTTGTTATTCCCTACATCATTGTTGCAACTCAGTATTTGCTCTGAGTTTGCTCTGAGTATGTTCTAACAGCATACTCCGTCAACGAAGGTCTGTAATTTACTTCAACACTCTAGATAAGATATTCTACCAAGGTACTCTGGTAATAATTTCTAGTACTGCCTCTGGTGACATTGTCTACCATTGACTTATAGGTGCCATACTAGTATCACTTTTCTTTTCTCTAGACAACTAGTAACCATCTAACAGATCAAAATATTTCCTAGACTTTGCCATTATTGTTTTAATAAGTAACTCTAAGGTGCCTTTGAAAAAGGTTGATCACTAGAACATGTGCTTTTTCTTTATTCATCCGCAGAAACAGCATTACACATTAGTTTGAACTATACCGTTAATACAACGATGAATTTTCTATTTAAACATATGTTGCAGTTCATTAGCAGGATTTCCTCAAACCCTGTTACCCTGTAACTGTCCAGAATAGTATGTTATATGCTTATGTACATGTAGATCTTTGTCCATTAAGCACAACGAACTATTTTCTACAGGACAACTGCAATGATTTATAGAGGTATAGACTTTTTTAATTTTTTTACTTTTTCCCTCTTGGGCGGAAATAAATACCAGCAGGAGTTTATTTTACATATTTACTATTCTCATTATTTCTTTGGTAACTAAACCTGGACTTAGATGACTAATATGGCTAATATTTTACATCTGATCTTGAAACAATTTACAGGTATTTTTTTAATTTAGGTAAATTCATTTCACATAGACCATGCAAAACTGTTAATAAGCTCTATTTGCAAGAGTTAGTGCAGGAATAGTGCTTGAGAATTTTTGCTTAAGAGTATCAAGTGCAGGACAGTTGAGTCTGAAACCTTACTTCCTTTCTTTTCCAAGGCAGATTTCCCAATGTGTTGTGAAAGTCAGAAGAAAATATTCTAAAATCAAAGCAGGAATGTTAATATAAGGAGTAAGTGCAGGAAGACAACACATATCCTAACACACCCATCTATAAAGTACATTATGAAAACAACATCCTGAAATTTCATTTATAAGATGGATTTTAGTTTCAGCTAGTTCACACGGTAAAAACTGAAAGCGACTGAGCAAGTCCTGCAGACTCACCTATAGATGAATTATTTAGTTGCTCTATGTCATGCACCTCAGTGTTCACTTACTTTGTGAACCTTACCTCACTACTAGGACCATACTGTGGAAATGGCCAAAATGACCAAAAATATGGCATTATTCACACATTAAAGAAAGGTATACAATCAAAAGGCTTATAAGGTAGAATACAGACGCAGCTGCCACGCGAAGAATGCAACATCTGCGATTCCCTGTACAATATTGCTTGCAAAGCTACATGGGGGATGGAACGGAATGTGACCATTCCATGGCCTTGCCCTGTGACGTATAGCAGATATGGGAATGAGATGGTACTATGAAACAGATAAGCTGCTTATTTGCTACCCTGAGCCAACGTTTTGTCAAATTTTGATGAAATGCTGTCCTTTGTGCAAACTTAGCTCGTTATAATGTCATTATAATACCAAAACACACCTCCATCCTGAAGGCTACCCGCCTGCAAGGTGCGACCACTCCTCCTTGGGTCTGCACCCTGAATTTTTCGTAAACTATACCTTTAAATGTGAAGCAAGAGAATTTTACACCAATCATAATAAAAGTATTTATGACTAAAGTCACTCAAACTCCACCTTGAAGGTAAAAAATAGTATAAAAATAGCCCAAGAAAGGGGGGATATCAGTTAAGACACCATCGTGAACAAGTCAAGGAGGACTCCATCACAGACTGCCTTTGACTTCCGGGACCAGTCGACGAGCTAAGCCTTTCTTCCCCCCAATGCTCAGTCCTTCCCCCCTGAGATGCTGTAGCTATAACTCTGCTACCAGAGGCTTTTGTGAAAAAAGGTGATTAAGTGGCAGAACAGTTTCACATGTGAAACTTGCCTGTTACTGGGAAATCCTCAAATTACCTGTAAAATTGTCAGCGAAGGACTCCCTAATCCTTTTTCGACAGAGTCAAGCATCTGACCCATAAACTGTAAGAAGTCTGGCAAATGACATCTTGCTTCTAAAATGATTGGTGCTATTTTAAAAATATGACTAAGGTTAGGTCTCACCTGATGGTCTTGTCTGCTGGCTTTACCTCTCCAGCTAAGCTTCATGGAATCTGAAAAATCACCTGTAGAGGTAAAACATGGTATAATCTGCACAAAGGAATTTTGTTCCTGATTATATCAGTTAGGGAGTGCCTTGTGTCCTGTAGCCTGTTCATACACTTACAATAATTAGTTAAACCTGTCTGTCCTACCTTTGGTTGATTTTGCTGTTAAACTAAAGCCTTACCCTTTGAATACAAACTGTACTGTTTGAATACAGTATTTTGCCTATTTACCTTCTGTATTTTTGTGCATAATGAAGTATTATAAGCACAACCACCACATTCCATGTTGCTAAAAAGAGAAGGAAGTAGTCTAATATTAAAGATTATAAAGAGGAAAAGAGGATCAGATTTTTGGAAGACGATTCACGTAGTGTTTCTGGCTCCAAATATCAACTAAAATGTACATATCTCATTTCAATTTCACCTCTTAATATAAGTCAATTTCCATCTTTTGCATAACCAGCTCTCCTAGGAGACCTGTCCTTAGCAGCTGAGGCTGGCCTTACACCTATGGAGATGTGGTATGAGGTTTGAGAGACACCTTGTCCATTAACACCTTGCAGAGGTGCATTTTGTATAACCACAGGGGGAGGAAAAATGATGTATTTTGAGATCTCGTTTGTTCCTGCACTTAAAACCATTTCCAAAGGGAATGTAAAAGCCAGTACATATGGCACCAACGTAATTCTGGACAGAGATTGCATATGAATTACAACTCAGAATCAACACTACCATCTGTACAAAAAGTCCTTTCGGATCTCCTTGCTTCAAATGCAACAGAATCAGAGAAAGCATGCAACACCATGAGAGAAACAGAACAAAGCAGCTGGCTCTTGTAGTAAAAGATAAAGTTAAAAAGAGGTACTTAATAATAAGCCTTCAGATCTAAACTCAAATTCTTCCTTGATAGCCTATCACCTAGTCATTGACTGAATTTCTTCCCCAGCCCTCAGCCTAGCTTAATACTCTATAAAGACTGTCAAAGCTTTTGCTATGATGAGAAATTTTGGCTCAGCTTTCCCAAAGACAAAAAAAAAAAAAAAAATTAATACCCTGGAATATCTATGAACTAATTAAAAATATGTCCAGCTGGTAGCTTTGCTTTAGAACACCTTATTCCACAAAAAACCAAAATGCAGTCAACTAGCTGCTGATGCCTTAAGGTGTAATTCTTTATCAAAAATCACCAATTGTGATTTGTTGAACTAAAGACTGTATTTTGATAAATATTAAATTATTTAAACATTTTAAATAGGAGAGAACTAGCTTGGATAAAATAAGGTCCATATTCTCCTGCTACAAACCTTTATTTTAACTCCAACCAAAGGACGTTAAATGATCAGTTGGCCTTAACATAAAGCCATTTAACAAGTGATCTCACTTTTCAGTCACACGGGTGTCACACAGTCTGCCTTGATGTTGTTCCAATGGTTAGAATGAATTGGAATTCTGGTGTTTACGCTGTCTGAAATTATGTCCTGTGCACCCATGAATGGCCTTACAAGTCAAAGCAAAGGTCTAGAGAAAACAGTAATGACCTAGAGCTGATGCCCAGAGGAGACTAAGAAACAAGTAAGTAGGTAGCGATACTTCTCTGAAATATAATCTTATTCTCTAAAAGTTCATGGACTGGAAAGCCCAGGTCTTGAAAGATGTCTACATTATCTGGCAGAAAAAAATACCTTAACTAGTTTGGATACACTTCAAAATTTTGGGGTTGTCCTCTGTAGTTTCAGAGGCTTATCCATGAAGAGTTCATCATCCACACTTCAAAGATTTTTCTCTCTGAAAAGTATCTGCATACAGAATTATTAAACCTTGTTCACAAGATACAGTTATTTACCTAACAGTTAAGGAATTTGGAAGAACTATAAATACCACATTATTTGCTTATATCAAGACCTTTATAACAACTTTATTAGACCTTAAGCTACTCTTTCAACTCTCTTCCTCACCAAGCATTAGTTCCAGTAATAGCCTAACCAGAAAAAGATTATTCAGAAAATGAAAAATTCTTAGTTACTTAAAGCTTTTGCTAGAAGTCTCATATGTGATCTAGGCAGGACGTAAGCAAGTGATCTACTTATGTGAGTCAAGCAGGATTTCATTTTAAATAAAATGTATGGATTATTTATATTCATAATTATCCCGGACAATGCTAACATTTAAACAGTTATAGCAGACTACATTAAAGAAACAGAAGCTGTACTGCTTTTTATTTTATTGGAAATTCAACAACACAACTAGATTTTTTAACAAACCAAATTTCTTATTTTTGTAAAGGCACTTTTACAGAGAAAAGAAAAAGACCTGAAGAAATATTTGGTTCACAATTCCATCTTTAAATAGACTGTTTCCATGGCTGTATTAGCATTTGCTTAGCTTAAATTTGTATCATACATATTAAGGATAAAAATACTATTTTTGTTGGTATTTTTTTGTTGACAAGAAAGATGGAAAAGAGTTGAAAGTAGCTTTTCAAATATTTTCTTAGCAAAGTATGAAAAACATCTCCTGCATTTCCAAATTGAAATTTTAAGTAGAAAAAAAAATTCCCACATCTTCATATTCCATATCATTATTTTTAATTATTTTGACAATATAGTGAAAAATCCTAAGTAAATCATAACAAGGCCAACACAAAACATATAAAACTGCAGACAACTATAAAGTATACTATTGCGACAAGTGCAGCTAAATTAGATCTAAGGGAAGTGAGAATAGAACTGGAAGGAAATCTTACTCCCTGAGGTAAACAGAAAATGGTCTCTTCATCTGAAATTTATAATTCAGTATCAATCCTATTTATAAGCATCCCTTGGAAGTTGTCCACTCAGTGAACAAAGCAGGATATTCAGATTTTCTTTGTGTTTATATTAGACAGCTCAAATGATCAGCTATTTATTAACAAAGGTCATCTTAAGAATTTAAATTAGGGAGTAGGAACTTAGTAAGCAAGTCTATCACAAAAGCATTTAAAAAAAAAAAAATTTAAACATGAAAAGGCATTGCAAAAGTGTTGAGACATGGCAGGATTCTACACAGGTTAGCCAAGGAAAGATAAAAATACCATTCCAGAGAAAGCCAACTGCATAGGAAAAGATCAGATACTTGAAGACTGCCCAGTCACCCCTAAAAATTTACTAGAGTTGATACTATTTTGCATTCAGAATTATCAAAGGATTTGGGAGAAGCTAATTTATTCTTTTGCTATAAAGAACACCTTGAGCAATGAGGATCTGTGTCCTGACTTGATAGTACAAGACGCAGTCGTAGAGCTTAAAGAAATGATACCCTAACAAACAAGTGTCTTTCAAACTGCTGCCAAACGTGACTGAATTTCACACCTGCTTGAAAAATATCACTGAAAGAAGGCACACGTTGGCTGACTCTGAGCAAAGATGACACAAATGTCAAATTCTGTAAAATATGAAGAACTTTTCATGATATACAGAGTGCTTCCAATGTTCATAGACCTCAGTGTAACTTCCAGATGCCAAACTCCTCTCTAGGACAGGAGTTACATGTCTGAATATAAAGCATGCAGTTAGCCATCTTCCTTTCCAGTGGGAGGTAATCTGTTAGTGGCACACACAGGTTTCAGAAGTATTATTGGAGGACGCACAGTAAAACTGCGCATACTCGAAGAAAGTAGTATATAAAAGAGAAATGCAGTGTGTTTTCTTGCAGATAAATCCAGAAGCAAGGTAAAATCGTCTCTCTTCTGCCAATGATCAACTGTGTATGAACACACTGCATTCATCACTACATCATATTCATTCCACTCTTTCCCACTGTCCCTAGATAGATGATTAGCTCTTAAGAAAAAGGAATTACAATTGTCATTTCAAGTCTTGAATAATGTTCTTTATTCATAGATCTCAGTGTGCTTTATAAAAGGAGGTGAAAGTCAACACTTGTGATACAAAGCAGGATGAAGTGGATTTGGAAAAAGTTGCACTTGGCACTAACAAGTCTCCTGATTCCAACTGAATGCTTTATCCACCAAGTATGCAACGATACATCAGAACACTGGTTAGCATACAAGACTCCTATTCTTGATGGGGCTTCTAAAGGCAAATTGATATAATCAAGAACAGATCACCAAAACATATAAATTAAGCAGTTAAAAACTCAAAATGGCAGGTGTTTATGGCCATCTGCTGTGTCCAAAACTTGATGGGTGAGCATGTGTCCTGGTTTCAGCTGTGATAAGAGTTACTTTTCTTTCTAGTGGCTGCCGTGTTTCAGATTTCATATGAAAGGAATGCTGATAATGCACATTGGTTCAGTTGCTGCCAGGTGATATTTATATTAGTCATGGACTTTTTTCCAGCTTCCCATAGAAGCTGAGAGGAAGCACAGACAGAACAAACTGGCTAACAGAATATTCCATACCACAGATGTCATGCTCAGTATATAAATGGGTGTTGGCTGAGGTGGGGGAGGGATCAGCAATCACTGCTTGGGACTGGCTGGGCAATGGAGCACCAAGTCGTCAGAGTGACTGGTGTTGTATGACTTTATTTTGCATATTCTTTTACCATTATTATTATTATAGTTCTGTTAAACTGTCTTATCTCAATCCATGAGTGGGATTTTTTTCTTCCCCTTCTTCCTACCCTTTTTGGGGCAGAGGGGGAGAATTGCGTGGTCCTAGCTGCCAGCTGGGGTTAAACCACAACAGCATGCAAAGACATTAGGACGCTGGCTGGAAACAAGAATCCGGGTCTTGGTTAGTTGACCAATTATGTTGCCAGCCCATGTAAATGATTTACACTATGGCATCTGCAAAGTGCTCTGCAGAGTAACAGCATGTGACATCCTATTACAAAAATAACATTTAATTAGCTGCCTGGAACCTGACTGATGAATCAAATTTGCTCATACATTTAACATTAATCCAATACAAAAAATCATGTATAATTTCAGTCAAGAAGATAACATAGCTATTATAAAACTTTTCTGCTTTAAACCCAATTGAGACCATAGAATATATTCCTGTTTTGCAACACTGTTTAACAATTACACTATTCTTGTGTATACATAGCATACATACTACAGAAGACATTTTTTAAATTAATTTTTAAAATTTTATTTCATTCCAGTGTCAAGAGTGTGACTAGATTACAGGTGTGAAACAAAACTGCAGAATGATTTTTATTTCTGTATTCTGAAAATGAGATTTATTTTTCTAAATTGTAAAATAAAACTTAAAACACAAAATCTCAGTTCTTGTTATTACATTCCTTCATATACTTCTTAACTTCTCCTCCTTGGTGCTTATCTATTTTTTTGTTTCCCCACAAAACTCCTCATGCGTGTCATGGTTTTTGGATGGGTTGACCAATGACAAGACAAGAGATGCTCTCCCCACCTCTCTCTCCAAGGAGAAGAAGAGAGATAAAGAGATTTGTGAGTTTTAGAAAAAACTAAACTACTTTAATGAAATATTAATAATAAAATAAAAAAGGAAATAATGACATAGATACAATACATACAAATATACGCAAAACCATACCAAGCTCCCAGGGAGGTGTCACTGGCAGGCACTGGGGAAGTTCCAGGCTGGACACAGTGACTGAAACACACTGACGAGGATCAAAGGCAGATGAGCTGACAGGGCCCTTCTCAGCTATCAGTCATTGAAGAACAAGAGCCATCAAAGAAGCAGCCCATTGAAGAAGAGCCAAGCTGAGCCCTTTCACCCCTCAGCTTTTATACTGAGCATGACAGATGGGATGGAACACCCTATTGGTCAAGTTTGGGTCACCTGACCTGTTCACTCCTCCCCACAGGTGCAACCCCTCCATGGGGTAAACAAACAACCTGACCCTGGTTGCCACAGCAATAAGTATAAGCAAGAGCCTCTCTCACTGAACAGAAGGTTGGCTCTGCTCCACCCCAAACTGGGACAATAGGTCATTTTGCTTATTCTCTTAGTTGGAAAGATAGGTCCATATATATATTTTTCAGTCCTGAGAGGCATGCAGTTAATCTGTCGTAAAAGATGTCTACACTGAACTCCCGTAAAAATTAAGTTAGGAATAGTTTAGATTTTAAGCTCTATACATACTTATATATATCTCCACTGAATTTACAAAAAAAAAAAAATAGAAATATCAAAAGCACTATGAAGACTTACAGTAATTTTTTTGCAGACTCAAGTGATTTAAATTGTTCCTTTAACTAAATAATCAAAGTGTTCGATCACTATCTGATCTGAAAGGTTTGAGGTCCAGCATTCACTAAAATGTGACCCTCCTGGAAATACTCAAGAAGATACCAAATCCTACAATATACCTCTACAGTTTGAAAGGATTTCAAACCCTCAGGTACACTCCTAACTGGAGGATTTAAATTTAATCAGGATGGTAGTGATCACGAGACATACTGTGTATTTATTTATCTCCAAAAATTGAAACGTGCATTGCAGGATCAGACCATGCTTCGTATATTTGACTACAGCCCCTTCTACTACAAAACTTTGAGAAAAAAGTGAATGACTGAATAAACAAACCAACAGAAATTCAACACGTATAAAATGCTCAATTGTAAACAGCTGGCATTTTTTATTGCCTTTTCCATCCCACTTTCAGTTAAGACATTAAATATGGATTAAGATGATGAATTATTATTCTTCTCGCTATGTTTTTATACATGAATCTGTTGTGAGCTGACTTCTAAAATGGTTACATTTCAAATGAAAATTATATATTTCTATTTTTAAATTCTGTCAGTAATAGTGATGTCAAAGATGTCTGTATAGAAAAATAAATATTATCAAAATTAAAACTGAATTCTCAGTTTATACCATAGTTACATTTTCTCCATAATTTAGTGTCCTGGTTTGAGGTAAAACAGAACCAATTTTCTGATTTGTAATTTTACTTTTTAGCTGGGCCTCTTCTAACTGACTAAAGTCTGAAATTAACAGCATATTGTTCAGAAACTGTTCACTCTCAGAGTGATAAGACCTGATTATACCAAGGAAGGGTGTGCACAGAGGCTCTTGCTTAGACTTATTGCTATAACACCCAAGGTCAGCTCACTTCACTGTTTGCCCCGTCAGAGGGTCGGAAGCGGAGAAATGTAGAGGGGTCCCACCCGTAGGGAGAAGCAGATGGGACAGGTGACCCAAAACTGACCAACAGGGTATTCCATCCCATCTGCATCACGCTCAGTATAAAAGCTGAGGGATCAAAGGGGCAAGGCTGCTCTGGCTCGCTCTTTCTTCAATGGCTGATGTTTGAGGAGGACCCTGTCTGTTCGTCTGCCTTTGATCCGGATCTGAGCACTCCTGACTCTAGTTCCGAAATTCAGCTCCTGTCTGTTGTTGACTCCAGTCTGGGACTTTCCCTGTGTCTGCTGGTGACACAATTGTCATCCTGGGAGCTGGATACGGTTTTGTATATATTGCATACATTTTTTTTTCTTTAATTTTTATTATTCTATTATTATTTCTTATTTTCTTATTTATTATTATTTTCATTAAAGTAGTTTAGTTCTTTTTCTAAACTCGTAAATCTCCTTATCTCTTCCTCTCCTCTCTGAGGAGGGACGGCGGGGAGGGCCATCTGTCATTCTGATCGGCCAATCCGGCCAAAACCATGACATTTAGGAAAGCTAAATAATGAATGGCAAAGAAAGAGAAAAAATGAATAGCAAAGAAATGAGTTAATCCGGCTATCCAACAACTCTTACACAACTTGTTAATTAGAACTCTAGAAAACTGCCAAAGGAAGTAAGGAAGGAAGTAAATAGTCGTCTACCTCCTCAGAGGTTTGGAAGGACCCAATGAAGAACTTAAAGGTGGAGAAATTAAGTCTAGTTACTGCATAGATGAACCCCAGGGATCTCTGTGTTTCCAATGGAAGTGAAGTGCTTTTTACCATTCAATAACAGAAATACTCTTCTGTCAGATTTTGTGCAGAAAATTATCATCCCACACAGAGGGCAGGCAGAGGCAAATGTAAGAAGTGGCATCATCCCTACAACCAACTCTGCCTCCAATCCCAACCAGTAGATTTCAAAGGCTGAGAAGAAGATCCTTGCACAGTTGTGCCAGAGCTGGGAACTGGGAGGGACAGAGGCTCAGGGAAGGGACTGAAGTTAGGAGACGTAAGACACACAATCTGGCAGTTGATTAATCAATAGGCAAATAAAGAAAATGGAAAGCAAAACTTCAGAGCAGGGATTTACATAGCAGAGCTAAAAGAGGGTGTAGCCTTGTAGCCCAGTAACTCTGTCTGTTGCTGTTGCTTGCAACAGGCTTTGTTTTATTACATGCTTCTAGAGCCATCTGGGCTGGGCTGGGTCTGGCAGAAGATTTGTTTTATCCTGTAACAGCAATTGTCTAATAACCAGTTATCTAATATTTATCTGAGTAAATAAAAGCACTGCACCCTTTGCTTTGACACCTTGATATGACATTTTTCAAAAGTAAACATAAATTCCACAGCAATACCTCACTACTAAAAAATTAATATCTCCATATTTCATATGTCTTTTTTTTTTTTTCTCCTCATCAGCAGTCATGCCCTTGCTTTGCTGTAGGCACAGTCTTGTCAAGACACAAGAAAGCACCAAACCCAGAACTGCATAAATTTTTTAAGCATCCTCAGCAGCACTGACCCTTGGGCCTCTTGTGCACAGGAGAGAATATTTTGGTTTTGTCCATAGCAAGTGAAAGTATCTAAATATGAATTCTGAAAGTTTTGTGATATATAAGTTGAAATAAAATACAATAAATGCTATTTCTAATTAGCTTAACACATTCAAAGACCACACAGTTCAACTAAGAATATTGTCAGCACCCTGTGAAGTAAAACAGAAACACTGAGGGCAAATGTTAGTGGCTAAGCAGTCGAGTATCTTTCTCAAGGTCACTGCAGTCAGTGGCAAAGCTGAATCAAGAATCTTCTGGATCCTCCAGACTGCAATTGCTCTCAATTGGTTATATCAATGACTGTATGAATTCTGACAAAATATTCATAATGTATTCCCATTTCCACTGTTTTATCAAACAAATCAAGAGTTATGGGTCCAGATTTATTAGGATTTAAAGCACTGCAATTCTTGATTAAAGGCAATTGCATTTTTATTTTTTTTTAAACTGATGTGACAGCATAAAACATCAGGTTTCTATGCATGATGAAAAAATTAAATGTTAGACCTTGGTTTGGGTGTTGCAGTACTAAGTAAAGCCGCACATACACACGCTCAAAATTCTGATCGTTAAATGTTAAAACCTGCTTTATACACAATAATGAAATGGAATTTATTGAACTGTATAATCGGAATGATTGTCGCTATTTGAATATATAATTAGTTAGTATAAATACTGCAGTTTTGGTCTAATTTACCTTAAGGCATTGTAAAGTCCTAAGACAATTAATCTTCTGAGGGAAATTTTATGTATAAATCATTGACAGGTAATTTTGCAATATGTAACTAGCAGAAGTTTCCATTTTACTCAGAGTTTTTTTGTGGTTTTTTTTTTTTTTCGATTTACTCTGTACCTATTCAGATACATTTTATTGATTCTTGCATCATTATTCTGAGGAGTTCATAAATGGCAGTAGATCTAACATAACAATTGTTCCACAATATTTTATTGCAGGTAAAATGATATATTAATTCATCTTATATTGTTTTTCCTCTGGTTTCTGATAACATTTTTCATTTCACTTATTTTTCATTTATTTCTGGTACGTGTGAGAAATAACTACCAGGGCATTGTTGGACTGACCACTCAAGAAAAAAACAATTTCATAAATAGACACAACTCTCACTAAAATATTTCAGCTATTTCAACTACTTTGTATCGTTCAACTATAGGTACAAGAATAGCCATTTCTTTCTTCACCTCTAGGCTCCTTGAAACCTCTTGTTCCAGAGCGTACTTTTGTCCAAAGGCAAATATAAAAGTTTCTATCTGTGAGTGTGAGTATTTGTAAGTGCTTAACCTCCATTAATTATTGACACAATATGATTTTTTCCCCAGATTTTTCTGAAGCTTGGGATTTCTGGTTTTGTCAAAGTATTGGTATTCTTTGGAAAAATAATTCTTCAATTACTAAAAAAGAACACCACTCCTGTGTCCATATGCATCCTTACCACCAGTTATATGTATTCATATTTTAACTCAAGAGTATCTCTTCAAGATTATCTCTTCTAGAAGGCATGCTCTAAGAAGAAAAAGAGATTCTAAGAAATTCTATTTACTTTGATGTACTCTCGGTCACAAAATCATTTTCTCTTCCCCTGAGAAAGCTTTGTAAGCTGTGCATTTAACTATTTATTCATATTCCTATTCATTTTCTTATCTATTCATATTTATTCATTGAACTAAATCATTGCAGCATCCTATTTACAGCATCTAACCTTTTCCAATGGTAATAGGAAAACTATAGTTTTCCCCTGTTATTTGTTAAATAGATGACTTTGTCCTAGGGATAAAGAAAGATTTATTTACCAGGATAATGCATAGGAAAACTGCATGAATTAAAAATTATTTCTACAATGTTTTAAAATACTTTAGATAGGTAGAAATCCTGTAGCAAGGTGAAGACAACTGACTACTAAAAAGCAAACGAAAGCCAGAGATCATCGAATCTTTTCTATATTTTAATCAACTAATTTTGAAATATTTACTATAATTCTACAGAATAAAGCAATGAAAATTTCATTAAATAAAATAATTTTAAACAGGAAATATGGTGTAATTTACACTAATGTTATAGTCCATGTAGAATCTGTGAATGGGTATACTTTACATTGGATCTTAAAGACTTGGAAGTGAAAATTAAACAGAAGACAAAAATGGCTGGAAATTTCAACTACTAAAATTTTATGATCAAAAATCAATTTCTGAATTGACATTTTTCATTCTAAAGTCATGCTTTTAACAAATGTTTCTATCAGTTTCTTTCAGAATAGCTTGATTTTACCGTGGCTAAAAATACTCTCATTCATAAGCAGATCTGAACATCTAGTTTTAAAACCTCCAACAAGACAAAGTGCATTTCCCTATTTCATTTTACCAAAGTTAATATCTTCATTATTAGTTAGAGTCTCATTTTCTTCTAAGCTGGGTTTATTGGAAGACTTTATTTGCCACTCTGCAAATAAAACTATACATTGATCTATTTCTATGATTAAACATGAAAGTCAAATAATTGAAGCTATTGTAAGCTATGTCCAGTAACGAGGTTTAAGACGGATGGCATCAGTTGCAAGACTATAATTTCTATAAAATATTACGCCATTATGGAAAAAAAACTTTCATCCTAAGCTAGGATGAAAAGAAATGTAGAAATATAAAAAATCACGTAAGGATACTGGATGTTACATTTTTAGTTTCATTCAGCTCTCATAAGAAATTTTCACTTAAAAGTATGGATTATCCAGACATCAAACCACTCTGAAGAAACAGATGTTTGGTGTTTTGCATATTTCTTATATCTGTACATAAGCGTCAGGCTGGTAGCTGCGAAAGACTCAGGAGTACTACTAGCTAAAATAGTGAAAACTTCTCTCTCTGTTTCAGACTTGTCTGTAAGGTGACAATATTGATGGCTTTGCTTTTTTGCTGATATAAATGCTGAATATAGGCTACTCTTCAGCCAGAGGATTCACCACAGACACAGAGAGGTAGCAAAATCATCTAGAGAAAAAAAAATATATTGTTAGGCGTAAACACCTTAGCATCAGAAGATAAACTGTGAGTTTTTTCAACCTTGTTTCTAGTAAATTCAGACATATAATATAGTGCACTGAAAAGTAAAAGTAATCTATGTTTTCTGAATAAAGGTATGAATTTTATTCAAACAATGATTAAAAAAAAAAAAAATCAGTTCAGTCCTTACAGAATCTTACTAAGAGGTGACAAATAAAGAGAGTGCCAAATTTAAATGCAGTCAGTTTAAGATGGGAATCGTAAGCTGTCTTCTGTTTGCTTTTGAGGTATTTATCTCAGAGATGAATTATCAGTAATTGCTTCATATGAGATATATACAGAGTGAAACTTAATTAGTAATTTAAATGTACACCAAATTGGAACATTTTGAATCCCAATTAAAATTAATGGCTGCAATTAATTCAGACTTATTAGTCACCAGCTTGTACCCAATTCCAGCTGCTGACATTTTCAAGTAAATGAGAAAGTGTTTGGTGAATCCATGTCATAAACAACACCATCAAAGGATGCTATCAGCTGTTTATTTGTCAAAAAGATGTTAAAACCTTTCCATCTGCCTTACAGTTGCCTTTATGAGGGATCTACCAATCACAGAAGCTGTCAGATCACCAACTGTGTAATGTGGAAAAGGTTCCATTAGTCCTGAGACAAGTAGAGAGCTGCTTGAATCCACTTGTTGATTAAATTAATCTTTCTTATTAACATGTGAGGAAATAGAAATTCAGAGTTTTTTGTACATGTTTGTCAAGAGGAATAATAATTCAGGTGTATAAAAGTTACAACTGTATTTTTGAGAGCACAGGATTTTACAATAGGTAATTTAAGAGTCATCCTTCTTTTGTCCTTATTCCAAGAGGCAATTTAGTCAGAGCTTTTGCACATATTTTTAGGCTGTGCATTCTAACCCAAAACTAACCCAAATACAAAAAAATGTGAAATTCTTATTTGTCTGGGGAAACATTTCATTAAACTTCTGTTAACTCTCACCCATACTTTTACATGTGATTATTACACTACTTTCATTTAAAAAACTGATGAAACCCAAAGCACAGAGAAAATTTCAGCTGAGTCTTACAGAAAACCCTTCGTATAGATACACTCTATCTATACTGATAGTATAGATATAACAGTGTATCTATGTGTCACTAGATATACATAGATTTATCTATGTTGAAGTTCTCAACTTCACTTGGTAGTAAGACATACTTAGGTTGTGTTACACAACATGCTAAAATCATGTAAACATGGCAAGCTAAAGCTATACCTTGCCACCATGGGATATTATTTCATGGTAGGTAAACACTAATAAAAAGTTCCCACGTTAAAAATTACCCTTCTACTTCAGCCACTGACTAAAATATCTGCCTTCAGCTTACAAAATGACCTGTGTAAAACAAATGATTCCAGGTTAAAATGACAGAGTGAAATGTTAATCTAGAAAACTTCAGTAGACAAGTATTAGATAGCAGATACATTCAGTATGCATCAGGATAGGTGCTATAAATGTCTGTTAAGCATGTGACCAGAAAATAACACATTATCTTAATCTTTGTGTTTTCAGATAGGCTTGAAACTGTGCTTGCCATTAGATAAGCCTTGTTTTTCTTTTAAACTGGCATAATAAAAACCAGCAAAGTCTGTAAAATCTTTGGTATTTAGTACAATTTTCTCTGCATTTCCCTTGAAATAGATAGATATCAATATTTTATCAATAGATAAAAAGTACCTTTTTACAGAGAAGATAGCTAGGTTTATACATTTTAGTTATTAAATGCAGTGTCCCAGAAAATCACTTTTCTGTCATAATTTCACTATATGTCACAACTAAAGTGACAAACTACTTTTCTGGGATTACGGTGTGCTCAGAATCAGCACAGTTAAGCCATACATTACAAGAAACTGAACCAGGGCAGAGTGCCTTTTAGTCCTGCAATCTATTAAAACTTCTTTTTTTTCTGTGATAGTCTCCTAAATGCTTTGTGGCGCCTTGCTGTTAAATTTACTTGCCTGCCACTTCACATAAGATCAGAGACACAAAATACCTGTGCTCTTCCCTAATACATGCACAATCCCACTTTCACCCCTGCTTGACGCTTGCATGCTTTTGGAACATATGGATGCTTTCTAACTAGTGGTAAGGCCAGTTGTTATAAAAAAAGCTATTATCTTTACTTATCCACTTTATCTTGCCAAAAACTCTACGAGATACAAATTCATGTAGCAGATCACATTGTGTTTCTGTATTGGATGCCTTTTCCCAGTTCCACAGTATGAATAGATAAGAAAGCAATTTTACCTACCTTGAACTTGCAGATTAGCAAGGGAAATTTTCAAGTTTAGCGAGCCAGGTCATTGGCTCTCTCTTTAGATCTCCGTCTCTAGCTCTTAGGCCAAAGTTTCCCCAAGTCACTTTTTTTGTTCCAAGCTATTCATGATGTACAATGTGAATAATTAGATATGATGGCTATAGTGTGCCAATATATGATGCATAGTACTGGGATTCCTGTCAATTGTTATTCCTTGATTTATTTTATATTTGAAATTTTGCCCCAGTACTTTCTTAAAGAATTCTTTTTAAAAAAAAAAATCAGTAGATTTTAGAAAGCTCTTCCTTAATCTGTCCCTTGTCAATGTACAGATATATTGAGTCTCTTTCCTGTCATGTGACTTCTACATCATCACTTTCAAGATAGTAATCTTCAAGCTGAAAACTGTTTTCAGAATTTCCGTATTAAAAAAAATGAAACATTTTCACTATTCTAACATTGGTATTAGGAATAATGAAAACTACATTTCCTTTATAGTTCTGAATCCTAAAGGCTCTGCAGATATAGAGGCTAATTTGTTTTATAAGATAATAATGATTTAATTGTTTGCAGACACCTAAAGCAAATTTTAGTCTGCCAGATGGTTCATCTCCTATGGGCTGAGAAGTTTTCCAGAGAGATTGTTATGGATAGACAGAGTAAGCATTTGCCTAAAGCATCAGAATTGCAGAGACCTCAAAACAGTTACTGCTTCACTTCCATCACTTCCAATGACAAAGCTTGAAAAAGCAGGCTTGGAAACACCATAAAAAGTAGTGGTCTCTCCCAGTAAACACGATCCTTCTGAGTAGTCTTCCTTTAGCTTTTACTGAGTCACCTCTCTCTCTGCCTTCTCCTTCCCTTCCTCTGGCAGAAATATTCCAATAATACTTGGACAGCAAAATTGAATTTGTCTGTACTGCCGAGAAGCTCTGAATCAACTCTGGTACTCTGCACTCTCATCCTCATGCATTGCATACAAACTCTAGGGAATGGTGTTGAGGAATTTACTCAAAAATTCTAATCAAACAATTGGAGATAAATACAACACCAGGATACAGCAGAACACAATTTAATACTTTTAAAACAAGGATGAGACTGCATGATCTGAGAATTATGTTTTACCAAAATAAGATGAAATATATAGTTGCCACCAGAGCAATTGGTTGTTCCTAGGAGGTACAGCCAGATATTCTCAACCAAACTCATTTAGAATTTGCCTTCAGTATAAAAAAGAAGAGTATGTTTGCAAGTTGGTTGGGAGTTTTTTGTTGTTTTGGGTTTTTTTTCTGCAGTGTCTCTAAAACATGATCCCAGCTTATAAAGGGACAGAGGAAACTTCCGTCACATGCGACTTCCTTAGCTGCTACATGGCGTTAGCCACTATGGTAAAACTCTCTAACTCTGTCACTAAGAGTGCCAGATAGGCATTCTGTCAGATAATACAGAAAAGACAAGATGTTGAAACAAACCCGGGAAATAGCGTGAGAAGTTCAAAAGGCAAGGAGATTTCTCAGTAAGAAGGTAGTTGTGTTGCCCCTTTTGAAGAAGTTATGCATGAGTCACTTCCACATCAGGCCTGTGTGGAAGGTCTCAGCTATTTATAAAAGTACTAGTACCTTTCTTCAAAACATTCACTGAGCTCTTTTTAAGGACCACTTTCTCTGCTTTGTGCCTAACGGTATTAGTGTGCTTCGAAACACTAAACCAATTTAATGGGAAGCATATTTTCACGAACAGAAATGTCATTGTAACTTAGCTTATTTTAAGTAAGCACTATACACTTATTGAGTATGTCCTATACCTGTTACTTCCCTTTCATTGGCATAACTCAGCAAAGACAGGCTTAGAAACTCGTATTTTCCCTCAGAAAATTACATGAATGGATGAAAGGAATACCAGAAAGCATGTACATATATGCATTTTAAGTGAGCTTCTGATCCAGCACTCCATGAAATCTCAGTATTATTCCAACTGGTCTGACTGAAGATTTGGTCAGATTTGGAGACAGTCTGAAGGACTGTAAGGAGTACAACTGAAAATGTTGAATGCTCATCTAAAATTTAAAGCAAAGACTATAATGGTTATAGTTATCTTAATTATCTTACTATCTTAACTATCTATAGTTATCTTAATTATCTCATTAGGAGAGAATAATCATGTGACAAAAAACCTGATAGATGCTTGACATCAGTTAGAGTGAAAATACAAACAAAATAATTTAGACCTTAGTCTCAGTCATCCTTTCGGAAGCATGAAATATTCCAGTTCGCACAGTAGTTAGCAGGAACTGAAGGTGCCTCGTGTATGCCAAGATCTGTGCAGACCCACTGCAAATCACAGCTGTTGAAAGACAAATGTAAAATGAGATGCAACTTTGAAAACACGTAGAGCTGAAAGGGTGAGAGGAGGGAATCTTGTGAAGAACAAATCATCAATGAGACAGAGACCTGCCTGATGCACAGCCTCAGAAATGCAAAGGACTCGTGCATGTGATAATGAACTGTGAGTTTTCAATGTGAGATGACAGCAAAGGAAAGCCAGTGCTTTCCAATTTAGGGTTGAGTATGCAGACATATCTCATGAGAAAACAGACAAGCAGCACTTGCCTCTGAGCACCGCTGGTGGAATAGCACTTTGAATACAGGATTCAGTTCAAGAAACTACCTTCCAGATAAACATTTATAAACTGTAGGGAATTCAGACACAAGCATGGATAAAATAAAATAAAAAAAAAATAATTATGAAGGAACTGGTTTATGAGGAAGGAATAGAAAATTCCACATCTCTGGATTCTCTGATGCCTGGAGTGAAACGAGAAATCAACAAGTATTTGAAGGATGCATACCCAAAGGACAAAAGTCTTATTTAAATGAATGCAAGAAAGTGTAATAAGAAATAGTGTTGTTAGGATATTGAATAAAAAAAAAAAAGTAACACAGCTACTTTACTTTTTTATACCTAGCTTAGTAAAATAAAGAAGGAATACAGCTCCTGAAGAGCTGGGCTAACAGAATTATTTTCCCTCTCTAGATTCTGATTTATTTTATATGATACCAGCTATGCGTGTATTGTTTTTGTATATTGTGGTATTTGCATGAATGCCCACTTTAACGTAATTTTTTAAATTATTTTAGTTACCTTTCCTTAATTCATGTATCTCCGTGACTAAGAAAATTAAGTCAGTCAGTTCTGAATATTTAGGCAGTAATTCTATTGTAGCAATGTTTAGAATACAAATTGGGATTTACTGGCAACACTTGATTCTTCTTTAGAAATGGGGTCCTCCAAAACTGATTTGTTCATGCCTCACTAGATATTATATCTTCATGAATGCTTGAAAAATTATCATATTAACAAGATTTATGTTCAACAGAGAAATCAACCTCGCAAACCTGAGCAGTCACGCCATATGTATCTGAGTCTGAATACTCTTATAATTCAGTATAAGAAACTGTACTAAAGAGGAAAACTACACTAAAATTTTATGCTTAATGAAAATTTTCCTATTTGTTTACAAAATTATTCTATAGACTATAATATCTAGTAAACTTATAAGTAACAATCTAGGAAGAGCTAAGAAACCAGGCTCTAGATAGATTGAAGCATTTAGTGATAATGAATCTAGGTGCAGGTTCAGACCAAAAATGTCAGAAAGGGCAACATACACTGATGATAGTTCTCTTGCTTACAAATGTAATACTCAGCTCTCTTTTCTAGCTATGAGGTCCTTAAAGCTAAAAGAAAAAAATTACATTGTGTTAATTCCTGTTTCTTTCAGATATCAATATGATCAGTCGCAATCCTTTCTCAACACATTCATTTTACAAGTCAAATACATGGTTTATCTTCTGGAATGTACTGAGTAAACGTCAAAAAATACAGTAGTTTCTTACAGCAATAGTAAAATCAGACAAAAAATAGATAGAGGGAGAAGGGTGGCAACTGAGGACTGTTATGCTATGAGCTAATAGGAGATGATGTGTCTCTGTTGTGTGGCTTGACACATGGTGTCCTACTTACAACCATGAATGCAAAACCTAAGTATATCCTTTACATATAGTTCCATGCTCTTCTTTGCTACGTTGTACTCAACATGAATAATATCACTCAGAAGCTCTAAGGAACATGGTCTAACTCTTTTTTTCTAAGCAGTATTTGTTGCAAGAGAGGGAATTCCTGTTTTGCCTCCAGGTCTGGTTGAGCAGCAGAAAAACAAGCTGCCCGATTGCCTTATCCTGCCCTCAGGACACTGGGCTAGAGTTTGGAGAACTGAGAGCATATGCTTTCCATGAGAAGAACTGAGTGGGTTTGGCAAAAAAGGCTTTTGTATCTAGCATGAAGAATGCTGACTGAGAAACACAGCAGGAGGAAGCCAGCAGCATGAGAACATGCTAAGGGGTGACCAACAGGACTAGATACACAGACAAACATGGAGAAATTAGAAAGCAAGAGGGTTTTCTGGGATCTAAAGATACTGTTTATACTTTACTGAGCCAACAATAATACTACTACAGAAAAGTGCTCAGTCTACAAGAACACTGTGAGCAGTCAGGGAAGTTTCCTTTTAAACTATTGTTTACCTCTTTTCCACCAAGTAGATACAAGTTTTCCTTAGTTAAAGAAGTTTCTAATTGTGTTTTGTTTTCCAAGAAAATAAATCATTAGAAAGTAAATACTTTTTTTTTTTTTTTTTTCTGGAGTTATGAGAGATGTTCTCTTTAAAGAATAGGGGCAGCAGCCTCCCTCAGAGCTCAGGATAGTGTTCGGTTTAGAAGAAATGAAAAAATACCAAATCCTGCTGATTCAGTACCTGCTAAATTTTATAACATCTTTTTCTTTTTCACCGCACATTTATTCTGGGCAGCTGTGGGCCATCTAACACAATTTTTTCTAACTGTCTCCCCCAGAACATATATCAAGTATTAATTTCTGATGTTTACAGCTCACTGACACTAAATTCACTAGTTGGAATCATGTCTGTGCTATCCTCCTTTCAACCATATGCAGATGGAAAAGGAAGGGAGCATGGAACTCAAAAGCACTAACAAGGCAGTTAAGGATCTTTTAGTTGTCTCATAACAATGCTTGTAAACTAACTCCAAAAAACAATTGCTTCACTAAGTATAGCTTATTCTTATTAGTGAGTTCAACTGGAGTCAAAAATATTTCAAAATATTTCATAGTAGCAACTAGTCTCCTAGTAGCCAGCTCCAGGAAGGTAGAAATGTTGAGTTTTTTTGTGACTTACCATCTTATTCTTGGTCAACAGAACTGTTTCCTGGATGAACAAAAGAGAATAGACAGCTTGCATTTGCAAAGATTTTATTTTATTTTATTTTATTTTATTTTATTTTATTTTATTTTATTTTATTTTATTTTATTTTATTTGGAAGTATCCTATGAATATGGTTTAATTCAGTCTTCTGCACTCTTCTGTGCAGTAGTTAATTTTAACTTCATTTTACAGTTAGTAACTGTGGTTCAGATTAACAAGTGTCTTCCCCAAATGAAAACTAAATAAGGCAGTACAATTTAACAAATTGAATTGCAATTCCTTAACATTTAGCTATTAAGATTTCAACTGTATTACTTATATTATTTTTTATCTTTTATTATATCAACATAATAATTGGAAGTTTTATGAAGCTTGCAGTTATTCAGTAGTACTTTAAATGTTTGATAGACTAAAATTTTAATTTAGTTCATATAACTCAAAAATAGAGTTTTGCAATGTTGCAAACAAACTGAATGAAAATACTGGAGTTCATCAAACTACTGAAAAACTTTGGGTTTTTTTCCTTCTGAGTGATGATTGACTTCTCAGTGCTAGAATTTTTAGTTGAATTCCACTCTTTGAATAATTCTAGAAACAGCAAGAATATCACCCGGGTTTAATTAGTCTGAAGTTCAATGATACAATATGCAGTAATTAGGAGAAGGTAAATGTTAGTAGAAAAGCCTTACTGGTGCTAGTTGAAGGTTTCTCCCAGTAGCTTTGTCACAATGAAAGAAAGAAAATTTGTGTGCAAGTATCTGTTTTTGCACACATAAGAATATTTTAAAACATAGGGAAAATACCATTAAAACTAAGTCTTGGCTATTGATAAATATCGGAACAAAGAAAACATGATTGTTATTTACAAAAAGCTAGCTTTTCCTTTCATATTTAGTTCTCAGTACATTAAGATGACAGATTTCTTTATTAAAAGCAAATACAGCTATGTTTCTTATAGTTTCCATATTTATGAAAATACTCCTGGTACACTGTGGTATAAGTTATATCTTAAAAAGAGAACGGTAATTTATCCAGAGAAGCAATAGAAACAGAATATGAGCTATACAGAATTCTCCCGGCTAGTCAGTATAAAGTAATTTCAAGTAATAAAATTGAAAATTAGACTTTCAGTTACGAGTAACTGTTTGAGTGCTTGTGTTTGTAGATGCTGAGCTTAAGACAGAGTAAAAAATCTTACCATTGAAAGGTCAAGGTGCTGATTTTTTTCTGTAAATCAGACAAAGCAATGTCAAGGCAAAAAAATTGAGATTCTCCAGGCTGCTACTCATTTATGACATTTTTTTGCAATCCAGAACACAGATTTCTTAAGAAAATGAAGTAGTGAATAGTTAACCTGTAAACTCTATTAGTATTTATTTCAGAGAAGAGCTATCGTTAATTGTATGTTCATTGTAGTAGTACCAATACAACAGTGAACGTGTCAGTCTTGACCCGGAATTGATACTGAACAAAGCCTTTGATTTTTTAGGTCAAAGAACACACTTTTCACATTTGGTTTCCATGCATAATAAGGCAAGGTCCTGAATGGAAATCAGCTGCTGTACACCCATGTAAAAAGACTGACATGTGCCATTGCACTAGCAATTACATTTTAAAATCATTGTAATAGTAAGTGGAAATACATAACTTTCCTAACTTACCCAATAGGTTAATAGGAAGTTCTTCCCATAATTATTATCAACATATTTCTACCCAATTGGTATATTACTATGGAAGACTGTTAGTATTTAGATGGGTCTGGGGAATGTTGTCATCCAAGGTAGGCTATCTTTACATCTTGTTAGCCACCTCTTGTACTCTATTCACTTGTTCTCCCAAATCCTGTGTTACTTTGAACAGTTCATTGCCGAGTGGCAGCATTGGCTCATGAGCAGCGAATGAACATAGAGAGTGACCATAAAGATGTATTTTTCATACCACAACTGCAATGACATCTTTGCATGCAAGAAAAAAGGAAATGATCTTAAATTTGCAGATTTGGGTAATGGAAAACTTTGAAAGATAAATTCAGGGGAAAGGAAAACCAGAAATTTATCTTGACAGATACATCTATTGAAATGAATGCAACAACTTTAAAAAAACCATAACATGAATGTTTGTCGTACACAACACATTAAATAAGGGTGCAAAGACCAATGTAATTTTTTCAGCTTTTTTTTTTCCTTCTTCCCCGACATAACATTTAAAGGAAGTTCAGAGTAATTAAGATGCATACAATTAAAAAATTCTACTGTAAGAAGCACCTTTCTGAATGTGCAATGTAATTTTATACATTTAAGTGTTAAGTCTTTGAAATGTAACAGGGACACTGAATACTAAAACCACTAACGCACTCCAGCAGAAACATCGCGGTTGGAAAAGCAGCACTTATTTTAATAAAGAAGCATTGAAACAGAAGCAAGGTGCTAACTCAGCATTAAATGTTTAATCGTATTTAAAAAAAAAAGTCATAAGAAACAATTAAAAGGATCTAAGGAAGCAATTAGAAAAATGTCATTTCATCTGTGATAATTAAGTTTTTCTAAGTTTAAAATAGCAAGGTAACACTTCCCAATTTAGATTACAGCTTATTTGCATAGAAATTCAATTGGGAGGGGGAGGTTGTGATGTTCCCCATGTTAGTAAGCAGGAAACACTCAAATAATTTGATAAAATGCACTAGAAGAAGAATGTGAGAAAACCAGAAAGTAATCATCAGATTTCTCAAATTTCATATTTCATAGTTGTTTCAACTTGAGAATATCCAGTTTGGTTAGATTAGTTCTGAAAAATCCAAATACTGCACTTCATTAGCCAAAAACAGAGCAACAATTTACAAAGTGCACGGGTTCATTTTTATAGTGGGTACAGTTGTAGCTTTGTACATGAAACTGACGAAGAGGTTTGCAGTAGATAAAGAAGATAAAGATGCTCTGGACCATCCACACTTTTGGAATTGTAACTGGAAGAGATTCTAAGAAAAGGAAAGGGAAAAAGGAAAGGCAGATGGGATAAGAATATTCTTTTACCTACATGTCTTAAAGAGTACTGGTTGTTAGTAGGTATTGTTATTTCTTCAAAAGAGCCCGTGTATACACAGACATAGGTCACTTCAGGCACTTCTGGTAGCAACACTTGGTTAAGCATCTCAGTGTCTCCTAATCAAGTCACAGTTGCTAACATTGCCTTATAGAAGGCTTTGTCAGTTTTGTATGCCTAAATAATCGTGTAGAGCTTAGTGAAGTCACAAAACTCTACACACCTCTTATTGCATCACAAAACTCTACACACAACTACTACAGAATTTTCCTGTTATTAAATGGAATGCAGTTTGTTTGTTGTCAGTTTGACAAAAAGTCTGTTCACAGCCAGAGATCCACTGGAAGAAATGCTGCAAGGAAATGGCAGAATCCTGACGCACCCCACCACCGCCACCACACAAAAAACTCGTCTATGAGATGTCCAAAAGGAAAAAGTCATTCTAACACTCCAAACACCAATGTTATGTAGTTTAGTCTACTGCTATTAATAGCAGTATTGTAGTGTATATTGTAGTGCTAGAGCTGTGCTGGGGCTACATGAATTACTGAGTAGCAGTTGAAAGCAGGAGAAATTGGCTAAAGTCTATAGATAGGTTAGAGTGGGGTGTAAAGGTTGAACTCCGCTTCTCAGTTCACTCGTTTCCCTTTAACTATGAGGTCACAATGTATCGTTACGTGAGATCATCACAGTCCCTTTGTCTGGGGCTTTGAACCTATTGGAAAAGGTATAAAAGGCTCAGAACAGAATGAGCTCTGAATTGACAGCAGAGAGACACAGGTTTCCTGTCCTGCAGCTAGTTTCATTCTTTATTTGAAATGGAGCAACTTCAACAAGAGAAGTGCTGTTTTGCTCACTTCAGCCACCCTTTACCCTCACACACATTTTCCATCCCAGAAAAACATATTGCATGACTACTCAGTTTTTGTAGGCACCACTGTATAATTCTGATGAAGTCTACATAGAAGTGGAGCACCAGCACTAGCTCTGCTGGACCACACAGATTCTAAATATTCCATTTAAAGCTGGCAAAACTGCATGCCAGCTGGAATGATACCATAGGAAACTGGGGAACCATAAAAAACCAGAAGATCTCAGATCTTCTGTAGAAATATGGGATATATTGGGTCTAAAATCTTAGGAAAGTTGGGACAAAACTTTTTATTTGACTGGACCTGGACCACAGACCACCACTATTTGATAGACACTGAACTGCATATTCACAGAACTGTCTCTTTGAGTTGGAAGAGGTGGAAGTCCAGCAATATTAAGGTACAGGAAAAAAGGTAGATGACCATACCATCATCATATGCTTTTGCAGATTTTCCCATTCATTCCTCAGCATTTTCCATTTGGAAATACTTGATTAATTTGAGATCATAAGTAGTTCAGAGAAAATCAAGCTAGTACTTTTTTATAATCAAACCCCTTCTTTTAGTAAAGTATGACTTAAATTATAATCAACAATTTGCCTAGAGTAGGAATATAAGATGCCATCAAATACATCAAAACATAAAGAACTAAATAATAGTTTCTTCTGTTGTTAAAGCCTGCACTTATATAATTGATCACTCTCCATTTTTGTGCCCTTTGTAAAGGGCTATAAGTTCCTTTGAATTCTACAAAATCTAATACAGGGATATTGCAGTAACTAACAGTGTTTCAGAGTCAGAGTGACCACTCATGCTATAAACTCATTTTGTACTTGACATGGCCTCAGATAAATAGCATCTATGCATGCATCTCAACCATTCTCATATCACATCACAATTTTGCCCATGGCCCATCAGTGTGCACTGCTTCTAGGCAGTAGTTAAGAAGATAAATTGTTTCTTTTCTTTTTACTACAAAGCATATGATAGCAAATGTTTGCAGTAAAAAGTTTTGTAAATTACTAGAATAACTAGCAGTAGTCAGAGTTGAATTTTGCAGCAAGCCACCTGAGAGTCATTATAAGAATAATAATAAAAAATTGCTTGAAACTTACAAAACAGGAATATATCTGAAATTTACAAACCAGCAGACAAGAATAATTTATATTTTTAAATGTCCTTTAGTATCTTTTGCATCAGCAGCAACTTTCTTTTATGCTGTAGTAGAAATACCCAGGACTGGGTTAGAAAACTCCAAATACAAAATAATTAATTACAAAGCTTTAAAACTGCCTGAGTGACACTAAAATATTAATAAAAAGAGAAGCTCATATTGCTTATTGTCACAGTTTGGGCTCTGCAACAGAAAGTGGGCTCTGCTCCACCCCAAACCAGGACATTTATCCAAGAAAAATGCTCCTTGTTCAGCTGATTGGTTTGCCTTTTGCACATTGTGGACGGGGATCATTCTTTGAGAACAGCTTGCAAGGGATGCAGTAAAACACTATGCAGAGGGAAGAGGAAGCACAACACAAATAAAGAACCACTACAGACTTTGCAAAACAGATGTCATAGCAGAACTTGTCCTTGATTGCCATTTCTTTTCTTCTGACAGATGTATTTCATTGCCATGGCATGATCAGATTTGACTTGGAAACTTCTTATTTTATACTGTTTCAGCTCTCAGATATCCTGTTTTCTTTTCTACAATGTTTATTTTTGCTGGTCTGGTATTTAAAATTCAAATGTTTCCTGAAAATTACCTTCTTCTAGTGTTACATCAGTAGTACACACTGTCTTGACCCACACCTTTACAAAACATATGCTACAGCAGAACATATTCTACCAGTATCACACAAATAGAGTAGCACTGTCACAGCCCTTCCTCACACTACCTTCTTCCTACTTTCTAATAGGCAGATTTATTAGATCAAATTCTCTTTTCTGGGGCAGGACTCCACTGAAAAGGTATTTTTTTCTGGACACAAGAGGTTAAGTGCCTCTCAGCTGAGGAGGGCACTGAATTCAGGTTCTCCATATACAAGCATCATCACCTTTGTGCTACTGCATAAGAGCAACAGGCAACACCACTTGCTATTTTTCGTAAAAGGAGATACGCGTATTTGTCCTCTCACTCTGAACACACTTTCTGGATTGACCAGGGGGTAATGCCTACACAGAGGTTTCCATCTGAAAACAGATGGGTATGACGCATTAAGCTGCTTAGTGCTACCAAGTTGGGCAAGATTTGGAAAAGAATTGCCTGTACTAGCAGAAAGTCACTGGGAAAAGTTCAAGCGCCTACAGGTATTAAATTCCTACAAATCCACAAAACATTGTGGTTTTGAGGACTGTGTCTGATATTTGAACTAGGTGCCTGCATCCATCCTAAATCCTTTGTGGATTTCAGTATATAGATTTAAGTATTACTGGTCATGACTTCTTCTTTCTGCTGCCTCTAAATGCAATCAGGTGAAGATCCCTCTGGTCCTTTGGCAGCCTGCAACTTCCCACTTATAGAACAATGGCATACCCATTTTGTTAGAAAAGTCATAATTTTATGTTAAAAAAAAGTTATTTCTACTATATGTTGAGATGTCCAGAATCTGTCCTTATAAAAGTGTAGGTTTTCTTTGTGCATTTTACAGCTAAATTTTTATGAAGCAGTTTAACTTTCTTTCCTGTTTTGATTAAATGGCCTATAACAGACATATGACAGATTTTCCTCTCTCTGTAGCTTTGTTATTTCACAGAGGCATCAAATTTTACAGTTCACAGTTATTAGTAATTTTAAAAGTGGTAAAAGTCTCCTTATAAGGCAGTTCCCCTTCTCACTTTTTCTTTATTCTCTTTGACTCTTTTTTTTTACTACTATGACCTTCCTACACAGGTTAAAATTGGGGTTTAATATTTTAATAATATTATAATCATCATTTTCCCTCAAATCACTAACTAAAAGCCAAAGTTAGTTTAGCTTTGGATGGGTAGGACATAAAAAGTAAACCCAAAAAGAGAGTGCCTTATGTGGGAGAACAAGCAGGCTAGTTTTGAGAGATTATTAAAATGGAGATTGTCTTATTTACAAAGACTTCTGTCATAATCCCCCACAGCCTCTACAGACACTGCATTTTCATATTGGGAGGTGAAAGAGGCGAGGCAGAAAAAAGCTTTTCTTATCTCTGTAGACTGCTGTTTTATTGACAAAAAGCTGGTATTTGTTAAAAATAGCGGGCATAGTGCATTTCCTCAGGTGTAAGTGAAAACATGGTTTTGGTCCAGTAAATGCCTCAGCACTGAAAATTCAAACATTTGAGTGTAATTAATGAATAAAAGGACAAATCTCTGTGATGAAGAAATCAGGAAATTCTGCACAAATGTAGTTCTCTAAGAAAACCACTGATTTAGTTGAAATATTTTTAGGCTCATTAAACCCAAAAGATAAGGTTACTAATACCAGATAGTGTTTTTATTAAAGCAGGAATCAGTTTTAAATACATTCTTCTCATGTATCAGGAACTGCAATGCACCTTTACTGCCCTGATAAATATTAAATTGGGGCCATCAGAACCTGGCATAATCCTCTGAAATTCGGAAAGCTAACTGATAATGAAGTGAAAAAGAAAAATCACACAGTACCATCTGCTATGATCTTTGCTTAATATGGCAGATTACATTTTATGACCAGAAAAAGCTCTCCAAAATTTAAAATGTGACCTTCCAGTAATGCAGGCTGTGTGAAAAGAATTAATAGAATTAAGATGCTGCAGAGAAAAAAACTCAAAAACTAGATGCAAAGAAATAAAAAAGAAAAAGAAATAATGTAAGACAATAAGGGGTGCCGGCGTACAGTTTACAGTAACTGTCTACTTATCCTTTTAAATATATAAGTGGGTACACAATTAATGAAATCTCTCGATAACTGCTACCTGTGATGCAATAGATGCTTACACACTAAACATCATACCTCGAGAAAACAATTACGATGCTTTTTCTCAGGTATTAGGAAAAAAATGTACAAAGACCGATTCCTTCATCGCTAAGATTTATCCAGACCTCCATCGTAACAACAATTTTCTAATTACCTTTGATTTCTCAATATGAGGGAAAAAGTTTTAGAAGAAAAAGCAGGTACCCCCCATCTTCCTTATGTTGCTAATATAAAAAGAAATTGTGTATAAATCTGACAGAAATATTTCAGAATTCTTCTGTAACCCTCAAGAAGCGTCAGTGGATGATAACTGCAATCAATCAGTTAGTGTAAACCTTGCAGTGCCTACACACTGGATTTCAGTACAGTGCTGTCAGAAAGTCAATACTAACTTTGTGCAACTTTTCTACTAGGGACTCTCTCTAATCAAGTGAGCCAAATACCAGCTTTTCAAATTTGTTCCCTTCCATGAAAGCTCTCTGTGAGTTTATTTTTTAGAGGAGAACTGTCCATCGCTTTCAGGAAAACATGCTTAACTTCTGCATTTTAAAATGGACACTGAAATTTAAATTGGTATTTCCCTTCAAAAGTTCTCACATTTCCCTTGTCCATTGTATGTTAACTTCAAACTGGTAAGCATTTCCAAAATTTGTTGTGATATCTGTATAACCAAATTTAGTGGGAGACAACAGACACTGTGGACTCGAAAAGAGCACTGAAATGAGGAGGAAGATTTACAGGTGAGATAAAGGAATAAAAAAGAGTCCTTAATGTATGGTTATGTGGAAGCTCTCATACTAATTTCATCTGTGCTCTGAGCCAGTGGGGCACAAGCCACTTCTGATTTGAATCACGCAGCTGCATTAGTAAGGGCAGATACGATGCTAGTAAGTCCACCTGAAAAACAAACTTTTCAGCATGGCCATTATTACATGCTTATATGTTCCTATCACTGCTGAAAATCATACCTGTGGGATGAGAAATGGCTCTTGGCAGAGCAGACCAATCTGACCAGCAGATACAGCTGAACAAAAAGATCTCATTATAGAAATAAAGCTGGTGACTATCTGGCTTCTATCTGGCTTGGCTAACACAATTCAGCTCTGGAGTCAGGAAAGTAGGTATTTGCAGATGAGAAAAAACTGCTTATACTGGAAAAAAATATCAATGATATTCAAGATGTCACCGGCACTGTCGATCCCTGAACAGACACACATTGTTCTTTTAAAAATGATTAGCTAAAAAAACGTAGGGATGTGTTTAATTTACAGCTAATATGTGTGACACATTTCTAAAAATATATGCACATTTAAATGTACATGTGACTACTGAAAGCATGGAATACTAATATTGAAACAATTCTAAGTACAAATTTAGTATCTAATTAGCTGTCACTGGTCATCACACAAACTAAGTTTTTTTCAGAACAAATATAACTTTAAAACACTAAGTAAACTTCATTTACTCATTGTATAGCTTTCCTGAAGGCTGTGCAAAATGATGTCCTTTTTATTCACACTGCAATTTTAAATGTTTTTACATACTTCTGATACTGCTGCACAAAGATCATGAAGTTGAATATACCTTTAAAAATTCTAATTATTTTACCACATTTCTGTATACTTATTGTTACAATGTGTAAACAGTGTAAATCAATGTTTTTCCCAAACATATAATTCCATGTCTTTAACTACAATAATATTACCTGTGGCACAACACTTGAAGAAAAGATCAAATACAAGTTATATCACAAAGTACATACCCATTTTAAAATACCTGATGTTTTAATAAGATTCATAAACAAGGTAATGCTGAACACACAGTACTACATTTGAGAGCTCAAATTTTGACCTGCCTTAAAATATACTCCCCTACAAAATTAAAAAAATGAAACTGCAACTGTTACAACTGGAATTATGTTCAACTTGCTTTACTGGGAAAATAAAACCAAACAACAAAACCCCCAAACACAAATCCAAATTAAACTAACTGACTTTTAACTAATTTTTCAAGCAAACTTTGAATCAGCCTTTAAGTAATTGAATGAGTTAATATTATTTAGAGTTTGAACATTGGTATGATTTCTTTGAGACAGTTGTTAAAAGGCAACTTGTGATTTCTGTAATTGTAACTAAACTGTCATAATCTTCTCATCAAATAAGTTTTAAAACCTTAAAACCTTAATTTTAATTAAGGATACTTTTAGCTTAGGATATTTACAAGTTATTTATAGACAAAATAGCCAGATACATACAGGTGGGGATATTTTTTGATTGTCTCAGACAATGAGAATATAATAGAAACAGTTTTAGGAGGAACAATATTAATTTACACACACTAGTGCACAAACTAGTAAATGGCATGGCAATATAGCAGTATAAGGTGTTTTTAGGTTTGGTAAAATGTAATATATAGTGCACCAATACATGTTCTAACTCAAATTTCTACCCCCCAACAGTCACCATCACTAAACTTGCACAGTAGAGATCAGAATTTATGCTTTTATATATTTTTTATATATTTCAGTAGAAATTAATATTATTTTATAATTTTATTTGAGAATTTTATTTTAGTTTAGCTGTTTTGTTCATTCCTTATTCTAGATTCATGTGACACTTTGTACCACAACCAAAAAAGATCCCTATATTACTTTCAGTGGCTAAAACATACTGTGACTTTAAAAATAGACTAACTTCCTGTAATGCTTACTTTAACAGTAAAGACAGCAGAGACTGAGTATTGCAGAAGCCAAACACTAAATGAAAGGTCTTCAAGAAAAGGCAAAGGAGAAGTTAGGATCGCAACTCCCATTAGCAGTTAATGAAATAGGTTACCAGGAGAATTATCAGGATACCACTTTCTTGGCAATTGCAAAAAAACACTTGACGGTCCTATTTGCAGATGAATGCCTGCTGGCAGGAGATGTACTGGTTATTTTTTGATGCTTTTTCTTCTCAGATGCAATTGCACAGAGCAGACTGACAGGTCAGAACTAGGACACATTGCTTTCTTTCAAAGGAGGAGAGAGTGCGTATGTGCGCCTATGCAAGACAGAAATTTTCTGGGAAGAGTTAAATACTACTTTAGTATAATGAAAAAAATTACTGAGTATTATTTCTTCGTTAAGGTACAGTAATATCTCCTTTCATTCTCTGGAATTGTTTCCTCTGCAAAAAGCCCAAGTAGGCTATATGTCTCACCTAGTCACTGTAGAGAATTTTAATAATCTTCTAACAGCACTCAGAATTTAGCCTTCTCTGTAATGTTTTAGGGGTCATTTTTACCTCTATTTTTATTCCCTTCCACTGGGAACACGGAGAAACTGATTTCATTTCAAGAAGGTGCTAATTAAAACATAGCTATTTATTGAATTTGGAAAATTTTGCACCCAGAAACTAGAGCCCATGAGGCCACTTTTTGAACATCTTTGTCACTGGCCCATGTGAACAGAAAGCCTAACATCAACAGCCATTACAAGATAAAAAAAAATAAAAAAGTGTAAAGCTGTAGTATTTACTATTTTCTAGCACTTTGCTTGTGCTAATTCTCATTGAAGGTATGCCTTTGGACACATGGATAAATAAATCTTGAACTTCCTATTGCTGTAGTAAAGATACACTGTCACCAAAGACACAAAACAATATTGCATGATCTTTTATACTTCAATAAAAAAAGCTATGTAGCTCTATATGAAGAATAAAATGAAACAGCTGGTAGATACGTAACACAGTACATGGTCATTACTTTTCTTAATATGAGCCATCAACAACAGTCGGAAGGAAAAAATACCTTCCTAAACTTTTGGCGTTCTTATACTGCAATTAAACTCAAACACTACTATGAAAACCAAAGAAAAATAAACTTCTGGGAGGATGTAAAACAAACAAAAAAAACCCTTTTATCAATTGAAACTAGAACTGGGACTACAATTCTGTGCAAGCTGTGACTTTATAATGCATTAAACATATCATGCTAGCAGAAAACATTAATTAGAGCTGAACAAAAAGATCACAATGAATAATTTACTCAATGAACTTAGCATCTTCTTCAGCTTGCAGTGTGACTGTGAAAACATAATGATTTCTTCTGTTGCATTTTGGTGTTTAAAAATTCTGAACAATTAAAATTATTCTTTGTAAGGCAACTGTTAAAAATTATTATACTTCACACTGAAAGAAAAAACTTTTCTCACAAATAATATGGCACCTTGAATAGGTAAACCACACAACATCGCAGGTTTTGCAAACAAGTGCATTGAACAGAGGTAAGAACGCTGGAAAATTCTTCCTAAATTCATAAGGTTGTTACTTCTGCATGATAACAGTCTTGAAAATCTATGAATTCTTGAAGTCATTGGGCAGGGAAGCAAAGTATCTGGAAAACTTCAGACTGTCTGTTCTCTGCCCATAAAGCAAAATGGTGACACTGAACTTGTGTAATACAACTAGAATTTATTTGCAATATCTAGAAAGTAAGCAGCAGGTACGTCACATAATATAAAGTTTATAATGAATGTTCTTATGAGTTACTAAAGTTTGATTCTTTTGTTTTTTCATGGTGTGAGAAAATGAGTATAGGATTGTGACACTGAAGAAATAAGTTAATTTAATTCATAAATTCAGAAGAGAGACAATGTAAATAATCTATTCTACAGTGACCACATGAATTATTTTCACATTAATAAAAAATAAGAAACAGCACCCCGACCCTAAATGTCTTGCAAATTTCTCATTTGAGTTATCTTTTAATTGGAGTGATTATGACTCATTTTACAATTTCAGAGTTTAGTCAGTTAGAAGACGCCCAGCTAAAAAGTAAAATTACAAAACAGAGAATTGGTTCTGTTTTACCTCAAACCAGGACATAGGTGCCAGATGATACATACAATAACTTAAAAGGATTATAAACAAATAAGTACATATCAATAAGCAAGAATAATTAGACTAATATGCTCAATTTTTTTCCGAGCTTATTAAACCCAAAATATTACAGTGATCAAATTGCCGCCTAAATTAATATTAAATTAATGACAACAATGAAATCAATAAAAAAATATTCAAAATAAAACCCCACAAAACCAATTTTAGAAAGAATGAATGTTCTGGGAGAACTTAAGGAATAACCTATTTCTTCTCATTCTAAAGCTTGTATTTGCATCATTACTGAAAACTTTTAAGACCACTGTAAAGTTCCAAACTTTGATTCATCAGTAGCATTCTGAGATTGTGAGCATAAAAGAGGTAATATTGTTAAGCTGTAATCAAAAGATGAGACATTTAATTTTTCACAGAGAATTCCTGCCCGAATGCACCCTGTTTTATACAGCAGAACAAAATGATGGATATAATGCTGTGACAGCAACTATGTAAAGGTTTCAGTCAAAATTTTACTGTATTTTATTAATTTTTTGTAACCTTATTTCTAAACATTGTAATTGCTGCTTACCATTCACATTCATAGAACATTTTATGCAGTACTTTTGCTCAAATCTTGCCTGGATAGTAAGCCTAATTTTTAGGTGGAACAGGATGCTACAGAGGCTGCTACAAAACCAAAAAACAACCACATGGGGCAGAATTTTTCTACTGGTTTTAGCTGGGATGGAGTTAATTTTCTTCATAGTAGCTGGTGCAGTGCTGTGGACCAAAACAATGCTGATAACACACCGATATTGTAGCTATTGCTGACCGGTGTTTGTACAGTGACAAGGCTTCCTGTTTCTCACACCGCCTCTGGGAGGGGACACATCCAGGATAGGTGACCCCAACTGACCAAAGGGATATTCCATACCATATGGTATCATGCTGAGCAATAAAAGCTGGGGAAAAGAAGGAGGCATGGGGGACTTCCATGGTTATGACATTTGTCTTCCCAAGTAACCGTTATATATGATGAAGCCATGTTTTCCAGGAAAGTGGCTGGACATTAGCCTGCTGATGGCAAGTAGTGAATGAATTCCTTATTTTGCTTTGCTCGTGAGTGCAGCTTTGCTTTACCTAATAAACTGTATCTCTACTGACAAATTTTACCGATGCTTTTACACTTCTGATTATCTTCCTCATCCCACTCTGGGGGCAACTGAGCAAGTAGCTGTGTGATGCTCCCTACTAGGGTTAGCCCAGAACACCTTTATACACAGCTTGCCTGTCTGTCAAAATGTGTGGTGTGCACTTTAACAGAGCTGCTCCATGGGCTCCCTTCACTGCAAGTGAAGTTTAAGAGTGATAATGCCAACTGCTGTAAGCATAGAGGGAAATTTCTCTCTCAGGCAGCACACAGTTTGTTTAGAGGGCTGCAAGCCATGAGGTGGTGCATGGCAGTGAACATTCACATTTTACTCAACAAAAATATTCTAGTTTTAGGTAAGTTGTCAAATTCAACAACATACCAGAAAATAATGAAATACGGGAATAAAAGTGATAATTAAAACTTCTCTTCCTTCAGTCTCACTGGTGTTTCGTTAGTTTCCCCTCAACTCCTTTACATACCAAATGCCTTTCAACACAATCTTGGCACAATGGCGACAATTAAAACATTCACAGTAGAAACTTTTGAACACAATATATTTCAACTCACAGTAGCGCACTAATTAAATTAATGACTTAGAGAGGTTTTTTTTCCATTAAACTATTTAAAGGTTGTCCCCACATGAGAAACACATAAAACAGAGAAACATTGGAATTCACTCCAAATATACATTCACTCCAAATGTACAAATTGGAATTTGTACATTTCTGGAGTTCTGTAACCATGAATCTTGTCAATTGCCTGGAATTTAATTCTGGAGTGTGAGAGACTCTGGTGAGTCTTTCATGCATGCGTAAAATTCCCATCTTCTGCAGACTAGACAACTCATCCCATTTTCACCTTTTATTTCAGGACGATTTAGGTGCTCTTGATAATGCAAGCATGAGTGTCCTAGTTTCAGGCAAAAGAGAACCAATTTTCTGTTCAGTACTTTTACTTACAAGTCTGCTTTATGGGATCAATTGCTTGTCTTTGCAATCGCATTTGTGGCTTTAGAAATATTGAATAGAATAAAAATATTTTGATTAAGGTAACCCAGTTGTCTCACAGGAGACAAGTATTGGCCATAAATAAAAAAGGAATAAAGCTTCATGACAACAATTATTTTTTTACCGCAGTTACATGATTTTCCAATGCTGAAAACAATGTGCACAGGCTTTTTGTAAAGAACTTGTCTCATCTTTCCAGCTGATATAATTGACATAAGAATGACAGGTATTAGAAATACTTCATGACTTATCAGTGCTTTTCATTTGTGCATCCTTTTCTTGTCATTTGCTTCACTGCTTTTAGTATTTCTCATGGTAACATAAGCCATTTTCCAACAGACAACAAAAGAGATAAAGGAAACTTTAACATCTAACGTTTTTTGACTCTCACAGGGAGCTCTCATTTTCATACTATAAGAAGAGATTCTACTCACAGTTAAGCAATTGCAGTGTTGTAGGCATAACTCACATTTTTCTGAACAAAGAGGATTAACAAACAATATAAAAGAAACATCCAGCCAGATTTCTTTAGGTGTTCTATTTTACACGACTGGATTATTAATGATTTCTTTATTTAGCAAAGTGTAAGAAAAATCCTGGCAACAGAAATTGCATCCTAGATATTTGTTCACTGCCTCTAAATTTGTACAACCAGCTGAAGCAAAGTAGGCAGTAATTCACTTTGTAAAGCACATGAACATTCTCAGAAATAAAGCCATCAATAACTTTGACAAGATTCAGAAAAATAACTAATTACTGCTGCAGGAAGAGAAAGTTTTTTTTTATAATAGAACTTCCATTTTGAATCCAAAGACCTGGACAAAGACCGTGAGATAGATACTGTTCATCCTCACTGATATACCTGCTTAAAAAAGATAAAAAGGTGGATATTCTACTCAAAGCTAAAGTGGTACAGGTTACATCACGTCCAAGAAAACTTTAGAAAGCTGTTTTTCAGTATCAGTGAAGTAACTGATAGAAAGATAGTGAAAACTTAGAAAGAATAAGCAACTTCAAGAGAGTTTGAAGATGGAACAAGGTGGGATATTTTTAAAATTCTAGCCTTTGTTGCAAAATACTAATTTGAATGTTATGGCACATAACTTTTTTCCAAGTCATTTACTATTTACTTTTATTGATGTTGTAAATGCTTTTTTAAAAATGTATTTATACACATGTGTTTACAGTGACATTGTTTATTTAAGATACGTGTCTTAGCTTCACTTTTTGTGCATGTGATTCCTGGATTTTTAAAAGTTACAAGACTCTAATTTATTTGTATATTGGTAGATTCTAAAAATCTTGGCAAAAATGTTTCTGAAATTCCTAGGTGATATATATTATAAATGTGGCATATATCTTAACAATATTTGATGAAATTATTTCCATTGGAATATCTTACGGTCTTGACACCAAAAACCAAAGGGTTAAAGAAGTGTTACAAACAATATGTTCTACTCAAAGTCTGACAGTGTAAAACCTGACATATCTCAGTCTGTTCCCAGAAAAGACTACACAGAAATCCTAATTTAAAAAATAAAAAATAAAAAATTGCAACAATGTCTCTTTCTCTCAACTTCCATGAACATAATTTTACAGTAAACCCATAGCTCTTTTATATCAAAACTGACACTTTACAGAACTTATAACTGCTGCACTGGGAAATTAATGGCATGTATTCAATATAAACAAAAACGTATTCTTCAACATAGGAACAACACCCTTCCCCATTATATGCTTTTTTCAATTGCATATTTTGGATATTCATATACGTCTCTATGTATAGTAAGAGAATAAAAGGAGATGGAGAGCTTTTGATAGCTGGGATTCAGCAAGTAATTAAACATTTGTTTTCCATGAACTTGATTAAAAGTTACATCTCCTCATAACACCACATGATTTCATACTCTTCTTTCATACAGAATGGGAGTGAGAACAGTGGAGAATTTATTGCCCTTTCCTTTGACAGACATTAAAAACTGTGGTCCAGCAATCCAACCAATATATTTCATATTTCAAATTAATAGGCTTGATGATTAAAAGCATTCCCTTTCACCCATTTGCAATCTTAAGTAAGTGATATACCTCTCTGGGCAGCCGGTTCCAGAGGATGGCAGAGCACAGGAACAGGTTGCCCAGAGAGGTTGTGGAGTCTCCGTCTCTGGAGACATTCAAAACCCGCCTGGATGCATTTCTGTGCAACCTGCTCTAAGATGACCCTGTTCTGGCAGGGAGGTTGGACTAGATGATCTCCAGAGGTCCCTTCCAGCCCTATGATTCTATGATTCTATATGAGACTTGAAGGATATGTCATGGTTCTGGTCAGTGAATGGCCAAATACTTTCCTTTGTATACTCCTCTGAAAAAAAATCTCCTTTACACCTGACAAACCTGATAAGAATTAATGAGTTGCATATTAACAGTACTTTTTTTACCAAAGCAGACTGAGTTATACAATTATAAATTGACTTCAGAGACTACAGATTTATTTTTTCATATCAATTGTTTTAAGTCTCTTCTAAGAAAGAATACAAGAAGGAAAGAATAAAAATTTGGTTTGTCATTTCCACAGCTGGCATGGAAAATTCTAAAAATGCTTTTGAGTCTAATTCTTAAAGAGCAGATACCATTTCGTGGCTGAAATGAGGAAAGAAATACAATAGGTGAATACCATAAAGAAATAAAGTAAGTCCATACTGCTGTAAATATCTCAAAAGCTTCAGCCTGGAAGATGACAGTCTTTTAAAATGGTTTGTTCCTGGATTTATTCTTAAGACTTCAAGTCTGAAATTATTTTTAAAGCATCTTCACCGTAATTTTATATTTCATATTTTGAAAAATAAAAACATTTATAAATTATATTCTTATGGAAAGGTGAAAAAAAGCAGTGTATCACATTTTTAAATATCTCCACATAACATAATTGTACAGAGCGCTTTCTAACTTTACTCCATATAAACCAACACAATGCTTTATTTGCCCAGTCATAAAAATCTGAACTGTATCTCTCTTTCATGAATATTTACGTTATTGGATATGAATGGTAATTCAGAACATGGTGGACCCAATGCAGTAAGTTTATCCCTTGCTAATAGTTCTCTAGAAATTCGATTACTGCTGAGCCAGAGATTTACCCTGAGAATTTAATGTTTTACTTGAATAGAGGGCTATACAGTCAAATCTACAGTTTTACTTTTTTCAATTTGCTCTTAATGTTCTCAAATAATTTTTTCTTTACTTACTGAAACCTCATCTTGTTTCAAACAAATATCTTTAGTTATTTTTAACTTTAAATATTGAACTTAAATAAATTCTGTGTTAGGAATTTGCAGTTTAAAGAAATAGTGTCATATCTGAAAAAAATAAAGTCTTCTCTTATTAATGAAAGAGAAAATTTGAAGTACACAATTGTGTTTAGTCAGTGATTTTATTGTGAATATGAATATTTGTATTCAAGATCAAAATTTCATTTTAAATATTTCAAGTCTTAGTATTTTCAGTAGTCAGATCTCCTGAAAAATAAAGATACTATGAAAATATATAAAGTTTGTTCAGATAAACCAACCCCCTTCTGTAAAATTAATTGTCTTTGAGGAGAAAGAAAAAAAACACTGTTTCTGTTGCCAAATGTTATACCTTATCTAACATTTTAACTCCTATTATTCTCCAGGTAAAATACATGATATCCTACTACTTCTTCTTAAAGAGCAATGATGATATTCCAGCTCCTAATCCTCTTTTCCACTGATGGAAATCTTCTCAAGTCTCCTAGTGAGCTCTAGTCTGCTCAGCTTGCCACTTTGTCAGGAGTGGAAGCAGCAGCGGTGGTAGCATCAACTGGAGGAGTAGTTTTGGCTTGTTTATATCCCAATTAGCAATAACGCCACATACCAGTTCTGCTATATGTGCTATAGTATTTTCGTGCATTCATGTAAAATAGAAAGCTTGTATCACATTACGTTACATTCCATTTCATTTTCTACTGGAAAACTTTCTGTTTCATAGATAACACTCTGTTCAGATGATGGTTTTATTCAGAATGAACATATTAGTTGGACTGAACAGCACATTATAATGGCATTGTTTTAAGAAACCTTGGACATGTGCTTTAAGGTGTAAATTATACTGGAGCATATCACAATATACTGTATTTACGTACGTATTTTATACAGAATCCCTGTATAAAATTGAATGTACATTGAATGAAACAAGGCTGAGGTAGTCCACAGTTTCCTGCCTGCTGAAGGAGTACCTTGGGAGGCAAGAGTAGAATGACTTCATAACTTACATGATGTCTACTCTCGCCTTACATTATTGTTGCATTGCACCAATGTCTACAAAACTGAAAAAAGGAAAATGCTTTCAAGTTTGTAACTATCATAAAAAATAATACATGGATTTGTAAGGACAGATAACTAAATATTGTCATACCAGAAATCAGCAGTATGAGACTTTTGTTCTTATTCTCTTAGTTCCTTTGTTACTATCCCTTGGGTTTTTTTTCTCACTCTTACAGAGTCCAATTAATTGATATCTGCTGAAACAATGGGAAAATATACATTATATGTCTTACACATACATATTATTACGTTACATATTAGGTACCAAATATACAGTATAAGTGCAGAATCATCCATCAAATGAAGATAAGATTTTCTTTTTTCTGAACATCATTCCAGCAGATACTTTTCTGTAGAAATATCATACATTGTTATGCATTAAGGGATGTACAAGTGACCATCATCAGCTCTGGGGCCTGGGGATTCCTCTGCCCACACACTGGAGCCATCCTGACGCACCCAGAAACCTGGAGGCCTCCGTTCCAGGCAGACAAATGTGGCTGCTGCTTTCCTGTTTGCAGGTTTGATCAGCAGCAGGGCTGAGTATGTATCCCAGAGACACACGTTCCACCACACTGGGTGGAGGTGTCACGGCATAGGTGCAGCATCAGGGCGGGCCCCTGTGTTGCCGGGCCGGGGCTGCCCCGTGCCGGACACAGCCGGTTCCAGCCGGCTCCAACGGCCCCAGCGCAGGGCACAGCTGAGCCCCTCAGCCACGGGCGGGCGCCGCGGGGAAAGCCTGGCTCAGAAAGGGCAAAACGCTGCCCGGCAGCCAGGGCTGAGGGAAACCGGGTGAGAAACAGCCCTGCGAGCCCCGAGGGGAGAGCGGGAGGAGGGGAGGAGGGGCTCCGGGCGCCCCCGCGGCGATGCCCCCGCCGCCCCGGCAGAGACCCCGCTGGGGCGGGGGTTTCCCGGCAGCCCCTGGGAAGGGCCCGGGCTGGAGCAGGGAAACGTGTGAGGAGGCAGGAGCGGCAGAGGGGAGGTGCCGTGGGCTGACCGCAGACCCCCAGTCCCCATCCCCCTGCGCTGCTTGTGGGCGAGTCGGGAGTGAAGGACTGATGTTTTCTTTGTTTCTCATTATCAAGCCTATTTTAATTGTCAATAAGTGAAATTAATTTTCCCTAGATCAAGTCTGTTTTGCCGATGATATGGTAATTGATAAGCGATCTCCCTGTTTTTATCTTGGCCCACAAGCTTTTTCATCTTACCTTCTCCCCCTGTCCTATTTAGAAGTGGGAATGAGAGAGTGGCTGGGTGGGCATTTGGCAGCCTGCCAAGGTCAACCCACCACGCACGTACACAAGCACAGAAGAGGTGAACACAGCCAGTGACACACACTGTCACAGAGAAGGCGTTGCCTTCAACCCCACCTGCCTAGAAGACTCACATGAAACACAGAGGCAGCAGAGTCCCCTCCTGCTCTTCAGCTGGCAGAAACAGAAGGCCATTAGTGCAGGCACATGCATGGCACTAGGTTCACGAGCACACAAACACTCACAGATTCCCCAAGTACTGTTACGTCCCTCAGCTTGTGTGATACCCCTGCCTGGACCCCAGCCCTGCTTATCTGCTCCACAGGAGGTCCCCTACTCTCCGGATGGTCCAGCTTGGTGCTTGCTGCAGACAGAGACATGCAGTCACTCACATGTCTCACAGGCACCTCATGCTTGTGGGTCACACCAAATACCAGCACAGACCCTCGCCTGCCCAATACCCTGGCCCAGACCCAGGACTTCCTACTTGCCGTTTGGTCCAGCTTGAAGTTGGCTGGTGAGCACACATGCACACCCCACGCACACCAAGACGCAGACATTCACACCCCCCTCCGGCATCTGGCAGCTGGCAAACAGGCTGTGACCTGCGGTCCCACTCCAGCCACCAGTGCTGTGCCCCTCACTTGCCTCACTGACGCTTGTCCCTCCCAGTAGCTGCTAAAAAACAGCCACGGGAACATACACTGTGACTGGAGGCAGAGACCTCTTCTTGCTCCTGTGACTGGTGCTGAGACTCCACTTGCTCCTGTAGCTGTCACCACAGGCCAGGGGCACCTATACCACCAGTCTGTCTCCAACTGCTGGCCCCAAATCCACTCATACTGGTTCCACCAGTAGCTGGCACCTAGTCATTGCAACACACACTCATGAGAGTGAGATTACACAGAGATAGGTAAGAAGGGATTTAATAAGAAATAGGACAGACTGTGGCGACCAGGTACAGGGCTCAGACAGGCAAGTGTACTGACTGACACCGTTTTGTACCCTACTGGCCCCTTTTACACCCCTTTCTGTCTATTCTCCCTCTTTGTTCTTTGTCACAATCCTTCAGTAAGTTTTGCATGGTCCCACAGATGCCCCTCAAATATTGAAAATCCTCATGTTCCTCTTGTTTCCCCCTTCTTACCAGTTACAAAGTCCAGATGGCCCTCTCGAAACCTGCATCTGGACTTTCTTAACGGAGTATCAGTTTGTGACTGGAGACCTTTAGTCGTTGACAATGTCTCCTTTATCCTGTGTCTACCAGGCTTATGTCTTGATGTGGCTTTGGTTATCACCTTCCTCTTTACTTATTATTTATTACCTTTTGCACTGAAAAGGTCCTTGGTTGGGTAACCTTAATGAAGAAGAAGGTCTCACCTTCCACTTAGCTTTACATCATGTTCTACATCCCATGATCAAAATACTAAAAGTTGTATAGATTTATTTTTTCTTTAATTTTTTTTAGAGCCTTGCTTTGCATTCTGTTCAGACATTGCTGTGAACATGACTTGTTACAGAAGGGTTGCTTGATAAATGACCCTTAAGTTTGATGTTTACTCAATATTCATACTTACATATCAATTGGAGAAGCCTTTTGAAGGGATTACACTCCCAAACAGTCTGCCAGCTGTTAACTGTGCACAGGTTAAATAGATTTAGTCATATGTTTTTAAACACATGCATACATATCTGTATGAACAGCCACTCCGAAATCTTTAAAGGCAATTCTATAGTAGAGGGCACGTTAACTTCAGAGGTGCGCTATTGGCACAAATTGGCAACAGAGTGGCAACAAAAGGCAGAGGGCAGTTTGAAAGAGGTTACCTGACATCCAGGAAGAATAACTGTGTAAAAAACCTTATTCTGACAAAAGCTTATTTGTTTCTTTTTTTTTACTTTTCTTTCTTAAAATAAACAAGATGCCTAAATTTCCCAAAGATGGCCATCTGAACACCTAAAATTCTAAGAGCTTGAAATACCTCAAAACAGAGGCATGAATCGGCTGATCTAGGCCAATTTCTAATACATGAAAATGTAAATGTTTTACAGTGCTCAGGGCTTATCTTAATAGAACTTTTCAAAATTCTATACAGAACTTTTGACAACATAACACCTTTAAAAAGGTTCTGGATATATTCTAAAAAAAAAAAAAAGCCATTAATTCTGTTAATTTTAGAATATTTGCAAATGCAAGAAGTGTACCAAAATTTGACATTCTATCGGTGTGTCTTCATGATTCAGTAAGTCATTTATTTTACTTAATATCATTAGGAAAAAGTTTAGGGATTTTTTTTGTTTTATTTTTTATTTTTATTAATTTCCATGAAATTCTGTCTGAGAAGTGTACTTAAAATCACAAGAAAAGAAACCTGTTCTGAAATAAAGTTTGAGTGACTACAGATTTTAGTAAAGTATCTTTGGATTTTTAGATGGCAGATTCTGCAAACATATAAAAAATAACTAGCCTTTGCTAAAAAAGACAGTATACCATTCTAAAGCAAATAACTTTGGAATTTGATTTTAACAATTTTTTCAAATTATTAAACCAGAACATTTACTGTAACAGGTTCATTTGCAGCAGTACTTTCTGGCAACTCAGCAAAAACTAGCTAATCCAAAGTATTTCAAATAATTTTCTGTCTTCTCTATAAATGTTACAAACACTGAGTTCAGGCTGAATGAAATTCACAAAGACAAATTGCTGAACACTGCAAACTACAGATCAAATTTAGATTTCATTTTCACCAGGGTAATGACACAATAGCATTACTGATTTAATAAATAAATCCAAATATTCTAAACCAGTCTTTGTTTTATATTCTGTGCACCTTGGGAATCTCATTATTTGCCATACATTTCTTTATATCTTTGGTTAGATACCTGGTTGGCAAAGAAGATAGAATTTATGGGCCATTTTCTATTCTGTCACAAACTTGTTTTTTAAAAGGAGTCTCAAGAAGGTAAACCTGAGGCGTATTTTTTATAGAGAACTTTAATTACAAAAGACTATTAATAAGAAACTTCTGTCACCACAGATGAAAAGTAACACAGGAATATTTCATTGGGAAATATTTTTTTTTGCTTTGTGTCTCATCATGAAAGAATAAATGAGAACAAGAGTCCTGAGCAGAGGGCCTTGCAAGTCCTCTTGCAAGTGGAAGCAAGAGGCTGATAGTTGTGAGTGAGACCACAAATCCAGTCAAGGAGCCTGAAGGGGAGTCATCAGTGAAAATGTAAGGTGTAAAAAATTCTTTACAGCTTGCTTTAGGTTTCAGCCAGATGAAAAAAAAAAAAAAATCCTAGAGCTTTCTTATGTAAAAATCCAAATCAAGTTATGGAAATGGTAAAATGGAATTGTGAAATATGTTCTCTTTCCTTGGTACATCCATGAAGAGAGTAAAAATTACATGCCAAGGTACAAACCTAATATACACAAAAATGCACACTGACAGGTGCCTATTAAATGCAGAAGAAAACTGACTTTTTTTTTCCCAGGACAACTGACAAAAAAATTATTTTTGTTTCTTAAATAGGCAACTGAGCAGAAGAAAAATAACAACTGCAATGCAGTTTTATCAAAGAATGACAGATTACCAAATTGGAATATAGCATTTAAATGTGTAAAATGAATTACAACATTATCTGTTTTTCCAAGCGGTCACAAAGCAATATGTAGATTGATAGTGACTAGAAATACATATTAAATATGATCACTTTTATTTAACAATGTTCAACAGCTTTTCTGATCAATAACACTGCTTTGAAAGTACTGCCGAAAATTCCGTGCAATTCAGAATGAGATTTTGTTGCAGTAATGCAATTTAGTAGCAACATTAAATTTCCTAGTAAACCTCATTGCAGGCATCTAACCTATGCTTTTGCTTCAAGGAAGAACTCATATCTTTCATATTTTAGGTTACAGATTTTTATTTTTTTTTTTCAGTTTAGAATAGTGGCATATATCAACAAGAATAGCATGAATGGCTTGAATCATTTGAGCTCTTGTTAACATCAACATCATGGCTTCAAGGTCAACTTCATGTGCCACATATATATATATAGTTTCTTATTATATAAGAAAGTATATATACTTTCTTTTATAAGAAACTTATATATAGTTTCTATTAAAAATTTAAATAGACTAGAAAAATTCACCCCTTACCTGCTAGGCTGCAGTTTGAGTTAGAGTCAGATATTCTGGTTTCTCTGAAGTTGCGAACATCTTTTATTAGTAGGATGGAAAACACCTCTCAACAATTTGGCTGTTGTAAAGGAGAAGCCTCATGGGGGACTGAGCCAGGAATCAGGCTGGCAAGTGTCAGAGTATAAATGAAGTATTTTTCTTCATTTTTAGATTTTTAGATTGTTGTTTAAGTGGCCTACAATAATTTTAAAGGCATACATTAGCATTTATATAGCAACTTCTAAGAGGATCTCAAAAAATCTGGTGGAAGTTACCAGTAACACCTCTGGAAGGAATTACTACTTCCTGACTTCATGTAAGCTTGCAAAGAAGGATAACTAACATAAAGAGACTAGGTATTCTCTTGAGTCTCTTTTTTTCTTATTCCACTCAAGAAACGCTATCAGAATTCAGATTCACAAACCATGTCTGAAATCACCATTTTTTGCTTTTCCTCTGACTGTAACTAAATAGCCTCCAGAGCTCTGTAATGCTAGATGTTAATTGTGTGCTGCAATGCAGTACATACTCTGAAAAGCAATATCGCCTTTGTCATTTGTGACTGATTACCCAATTCTGCCTGTGTTTGAAAGAAGTTATTTCCTGAAATTTGCTTTGCAATTCAGTTCATGTGTCTTCTCATTAGTCTGCTTCAAGCTGCGTCATTTTGCATACTTTATCACACAGACAACAGAAATGAAATGCTAGGAAAAATGCTCACTGAAATACACTTGGTCAACCCTGCAGTACTCCCGTCCAGTGCAATACTGTCTGTCCTGCAACAACAAATTTTTCCTAGACAACAGCTGCTCTGAAGCAGTGGGTACTGTATGCTGAGTCACGTTCTATGAGCATCACATACCTCAGAATGAATCGGTTTTTTTGTCATTCCTTCAACAGACAACGTCAGTCTACCAGCACTACACCTCAATGTACACTGCTGCCTCGAGCACCTGCAGTGAGTTTAGCAAGGCAATTTTTCAAGCATAGCTATCAAAGGTAACCGATACTCTGTCTGTAAGTAACTGTGCGTGTGTTTTACTTCTGCACTGAGTCTCCAGCTCTTGTGCATTAATCGTTTCAAGTCTAGTGATTGTTTTATACCTGTTTACTCTTTCAGGCTTATCTTTGCAAGAAAAACCCAGAGGCATTATTTGAACTGAAAGGTTAGTTTTCCCACCATGAAACCCATTTTGAGATTACATACACCATACCAAACTACCATTCTTTGTACTTCTTTAGTATAACGAGCTGAAGCTAAACAGCTGCCAGGCGCTAACAGACGATGAAGTTAGAGGACCAAGGTGGGATTACTTGCACTAATAGAAGCACTACAAAATTTAGTTCAGGATTTTTGCTAAGAAAACAGCAGGTACACAATTCAGGAATACAATTCAGAGAAATAATTCCATGCTAACAGAGAGACCTCTTCACAAGATAGAGTGCGTTGCTCTCTCTAGAAATGTTGTTTTCACTCCATTACAGGAAACGTAGTGGCGGCAACTAAGGGTAGGTTGTAGACACTTAATTTAAGGAAAATGAATCTACTTATGAAACCAAGGTCTAAAACTAGTCTTACAGGGCTAAAACTAGTCTCATAAGTGGAGTTCTTCTCTTGGGGATTGGACAACAAGCTTCTTGAGTAATGATCAAAATCTTCAATTACCTCTATTTTGAAGGCTAGATTTAAACCACTCACTGTTGCTCAAAATGTTTTCTTCCACCTATTCCTCTTTGAATAATTAATATGTTTAAAACAAAGAAAACTAAATAGAAAGGTTTGACTTCTTACACAAATGCAGCTATAACCTTAGCAACTACAGTGAACAATTTAGCAATATCTCACACTACCTGTTTACTCAGAAATACATTCTACTTTGCAACAGTGACTTCTGGATTGTTTCTGTTTTGTAAGGTATTTTGTTTGTTTGTTCTGAGGATTAATTATAAATGCCACCCCTAATACAGAAGACAAATATTGTATCTATTTGCAGTATTATTATCTACTTAACTATGTTATCAACTTCACCTATTTCAATAAAGTTTTCCGTAGCTCCTGGGAGATAAATTCTCATACTGATATTTTATACAAATAAATGAGGTACCAAAAAAATGTGGATGGTTAGTGTTAACTGTTAGGGCACAAGCTACTCAGCAGCAGAATTTCTGCAAAGTTTGAAACAACATTCAATACCAGTGATCAAATCTTGACATTGAATAAAAAGCTCAGGGTGCTTACTTGTTCTCTTCCACTGATGGGTTTACTGTGTAGTCCACAGCAACAAACAGCTGAAACCAAACTTCACAGTTATTCTAAGCAGACTTATTCCTAATTAAGTGTGAACCGAACATGAACTCATCATTGGCCTGCAGCCAATGTGAAAGAAATTGTGAAATTGTGAAAGAAAAAATGTCTTCTTTATATCTATTCTAAATCTACTCTCTTTTGGTTTAAAACCATTACCCCTTGTCCTATCACAACAGGCCCTGCTAAAAAGTTTCCCCATCTTTCTTATAAGCCCCCCTTAAGTACTGAAAGGCTGCAAAAAGTCTCCCTGGAGCCTTCTCTTCTCCAGGCTGAACAACCCCAACTCTCTCAGCCTTTCTTCGTAGGAGTGGTGTTCCATCGCTCTGATCATTTCTGTGGTCCTCGTCTGGACCTGCTCCAACAGGTCCATGTCTTTCCTGTGCTGAGGGCTCCAGAGCTGGACACAGTACTACAGGTGGGGTCTCACTGGAGCAAAGTAGAGGGGTGGAATCACGTCCTTTGACCTGTTGGCCACACTTCTTTTGATGCAGCCCAGGATACAGTTGGCTTTCTGGGCCGTGAGCAAACATTGCCAGCTTATGTCCAGATTTTCATCCACAGGTAACCCCAAGTCCTTATCAGCAGGACTGCTCTCAATCCCTTCATCCACCAGCCTGTATTGATACTAGGGGTTGCTCCGACCCAGGTGCAGGACCCTGCACTTGGCCTTGTTGAACTTCACGGGGTTCACATGTGTCCACTTCTCAAGCTTATCCAGGTCCCTCTGGATGGCATCCCATTCCTCAGGCATGTCAACTGCACCACTCAGCTTGATGTCATCTGCAAAACTTGCTGAGGGTACACTCAATCCCACTGTCTGTGTCATTGATGAAGATATGCCATACTCGGCATGTGTCTGCCAAAGCTCTCAGATCCCTTCCCACAGAGCTGCTCCCAGACAGGCAGACACCAACCTGTGTCCCTGCGCTGGTGCCCCACAGGGGTGGCACTTTGCATTTGTCACCTGCAAGCTTGATAAGCGTGCCCTCTCTAACATCCTCCAAGTCATTGATAAAGTCATTAAACAGAACAGATCATTGTTGTCCTCCACTTGTTGCAAGCATAAGTTGAGTACCACCCTATTTACCACTACCCTCTGAGGTAAATCATCTATGCAGTCTTTTACCCCTTTTACTGCCTTGCTATCCAGACTGTACAGTGGAAATTTAGATTAAAAAATAAAATAAAATTGTGGGACCTCGTGTTGAAAGCTCAGCTAAAATAAAGGTAAATGATACTCACTGCTCTTCCCTCATCCACATACCTGCATACTCTGCCCCTGAAGCCAGGTACACATCACAGTGTCTGTAGACTGATGAAACACTCATCACAATCTTCCACTTTCATGTCAAATATGGTCAGTTTGAAGTTCAGACAGTGTTTGCAAAATCTGTGGTAGAGAACAGGCAAATTTCCAGCTCACTATGCAGCACTGAAGTAGATGAGGTCTTAAAATAAAGAACAAAGAGTTTCATCTGTAGCTTCATAGCCCAGTAAGTCTGTGGGGGTTTTGTTGGTTGGTTTGTTTTATTGATTTGTTTAGTTGTTATTTGGTTTGGAGTTTTTTTTGCCATTATTTGTAACAAGACACAAGCTTTGTGTTAGGCTAACACAAGGCCTCAGGACGTGTCAGCCTTTGTCCAGACTTCTCTGTGCCTGTCAAGAGATTTGTTTTAGGCTATAAGAACAGTTATTTGATGGCCAATTCATAATTATTTTGTTTTAGCTTTTGTTTAGATTTGTACAGTTGGGTGATGTCAGGCCTATTTGATGTCAGGAGCTATTCTGTGAAGAACCAGCTGTCTATGATGCTGATAAAATGCAGCATGGAAGAAAACCAGCATGAGATGACAGTAGAGGCCCTGAATTTGCAGGCACAGAGTGATACTGGTGACTGCGGTGCTATAAACAATTCATTAGTAGCTAATGAATGGTCAAAGGAAGGCATCCTTGAGAGCTTTTTAACACCGGTTTCTCATGTAAAACACATCACAGATGGTAAATTTGGATATAATGTGGACTCGCACACCAATGAAGAAAGACCAAGGTACACTACGTTAGCAAACATAAAAATGCCCTTATGCCATAAACATGTCCTACAGTGAGAAGCATCATCATACTCCTCTCAGCAAAGGACTTAAGAAGCCTGAAGGCTTTCACCTAAGTGGGATGAGCATGACACCAGAGAAAAGGAAATTCACTAGAAACTTCATGTACATCTCTTTTTAACTTTACATAATTTGAAGTTCCAATGCTAATATCACTGTAACGAAACTAATAATAATTCTTTGATTACACAGGTAAGGCTTTAACTCTACTAACAATAAGTTATTTGGTTTGCATTGTTACAAACGTTTTTGGTTCCCAAGATTTTGAGTATAAAAGCTGAGGAGAATTTAATCAATCTATTTTATGACTTGGATGCAATGAATTGGTAACATTTGTTTTTCTTTCCCAAAAAACTATCCTTTCCAGCAGGATATACTTTTTCTCTTTTTAACTGACAAAACTCTACACACAACTATGTCTGTAATAGCATAGGGTTCCATTCAAATGCAAGACAAAAAGGGAGAACCAAAAATCCTGTTTTTTGTCTTAGTTACTGGGAAGCAGAATGCTACACTTTGTCTATAGTTGTAAATAGGATGTTGATCAGCTTGAGAAAAAAAATAAAGAATGAAAAGCATCCTTTCTTTAGCTCTTAGATTATTATATTTTTCTATTTTTCTCCTCATTTTAATCTAGAGTACATCTGCTGCTTAAGAATTAGATTCAAAATAAATCTCTGGCATATCCAAAAAAACATGCTGAAATGATAAACCAAATTATCCAGAGCTTTGTGGAAAATATACTGAGCTCTGAGAAAGAGGACTGTTGACTTCTTTGTGCAACTCATTAAATAATAGGACCCATTCTAATTTAGAGTCTGTAGGCAAGATGATAAGAAACAGCAGCTCTTGTAGTTTTCATTCATGCTGGATATCAGAGGAATGTGCAGGTTAATGTTAATGGAGGATAACTGTCCTGCACAACCAATTAGAGCTATAGATTCTAATCACCAAACAAAGTAGCTGGATATGAAGCTATTTGTATTAATGCTGAAGCGTTTTTCATTAGACAGGCATAACCCCATTAAACCAGAATATTTTTTGCATGTGTTCAAATCTTTTCTGCAGCACTGACTACAGTTTCACCAGTCAAAATAGAACAGCCATTGAGCTGTTGCCAAATTCATAATCCATTGATACAAAAAAAAAATCTATAATGTATGCAGTCAATATGTAACTGCATAATTTGTTTTTAATTGGTTTAGAAATGTGATTAAAATTTTATTTCATGAAGGATACTTAAAGATATATTTCAAAATACACTTGCTTTTCTTATCCTTTAATTTGTTCTACGTGTCCCTGTCAAAAACAAGTTTTCCTCAGTGTGTGTGCATATGCCCACTTCAGTTAGTGATAAGTCAAAATGGTGTCTTTAAGAACAGATAAGTTACCTAGACACCAACCATTCATCAGAACAACTTGAAACAACTTAAGCAAATTATTTCCTTTACTAAGTCATATATATTGATAACTAGACATATATAGATATCAAATCAAGCACCCTAAGTTAAAAAACAAACAAACAAACAAACAAATTTTAATGACACCATGCACTGCAATTCTTTTGGGGATAAATATTATGAATGAATGTCACATTTTATTGTCATGGTAAGTTAGGCGCATGAACTGTATAGAGTGAGTAGCTTTACTTTTTACACACATGTAAATCTAGTCACCAAGAGCTTTTCTGTAAGTTTCAGTAGGACAATATATTCTTCCATATTCTTCACAAAAATAAGAGATCTGTTTGCATATTACATAAACTGTTGTGTTTTGCACCATGATCTCCTTCATTCAGATTTTTATACTGCTCTCTATAAGCACTTTTAGATGAAGACTCCTTCTAGTCCCTTCCTTTTTATTCTACCCTTTCATGAAATCAGTGAGATGAACTTGACAAGACATATGCACACAACACATGCATACAAGCTGTGCATCAGAGAATATCCCCCCTGAGAAAATTTGCCATTGGCTGCAAATTGTAATGAAGGTAAACCATACTCAAAAGGAGAGAGAGAAAACTTAGAGCATTCTCTGAAAGTTTTTTAGCCTGTTGAAACTTTAAAAATAGATTGATAAAAGCATAATTTCTCTCAAGTCTGTGATTGAAAATTGAGATGGTATCTAAGGAAAAAAAGGAAAACATTACATCTAGATGTGGCACTTTAGGGCATGCTCTGAAGGGCAGAGATTGTAGGTTGTTTGGTTGGACTAGATGATCTTAAGGGTCCTTGCCAACCATGAAGATTCTGTGATTCTGTGAAAAAAAAAATAAAATTAAGGCAATAGGAGAGGGAAAGGACGGAATGAAAGAGAATGAGAGGAGCACTAACGAGAGTATATGAGGTTGGAAGAAGCTGTGAAATTACAAGAACAACACAGAGATTGGAACACAGGATCAGAGGTTTGCAGGGGCAGAGGAAAGATTAAATAAACCACAGAAATGTGACATAAATAACATGTAATTTAAGACAGAATGTCATGAGAATATCTAAAGAGAAAATTTTAAGGAATAATAAAGAAATAAAGATTAGTATTGAGAAGGGGTTGAGAAAGGGTGTTAAATGTCATCTTCTTTATAGTGAAATAAATAAATACATAAATAAAAATGGTAGAAATGGCCAGAAATGAGTATGGTATAGGGACAGAAAATGCTTATGTAAGAAAATGTGTGGCAAATAAAAAGAAATAGATAAGAAAATGGTATATAAAGCTCCTTAATCTTACTTCATTTTTCCCACTTCCTCAAAGCATTTTTGATGCAATTGTTACGGGTAACAAATTATAGCTGTAGTAGGGATTTATGCCAGGCAATGTCCTTGTTGCAGTTGAATGTGTATTTATAAAAGTCACCCATAGAAGTAAGTAATGTTCTATTTCATTTCCTTATTTACAGCATGGGAAAGACCAGACTTCTTTCGTTCATATATAAAAAAAATAATGAAAAAAAGATCTTTTTACAGCATGGGAAAGACTGAACTTCTTCCATTTATATATATTAAAAAAAAATAATGGAAAAAAGATCCTTGCTGGTTCTGATCAGTCAGCATCTAAAAATGAATCATTAATTCTGTCAGCCTTCTTAGCAGTCCAGATTATGTTGCAGAGCTGCAGATGACATTGGGTTTTGGGTTAGAGTGGACTCCTTATATTGCTAGGTTGCCATGAGGAACATTAAATGGGTTATTAGGCCAGTATATCCTTCTCTAGCACAGATGCAAGCCTGAAAGACTTTGGTCCCTGTTTTCAGACAACTGAATGAGACAGTCTCTTTTTTACCCATTCCAGCCATGTCCTTTCTCAGTTACTGATGCTTACCTGCCAATTTCACAGACCCTTCTTCTTCATTCATACCAGCTTCCTCAGGTTTTGTTTTTTCTGTAGAGCTACCTGAGCATGGTGTAAGGATTCCTATTCACCATCTACTTCTTAGCAAATGATAACAATAGCCCTAAGTTCTAGGAAACTTTTGATGCCTGGGAGAAGTTATATTTACTCCATTGCAATCCTCCCCAGGGAAATTGGTCAGTGAGAGTGATAAGTGATGATAAGTCAATGGAAGAGGGCCGAATCATAGAGTTGAAATCCCAGACTATACCACAGAAAGGGAAATAGGACTCAGGCACATCCACAGAAGCAAAGACCGCCAGTTTCCACCTTCTCTGGGAGGGAGAGGACAAAGCAGGACTTGGTACTAAAAGATATTAGTTAAGCAGAAGCATTTGATATCTCACCCATACACAAACTGCTCCAAAAGAAGAGCGTCAAGAATTCACACACAAGAGAAGAGAATGAGGCTCCAAGTGGCACTGGTTCTCCTTTTTCACACCATCAACTATGCTATCACTCGTACACCATATTATTTCCAGCTCCTTACAGTGCCTCTGCATTTTGTTCTCTCTCCAGTTAAGCCTCTGACCTTTCTCCCTTCCCCTATTACACATCACCATTTATCTCCTCCCACAAATCCCCTCTACAGTTATCATTTTAATACTTATCATTAAACTCATGCCTACAGTGTGAGTTCATTTTTTTTCTAAATACTTTCAATTTTGTTCACAAGAAGTAGTAGCAGATTCTCAATGGGTTAAGTGTACAGAAGCTAAGATCATTTCAGGTAAATTTACTTTCTGCTAGGTTATACATTTATGCTGTGAGAACTGAAGCTATTTGATAACCAAAAAGTTAATTGCCACTGAAGCTATCTTATATCATCTACATACATTTATATTCACAAAAGATATCTTTTTTACACATCTTCTTCTGATCTTTATTAAGTACAATTTTAATCTTTAAAATCCTTGACCAATGTACCAGTAATAATTGGCCTAACACAGAACCACTATGAAGGAAGAAGAGAAAAGAGTCTCGTTGACACGCAACATTTTTCAGCAAGCCATTGAATAAGAGCTTTGAGCTATGCTGAGTATGAAATCTGTAGTTAAGGTTGATTAGTCTTCAGATTGTAAGACGCCCTTATAATGTCAATAAATCAGAACAAAATTTCACACAAGAGAGTGACTAACAGTATTTCGCTGTCACATTAAAGTGCAAAGACGTCTAAAAGCATAGCCGCAAGGCTGAGATTCTAATTAGTTATGAAGGTGGTAAAATTAATGTAAATCATGTTTGCCCTTTCAAGCTAAACAATTAAAACTGGCAATAGCATTAGCATTCTCATTAAATTCTGGATAAACAAAAATCACCCAAACTCCTGTAGAAACCTGACCAGAAAACAAACTACAGTTATCAATACCAGTAAGGGAACTAGGAAAGAAGGAAATCTGAATGACTGTAAAGAAAATTCTTCTAGATGGTATATTTTTTAGAGATGACCTTGAGGAATTCAGAAAAATCAACTGAGAAAGAAAAAATATAGTAGATGAAACTTCTCATACTATAAACATTCTTAAATATGACTGAACCTTGGAAAAAATAAATCTTCATTGAAAATAATGGGTTTCTTGTCCTACCCACGTCTTATATCCTGAAAACTTATGCAGTATCTTTTATTTAATGCCTTATGTAAAACATAAAACGTTATTTAGCTATTGTAGGGCTGAATTTTTAATCATACACAAAAATATCTTCCTTTAAAAGGTTAAAAATAAGCTGTGAAGTTATTGTCATGTCATCAGGACTTATGCAACTCAAATTGAAATGAACTTATTGTACCTGCATTAATAAACCAAATATGTTGATAAGTGTCTCAATGACAGTGGAATGATAATTTATTTATGCAAGTTCCAGGCCAGAGCTGGCCTTGGACTGGTCATTTAGGGTGTAGGTAAAAGCTCAGATTTACCTACTTACCTGTACATTTACCCAAAGAAAATTCTCCAAAATGGTTCAATGATTCGCTTCTGTTACATTTTTATGGAGTTTCAAAGTCTGTGTGATAAAATGTATTTTCAGTATCAACATGGACTAAACCTATGTATAAATACATGGTGAAAGGCTGCTCAGAAAATGTCTTTGCACTAACACATCACCTAGCAGTGAGATATGCTAAGATCCTGAGTGATTTTAAATTCCTCAGTTGAAAGCAAATCAACTACCAAAGCAGATTAACCCAAGAAAGGCATCTACTGTCTTCTTTTGTGCATTTAAAAAACAACCAACCAAACAAAAAAATTGAAGATTTTCCTAAGACACTCAAGTTGCTGTTCTGAGACAGTGATATATTATCTCTTTGCTTTGTCAAGTATAGTTTTACTACAGAAAAAGGGAGGAAGCTCAGCTTTTGAACAATTCACAAAAGGATTTCCTTCCAGACCTCAAAATGTTTCACTTATCTATGGTAGTATCAAATGATAGTATGTTTACAAAAATACCTGTTTTAATCACTCCAAAGCCTCCTGTGGACTTTCCACAGAAGTTCACAGCAGGTATAGAAAAAAATGAGAAGAAATATTCCCCAAACAACTTCAAAAGTAAAGTATTAATAGCTGGTTTTGTATTATAGTATTGAAATGCATAATAAAAAATGCAAAGATTTTATTACCATTCCCTTGCAATGGTCTGTGTTACTTACAAGTAAAACATACTGAGTTACATGACTTGTGCAGACTTAGACAGAAATCATAGTGATATCCATTACTGTAGCGCAGCTCTAGTTTTTTTTTTAGTTTAGTTTATTATTATAGTTTATTTGCTATAGTATATTTCATTTCATCTTATAATTCTGATCCACTCCTTGAATTTAATCCACTTTCCTTAAATTGGTATTTCTTTCTAAAAAGGGGATGGAGTTTAGGCTTGTGTGGATGTAGCATGTACATATGTGGTATTTATGAAACTATAGAATCAGAGAAATATATCAAATGTCAAAAATCTTTTTTTTTTCTCTGCACTTTATAATTTCATACTGAAAATTACAGAAAACTAACTTTGAACCAGAGAAGACAAACAAAGGTTAATAGGTTAAATGTTTACTTTTGTGAGGGGTACATAATAAATCTATAGAAAAGCAAGCTCACTTTAAAACTTACATTATGATCCAATATTCTGCTTGGTGAGATTAAAAATCACAAAAACTGATGTTTGTAAAATAAATATGAAAATTTCCTACCCCAAAGTAATTTAATAAAAAACATGCCTGCCTATCTATCCAGTTCCCATAGTATTCATGTTTGACGATTATAATCATACTGGAAAACACATAGAAAAGTCAAAAATAACACCTTTACATTTTTATTTTTTGTTATGAAAAGAGGCTAGTGTATGGAAAAATGCCCACCAAAGAAAAAGGAAGATGGACTCAGTCAGGATACAATCTTTTCAGCAATCAACACAAACATACTCACAAACCCATCGATGTTCAAGTTGCTCCAGACTAATTGCAAAGCATATGTTGTCCTTGGTTAATGGGAGTGTTCAAGAAAATGCAGAGTAGCTAGGACTACTGAAGGGAACTGAAATCTGAAGGAACCCATGCTTCAATAATTCTGACATCCATGAAATAATTTGTTCTATGCAAGTCATCTAAGTGATTCAAATTGTCTTTGACTTTTTCTTCTCTGGTATTTTAATGAAACCTGTAACAGCGTACGTCCATGCAACATACACAAATAAATACATGATCCTTTTTGACTTTCTGGGTTTCAAAACGTTGCTGAGATGCAAGGGCACAGGTGTTCTACCAAGTAGGAACAATTATTAATTAAAACTTTAACTCAAAATTATCAGCACAAAACTTTTTGTCTAAGTTAAGAGAAAAATGGAAGCGTTAAAGTAGTGTTGGGAGAAGAGGAAAAGAAAACCATAACAACAAAATGATTAATTATATACATATATTATACAGAGAAAATATATGCATAACATATACTGTACACTTTGCATATATGTATATTTTACACTCTGTATGTATAACATACATGTATTTTTTTAATATATGTCTATATATATCATACAGAGTGGCAGGACCTAAAGAAAAAATCCAAATGCACATCTTTTTCCAGTAGCAGATGATTTCATTCTATGGGAAAAGACATACCAAAGATGCATGATATATTTTAAAGTCAAGAAAGGGTGTTTATTGTATGATTTTTTTTGTATCTCACCCAACTGAAAAAGGTAATCAACAGCCCAGAATGATTACCTACTCATAGTCCCTGTCTAGTAGCTCCATTTTTTTTTTTGTTGGGCTTTAATTCCTATCATAGCACAGCATCAAAGCTAGTATAGCAACACATCCCTTAGATTAGAGCAGATGTTTGTATTAGAGGCCTATATTGGAAATTTGTATGTGTTTATATGTATTTTCTTACACTGAAAATCACAGACACTTGACCATTATTGATGTCAGTTTCACACCCCTTCTTTCATTCACTTTACATCGTTCATGGCATACATGTCCTTACAGGAAGTATAAAAGGAATTACAGATCCTTAAAATCTCTACAGGCTTGATGGAGCTCTATTTCTTTATTGAAAAAATGTATTGGATCAGAAGATCAGAAATAGTTAGACTTTCATGTGAAATAAGCACCTTGTGGATAACATCAGAAGAACAAAACTTATTCACTTCAGAGCTACCAGACACAACTTCACTGTTCTATGCACTTTATACTCAGGAGCTATACCAATTTCAGGTGATCTATAACTGCATGTGTTAATTTGCTACACATTTGTATTTTCTGTATCATCATACTTTTAGTAAAAGTAAATGATCTTTAAAATTATGACTTGCATAATTATATAAAGTTAATCCAGACAAAGGCATTAAAAATCATAATCTTTCTGCATAGTCGTAAAAGCCAATTTCTCAATAAAATATGGTCTTGAGATATAAAAATTTGGAATGATATGAAGAAATAAGGGCATTAGTGTCAAAAATGTTTCAGTTATTTTGAGAAATTATATTGAAAGAGAGAGAGACAAAGAATGACATACAAACACAAACAAAATTACAGTAATACATCTTGAAAAACTTCAGCCAGAACAAAATCATTCCAAACTTCCACACTTTGTAAATAAAAAATAAATCACAATTGTTTCAATGGCAGAAGGATTACATAAATAAAGATGACAATATATTATCTGAAGTATCTAAATGGAGATGGAAAAAAATCAGTAAGAAAGATGCAGAAGATCTCTGCTTGCGAAGCATAAGGTATGTGAATGTTCTGTTTTAATTTACAGTTACGTGTGTCTCTGTTGGATTCCTCTAAAGACTTCAGAAGAGACCCTAGAGGTAATCTCATGACTAGCATGCAAGGCCCTGCTGGAGGAAAATCCTTTTATTTTACACCAGTCTTTTCACCTGGTATAAAAGATCAAAACAGTTGAGAATGTGTCCCAAGTGCCAAAAATGTAAGGGGAAAAAAAAAAAAACAAACTTGAGAAAACTCAGAGAACTACTCCCAATGACAAAAAAAAAATCCTTTTAAAAACATAATAACCCAAACTTTTGGGTTATGCTTCAAAACAAGTGTAAGCAAGTCACAGCAAATGCCATGAAAAATCATGCCTGGAGTACATTACTCCCTCCTCACATCCTGATGAGGCAGCATCAGCTATGTTTGATAGGACTTCTAGATGCTTTTCTAGCTTGTTCTTAAGATGACTAGTGGTGGACATGCCAGTGCACCTTCCCAAGGCATTTCCAGTGTTTCAATAATATTTCTTTTTCTAATACCTTACTTGGCTTGACTTTGCTGCAGCAGAAGTCCATTATTTCCTGTTTCTAGCTATTGCAGATGAGGAGAACAGACTATTTCCTGCCCTTCTGCAATAGCCTTTTACATGCTTGAAGACTGTTGCATCCCCTCTGTAGTCTTTTTAGTTTTGTAACACATTTAATACTTTCTCTTGTTCTCTCAAGACCTGATCCTTTTTACTGAGCGCATTGGACATTTTCCGAGGAAAGTCCAAATCCCTACTTTCTCAAAGGGCAGTGCCCATGACTTCCTACAATATTTCCAGGAAAGCCCTACTAACCCTGAGCAGACCAAAAGACAATGTACTCGGCAGTAACCATCGCCCTTTGATGTGTATAGCCCACATGCACAGTCAAGTCAGGATCATAGGGGAGAGCTGCAGGGGGGAAACTTTGTAGGCCTTTCTGAAGAGAAAAAGTGTGGAAGGTCTGTAAAGACAGGCTCTTTTTCATAGAAGCATTATTTCAAATTTCTTGTAGAGTATCTTTCTGTTTAGTTTTATCCTAATACAGTCTTTATATACCACTTCCAATATTGCTGACATTCATTCGCCTCCCTGTGAGATTTTGTCTTTCTGATACTTTTGTAAATAACTGTTCCTCGAGCCATTGTTCCCTTTTCTTCATCTGTGCAGCTAATTATTCCAGTGTGCGGTACTTTGCACTTGTGTCTCTTAAAATTCAATGTGTTCACAAAATGATAGGGGGTGGAAGGAACCTCTGGAGTTTAGGCCACTTCCCAAATTATCCAGATCTCTTTGAATCACCCATGTCACAGCTTTCTACAGGTTTGTTTCAACTTCAAATTTGGTAAGCATATTTTATATTTTATTTATATTTCACCCCGGCCATAAATAACAATAATAAAGAATACTATGTGTCCAGAATGATGGGTTTCTTTGAAAATTAATTTGACATAGACTTCTCTTTTGACAGCAAATCCTATTAACTCTCTGGAAATGTTTTTTTCCAACAAGTGTTGCATCTGTGCTATAATGCCAATCAATGGAAAATGTCCTTTCTTTAAGAATGTCATCTGAGACACTTTCAGAAGCACTATTTAAGGTCAAGAGCTGTGATACCTGCTGCTTTTTTCCACTCCACAAGGCTTTTTAACTGGTAACAAGATGTTCTTGGCAAATCCATGTCGGCAGTTACTTGCTTATTGCTTTTCAAGTTCTTACAAATAGTTTCACTGCTTTACCATATTTCAAGGAATTTTAATTTAACAGATTATCCTGTAATTCATCGAGTTTCCTTTCTGTTCCATCCCTTTTTTCTTTTTTTTCTTTTTTCTTTTTTCTTTTTTTTCTTCTAAGGTAAGCAACGCATTTACATGTTTTTAACTGACAGCATGTAATTTCCTTGTGTTTCTGAAAATAACTACTGCTATTAGGCAATCTGAAGACCTGTGACTGATTTAACACTTTTTAAGTTTTAAAGTTTTATATCATGTTTTTCCTCCTAGTCTACTCTGAGAGTCGCTCTCTTTTTTACTAGTATTAGTTATGTTACCTGCTAAACATAGCTGATCTTTTTGGACATCACTGATGAAAAGAAAATGATTTGGCATTCTAGGTGTTTTCTGTTTCAAGTTTTTCCTTCCACTGAGATTTTCCTTGAAAATCCTTTTGCTGAAAAAGTACAATGATACAGGTACATTGCAACACGATGTCTTGCTTTCCTTGATATCTTCTTGCAAGTTGCATCACACCTTTCTGATTTTGTCTTTACAAAAACTACACTATTCTTTTATGTTTAGTTGTGTTTTTTTTCCTTGTATTACAAATTGTTTGTCCTTTATTTATCTGCTTTATTATATGTAAACTACAAGCTTGTGATTCGCCAGTGCTGATCTTTCACACTTACCCTTCATTTGTATTAGAATAATTTGCTTTCAATTCCCTAAAGATCTGTCAGCTTTCCTAAATTCCTTTCTACTTTAGAACAGCCCACATATATTGCAAGTTTATTGTTATCCGCCAATAAAACAACAGTTTTCAAAACCCTTTTAATTCTTCCTTAGGGAATTTCAGTGGGTCTATCTTTCTCTACAGTCTGTATCTCAAACCTCATCCTTTGTATAAAGCAGCAAGGAACCTCTAGAGGCCATCTGATCCCACCTGCCACTTAGAACTGAGCTAGGTTTGATGCTGATAAAACATAGTCCTTTAAAACACTACTCAATTCATGCAAGGTTTCTGCTGTGGTAATTTAAAACCTAATCTTGATCTTGAATTAAAATATACAGATCAAAACCTTCTCTTGCAAGATAGAATAGGAGACTGACATCATAAATATTGACTCATAGAAGTTAAGTAAAATCCCAAGTAACTATGTTTTAATATTCATCATAAGTTTGTCAGCACTAACCAGGCCCCCCTTGTGCCTGAAACTCTCAGTTAAACTGTTCTCTTGCTTGTAGCAAGGCTACAGTTTTCAGTGAAAAGGACAAGTGAGGTGCTAAATAGTTGTTTCCAACATCTTCACTGCTGCAGAAAATCAGTCTTGACAATCTTTGGATGGGCTTCTGCTTGCAGAAAAAGGTAAATGAACAAGCACTGCAAGGCTGCTCTCAAGACTGAGAATGAATTTCAAGTGCAGACGGAGGTCACTCTGCAGCGTGGAGGACTCTGCATGCCTGTCAATGCCCCAAAGTGTCTTATATTGTTAATACGTCTTTAAGCATCTCAGTGCAATGGATATGCCTACACAGACTGCTTTTGGGCTGCTTACAGCACTGGTTTCGGGCTGCTTACAGCGCACAAATGAGAGGCAAAAGATCTGATTGCAGCTCCCAGATTCTTCCCCTTCCCCCTGCCTGTGACTAGTTGGTAAGAGCTATTTTGATATATTCAGAGAGCAAATCTGTATTTTTAAGTTTCACATTGTTTTAGTGAGAATAGCTAGTTTATCTTGTTGCCTTAACAACTTGCATTTTATTTTAATTCCACCTTCATTTCCTAAGGAAATAGGGTTCTGACTAGCACCTGTCTTGTTATTTTTGAAGCTACTGGTTGACTGCAATTGTTTTTACTGCATACTCAAATCGATGAAGTTCCTACAAGTACCAGAAGTGGAAAACGGATAGAAAAGAAAAAAAAACAAAACAAAAGGATGGTTGAAAGGAAAGGAAAGGTTGAAAGGAAGCCATAACTAAGCTTTTTATCCATGGTGAGAGGAAGAAACCAACTACATAATCAGAAGTTGCATAGGATCTGAGTAATCAACATAGGTTTATATACCTGACCATAACACATGTGGCCCTCCCCTGGCATATGTCAGAAGATGCAAAGGAGAGCTGGGGCCACTGCAGTGATAATGGGTGTTAGGGACATCCGAGGGTTGAGAGTGCTGTAGCAATGGGAGAATAAGAGATGGGAATGTACAAATCCATACAGAGCTGGACTTCGTACTTCTACCACTCACAAATGAGCTGGGTCTTTGTCACCATTTAGGAGCATTGAGACAATGCTGCTAAATATAACTAGTCATCATTTTGCAACATGGAGAAAATGCTGCTAGTTGTAAATAAACCAGATTTTATCATTCCTGATACATCACCACCATCAAAATTAACTAACCCAGTATCCATATTCTATTTTCTGGTGGTGAGACACACACAGAGAGAATTTACTTCAAATTTTAAAACAAAAGATGAAACCCAGGGTTTACACAGGGGTCCCTGACAAAAAATAAACCCAAACATGTTCAATAGCACAGGCTACTGAGATGGACTTTAGCTGCCTTGCAAATTATGTTTTGAAGGCAATTTCTGACACATAGATACTACTGGTCTGTGTGATTTACATAACACCTTGTCCAAGTAATTTGCATGAGTAAATCCTGTACTAGCTATGTAGTCCTAATGTTCAGTGGTGGAATCTGCTAGAAAACTGAGAACAAAGGCTGGATAGAGCACATGCTGGAACGATACATTCAAACTTGAAATCAAAGGCTGAAGAACAAATTCAGTTAGCTAACAATATAATTGAATTGCTCTTCAAATCAGTGGCATGGTTCTTATCAAAAAGGGAAATGGGCGCTTTGACCTGCGGTATTCAGAAACAATGCTGCTACGCTAACAGTAGAAATACACACAATTTGCCTTCTAAAATTTGCTGTTTCTGGCTTTGTTGAAAAAGTGCTTTTTGTTCAGTCATGCCTAAACTCTAAACTGATTCAGATAATATGAGAGCAGGATCGCATTATCTATACAAAGTTTCTAGACCAAGGATTTCCAAATAGGGAGACAGCAGCACAAGAGAAAGGAAATAGTACTGAACTTCTGCCGTAGCTGTGCACACCTCAGTTAAAGGTTAACTCAGGCGATTGCGCTGTGCCTTGAGATCTCTGGAGAGTGTCAGGCTCGTATCAGTGGCTCTGTGAAGGCCCTGCACTGTGCCCTTTACCTCAATTTCTTCAGTTTAACAGAAAAAAACTTAGATTATATCTTTTTCTTATCTGGTTACTATCACCTTGTGCTAATGTAAAATAAAAATGATTCTTCACGGAAATTCGTTGTTTTAACAATTTATCTGAGTGGCAGCATGAAATTTGCAGGTAGAAAAGAAATAGAAAAATGCCTAAATTCTTCCAACCTATCACTAGGTCTGTTTACCGAAAACAAAAAAACAAGAAACCAAACAAAAAAAAACCCAAATGCAAAAACCAAGACAAAAAAATCAAAATCCTGTGGGTTTTTACTAAGCATTTGAAAAATCTTTACCAGTTACAGACTACTGACTTCTCTGTGTGCTACAAATTACAATGAAAATTATATACCAGTTTATAAGTGAAACATGCCAATAATCTTAAGAGAGATCTAGCTTCAAAAAAGATTGGGAACAGCAATTCTCATTCACGCGGGTAAAGTAAGACCCAGAATCTCATCAGCCTTTGAACTAGATGGAGTAAAGTACACACACTGCAGTTCAGAAAAATAATGTGTTTCTTCAGGCTCAACCTTTAGAGTGATCTGGAGAGCTGTTGCAAAAAAAAACAGAACTTAGCAAACACAAAAAAAGTGTGTAGGAATACTCTACGGCACCCTGCTTGTCACTTTTGCTTTGTTTCAACACTAAGGAAGTGTTCACTGCCTTCTGCTTGGCAGAAAGTTGTACACCCCAGCCTAGCAGACAGCGAAAGCACTTTATCTGTCATTTTACACAAACTTACCAAAAAAAAACCCCAAACCAAACAAAACCCAAACAACCAAAACAAAGGAGAAAACAGACTAAGAAAGATTTTTTCCGTATGAATCATATTCAGTCAAGTATCAATGGTATCTGAGTACTCTGTTACATAGGCCTCTCTCCACACTCCCTTTTAGCAGGTAACCATAGTTTTCTCTCTTCACAAACACTATTCTTTTCCAGATAACTTATTGTCACATTTCTCTTGCCATCGGGATTCCAGTCCCTTTGGTTCTAGAAATCATTACTGTTTTTTAACACACAAAAAAGTGGTATCTTCCCCTAGAAATCATTAACTTCCATTGATCATGAAAACCTGTTAACTCTCCCTGGAAACCACCATAGATATATGATGGTGTAAATGACAGAAGGGATATATATAGTGTCGTACATGCAATATGCAGTATACAATTTGTGTATATCTATATATATGCAATATATGCTAGAAGACAACTGCTAGGATTCAGTTATTCATACTGATAAGTTAATTCACAACCATGTTAAACAAATGAAGAACCAAAGTGAAAGATCTAAACTGCAATGCTACTATGGAAAGTAAAGATTTAGCAGTCAAAGGCAAAAAGGTTTCTAAATTTGGACAATAATTCAAAACATGTAATTCAATGATTAAAATAAAGTTAAAAACTATCCAACAAGGAAAACTGAAGAACAGCTCTCTGAATTCCATGAAACCGTTGCTTTGGAACCATTCCTTTATCTAAGGGGAAATAGATGCTTACATTAATGGCTTTAGGTATAACTTGCAAAAAGGTTCTACTATGTCAGCTAACTGAATTATGAGGCATTTCAAATATAGCAAAATAAGGGGGAAATGTATTTACTTGAAATTATGTTTGGATAAAAGCCTAAAAATGGATATGATGCTCAATTCTTCAGTTACTTGTGTGACACCATTTCAGTAACACAATTTTTATTCCAATTTAAAGTCATATGGAATGTTAGAATAACTCCTTCTGTACTTGAAAAAAAAAATAATAAAAAAACCTCTTTATGTCCGAAGTCTAATATTGGTCTACTTTTAATTAATCAACTATGCATCCTCATTATAAGCTAAAACTAACCTAAACTTCTGTAAGATAATCTTTACTAAAAATATATTGTTACATATATTGTCTTTTGCTCACACAGAATAGAGTCAATTTTAAAGGATGACAGAATAAACAATTAGGATGGTTTGCATTATTCCAATTAATCATAGATTACTTTTTAATGGTCAAATAAATTTACTGTCTTTTAAATTATTATCAAAGCTTTCAGGGAAAAAGAAGTGCCAGGGTCTAAGAAATTCCTTTCTTCATTCGATGTGCTTTGTGTCAGTCTCAGAATAGTTATACCATTAGCTCTTTAGGTTGTGGAGGAAGGAGCTGGTCATTTCATAATTAATGATAAGCTCCCATCTAAAGGCTCAAGGCCTATTGAATTTGTCAATGCAGAAACACTTAAGAAAGTTAATCTGAAGTAACTTCTAAAGTGGATTAATTAAAATTAATTAAAGGCCTCTATTGATCCTTTTATTCAAATTTTCAACGGCTTTAATTCAATGTAGTCAACTTCAGCCTTCAAGGTGAACTAAGCTAAATTAAATTAGGGACACTTTAATTCTGAATATGTGTCTACATTGGGATTAATGCATTCTAACTTTACACAGGACTACAGGAACTGCAAAAAAACCTTACAGTGAATTACCGGCTTCATAACAGCTGCCTATGCTCACATCTTTTCTCCATAGAAAATTAAATTTAAGGTAACCTTCTTGTCTTGCAATGAGATGGGGCAAACTGATCGTTTACTCATATCTTACTTTGACATGTTGGGTATGTCCTTTTTTCCACACCCAATTGATTTGAACAAGATTTCTTGAGCATCCAAGACACACTTTTTTGATGCAATTAAGTCTGAAAGAGTTCAATAAGAAACTGCCTTCCAAACCCATAACAATAAGGTTATTTTGGAACTCTTTTTTTTTTTTTTGGTGATCCTAATGTTTCTTACATGATCAGATCATTCTTTTTACAAAAGATTTTAAAATAATTTAATCTTAAAAAAATAGTTTTGAAGGAAAATTGTTAATCACTCCTGAGCATGGCAATGACAATGCTTGTTCTCCTTTGTGAGCAATGAATGAAAAGATGGACTCGTTTTGTAAAGATATTGCTCTGTTAGGGAAGAAATATGCAATCTGAAAACATCTTTAAGTGTCTCCACTCATTGAAGAAAACAGCTACCTTAAGAGTTGCTGATTTTTTATACATAGTTTTGTGAGTTTTATATATTAGTTTTATATATACATACATATGTTAAAATATATACATATATGGTTATATATATAGTTATATGTAGTAGTATTATGTATTTTATAAAATAAAAATTGTTTAATCATCAGTGGTATTGAACAAACACTGAAAGCTTACATACATACAGCTGACATGAGACTTGCCCTATCAAAATATCTACATTCTCTAAGCTATAAAATGTCCTTTATATATCTATTTATTCAATGCACATGATTAAGAGTAGGCTTAAAACATATAACTATTTGTGAAATTAATTCACTGGTTACTGCAGATTTTCTACTGCTTCTTACTTTTGTGCAAGCCCTTGAAGTTTGTAGAAATAATTTATCAAAAAACCAGATGTGTTCAGCTAAAAATTGCCCTTCTCTTTCAAACATTGCTGTCTTTTAATTTCTTCCATATAATTATGCTTTGCTGCTGTCCATTACCTCTACGTATGAATTAAGTTTGGCCTCATAGTGGCTGATTATGTGAATAAAGTTGTCATGCACAGTAATGGAATGATTTTCCTGTGAATAATATTTGGTCAGACAGGTGATTTGGTCAGACAGCTTTAGGCCTCTGAATAGAAGCTGTCTTTTGCAGTGTCAGAATAACAGTCATGAAATGAATCTTATATGTGACAAATGTAGACCTCTGCATTTCAGCCAAAGCTTTTGTGTAGATGTACGAAGTTCATTGCTGTAAAATGTTATTTTTCTGTGCATTTATTTGACTTTCACAAACATAAGAAATGAAGTTACAATTTTTAATAAAACAGATTATGTTGGAGTATAAACTAGGCATAAAAAATAGGACGGCAATATTTGCTTTTCAGTGCTTCGTGTAGCATAATGAATTACTGAAATATGATGTTCGAAATCCAGTTCCTGCATTTCTCCAATAGCTTTGTTTTTATGATATTACAAGTAATTTCATGCAAAAAAAAAAGCAAAACGTAGTACAAAGAAGCTAATGTAGCAGCCACTGTCATGGCTAACACACTACATTGGGAATTTCCAGAGTTCAAAGAAAGGCTAGATGTATCTCAGGCTAAACAACCAATAGTTTGTTATGGTTTTTGGCAATGAATTTGGAATGGAGAACTGAAATGTCATCTGAAAGTAATAGCGTTTAAGGTGACAGCATTTAAATTTGAGAGGATGCCAATACTGCTGGAATGAAATAAATATTGCACTACATTAAAATGCAAAATAAAATACCTTTTGCTTTTTTTTATGGAAAGATCTGTTTATTATTAGAAGGACAGAACTTAATTCCACCAAATAGTACAATCAAGAGACTACATGAAATTATTTAGGGAATGATAAACCACTTCTTCTGACAAACTGCTGAGATAGATGTGTTTTGTGCTGCAAATTCAATAAGCTTTAACATGATTTTAACAGCTGTACTTTTTCTTCTGGTCTGAGGAAATAAACAAAACAAGCCTCAGCTTCCACTGAAAAAAAAAAAGCCTTACTTTACTGCGGAATTGTAGTACATCATTGGCTAGGAAATGGATTTTCAGATTAAGGTATGTCAGTGTCCTTTCAGATCTATAAACACAGCAGAGGATGTTAATGAAAACCTAGATCAAGCTAGAGCTTACATTATTATTTTTTTCTTCCATCTCTGAGTTTTAACAGCTACTCTCAGCATTGCTAGCAGATGGCACGTGAGAGCATTATCAGAAGTCAAGCACCACTAACTTACTTGAATCAGAGTCCTCTAGCAGTTTTCAACCTTTTTCAGCTTGAGAACCTTTAAAAAAACTCAGGCTGCTGTACAAAAGACATAAACATTTTGAGATCCACTAGAGAAACAGTACACGGACCCCAAAGGGTCTACAGGCTGCAGCTTGACAAAAACAGATCAAAGAATGAGCTTAGAGTGCCGGATGAGCCAGGTGTCATAAGGGAGTTTTCAGTTAAGCCATGTCCTGCCTAACAAGTATTTGAAATCGCTGAAGGAAATCATCTGTCGGAGATAAGGCTGAACTGGAATTTTATAGAAGAAAAGCTCTCTTCCTTATCAGTTTAGAGAAGAAAGGTAAGCAAAGCCAGCCTGGTCATTTGGAGGCTTTAGGTGACTATGCAGACAGAGCAGCACTCAACTGATCCTAAAGCTGAAGGAGGAAAATTACAAGGTTTTTTATGCTTGGTTTTTTGTTTGTTTGTTGTTTTTTTTTTTAATATTTGTTAAGAATGGTAAGCATCACAACAACTTTGCAAATCCTGTGTTCTGTACTTTCAGTGATGTGCACCTCTTCATGGGGTGTTAGAACAATAAGCAATCCCTCTGGCTGAAATGCAGTGCTGACTGCTTTGCGGAAATGCCTCCAGGTAAATCTGAGTTGTCCGGAGCACTACTAATTTTAAGCTTTCAAAAATCACAGGCTACTTTCCACCTCCTTTTCATGACATTTCTAAACAGATAATTCTCTTGAGGGTTTTTTTTTTTCTGCCTGCTTGTTATTGATGTTTTGGGATTCATGTATGCCCTTCCCTCTCTTATTAAAGCATTAAAAATAAAATGGCTGCTAAAACCAAAAGCATATGCAGAGTTTCTCATGTAATTACTGAGTTAAGGGACCCATTGGGTTTAAAAAAAGTACCAATACAGCAAAGTAGTAAAAACTGCTAATATCCTGTTCAAGAATTTCAATTTTTTCTAGTTTCGTAAAACTTCTTTTGGTTTTTCTTATCACTGGAGGACAGATAAATAGTCATAATTTGACAAAAAATTAGTAAAACAGTTTAATATATTCTGGTTTCTGATAAAGACACTGGATTTATCACTTAACTATTTGCCAAGTTTGTGCTAATGTTTTCAGAACAATTTCTGTGGTTTACTTTCACAAAAAAGTTAATCTCTCACTTCACAAAGAAATTTTATGTTTTGTTTTATTTTATTTATTTTGCTTTATTTTCCAGCAAAAATCTGTGTGGAACATTGTACCTTATCTTGTCCTTTAAGTAATGTAATGGTATTCCAAAAAAACTGCTAAATCCAAACTGTGAATGAGAGGCTTTGTTTAATGTGTTTTCTGTAATGTCTTTAACAATTTTAAATCTCAAAAATGATTGTTCTGGTTTCAGCTGGGATAGAACTAATTTTCTTTCTGGTGGTTGCTGTGTTTTCAGATTTGGTATGAAAGGAATGTCAATAACGCATGTTGTTTTAATTGTTGCCAGGTGACGTTTACACTATTCAAGGACTTTTTTCAGTTTCCCATAGAAGCTGAGGAGCATAGACAGAACAATGGAATGGCCGATGGAATATTCTGTACCGTAGACGTCATGTTCAGTATATAAATGGGGGTTGGCCGGGGGACAGGGATCCCTGATCACTGCTCCGGAAGGGCTCTTTTCCCTATCCTTCTCAGGGGGAAGGGGCAGAACTGAATGAGTGGTTGCGTGGTTCTAACTGCTGGCTGGAGTTAAACCACAACACCAATTTAATTTTCGGACAGCTGATTTTTACTATCTTCTTGTACTTCTCCTATTAAGTATTGTTTCTGTTTAAACAGAGGGAAATATTAACTGCAATTTTGTTGGTGGACAGTTTTGCATTTTTATTTTCTTAATTATTACATTTCATCAGCTCAAATTAATGAATTTCTGGATGTATCTTGAGTATAGTTCACTTGGAATCTTTTTCCAGGTGTTTTCCTCCAAATTCCAGCCAGTTCGTATATGTTTTCGTATTGCACTCTTTGGAATGTGAAAAGGAATAGGGACCTTAGAATTGTCCTTTCTGCCATGTGTACGAGCATTCCACTTCCAAGAGCTGCAGAAGTTCCCCCCTTTCCAGCTCTGATGCTACAATTACTGGTGGTGTCCTCAACCAGGAGAGAGTGACAGTGAAAACAATCACATGAGATGAGGTCTAAATTAATATCTAACACCCTACATCTGTTCTGTTGTCTGTTCTCACTCTCATTCGTGTCTGCTTTTGACTCTTCATACTAATGGTAACTCTATAGTTTCTGACAAAGCAAGTAATTCTACTATGTGAATCCCATTAATATGTTAATACATTTATGCTTTCTCTAAATTGTGATTATCCTGTTGTTTTTTTTTTTTTAACTACCCCTTAAGCAATTCCTTTTTACCCTGTTGCTGTCAAAAATTCTTCAAATTATAAGTGAAAAAGAAAGCAAATAATGATTTGCCTAGTTCAAAAAAATGTCTTATTAGAAGAGTGCAGGGAAAAGTATTAGTCTTCACTTACTGAATATTGGACTTACCTCACCTAGTCCTGGAGAAAATTTCAAGTTTGTCATCTATTTTTAATCTGAAAAACACCTGAGACATAACCGCTCTGTCATCCTGGTCAGGTGGCCTGTAGCAGACCCCTACTGTAATGTCACCTGCCCCTGTGTTCCCTTTAATCTTGACCCATAAGCTCTCCATTGGATCTTCATCCATCCCCAGGCGGAGCTTCATGTATTCCAGCTGTTCATTGACATAAAGGGCAACACCCCTCCTTGTCTCTCCAGCCTGTCCTTCCTGAAGAGTCTGTATCCCTCCATTCCAACACTCCAATCATAAGAGCCATCCCACCACGTCTCTGTGATGCCAATAAGATCATAGCCCTGGAGGCATGCGCACATCTCCAACTTCTCTGCTTGTTTGCCAGGCTATGTGCATCTGCATAAAGGCACTTCAGGTGGGCGCCCAATGAAGCTGACTCACTGGCTGGAGCGGCTGCATTTCCTTCATGCTGCTCTTCAGTATATAGAATCCCTCTATATGCTGCTTCAGTATATAGAATTTCTTCATATAACACTACTAAAGCTACCTAATTTCAGAAGTTTCAGAAATCTAGAGGTAGCTAAAGGCTTGGGGTTTTTTTGATGTTGCTAGTGGATGGTTTCTTTTTCCTTTGTGATTCTACAGTTACTGTAGACACTTGAAGATACTAGTCATTTCCTCACATTCATATATGATGCTTGGAAGATGTGAAGTCCAAAAGTATTTTCTTGTTATTGTCTCAAACTGAGAGATTTGCCTTCATAACTGAAGGAAACTGCAAAGATTAAGCTCTCCACAGGAATTAGTGATTCTGTATATTATGACACTATCCCTTTATATTCCATGGCCTCCCCATCTTGCAGAAAATATGCAAGCTTTATACCACTTCATAGGAAAGAGACAAAACATTTTAATAGAAGATGTTACATGTTGTTTTAGATCTGAAAAGTCTTATACTAAGTAATTAATGTACTTAATTACTCTAATGTAATTAAGTAATTAACGATATTTTAGTCATGGTTTGAGGAGTTTTAACTCCATATAATCAGCCTCGTGACAACTAAGGAACATGATTTTTGAGGTAGAATAAACCAAATAAGGTCAAGCATTACTTTTTATTTTCCAGAAACTTTATTCTCTGTAACACACAATATACAAAGATGTGCTTAAAAATCCTTATTTCTTTGGATTTCAGTTTGTTTACATAATAGTAATAAATTAATGAAGGATTTATGTCATACAATATTCTAAAAAATTATTATGAGACTGCTCCAGGCTACCATGTAGCCCATTACATTGTATAATCCTTATGTTATTAATTTTTATCTTGTTTTGCCCCAGTCCACTTCTCAAAGACTGACCGATATAAATCCCCACACTGCATGTTACGGAAATATGTACAGTCATAGATGACAAATTAATACTCCAGATCACAGATCTTAATGTAGCACGTACAGCTTCCTTGATAAATAATGCTGTATTCATTTATCACTTTTCCATTCTCTGGGTATGAAATTATGAAGTTAATTCTTTGCCTTCTATTTCTATACCATCAGTTTTCATTACCACTTCTTTATAACACTAATTATGTTTGCTAAGCATGACCTCTCTTTTAAACTATACTGCTGTGTTTGAGTGTTACCTTTTCAAGCGTTCTTTTTAATCAAATGTTCAAGAGCAATTCCCTTTGCAAAGAAGATATATTTCAAGCCACGCTCTCTTTTTTGAATGTTTTATAAAATATTTGCTTCTCTTTTCTTCTTCACATTTTTCATGAAAATTTTAATATAACCACCATGCTATATTATCTGTTAGTATTTTTTCCAATTCAGTAGCACAGTGATCTTCCCTTCCCTTCCCTTCCCTTCCCTTCCCTTCCCTTCCCTTCCCTTCCCTTCCCTTCCCTTCCCTTCCCTTCCCTTCCCTTCCCTTCCCTTCCCTTCCCTTCCCTTCCCTTCCCTTCCCTTCCCTTCCCTTCCCTTCCCTTCCCTTCCCTTCCCTTCCCTTCCCTTCCCTTCCCTTCCCTTCCCTTCCCTTCCTTTCTTTTTATTTGTATCTACCATTTGAGGTTTAAAAGATGCCTTCAGTATATTTACACTTGCAAACATGAATCACATGAAATAAATGAGTGTTAGACTATAAAGCCTGTTAATACTCATCAGGATTCCTTTATGTTGTTCTTCTTTAATCCTACAACAATTTCTACTCTCAGTAATTTCATTCTTTTTTTTTTTTTTTTTTGAAAGCTTTGTGAAAAGTGGACCTCCTGGGCTGTTCTGAATGCCAGATGAAAGAATAACAATGCTTTCCATGGTGAGGGTTTGAAGTTGAAAATACTCCTTCAGCAGCTTCCAGTACACAACGCATCATGGGAATGCAAGCTTAAAAAATAACACATTTGAACAAAATTGTTATAGTACCTGGGGAAAGACCATGACCACAAACAGTTTAAGATGGGGTTTTCACTAACTCTCATCAGTTGCCCAGTAGTGCTGATTTTGAAATTCATGGTATAGTTCCACTGACTCTAATAGAAATATTCAAAACAAGGTATTGCTGAATATCTGACAAATAACATTTTTTCTGTTTAATACCAGCACCTTCAGACACCCAGATAATGAATGAATAAGTAGCACAAGGCTTGCAGGACAGTTTTAATGTTTTATCTGTGGAAAATATAATTGCAGAGGAAAAAAATCTGCTTCTTTCACTTTGAAATTCAAAGTATGGACCACATCGGTTTTATTACAGTTGCTCAATTTCATAGAGAGAATTTAACTGTGAAATATGCTAGAGATTGGAAAAAAGGGCTATAGCATCTTAGCTAAGTGCAAGTGACCATACATACTTGGAGATATTTTTATTTGGAGTTGAGCTAAAAAGTTGTCTTCATATCTTTCCCCACTGTGAAAGTGTCACAAACTATACACAGATCTCTTCTGTGAGAATAAGTGGATTAGCTTCTTCCTATTTCTTCTGATTATCTTCTCAGTCTATAAGCACTATATTACCTTTATTTATCTTAGACAAGTTCTTGCTGTCTGAGGAATTACTGTTGCTTAATCTTTGCAAAAACCAGGTACATCTTTTCAATGGATGAACTGCCATAGTTCTGACAGAAAATCTCCATTCCATGCACTGTGAATCTACCACAATCTGTGTATCATTACTAAGCACCTCACGTAAGGTGTGCAAGAGTGTTCCTACAGATTTCCATGAATAGCAGATGAAGGTGAAAATATTAATAAGTCTGGTCTACAAACATATAACGGGGAGAGCAGCAAAAGGGAATTCCATCTGAAGCACTGCTGCTTAACAACAGTTCTCGTAGGAGAAACAAGTGCCTCTCTCAGAAGAGAAAGACATAGTGCTTAAACAGAGATCCTACTGCACCGGAACAGACTATACAGGGGCTGCCAGAAGCACACGAAGAGTTTTTAGACCTGAAAAAAAAAAAGAGGAGCATAACAGCAATAGTTGAAATTTTGCAGAGTAAGGAAGCTGGTTTGTCTATATTATTTTAAACCATCTTTTTGTAGTGAAACAATGAAAACCTTTGGTGCTTTGTTAGAGTCCTGTGGTGGTACTGTGTGCTAGCATACGGTACGCTAAAATGACATCTTGGGTAGTGTAAAAATAACAGAAGTAATATTGTTATTATTTTCAGTTGAATCTAGTATTACTACCTTCCTTTTTCAGCTTTTAATAGCATTTGTTGGCAGATACAAATTTCTGAATCTCAAACACAATCTGTATCCCTCTGATGAGTTCAGCAGCTGGTTGGGGCTGTGTCACTTTCTACTTTGTTTTGTTTGGCAACAAACCAAATTATCTACTTGAAAAGAACTGTTCAGCAAGGCTTTTTTATCCCAGGTTCTCTCTCAAAAGCAACAGCAATAAAAAGTCTCAACAGAACTACCAGAAGCTGGACTTGTTCCAGAGAAATTAAATCAAAGATAGAGATATTACAGAGACATTAATAAAAAACAAACAAACAAACAAAAATACCAAAAAAAAACCCCAAAACAATCCAAACCTCAAGTAGGAAGGGATTTCTTAAGTACTAATTAAGATTTCTCACAGAATAACTTGCAATCTCTCAGATTTACCACAGCATTTGAGATACTACAAAAGTCAAGGGTCTTGTCCTCATCATGTGCATGAAAATGTACAGTAGGAAATTCTCACAAATGATCTGATAACAGCTAAACCATTTAATTTTCTTCAGCAAGCTACTTTGCATTTCCCAATTGGTTTTTGGCTCGTTGTTCTTTTTTTCAATGCTTTTGCCACAGATGACCTCAAAATCTTAGTAACCTCTAGCCTCAAAGATCCCACCTTTCTGACCAAAAGATGGACTTACACTCCAGAAGTATCTGGACATTTCACAGCCCCATTACATACTCAGTGTGGGAGCTCCAAGTCTCAAAGAACTTAATGAATAAAGTTCAATGATCAAGGACAACTAAATATTAAATTGGTCAACATGACAAAGAAAGCTCCTGGAAGACCGAAATGAATTGAATGGGAATGTTTTCATTTACAAACTAATGGATGTAGAAAAGTTCTTGCCTCAAAATTTGAAGTAAGAAAATCGTAGGCAGCTTAATGATGCAAGATAATAATGAAGTTCAAGAAAGTGAAAGGAGATTAATTGGTTGTTGGAAAGGAGAGAAGGACTATTTTGGTCATTTCAATCATGATAACAATAATTTTCACCTTTGAGGTACGTTGTTTCTACACCAAAATATTCACTACTATACAACTTCAGAATTAAATACCCCAATATTAAACCATGAACTAAGTAGTAAACTCTAAGAGAACTATATGCATGCTTAATGTTTTACAAAAATAAATAATCATCACACTAATACAAATGTAATTTTAAAAGATCTTAATCTGCCACTCTTTCGTATGCTAATCCTGTCTTCCTACATACCCTAAAAGTAGTAATAGAAACCTGTAGCCATTTTTATTAAAACTATACTAGTTTAACTACGAAATTGAAGTCTTAACTAAAGACTTCAGCCTTCTTTGTATGGGCCCTATTCAATTTTTTTTCTCATTTTAAGTTTCAAAAGCTTGTTTCATCCCCACTCCCTAAGGCAAAAATAAAATTGGTTAGCCTGAGGAATTGTTTAAGCCTTCAATTCAAATTTAAATCATTGGTTGATCCCAATACCAGTGACAGTTGAAATTAAAAATACTGTGTAAGTTCTGTTCAATAAAAAGTTGGTTAAAGAAAGATCACCTTTTGTAGCCTGCAAGTCCCTGTAGTCTAAAAAGGGACTAAGGCATAATTTCCCAACTTTGACAAAATGTGGATATACCAACACAGGAAGTGTTACACATAGCAGCCATAATACCTTTGCAAATGAAAACAGAAGGTATGTGTTGGAGTAGACATTTCCCGTGGCATTGAGTCCCTCTTGATCTTTCTGATGTGCACTCCAGGACTGCCCTGAGCAGTGACAGTAATCAGTGAGGAAGGTACTGGCTGTTCATACATGTATTCATTGTCCTTACCACAACATCCACTTAAAGCCTGACAAGGTGATCGATGCTTGTGTGCACAGATAAACAGTAGCAAGGCCTCATAATCAGCAAACAGTGTTTATGTGGACTTTGATTGATAAGCACTGGTTTACTAAGAGGAAGAAGGGAAGTTAGACGACTGCAGAATCTAAGAAACTCTAATATATATACCACACAGAGACATGAATCTCCATCCTTTAGATCTCGATATATATACCACACAGACACAAGAATCTCCATCCTTTATTAGAATCTCCATCCCCTATTAGATGGGGGCAGTAACACGGTGACAAAGGAAGAGGAAAAGGCTGAGGTACTTAACGCCTTCTTTGCCTCAGTCTTTAGTAGTAGAATCAGTTGTTCCCTGAGTACCCAGCCCCCTGAGCTGGTGGATGGGGTGGGGAGCAAAATAAAGCCCCTGTAATCCAAAGGGAGATGGTGAGGGTTCTGCTTCAGCACCTAGACATACACAAGTCTATGGGGCTGGATGAGATCCACCCAAGGGTACTGAGGCAGCAGGCAGAAGTGCTCACCAAGCCACTTTCCATCATTTACCAGCAGTCCTGGTAAATCAGGGAGGTCCCAGTTGACTTGAGACCAGCAAATGTGATGCGCATCCACAAGAAGGGCCTGAAGGAGGATCCGAGGAACTACAGGTCTGTCAGTCTGACCTCAGTGCCCGGAAAGGTCATGGAACAGATCATCTTGAGTACTGTTATGTGGCATATGAAGGACAACCAGGTGATCATGCGTGGTCAGCATGGCTTCGTGAAAGTCAGGTCCTACTTGAAAAACCTGATCTCCTTCTATGACAGAATAACCACTTGGTGGATGAGGGAAAGGCTGTGGATATTTAGTAAAGCCTGGACTTTAGTAAAGCCTTTGACACGGTTTCCCACAGCATTCTGCTGGAGAGACTAAAGGCGGTTGTGATCCATTCTTGAAGAGATATTTTAATCTTATGAAATAATGAAAAAATCATGTAGTAGATGCAGGCCCACAACAAACAGTCTTGGCGCAGACTCAGTACACCTGAGCACAAATATCTGATGCTAGGGTATTGCCAAATAATATTTGTCAAATTACTAGTATGCTTCCAAGCCAGATAGCATATATTATTGCTCAATGAGCTGTGTTTGAACGATGTTCAGCAAGTCCACTGATCTCAAATGGCTGCAGTTTAATTTTCCAGATGCTGATGTCTCCAACATCTTTAATATATTTCATTCACATTAGTATCTCCTTCTAACTTACATCCCAGATAATAATTTGAGGATGCTTTATGTGATCTCAGCAAAAATCTGGAATTACATGGAATTTCAAATAATTCTTAGATTGGAATAAACTTTCAAAAATGCACTTTTCTAGCAGAAATTCACAAAGAGAACATTTCCTGTGATTTCCTATTTTGTTAGTTGCAAAAGAATCTAGGGTTTGGCTTGCTTTATCTGAGCTGGAAGAATACTGTATTGTGACTTGTAAGGCACATGGCTGTTAAATCTCATTCACACCCACATATCCTTATTTCAAGAAATAATATACTCACCAGTTTTCCCTTCTTTTGTGTAATTATGGATTGCATACAATCTAATATTTCTGGTCTGATATGGACAGAAATATGAACTGCATGAATTATTTTTTAATACAACATTTACAGACATAATTTCATACAATGACTTAAGTGGAAACTCTATTTGCACCTTTTGGCATTGATATCTATTATCGCTTCCACGAGACTTGTGGTGACCTGAATTCTGTCTACTGGCTTTACTGTTTCACAGCAATGGTGAGACAAAGTAGAAGTGTGTACTAATGTTACTGCATTCTTTAACACCCCTGAGGAGATGACAGAGGCTAATTTTCAAATTTAATGGGAACTAAGGTGATAGAATTGCATTTGCAAGTTTTATTTCAAGACCACCAATGTTAGAAGTTGGAAGAAACACCAGTACCAGAAAATTACACTACTCTCTTGCAGAACCGTGGTACATTTAAAATGAATTATTCATCACCCTAATCTCAAAAGACAAGGGGGGGATGGCAGGACGATGGGACAGAGGGATGGACAAGACACGATTGGAAAGCAAGGCAGTCCATCTTCATTCAAAAGAGATAGTATCAGAGACTTCTATTTTACTTCCTCTTATCCAGACCCTGGGACGAAAGTTACATAGGTCCCTTGAAAAAATCCCATTCAAAATCTAAGACAAACAGCTACTTTCTCAGTAATTGGGAGGTACTAGCTGGACAGTATGACCATATCTGCAAAGTCGCAGACTTAGGCTGGGCAGTGAATGAAGAGCAGAGACCACCCTTATCTGAATGCAAGAGGGACACAACAGTGCAGACACAACAATCTCACATTACTGAGAAGCAGATGCTGCACTAGTGTTTTTTCAGAAGGGGAGACTAAGTATCATTTTTTTCCTCCTTTCTCCTCCTGCTCTTTCTCTTGCTGTCGCTATATTTGCAACAATTTTCAATTATTTTCAACAACTTATAGCTGGGCACCACACGTGTCAAAGGTGACAGTGTGTGGCTCAAAAAATATTAGAATTATATTAAACTGATTTCTTTATATTTGCTAATATATTTGCTGATTTCTTTTTTTATCTTTCATTAAAGAATAAATGTAAATCTTTAATTCACCAACACATGCAAGTACTGGGAAGCTACAGAAGTCAGAAACACACATTCACAGAAAGACATAAGAGTGTCAGTAAAGACATTAAACCAACAGAGATGGAACTCAAATCAATAAACTTTGATAATAAGTAGTCATCACAATGTCTCTCTATTTATTTCTGTTAACATCAGTAGCATTACATCAGTTTTCACTGGCTGGCTATATATTCTTGGCAATTTCACAGAGTGCTACTTACAAACTGACCTTCTTTTCACCAAGTCAAATGGAAACGAGTACTCAATATAAAATATGAAGAGACTCTGCAAAGGACTCTGTCTAATTTATTGCTCTAGCATATATTCTTTTGTCAGCTACTATCAGCTGATTTTTTTTCATGCCAGCATAATTTTAGTTCTCTTTTGTGTGTATTCTTCTTCACTCTGACATTTATGACAACTGATCAGTTTTCATTTGACCTTACATTAAAATCTAAGACCTAACTTAAGGTTCTAAAAATAAACAGATCATAATTTAATGACTGTATATGGAACACGTCAACCTCATTTGTTAACATGTTTGGTTTTTTTCCTTCAGTTATACTCTCAAATTAGTCTATGTGAATATAAACATTAATAGATTGGCAGTTCTGGGAGCTGCCAGACAAATTTCTTTCCTGGCTTAGTCATCAGAAGTGATTGTACCCATATCTACCAGGTTTCAGAAGACCAGAAAATAATCTAACATCACCCAATTATGTGCTGTGATTTTCTTTTCCCAAAGCATGGCAATCTGAGTGTTTGGGGTTTTAATCACGGTCATTTTAGGAAGTGATGACTGATTTATAAAAACAAGTGATTGAGTGGCAGTAAAGAACTCTGATTGCACCTATTTATAGAGAAAGAGATGACTGGAAGAACAGTAGCATCAGAGTTGGGGAGGAGACATACTTTTGTACTGTTTGGGATTTTGTTTCCTCTTTCCCCACCTCCAAAGCCACAAATTTGCTTATTTCTTTGCCCTAGCTATCACTTGCACTGCTAGAATAGTAAGAAACCAAAACCAGATTAACATCCAAACACAATAGTTGCTCTACAAATGCACAGGTAACATAGTTCCTTAACCAAAAAGTGTATGACTGCAAGATAGAATAAGCACAAAGAAACAGAAGTAAAAGAGTTTGGTGTTATTTTTGTGTTGTTTTTTTGGTTTTGTTTTTGTTTTTTTTTTACTGAAGTTAAACTTTCCAAACCCCTAAGAACAGTTTGAAAGACTTATTGACATGTGTGCAGATGGAGCCAACGCTATTCTGCCTGTACTGTGGATTAAATGGACTTGCTAAAAGGGAGGACTTATTTTCTTGTGGACAACATCATTCCAATTTCACTGAAAGGCTTTTGGATCTAAAGTGCCTCCTGCCAAGAGAGCATAAAGAACAGACAAGGATGTTCTCCCTTATCTGAGCCTGATTTCTTCAGTCTCACTGAAAGTTAATGGCACTTTGTGTTTACACAGCTATAGCAAAATAGCTACTGGGCTCTTCTCTTACCTTTCTCAAGAAATTGCATTGTTGAAAACAGCTCAAATACCAAGATATTTTGCATCGATGTTTAGATACATTCTTTCGTTGTGCCCATAGAAATGGAAATGAAAATCTCAATCACTGAAATAACTTTCTCACAAGCAGAAAAAAAGTATTCTCAAAAGCATTTTCTGCAACCACTCTTTTGGGAGTTGACCATAACAATACTGTCTATGAGGAAAAAAAGATTCCCTATGGAAAAAGAAGACAAGGATTAAGGAGATATTCATATGGCTAACTTTGTTTTTCGTAATAGGCACCTCCATTAATGCTAATACCAGGGGTCATATTTGTCAGGAGTAAGTCAGTCATAGGTAGCCTTGTACTCCAGCACTGTAGCTCTAGGACCAGGCTTCCTCAGAATACTAACAATGAGAAATGCAGACAGCCTTAAATTCACCAGATGTCACAGGCAATATGGATGGGTGGAAGGGGGAAAACGGATACACACATTGGGCTGAATACTGTGGCTATAAATCATTTCAACAGATAACAGACAGAAAGGCTTCAGAAGTGAGGTACTTCAGTGGCACTTAATCCACTAGAACAACATTACACATACAGCTTTCTGGTGACAGCTGCTGCTTAGCAACAACCCTGCTATCTCCCTTGCTCCCAAAAGAAGAGTAGAGGCATGATAGGAATACAACTTAGAAAACAAGACTGTTTGCAGTTATAGCACGAGTATATTCTCAGCAGACCACACAAGGCTTAATTTACTTGAGTTTGTGTTTGAGCAAAAGTGAACGTCTGCATGTGTGTTAATTCTCACACATATACCCACCTCCTACAGAGCAGGGGCATCGCCATTTGAAAACTTTTTTCATCCTGCATCAGGTAATATGGGAGCTGAAAATAATCTGGTGTAAAAATTTACTGTCTTGTAATTTCTTTGGCCTCCCTCTTTGCCTGTCTTGAAGAGGATGTGACGTTTGTAGTGTTCCCACCATCATAAACCTCCCCTGATTACTGTAACCTTTAAGCAGCAGCGGCCTCACATATCAACCTTGGTGAGCTTTGTCAGCACCACATTTGCTCCCACAGGTGCATGTTCAATTTGCCTGTCTCTTTCTGCTGCTGCTCTGGGGAGTGTTTCATTTCCTCAGCCTCTGTCACAAGGCTCAGTGACCCAGCAGGCCTGAGAGTACACCTTTCCAGTAAAAATGGAGGCAAATAAGTCATTCAGCATCTCAACATTTTCCATTTCCTTGTCATTAGGTCCCTTGCCTCATGAGCAGAGGATGCAGTTTTTTAGTTTTTTGGTTTTTTGTTTTTTTTTCCAATGCACTGGGCAATAAAATAGGTACCCAAGACTGGCACTCAGTGACTCTTGAGGAATCTTATTAACCCTTACTGGGCTGTTAAGCAACGAATGGTCCCATGTTAACTCATGGACTTTTAGCAAAGTAAAGTGTGATCTGGAACAACTAATGACGAAGACAGAACTGTGTTATTTCTATTATTCACTCATCCATTCCAGACCAGGAAAAGAAAACTAGACTTCTTGGCATGTGAAAGGAAAGCGTACTTGCTTGTCACACTTCAAGGCTTCAGCTGCTTCTACAAAGAACAGCAAGGGTATTCTTCTTCCCATCATCTAAATTTAAAATTGTCATGTTGACTTATTCAAAGGGGTAGGGAAAGATCAGAGAAGGGACTCCTCATCTTCTTATGAAGCACAAGGTGTTTGGCCCAGATGGGGGAAGAACAACCAGATGACATTCAGGTGTTCTGACATCTGAAATAAGTTTGAAGCATAAGACTTAGTAATACCTTTCACACTGTCCTGCTCAAGGAGAACCTGATCAGTAGCTTTGAGGTCGGGTAAGAATTTTTCTCTGGCTTAAACCTAAATCAGCCTAGACCATGGAGATTTACTTTCCACTGAAAGATCATGCTGGAGCTTCCCAGTATTTTTATTTGGGTCTGTCTCATTTAACTTATTTCTTCCTCTTGCCAACACTGGTGACATCTCAGTCCTTCCTCTGCTGCGTCTGTGGTCAAAAGTACTTAGATTTCTGAAATGCTCCAAAACAACCTGATTTGGCTTCATGCTAACCTGCTTGTCAGCATTGCTTCAGGTTGACAAAACACATCTCTAACATTGTAGGGTGAACTGTGGTTTTTGTCATCAGCAGGGGGCCACATTCACAGCTATTATATACTGCTGAACTCTCCCTGGGAGTGAGTTTCTGCACAAGAGGGAACAGACTGAATAATGTCAAAAAGCAACTGGAAGATATGTGTGCTGAGCAAGTGGCAAATGGAAGATGCCAAGCTAGCTAGGAGGATGGGTGCATGTCAGTGAGAGCACTATCATTTTGAAGTAGCAGAGAAACAAGAAATTGGGCTTAGGACTCAGTCATGTGTATCCAAAAAATAACAGTAAGGCCAGCAGGAAGTAAATATTACTTTATTTTGCTGGCAGGAAAGCAAATTCTGGAAAGTACTCCATTCCCCATCAAAAAGCAATTCGACACACAGTTCAATAGAGCTGCTTCTTACTAAATAATGTCAAAAGAATATAGCTCTTAAAAGGAGTTCATCAGGCAAGAGACACTTTTTCAAGACAATGTTTACTTCTGAGTGTTTTCTGAATCACATACAAAGCCACCTCTTCAACCTGAATAGAAAGTGCCTATTCACACTCCATATTAGCCTGCTGGCTCTCACCCCTCCCTTAGTGCTGAGACATTCCTGGAGTAGGAATGAGATACCTGTCCTGAAGTAAACTCATACTGAGGCATCTGTCGTATCTAATTAGCTAAGCAAATGAAAACCAGCATAAATCCAAAACGTAAATATTAGGTAACTTAAAAATAAGCCTGAAATACAGGTAGAAATTGAACCTAGGATGTCTTAAGTCAGATCCCAATATGTAAGCAAAAGTCCATCCCTTTCCCCTTTTCCTGTACTGAAATAAAAAGACAACATGTACTAAGGAACATATTATACACATCTCATATAATACACCCGGCATTAATTCTTCTTTGCAAAGAGTGTATGTTTGCTGTGAAAGGCATCATGGGAAATAAAAACTCAGGGTTTGGAACATGAGTTTGGTATTATAGTCAGGGTAAAGATTAATTTTTTCTTATATCTTCCCATCTGCAAAACAGCACAGACAAATTATTAGTATGGATGATGCCTTTTCAACAGCTTTGTACCCTAAAATACTTATTCTTGAAGAACACTGAAGCCCTATACCGATGCATACTCACTGTTTGTTAACGAAATAAGTTTGACAGGCTTCTTGTCCACGAGTCACAACATAAATAATTAGTGTATTTAACATTACAGTGTGAAGCACTACAGAGCAAGGATAAGGTCTGGGAAGAATCATCAAGATTCTTAAAATCTCTCTGCCCACACAGGACTTAAAACATAGAACCATAAAATGGTTTAGGTTGGAAGGGACCTCTAATGTTCATAGAATTATAGAATCATTTAGTTTGGAAAAGACCCTTAAGATCATTGAGTCCAACCATTAAACTGCCAGTACTAAGTCCACCACTAAACCATGTCCCCAAGTGCCACATCTACACATCTTTTAAATACCTCCATGGATGATGACTCGGCTACTTCCCTGTGCAGCTTGTTCCAATGTTTGACAGCCCTTTCCGCGAAGAAATTTTTTCCTAATATCCAATCTAAAGCTCCCCTGGCGGGGCTGTTACCTCTCATCCTATCACTTGTTACTTGGGAAAAGAGACTGACACCCACCTCGCTACAACCTCCTTTCAGGTCTTTGTAGAGATTGATAAGGTCTCCCCTCAGCCTCCTTTTGTCCAGGCCAAACAAACACAGTTCCTTCTGCTGCTCCTCATAAGACTTGTTCTCTAGACCCTTCACCAGCTTCATTGCCCTTCTCTGGACATGCTTCAGAATCTCAATGTCTTTCTTGTAGTGAGGGGCCCAAAAATGAACACAATATTCAAGGTGGGGCCTCACCAGTGACGAATACAGGAGAATGATCACTTCCCTAGTCCTGCTGACCGTGCTGTTAAGCCACACTATTATACAAGCCAACATGATATTCACCTTCTTGACCACCTGGTCACACTGCTGGTTGTTGAGAAACATCCCCAGGTCCTTTTCCACCAGGCAGCTTTCCAAACCTGTAGCGCTGCATGGGGTTGTTGTGACCCAAGTGCAGGACCCAGCACTTGGCTTTGTTGAACCTCATACCATTGGCCTTGGCCCATTGATCCAGCCTGTCCAGATCCCTCTCTAGAGCCTTCCTATCCTCAAGCAGATCAACACTCCCACCCAACTTGGTGTCATCTGCAAACTTACTCAGGGTGCACTTGATCCTCTCATCACTTACTTAGGGTGCACTTGATCCTCTTATCCAGAACATTGATAAAGATAATAAAACTGGCCTAATCCTGAGCCCTGGACTTGTGATCAGACACCACCTGGATTTAACTCCATTCACAACAACTCTTTGGGCTCAACTATCCAGACAGTTTTTTACCCAGTGAAGAGAATACCTGTCCAAGCCATGACCAGCCGGTTTCTCCAGAAGAATGCTGTGGGAAATGGTGTCAAAGGCTTTACTAAAGTCCAGGTAAACCTGGACAGCCTTTCCCTCATCCACTAAGCAGGTGTACTCATTTCAGCTGGGATAGAGTTAATTTTTTTCCTAGTAGCTGCTATGTTTTAGATTTAGTATGAGAATAGTGTTGATAACACCTACTGGTTTAGTTGTTGCTAAGTAATGCTTAAATTAAGTCAAGGGCTTTTTCAGCTCACCGTAGAAGCTGATAGGCAGCATAGCCAGGACAAGCTGGCCAAAGGAATATTTCGTATCATAGATGTCATGCTCAGTATATAAATGAGGATTGGCTAGGGGGCAGCAATCTGCTGTGATTGCTGTTCGGGATGGGCTGCGCAATTGATCAACAGGTAGTAAGCAATTGTATTGCATCACTGCTTTTGAATATTCTTTTACCATTATTATTTTTTTTCTTCCATTAATATTCTATTAAACTGTCTTTATCTTAACTCACACATGTTTTTTTGGTTTTTTTTTTTTCCCTTTCTCCCTCTTTTCTCTATCCTACTGAGGGGATGGGACAGGACAGGGGGAGTGAGTGAATGGCTGTGTGGTCCTAGCTGCTGTCTGCTGTCTGAGGTTAAACCATGACAGCAGGTCATCTTTTTATAGAAGGAGATCAGGTTAGTCAAGCAGGACCTACTTTTCATAAACCCATGCTGACTGGGCCTGATCACCTAGTTGTCCTGTATGTGCCACGTGGTGGCACTCAAGATGATCTGCTCCATAACGTTCCCCAGCACCAAGGTCAGATTAACAAGCCTGTAGTTCCCCATCCAGTTCCAACCCCCCCCACCATGGGCAGGGACATCTTTCACTAGATCAGGTTGCTTAAAGCCTCATCCAACTTGACCTTGAACACTTCCAAAGATGGGGCATCCACAGCTTCTCTAGGCAATCTCTTCCAGTGTCTCACCACCCTCAGAGTGAAAAATTTCTTCCTTACATTCAATCTAAATCTACCCTCTTTCAGTTTAAAACCATCACCCTTTGCCCTATAACTACAGGTCTTGGTAAAAAGTCCCTCTCTATCTTTCTTATAAGCCCCCTTTAGAGTATTGAAAGGCCACAATGAGGTGTCCCTGGACCTTGATCTTCTCCAGACTGAACAACACCAGGTTTCTCAGCCTGTCTTCATAGAACCTTGCTCCAGCTGCCTGATAATTTTTGTGGCCTTCCTCTGGACCTGCTCTAACAGGTCCATGTCTTTCTTGTGCTGGGTGCCCCAGAGCTGGACACAGTACTCCAGATGGGGTCTCACAAGACTGGAGGAGAGGGGCAGCATCACATCCCTCAACCTGCAGACTACACTTCTTTTTATGCAGCCCAGGATACGGTTGACTTTTTGAGCTGCAAGTGAACATTGCCAGCTGATGTCAAAGTTGTCATCTATCAATAACCTCAAGTCCTTCTCTGTAGAGCTGCTCTCAATCCATTGATCATCCAGATTATATTGATATTGCGGATTTCCCTGACCGAGGTTCAGGACCTTGAAATTGGCCTTTTGAACATCATGAGATTCACACGGGCCCAATTTTAAGCCTGTCAGGGTCCCCCTGGATGGCATCCCTTCCCTCTAGTGTATCAACTGTACCACCCAGTTTTGTGTCATCCACAAATCATAAATAATGTTAATTTGCTGGCATCTTCCTTCTACACTCTTCTTTTCTAATACGTCTCAATACAAGAGGAATTATTGTAACCAGCAGACAAAGAATCTCCATGGCACTCACAATATGATACCTTCTAGTCCTTGATCACTTGACAACTAATTGTCTTTGCTTCTAGGAGGAAGAATTATATGAAAGAATTATGTTTGAGCTAAAGTTGAGTAAAATATCACTGCAAGCCAGAATGATTGTCATTTTCTTGCATGTATAACATTTTCTAAAAAAAAAAATTGTATGCACCAGCTTTTTTAGAATTAAAACAGGTGGATAAATCAGTTTCTTTATTATACACCACCTACCATTGAGAAAGAGCCCACAATAGTTTACAGATTTTGTTATTAAGTTTCTTGTGTGAACAAGAAACTCTCTCTTAAATTCTACATGTAAAACAGTAGGTTATAACATTACTCTTTCCTCTCTTCTTCAAGTAACTCGGCTAGTATAGAAGATCTTATTCTGGAGCAGCTTCTTCTGAGTCATGAGACTGTCAGATCCTGTGATCTGAACCTCCAACACGCAAATACAGTAACATTATTATTTTTACACCATCAAATCTGTTATAATGACCATTATATCTAGAATGTGACAACGCAAACAGAATGTATTTTAACTGTATAGACAAAAATATGGTGGCTTTTATTTTTACCATGTTCACTCTGTTTTGTCTCCTGCTTATTTCATAAACTCAAAATATATAAAAAAATTAAGAGATACATTTTAAAGACAGTTTGGGTCCAAGAGAAGGTATTTTAAAAAAATAATTTTCTGCTTCATGGATCTTGTATTGTTTCATTAATTAAAAAAAGGTATAGCAAAGCTATACATATCATTTCCTTAAGCCCCTCTTGCTTCATTTTTTCTCTTTAATGTTAAAAAAGATAAGATGAAATAGCTTTTAATAAACCAGAGGCTAGGAAAAGAAAAGATTATTAATCATTTAGGAATGGTATCATGTAGATTTCAGGATATTTTTTTAATTTGAAGTGCAACCTTTATTATTTAGGGTTGAAAAACAATGTGAATAAATAGATGCAGGTGGCTGTGGTTTTAATATCAAAACATGGTTAATTTGGTTCAAATTTGTATAAAATATTATAACTTACAGGAAAAGATCTGTATGGTGAAAGTATTTAAAGACCGTTTTGTTAAAACTTTCTAAGGAATCCAAATATAGAAATAAACAATTATTGCACTGACAGCTGAGATGATATAGGAAGGAAAAGCAGTTTAAGTCCCTTAAGAATGATAAACTCAGCGGCAGTGGAAACAATGTGAGGAATGAGCTAGATATGTGGCACTACATTAATATGTTAATAATATTGGGTGGTAACAAACACCTTCAGTTATTAGGCAAGAATGAGTTCATGATTGCATTTGTTTCGCTATATAATAAATAATAAAAAATAAGCTCTCATGTCAATGAGATCTTTCTTACTATTACTTTCTTTACATACAGTGTTTAGTAATAATTTGATCCAGAGTGACGCTTCTTAGGCCAGACCACTCAAAACCAGTGAAAAGGTCAGAGTAATTAATTTATTTATTTATTTATTTATTTATTTGTCTGTTTGTTTATTTCAAGCCTGAACATTGTGTTTAATTACAAAAGTACATGAATTTTCCTACCTATTTATCCAATCAGGCACATGAGGTAAACACAGAGCCTTCTTGCAGACAATCGGTCCTCTTGCAGAACTCGGTACAATGGTCTAGTTCTGGTACTAAAATTGGAAACATGAGAGAGTGTTCCAATGCTGCCTCTATAAGTTCTTGGTGAGCCTCATAAAGACTACGTGTTTAGATTAAATAATTACATAAAACTTTCCATTTAATATGAAACAAAGAATGGAGCAATGAAATAGAAAACCACGTTTTTTCTAGAGAAAAACCTAAAAATCCAGAAACTGAAAAGTTCAAACTCAGACAAGTTAAATGGATAGGATGAAAGAAAAGAAAGCAACACCAGTTATCTTTTTGAAAAGAAATAAACCAACCATCCTTTCATTATTTGCTAGCCAATTTCCCATCTTTTTCTGCCTGGCTAATTACTTACGAGCAACTGTGATTTTAGTATTGTTGCTCCTTGAACTGAGAAGTTAGCCACTATTTGATACCTTGCTGAAATAGTTTATATTATAAACAGGATGATATTAAGAGTGGGTATAGTCTCTTTGGACTCTTTCTTTGCAAGAAGGAGTTTAGGGGAGTAAGAGAGAGTGAGGTAAAGGAAGCACGGAGCAGTGATTCCCTGCATACTAACAAACACTAAACAGAGGCATCTTCAGCTTTCCTGTTCAGAAATCCCCAGGCTTACTACTGTATAATCCTCTGTACTCAGAAAATCTTCTTCTCTTCATGGTGATGCTCATACCTGTATATCCTGGCTTTCTGATGGATTATATTGCTTCTAACATTATCTCTTAGGCTTTAAGTTAAAATTAACTAGTATCTATTTTACCTAATAACAGCTTAGTATAAAGTCTGTAAACTTCCATTAGAGAAAACAATGTCTTTGTGGCAACTCAATGTAAGCTTCCAGATTATGGAACAAAGTGCACGGGAAAAATCCACTTGTCCTTTTGCTCTACACCTGCCAGGAAGAGGGCTGTGCAAGTGGATAGAAGATGATAACGTAATAAGACAGCAAAGCATTTATATGTTCAAACCCGTAAACTACCAGAGATAAAGCTTTTATTGCTGCTGATATTTTCAGTGACAGAAAAATGTCTAATTGTCCTTCTTCCTCATAACCTAGAAATACGTGACTGGTAATACTTCCTGTCTTTAACAAGGTACTAATGCACCTCCATATCCGAGATCCACTGGATAATAGCTACTAGAAATTCCAATTTAAGGCATAAAAATAAGCAAGCAGTAAGTATTCATGCTCTGGCAATTAGCTGTGCTTTGCCATAACATTCTGTGCACTTGCTGAAGGCAGATTGGCAGCAGAGGTTCCAGTGGAGCAAGGCGTTACTGCTCGGGGACTGAAGAAATTTGCAGAGGAAAATATTGGCTATACTTTAAAGATCAGAAGTGCCCCACAGCTATTCTGTACTCTTACAGATAAGAGCCTTCCCTCTCCATCTGCCGCTTCATCTACTCAATACCCACCAATTAATGTACACAATATGATCATAACTTGTTTCCCACAGAAGCAGTGTATCTTGTTTTCTTAGTCAATGAAGTTTATGGGACATCTCCAAGACATGGCTAGGAAGAACAGGAATTCAGGTTGTATCCCAAGGCCAGACTGACCTGAGGCTAGAAATCTTTTGTACACAATCGTTTTTCACATTAATTCAATTTCTGAAATCATCTTCTTTGGCAAAAAAAAGGCATTGAGCTTTTAGATGTCAAAAAGTTTGACATCACAACTTACCTCTTTCTTTTTTCTTATGTCTTTCTGTTACATCCTATGGGATTTTCTCACTGAAAAGGTTTGGATTTAATCATATCACAATAAAATGAAGCAGTGAGAGATTTCTTTCCTTTATCATCACCCTATTATTACTTGGACCACTAGAAAACAGGAATGTGCTTAATTACAAAGCAGGCTTCTGGTAAGGGAGGAGAGAACAAGTTATGTATAAACAGACTGATGTTAAAAAAGAAATTTTAATTTGAGAAATTGCCTAATGCAATATGAGGATTAAAAGAGGACAGAGAAAAAATTAAAAGCCAAGTTTACATCTCTTCAATTAGCAAATAAGGGAGAAAGAGTATACAATGTCCACCCTACATAATTAAATGCTGTGTAGGTATTGAATCAGTTCATGGTCGTCCGCAAGCAGCTGAATTGAAAAGAGGGAGTGAGGGGCACAAGGGAAGAGAGAAAAAAACAAAGGCTGCTTGATAAACATGCTGTTTCCTGGTACCTGACTGGAGTGGATCCCTTGTTTGCCACCCTAAATCTCACTCTGAATTTATGCTTGAGTTTACAGAAGTCATATGCATCAATCTAACAATTTTAATGATATGGTTTTGATATTCTTCCCAAATTTGACTGTTGTTGAGACTAAATTGCCGGGGGAGGGAAACCTCAAACCATCACACTCCTACCAGTATGATGCCGATGCCAATACCAACAGATGCCCAGAGTCTGGAGAAGGATCACAGGTCAGCAGAAGAGAACCTGGAGTGCTGCAAAAAGGAACTCCAGCCACTCCAGCCAGTAAGTCAGCTTCATCGGGGGCCCAACTTAATGCCTCTATACAAACGGACATAGCATGGGGTATAAACAAGACAAGTTAGAGACATGCACATACCTCCAGGGCTATGATCTTATTGGCATCACAGAGTCGTGGTGGGATGGCTCCTGTGATTGGAGTGTTGGAATGGAAGGATACAGGCTCTTCAGGAAAGACAAGCAGGGGAGATGAGGAAGAGGTGTCACCTTCTATGTCAATGACCAGCTGGAGTGCAGGCAGCTCCACCCAGGGATGGGTGATGAGCCGTCCAAGAGTTTATGGGTAAGGATTAAAGGGAGGGCAGGGACAGATGGTGTTACAGTGGGGGTCTGCTACAGGCCACCCAACCAGGATGACCAAGCTGTCCTGGTTTGAGGTAAAACAGAACAAATTTTCTGTTCAGTAATTTTACTTTTTAGCTAAGCCTCTTGTAACTAACTAAACTCTGAAATTAACAGCATATTGTCGAGACACTGTTCGTTCTCAAAGTGATAAAACCTGATTATTTTTAATTTATGCAAAGGAATGGTATGCAGAGAGGCTCTTGCTTATACTTATCGCTATAACAACCAAGGTCAGCTAACTTTGTTATTTGCCCCGTTTGGAGAGTCAGAAGCAGAAAAGCGTAGAAGGGTTTCACAACGTGTGACCCCAAACCGACCAACAGGGTATTCCCATCCCACCTGCATCATGCTCACTATAAAAGCTGAGGGATCAAAGGTTCAGCGCTCTTTTTCTTCAATGGCTGGCACGTGAGGAGAACTCTGCTGTTCGTCTGCCTTTGATCTTGATCCATGCATCTCCAGATCCAGAATGCAGCTCCCATCTGTCGCTGAGTCCAGTCTGGAACGTTCCCTGTGCCTGCTGGTAATGTGATCATCATCCTGGGAGCTTGATACAGTTTTGTATATATTGTATATATTTCACTATATATATATATGTATTTCTTATTTCATTAATTTATTAATATTTTCATTAAAGTAGTTTAGTGTTTTCCTAAACTCATAGATCTCTTTATATCTTTCTCTCTCCACTCTTTACAAAGAGAGGTGAGGGGAGCATCTGTGGCTTGCTTCAGTGGTCAGTTCAGCCCAAACCATGACAGATTTATTGGAACCCAATGTGGGGCTCGACCAGGGCTTGACTAGGTCTCTGATAGATTACCTGAATAGTTTGAATTCCAGCTTGCCTAGAGATTAAAAAAGACAACTTTCATCATGTTGGTTTTGGACAGACTATTGTATCATTTCTTTATAGGGATTTGTTTAAAGTTAGTTGGTACAGAATTGTTTAACTTGCCTTATGTGTTGTATAACTTATTTGCTCTTGGTGTTTGTATGTGATGGTTCAAAACTGCTGTTCTGCTGTTCTGCTGGTGCATCAGGCCAAACCATGACAACCATGACGCAAGCAGATGAGGCCCTTTATAGACAGACAGGAGCAGCCCCGTGTTCACAAGCTCTGGTCTTCAAGGGGGACTTCAATCACCCCAATATCTGTTGGAAGGACAACACAGCAGGGCATAAGCAATCCAGGAGGATCCTGGAATGCGTTGATGATAATGTCTTCCTCCAAGTGATAGAGCAGACAATGTGGAGAGATGTTATGCTGGACCTTGTTCTCACCAACATTGAGGGGCTGCTGGGGAATGTGAATCTCAAGGGCAGCCTTGGCTGCAGTGACCATGAGATGTTGGAGTTCAAGATCCCTTGGGCAGTAAGGATGGTGCACAGCAAGCTCGCTACCCTGGATGCCAGGAGAGAAGACTGGCCTCTTCAGGGATCTGCTTGGTAGAGTATCATGGGATAAAGCCTAGGAGGGAAGAGAAGCCCAGGGAAGCTGTTTAATATTCAACGATCACCTCCTCCAAGCTCACGAGCAATGCATCCCAAACAAGAGGAAGTTAGGCAAAAAATGCCAGGAGGCCTGCATGGCTGAACAAGAAGCTCCTGGACAAATTCAAACTCAAAAAAGAAGCCTAAAGGGAAGGATGGAAGCAAGGAAAGGTAGCCTGATAGGAATAGAGAAAAATTGTCTGAGCAGCCAGGGATTGAGTTAGGACAGTTAAAGCCCAGACAGAGTTAAATTTGGCCAGGGATGTCAAGGGCAACAAGAAAAGCTTCTACAGGTACATCGGTGATAACAGGAAGACTAGGGAAAATGCAGGCCCCTTCTGGAAGGAAACAGGAGACCTGCTTACCCAGATGGAGAAAACTGAAATACACAATGACTTTTTTGTCTCAGTCTCCACTTCACTTCACTTCACTTCACTCTAGCCACACCATCCAAGTCACAGAAGGCAAGGGAAAGGAGCGGGAGAATGAGGAACCACCCTCTGTAGAAGGCCAGGTTTGAGGCCATCTGAGGAACCTGGAGTTACACAAGTCCGTGAGACCTGATGAGATCCATCTGCGGGTCCTGAGGGAACTGGTGGATGAAATTGCTAAGCCACTATCCATTATATTTGAGAAGTTGTGGCAGTCTGGTGAAGTTCCGACTGACTGGAAAAGGGGAAACATAACCCCCATTTTTAAAAATGGGAAAAAAAGAAGACCTGGGGAACTACAGGGGAACTACAGATTGGTCAGCCAGTCTCTCCTCTGTGCCTGGCATGATCATGGAGCAGATCCTCCTGGGAACTCTACTAAGACACATGGAAAAAATGGAGGTGTTTGGTGACAGCCAACATGGCTTCACTAAAGACGAATGCCTAACAAATTCGGTGGCCTTCTATGATGGGGTTGAAGTGTTGGTGAATGAGGGAAGAGCAACTGATATCATCTATCTGGACTTGTGTAATGCATTTGACATGTCCTGCATGACATCCGTGTCTCTAAATTGGAGAGACGTGGATTTGACAGATGGACCAATCAGTGGATAAGGAATTGACTGGATGGTCACACTCCAAGAATTGCAGTCAATGGCTCCATTTTAGTTGATGAGAAGCTCAACATGAGCTGGCAATATGTGCTTGCAGCTCAGAAAATGAACAGCATCCTGTGCTGCATCAAAATAAGTGTGGCCAGCAGGTTGAGGGAGGTGATTCTCCCTTTCTACTCTGCTCTCATGAGACCCCACCCAGAGTACTGTGTCCAGCTCTGGAGGCCCCAACGTAAGAAGGACATGGACCTGTTGGAGTGAGTTGAGAGGAGGGTCACAAAGATGATCAGAGGGCTGGAGCACTTCTCCTATGAAGACAGGCTGAGAGAGTTGGGGTTGTTCAGCCTGGAGAAGGGAAGGCTCTGGGGACACCTTACAGCAGCCTTCCAGTACCTAAAGGGGGCTGATTCAATATGAATTGATTCAATACCTACAGGAAAGATGGGGAAGGATTCTTTATCAGGGAGTGTAGTGATAGTACGAGAGGTAATGGTTTTCAACTGAAAGAGAATAGGTTTAGATTAGATATAAGGAAGAAATTTTTCACTCTGAGGATGGTGAGACACTGGAACAGATTGCTCAAAGAGGTTGTAGGTGCCCCATCCCTACAGGTGTTCAAGGCCAGGCTGGATGGGGCTTTGAGCAACCTGGTCCAGTGGAAGGTGTCCCTGCCCATGGCAGGGGGTTGAAACTAGATGGTATTTAAGGTCCCTTGCAAACCAAACCATTCTATGACTCTATGATTTTAAGTGTCTACTTGAAGAGAAGTTGTCTTGTTCACATAGTATAATAGCATTTTTCAGCTGTTATGCCACCTGTCCATCTGGCTGCTTTCAAAGCCGTGTTTATAAAGCCTTACGTACATACAGGGCTCTATCATCACGTTAGTTTGAAAACACATGATCAGAGAGCAAGCACACATAAGTGTTTTACGGATACTCTCACACACACTTTGTATTTGTACACACACAGATGACAACCAAACACACGCATAGGCATGCATTATATTTATAACTATGCTTTTCCAAACCCATGCAAAAAATGAGGTCCCATTATTTTGTACATCTGGCACATGCATTGTCCCTCATGAATAAATACACTATCATCCAAAAATCCAAGTGTCACATCATATGCTATCTATGCTTTTTTATTTTAACAAATAAAAATGAATAGCTATTGTTGTTACAAAGGATTTATAATTTAAATACTGGCTATGTTTGCCTAGCCATTAGTAAAGATGACAATGCAAACATTATTGTTTTATTTATTTGTCTTAAATGCAAGAACTATACTTTCCACAGATTTTCATATTTTACAGCTGCATAAATGAAGAACTTCAGATGTTTTATCCTTTTTTATTATGAAATGTAATTTTCAGCACAACTGCTTGGCATTCTAGCAATGAAGAATGCTAGTCCTATCAAAAAGAAAGAGAGAAAGGAATGAATTAGAGACGTTGAAAATTATATGTGCTGTGCCCTCTAAAATAATTTTTAGGCAATTTATAAGTCACTGTGTTGGCCATTCTAAGAAGTGCATAATGGCGTAATGTGGAGAGATCACTTTGTACATATTTATTTGTAAACATCAGACAAATGACAACTAATGGAAAAAATTAGTGCATTGCCCCACAAAACAAAAAAACACCCCCCAAAAACCACAACAGTAACTTATTAACAAGGAATTTCAAAAGTTTTCTACGTAGTGGTACATCACTGATGGGCTTTCTCGCAGAGTTTAATTCCTTTCTATCAACTTTTATGCTGCCTGTAATTGAAAAGAATAGCTGGCACATTTTATTTAATCATATTGTATGACGTCAGTCTTCTGCAAAAGTTATACAGAAAAAAAAGCTCAGTGGACAAGACATGCACAGGCTCACCATTTGTACACAATACTTTCCAGCACCCTCTCGTCCTCACTCCTAATAAAGCATAAGCCTTAACCTTCTCCTTGACAGATTTTAAATTTAAATCTTCTAGCTTCACATCAAGGCTATCAGTCAGCCTTAAAATTCTACCGCTCATCATAAACTATATGAATGGCTATGTTCTCATTTCTTATGTCAACTGAAACCTTCCCTTGAATCTTAAGCCTTGAACCAAATCTGAGATCAACATTTATTTTGCTTCTTATGTCCACTGTCCCTGAGCCATTTCTCTAGTTGATGGGTTTCTTGACATGAATTTGATGGTATTATCTATAATATAGCAGCCAAAAGCATTCCTTCTAAAAGTGTCTCCTGTTCTGATCATCAGCATTAAACAAGATTCTTCAAAATAAATCCCTGCTGTCCACGCTAAAATCACGACTTGCATACCCTTACATTCCTAAGAAAATATAATGTTATTATTTAAAATGTCCAAGTATGAATGCACATTTGACATACAGTTATTCATTTCAGCCCCAGCTGAAATGTGATCCTGCTTCTCTTCTGTACTTATGGCATAGACTATTCCTGGGAAGCTCCGTATACCCTTAAAAACTTCTCTTTATTGACTGGATTCTATGATTAGTGAATTCTTTCTAATGTATTAATGAAGCTTCTGCTAGTACTTCACATATGTGAAATTCCACGGAGGTCAGTAGTCATTGTAGCAATTTGCCATTAATTTAAGAGGACTGGGCCTATCTTATATAATAAAAACTAACGAATAATAAACTATAACAAAACTAACAGAAGTTTCACGAGGACAGATAGGAAGAAAGATGCCTATTCCCACTGGTCTCACCATGCCAAATTCCAATCTAAATCCAATATCCAAAAATTTGCACAAAAATACAAGACAAGTGAGAAAAGACTGCTCCTTGGACCCATTCTTGTAGTTGCACAGGTCGATTCAGTGACCTCGTTCAGCTGAAAGGTGCTGAGAATTACTACTGGGGGGGCTAAGCTAAGATGAGCAACTGAGTTGCCTTTCGCACACTTTAGTCACCCACATTTGATGCTGCTTGCAGTATGGCAGATGGTACTGTCATTTATTCTTCATTTACTGTCTGACAATTTACGCAGGGAATAATACATTTCAGAAAGCTTTCAGTTTACTAATCACAGTGGAAGCAGCTCTTAAACTTCCTGTGATATGTCCATGTTGATTCAAGCATTCCAAAAACAAAGAGACTCATCTTTTCAGCAGCAGAGCCAGAGAACACACACATTGAAAAAGATTCAGCTATACTCAGAAAAAGGGAAACTTATTGTAAGACATGAATATCAACTAAAAAAAAAAGAAAAAAGAGAAAAAAAAAGGCAAGACTGCATGTATCTGGTCCTTTATGTGTAACCAGCCTAGAGTATATTCAGCCTATTGCCTCAGCTGTGCAAGAGACTTGCAACTACAGCAGGCTCAAAAACAAAGGAAGAAAATAGCGAATCTAAATCTAAAATATATCATTCAAAAAAGTCCTCCTAGTTATGCTTACAACAAAAGTCACCACTGCAAAGTTATGTCTTTCCTCTTTTTTTCAACTTGAGTTTAAAATTCCTAATGAAATACATCCGCTTGCTGCTTTGCTAGAGGATTCAGATTTGTTCTCTGGGGATTTTGGATTTCTAATTTCCTTCTATGTAAAATGGCGTAAAATAATAAAAGGGAAAGAAACATTACTGGAATAAAAAGACAATATGCTGCACAGAACGAATATATTACTGTTCACTTTTTTATGTTCCAAAAGTGAGTTTTATTTCTGTTATATCTCATCTCAGCTGTGTATTAGTGTGTGACTTTTCTATTTTATGCCTCTGACTCTTTGTTGTAAAAAGAGTGCTTGCAACAGCCAACCAACCTGCATGACAAGAAAAAACAAAATTCCAATGAACCCGTACAGAAGTATAAATCACAAAGTCAGTCAAACAAATGATTTTTTCACATTATCATTCAGAGTCAAATGCAACAGTACTATACTGGGAATATAAAATAAAAAAAAAAAATTGTAGCAAAAGCAAGAAAGAAGAACCATTCATTATCATCCTCCACCTGGCAGAACTATGTCACATGCCAAGATCAACAAGCAGAATTATCATATGGACTAAAATAAGAGAGATTATTATCAACTATTGTGAAAGTTTGGTAAATCTGTATTTCCTACAATGTGAGCGAGACAATTATTTTTGTATGCAATTGATTAGGGCTTCAGAGATATGAATATGAATTATTCCTCTATGTAGTTTCATAGGGCATGAGAATTACTTATTTCAGTCCACTGTGACACCTGCTCAATTTTTTTCCCTAGAATAAAAGCCAGAGCTTTATAGATTTTCTTATCCTACACATTCTAAAAGAAATATTCAAGTCTAATCACCTTTGCATTTTGTAAAGATAGCATACAATGTAAAACTACAGACCTAACTCCATCTCTGTCACTTCTCATAAGAAAGGAAGATTGTTATGTGATTTTGATGATGAATCCCATTAATTAAAATATAATGTGACAAAAATATAAAACACAAACCAAAAATTCCAGTTCTAGCTTATTAAAAAAAAAAAAAAAAAGCTGTATTTAAATACCTGCTTCTCTTAACTGAACATGGGAAAGCACACTAGTCATACACAAAGGGTCTTTTTTCATTTTCTCAGTTTAGCTTTTCAAAATTTAGAGTGCATTTAACTTGAGGGAAAAAAAGAAGTCTACATTTCCATTCCATTTGGAGTTGAATATTTTCTTACAGGCTGTTCTCACTCAGAACTAAAACCTGGTGATACTTATTTTGCAAGAATTTTAGAACTCATCCACAGTAAAAACATAAGCTTAGGGATCCAGGAACCCACTAGCCATGTTTAATTGACATTAGCTATGTCTAACTAACATTTGGCCAGAGACAAGAATATTTTTTTTCTACTTTTCATGTACTTAGGCTTTTCAGATTTTACAGACAACTCTCCAAACCATTGTTTCCAAAATATATATTTAATTTTTTTTAAGTGCTACTAAGTGTTTCTGGGAAAACAATTTAATGTACATAATTAACCAGTCAGCTGGAGGGAAAATACAATATCTTTCTGGACATCTTGAAAAGATGGAGTGAATTGCACCTCACTTCACTTAAATGTTTAAAATTTAGCCTAAGTCATATTGTCCCAGTGTTTTCTTTACAGACATCTGAGGGAAAACCTTTCTCCAGAAGTTTTCATCTTATGTATCATAGATGCTTAGAATAAGATGAATCATGCACAGGAACAGATCCATTTCTCTCCAGTGAAAACAAAGGGAGCCAAAGACAACTCATTTAGACTAAAGGCAACTGAATTTAGAAACCTAAATTTGGTGACCATGTCTCATTTCTCCCCTTTATCAATTTTTCTAACTATGGAAATGGGATTGATAAAAATTTCCAGCTTACATTTCAAGACCATGCTCCTATTTTTTGCATTTATTTTCATTAAAAATTGAAAGTTTTAAGGCTAATCACAGGAGAAAAGTTCTTCTGTTCCTAGTGCTTAAAGAAAACAGAAAATTATGCATGCCATCATCACCACACCCAGCTTCAAATTAGCCTACTTGTTATACCTGAGACAATTTAACTTTCATATGTCAAATCTACTCCATTCCCTCCCTTTCCCATGTAAGACTTTGCCTCTACTCCTGTGTCTTTATGCATTTGTCCTCCCTCTCCCCAAACCTGCAGTATGGAGCAGGCAGCACTGCAGTTCCCTCTTTCTGTTTTTGAGACACTTGTGGAAGGGAAGAAATCAAGGAAAAGACAAGCTTATCTATCAGTTTCAAATGAGACAACTTGGTTAAAAAAAGAGGGCTGCTGAGAGGACTTATCTCTTTCTTCTCTCTTTCTGTTTTATGTAAAGACCTCTTGAGAAAAAGAGAAGAGCTTTCCTGTTTCTTCCAGTTGTCTTGCCTGATTGCTTTCCCCATTTGCAGGTCGCTCTTGGGAGGCCATCGGTCGTAGTGGTTTTCTCCTCTAATATAATATATCAGCAACCTCATCACACTTGCTGGAAATTTTATTTTCCAAGGTACAAGCAGCAGTAAATTAGCATAATTTTCTTACTCTGTTCCAAAGGAATATTTTCCATTTTGATTTACTACACCCACAGCAACAAGGGAAAAAGAATGCTTCTTTGAGAAAACCAGAAAGTTACTGGCTACTGGCAAAAGTGAATGAAATTCTGAGGTTACGAGGTTAGAAGGTTACAATAATTTTAAACTATTCCCTTCTCCCAAGTCTTACTCTAGCAGTGAAGTGGGGTTTGTGTCAGGGAAACTCTAAACACTTGTATTTGTGAAAAGTTTAAGGAATGAAAGTCCAGACTTATTTTTGAGTTGCTTGACATTATCATATGTGAGAAAAGATTTAGATCCTGTATGCTGGGAGAAGTGCCTCAAATTACTGTGGGATTTGCTTTTTTGTTGCATACAGAAGGAATAGTACAATTAAACATAAAGTACCATTTCAAATAATTAGTTGTGAGAAATATTCATTGACAATTTCAGCAACTTTGTCACAGACAAGTATTCAAGAAAATTTCCCTGACACTTGATGGTCTCTGAAATGAGTGACTTAATATAAGTCATCTCTGCTCTTTCATCTGGATGCATGCCATACAGGTGAATTATTACACCACTGACTTGGAGAATTCTTCTATAAGCGAAAATTCCTTCAAAATGCTCAAGAAAACAGTAAACTAGTTAACATAGAAACAAAATTATATGAAGTTATTTGGAAACATGCCAAAGAAGTGTACATCCAATGTCAAGAAAAATTGTACAGATACTTTGCATGAAACTGCTATTGACTAGTTTTTGAGGAGATAGAACATGAATGATATGACATTATGTCACTTCAGTGGATGAGTAAAGAATAAATAGAAATATATACCATGAAGAGTGGATTCTGAAACTATATGTAGTGAACCCATCCAAATGTCATTAGTTGGTGAAAAAAAATAATGAAATTACTGTTACTAAAACATGGCAACATTAATCTTAATCATGTTCTTCTCTCCTCTAATCTAGTCTGCATGGTCCCAGTGACAGATGCAATAATTATCTTGGATGAGGGAGAGTGGGAGGGTCAGATTTCTGCTTGCCTTTTCATTTTTCACTAAAAAAACATTTCACTGTTTTTTCATGGTGAAAGGGATTGTATAGGCATGATCTGTCATATCACAGTGGATCAAAATTGATGTGAAATCTCCATTCTGACCATTGCTAGCTAAATCCCAGCATGGGTTGAGACTGGAGAGTCAGTACTGTAGCAGTTGTGTCCCTGACAACCAGAGGGCTTGAAAACGACCAACAACTACTCACTGAGCATCAGGAGGCCACTACACCAGAAATGGTTTAGTACCAAAGCCAAGAGCTTTTGGCTTCACAGTTTCATTGCCAGCTTTTCTCCAATATATTTGCAAAACATAGCTATTTTATGTTCAGTTATTGCTGTACTATTTATTCATCATTCCATTACATGCTATTTCTCCTCTCTTCTTCTGCACTGGCAGCTATGCCTCTAATAATTCAGCTTAAAAGGCGTAGTCTTAGCCTGGTACCGTGAAAATTTTGTTGTCTTGTTCCAGATGACTGCAAACAGTAGAGAGCAAAGAGATCTCTTGCAAGAACTTGAAGCACTGGATGTTCACTTGAAAGCAGAATGATGCTAGGACTATAAAAGAAGAAAGAAAATACCGAAGTGGAGAACAGAGATGTTAAAAGTCTCAGAAGAATAGCAACCCCCTCCAATACCCCCAAAAAACCCACCCCACAAAAACACACCCCACACCCCCCCCCGAGAAAAACCCACAAAACAAAAATAAGGACTATTTATGTTACATATTACTCTCTTATTATGACTCAGAGGTACCAAACATGGAATCAGTGATAAGCTGCCTTCTTAAACACTTGTGGTGTATTTAGCTGGATGACCTCCAAAGGTTCCTTCCAGTGTCACCAGTCTGGGATTTCCCCAGCTCTCTGTGCCATTCAGGAAAAAAAGGTAGAGGAATTAGAAATGAAGAAGTGAAGCTGAGCGTGGGGGAAAAAATGGAGGGGGGGAAGGTGTTTTAGTTTTTATCTTTGTTTTGCACCATCCTACTCTATTTTGATTGGCAATAAATTAAATTAATTTTCTTCAAGTCAAGTCTGTTTTGCCCTTGACGGTAATTGGTAAGTGATCTCCCTGTCTTTATCTCACCCCAGGAGCTTTTTTCATTCTGTTTTCTGCCCCTGTCCCTCCAAGGACGGGGTGTGAGCAATCAGCTGGGTGGGCATTTAGCTATTAGCCAGGGCTAACCCACCACACCAAAAAAGCCCATGCCAGTGCTCAGTACACAGGAAAAGATAAAAGGTACTGAGTTCCATCAGTCTGAAATACTTCAAAGAAATGAGCAATGTTGCTGCCCTAATAAAGACATCAATAAGAGCATTGGTAGCTCAGATGAACCTCCTGCAGATGCAACGCACAACACTGCAATACAAAATAACTTCATTATCATTCTATAGCACAAATGGACTTAAATTTTAAATTGTAAAGCAGACCCCAAATTAATCTGTTTCAACACAATGTTATTTAAAAAATTCACAAGTTATTTTGGTGTATGGAGTAGCACTCTTTCTTCGTACCTCTTTTCTGCCTCTCCTGTGTTCCTTCCAGCTTTTATCACCGGCTCTTGCTTTCTGCAGCTATGAAGTTGTACCTTCTCTTTTCTTAAAATGTATAATCCCATATTTGAAACAGTCCCAAACTGGACACCTTAGATAAATGCTTTTCTTGCTCTTGTTACTACTCCACAAGTTAAAAGGTTACTGAATTTAGCCATTCTGGCAATGCCTATGAATCAATACTTATTAGAAAAGAAATAATAAGTATTATGATAAACAAACAAACAAACAAAAAAACAAACCGAAAAAAAGAAAAACCAAACACCACATTTATTTTCATAGTAGAGAAATTTCAAGACTCTGGTCTCGTTGGAATGTAAATGAGGAAGCTGCTGAGAATATCTGCTGAGGACATAGGTCTCCCTCTAAGATATAGAAGAGACCTGAAAAAGCCTACCCATGTTTAATATCTAGGGTTTAATGGGTTTAAATGTCTAGGCTGATTCACCATCCTTAAGAAACCGAAGAATAAAAAAGATGAGGCTCATTGCCCTGTAAGAACACCCTTGCCTGTTTCTGGATTTGGAAGAAAGTAATTGGAAACACATATCAGCCACTGTTCAGGAAAAAATATGGAAAAATGAAAAGGGAACATGCCTAGAATACGGAGCCAGGTGGCAGCTGAACTCTCCAAAGTCACAACCTACTGTTTCCTGCAGAAGTGATACATAACAGAGGACAGTAGAAAATGCAGTAAACATAGAAAAGCAGGAAGAGATATGGCAAAACATAGAAAGAGAAAACATAGCTTCCTCATTTAACTTATGAATAGTTTATTATCTACTGCCTGAAGCTCACATTTTTCTACTCCTGTGCAACACTGAGAGGGCTTTTTAAGAGACACAGTGAAGTGTATTAATTTTTGGACTAAACCTCTGTTAGAATCTTTATTATTATAAGCAGAGAAGGCTATTCATATATTTTGAAATTTTCTGCTCTGACATAAAAATTTCAGATTGTTCTATTAAGGTCTTATGAATAATACCTTGGGAATTTAGAGTTAATCATATCTTTCTATATAATATATTGTTTATATATGATTATTTAATATATTTTATACTTATTACATAACCAACTATAATATAGTATTATATGTAATCATTACTTTTTAATTTTTACAATATTATATTATACAATATACAATAATTCTATTATATGGATTATTATATTATACATGCTATAATGAATATAATATATCTTTTTTAATACTTGAAAAATGTATTTGTCCTAGCTCTGATCCAAAGACAAACCACACTTCTCTTGAAGTCATGAAGGATTTTTACTACTTCTTAGCTAATGAACTCAGAGCAATAAAACCAATCTATAAACACTGGTCTGTAAAAACAAAATGATCGGGTAGTGCTACACTGTGGGTTTCCTGAAATGCAGACACCATGATAGTGATTTCTATATAGGATAAAATCTGCGTGCAATAAATAAAATCTGCATGGAAAACATGAAGAAGTAGTTGTAGACAGGAGGCAGCAGACAGACAAGGCTTTATTAATAGAGTGATCAAAGTCAGTAACTGCCTACCGCTTGCTTGCTCTTTTGGCAGTCTTGGAAAAAAAAAGGCATTTATACTTCTCAGTCATAAGCAGGATTACACACAGAGTGCAAGAATTTATATAGAGTTTTTCACCCTCATAAAAACTGCTCAAACTGTTGGAGCAACAACATTAAGAGTGGAGCTCTACTTCTATACTTGTTTTTGACACAAAATACTGAAAAACAAAAAGGTGGAAATAATTTCCTTGTAACTGGTGAATTCAATTGCACCTTTTACTGAGGTTGTATTTACTTTAATTGACAGCGCACAAGACTGCAACATTTTGTTCAGTGAACAAAATGTATAAACGAGAAATTACGTTAGAACTGGTAATGGATTTTTAAGTACAGGAATGTAAGGAATATAATAGAGTTACATGGGTGCATCTGTAGAACCGCAGTACATTAAACATCCATTGTTTTATTTTATAAGTAGGAACTCAGACACTAAAATGAAAATGTGGTCGTGAGAGTGAGTTTAATTAAGAGAGTTCTTTTACATCAGTTAAAGACATGCTGCAAATCAAATGGCTATGCACATGCTTACAAAATGCTTTGTTAAGAACAATTTGCTTCCTTGGGATTTGGCTTTATGAAGCGCCCTCTACCATTATATATACTATAGAGTATATGTAATAAAAAAAAAAACAAAACAAACCCAAATTTTCTTCCAGAAGTATTGGTATTATAATCTCACAACTGAACGCTGTTTAACCAAGAGAACTTGGTGCAACCTATGACGCGTCACATATAAGCTTATCAGCTACTGACAGGCTGGATCAGATTCACCGAAGCAAATACATGTGACCACAAGCTGCGTGTTTCTGGTCCTTGCATGAGTTCAGAAGTGGCAACATTGGATTTACTGCCCCAATCCATCAGATAGAATGTGATCTAGTTTCTGAAGACTATTTGTGCTATGTACTTTCTGCAATATGAAGTTTTGATGCTATGAAACTCGGCTACGGCAGATGTGAGAAGTTCATGCAATGCTTATTCTGGAAAACATGCTTCTATATACAGAGATAAGCTTATCAGTGAGGCAGTTCGTTGGTTTAATGTATATCACTGGGGAAGCTGGTATAAACCACATTAGCAGAGCGACATTTATTGGTATATGCCATGTCTGTCTAATGGTATTTACCAACACATCAAGGATAGCACAGCCACAGCAAAAGCAGTGCTGTACATAGACCTCAGTGTGGGAGTAAAGCATGGCCAATTTCAAAATGTCCTGTACCTTGTGGTAACTTGCATATTGTTTGCAAATCTACTTTTTGAAAATCTGGAAGGCAACGCCTTATTACCAGCTTTTACAAGTGGAGAGTAGAATTACGAAGCCTCAGGAAGAAATGCTACCACCATCTAAAAAGGAAAAGACAGCCCATAAATCAATTTCCTTATGCACACACACACGCCCCCACTAAAGAAGGAAATCCATATGCTTCTGAAAAGAAACACTTGATCTACAGCAGCAGAAATGAATGGTCCTTAAGTTACAATGTATATCTACATATAGCAAATGTCAGTAAAGACCGTGAATGCTCTCTATATTTTGATACTTTAAGACGTCATTAAATTAATAATCAACTTTTTCTTCATCATGCTGACCCTGTTCAGTGGTTCCACAGAAGAAAACCATCAGCAGCTCCACAAGATTTCACTGAGTGATCAACAGATCTTCTGTCCCTTGCATATACTTTGAACTCCCTTTTGTTGTCATGCTCTTCTTCATACCACACAATTTGCACTATTTGACAGACCAAGTGCTAGTACTACTGAAAAGTAGCTTGCCTTTCAGATTCCATCTGATTTAATATCGCCCTTTCCTTCTGGGTGGAGAGAGAACAGCAATAAGATGGAAAGACAGTTTATCATGTCTCAGATCATGCACAAAATTATTTTGGAGGTTGCCTAACAGTCAGTAAAATGTGTTGTCAGGGGGAAAGATTAATAAAAGCTCTGACAACCCCGTTTGTTCTTATCAATTTGGAATGTTCAGACTATTGCTTTACTTCAAAGGGACTATTACAAATTTGTAAAATTGTTAGTCAATTTTTGGCAAAAATATCCAAGTGCCAGAAATCCAAAACCAGATTCTGGAAACCTAGCAGCACATTCGGGAAAGTAAGGACTTTCAGCACATTTCAGTCCTTAGGTATTGCAGCAGTAATACAAGCTTCTATGTCATAGGTGCCAAAAGATTATTCTTGTTTTTAAAGGAATGTTGTATTTTTATGGGCCACCATTTTTGAGATGAGAAGTAAGGCACTTAATGATCACAAGGGCCAGTATAATATTTCATTTTGAAAGGGCAGAGAAGTTAGAAATTTTCAACAAATTTTACTCCTGTTATCTGCCTTTTACCTAACGAATTCCCACTGCACTTCCAGTAGAGGTTTCTGCCCCGCCTTGAGTTGTACAGCTTCATACTGAAAATACATGCAAAGTAATACCCTAGACCTGGGTATTCCCTAGGTTAAACAATGCAGAAAACAAGTTTTTAGCTGTAGACAACTGCTAATTTCATTTTCTTCTCTGATGATGGTACTTAAATTTCTGACAATACAAGTTCAGCACAGGAAGAGTAGTGACATGCTCCTTATCCCCCGCTTCTTAAGCAGGAGAGCTGCCACCCTACCTTACCCCAGATCAGATCATGTTCCAGTGCAAAAAAAGAGATGACATACCATCGCAGGCTAGCCAGTTCCCATTGACTGTTTCTTACAACTGATACTGCCTTGGTAAGCAAAGAAGAGAGAAAATGAATGATGGGTGGGTCAAGGACTGCTGTATCCCTGACTGTCATTCCCTTTCCAAGAAGCACATTGACCAAGGGCACACGCAAGCCACAGCTTACCCTGGAGGCTTAGACTCCAGACATCCAGCCTGTGGTCCTGTTCAGAATACATATAGCTTTCTTAAAGCTTATGAAACTCTGGTGCACATAGTGTTTGTGTGCAGACATGTGTATGAGGAGGAGGAGGGCAGACTGGTGAAAACTCCAATTTTGCTTCAGTAAAGATTCAGGGTACAACTCATATCTGCAGCAAGTATCACTGAATACTTGTGAAAAAGATTTTCCGGTGAAAGAGGACTGTGCCAGATGACCTTCCAAAGTTTTTTGGTTTTTTTTTTCCCTGGGGCTCTACAATTGTTTGGGTTTTTTCACTAACGATGTTAATAAAAAGCCTAGGTTATTTAGAAATGGCAACTAAATAGTTCTACCAGTTAAGGGAGGGTCTCCAAGGACAAAGCATAGGAAAAGTAATCTGTTTTTAAGAAATTTAGTATATTGAAATGCAGTGCAGATTAAGGAGAAGCATAAAGATCTCTGATGCATGAAATTCAGAAAGCAGATACATCTGAACATTTTTAAATATAACATTGTTACTTTCGAATAATAGCAAGCATGGCTGATGTGCTATTTATTTATTGATGCAGCCCATTCTAATGACTTTCAAAATGACTGCTGTTAGATAAAATTTCAGAGGAGTGAATTATTTAATGTTCCTAAATGGCATACTTGACTACCTATCACATTTTGCAGTAAAACATCCAAAGGAAAATATACTACCCAATTATACCAGAACCAGCAGATGCGAGAGAAGCCCTTATTTGATTAAAAAACATTAAATCCACGATGATAGAAACTGTATATCAAACAACAATATCACGAAAAAGAATAATTATCTGAGCATTAAAATCATCAAGTTTTAATATCGATAATGGTAACAATAGCAATATGAATGATGGGAAGACTTCTCTTGTGGCTGAGATGCTGAGCACAAACACAGCGGGAACTGAATGCTTCTTAGATATATGCAGCTCAGCTGCAAGATACGCCAGGACTGACATTCATGGCCGCACAATTATGATCAGATCCTGTAACTATTATGAGGGGACCTGAATGATATTGCACAGGAGGGTTTAAGTAACAAAGACTTTTAACAGTTCTGATTCCCTTTTAAAACACAAATACATAAACAGCTTGGTTGCTACAGCCACTTCTTAGCAACAGAAATCAAAGAGAATAATGGGCTAAAAAGACAGGGTAGTAAACTCACCAGCAACAGCTACAGCATGAAAAGCTTGTCAGCAGGGTAGATGAGATTTCTAATGTGAGCATCTCCTGTCAAATATGGGGAGCTGTCACCTAGACATTCAGGGAAAATGTCATGCAGTATGCACAAAAATGAATCAATGTTGGCTCAAAAAGCAGAAAACTTAATTTGTTCGATGTCAACAGAGATGGTTGGGTGCAAGAAGAGTCAGGAAACAGTGGAAAGCATGGAAACATCTAAATGCCCTGTTAAGAAATGAGGAAAATAAAGGGTAATGGCGGGGAAAGGGGAGGGACGTGGCCAGAATTCAGATGAGCTGAGAGCAGAATGGATGAAGGAAGCAGGGACAGGACTTGAATTATGACATCAGCTCTGGTAGAGCAATCTGATTGTCCGGTGCTTATGGAGACATTCAGATGTCCATGGAGCTTCATAACATCACCTCCCATATTTGTTCTTTCAGTATTCCTACGCCTGCTTCACTGACTCACTGATTTTCAGTGAATGATATAGTGATATGCTTAAAGGACATCTTTATTAATCAACATGATCCGCAGATGTACAGGTAAGAGCATGTCTTCAGTGCAAGTTTTCAGATGGGTTTTCTGGCTACCTCTGCCCAACTTTCTCCCTGTGTTGAGAAGTGGCAGACAATTATAGTCTATTCTTGAGTTCATAAGGCATTCTATTTAATTGGCACAACTGTAAATCCAGACAAACCTTGTACTTTTTTAGATGAAAGCAGGAAAGTCCAATGAATCCATTAAAAGACAATGGAAAGAGTATTTACAGTGGAAAGCTATGGTGAGGCTACTGCTATCTTGCATGACTGTTTTACTCCTTTCCCTCCCCACTGGGATCAGGCTGAAACCAGCATTAATTACAGGCAAGTGGTTTTGTTTGTACAACTACATGTCCCATAGTTCCCAAGCAAAAAGACAGGGGGAAAGAGGAAGGAAGGAAGGAAGGAAGGAAGGAAGGAAGGAAGGAAGGAAGGAAGGAAGGAAGGAAGGAAGGAAGGAAGGAAGGAAGGAAGGAAGGAAGGAAGGAAGGAAGGAAGGAAGGAAGGAAGGAAGGAAGGAAGGAAGGAAGGAAGGAAGGAAGGAAGGAAGGAAGGAAGGAAGGACAATAAGACAATGACATTCAAAGAGCCCAGGAGACTTCCTGAGGCTATCCAACTTACACAGTCCTTTACTCCATTCCATCAGATGTGGTCACTCCTATGCTGAAGCTTAAATGCAGTGAGTAGCACCATACTTCTCGGCAGATGCAATTTATATGAATGGTATTGCTTGTGCTTTAAAATACTCTTGCATATGGTATGGTATGGTACGTACATATGGTATGGTACATACTAGGACTGAAGGGTCTTATCCACCGTCACTGCACTGTTACGCATCATGTCTCACGATGGTCTAAACCCATGCCACATTCCTTATTAGTGGGTGAACAATCCAACGCTTGGTGAATTCTGCTTCACAATGATAGGAAGAGCCGACATCGGAGGATCAAAAAGCGACGTCGCTATGAACGCTTGGCCGCCACAAGCCAGTTATCCCTGTGGTAACTTTTCTGACACCTCCTGCTTAAAACCCAAAAAGTCAGAAGGATTGTGAGGCCCCATTTTCACGGTCTGTATTTGTTCTGAAAATCATGTAGTTTCATCAGAAAGATAATATACATAAAGATGCCACATAGAATCAGTAATAGCAAACAAAATGGATCTGTGTCCTTTCTAATACACTTGTACTATTTCTTTGTGATGGAAAGAGAAAGCATTTTTCAGCAGGTGAGATAAAAACAACTGTCAGATACCAAATATTCCGGATTTAGACAGGTACCTACACATACATAGATCAGAAAGGACATATTCCCCTGTAATTCAACCTACCTACACAAGTTCTGTGCCTCATTCCTGTCTTGTCTTGTTCTAAACCATCAGATCCTGGTCACAGCTACAACAGAATACCAGAAGAGACGAAGCCAGTAAGCTGACACCGGGTATCTGTGACTATCAGTGTTTACCTTGAGGATAGTTGCTCTGATCCTCAATGGAAAACTGACTGCCAGGTCACACTAGGTGAATGCACTGAAGTGTTTTGCCTCCTCCAGTGCTCTCAGTACTGAGACCAGAAGTAGTTTGCTAGGATTATTTGGGCCAACCTGAGACAACTAATTTCATACCGCTGAAGAAGCCTCAGAGATCAATGAAATTATTTTTGTCTTAGTTTTCTAATTGTGGCTGTCAGTGCTAAAAAGTCCTCAGACTTCTTAGGCTTTTAACACATGTGGAACCTCATCATTTCTTAAGCAGTTCTAGGAGAAATTATGAAATGAGATGTGACTTTTTTTCTCTGATGCCATTCTGTCTACTACACATATTTCAGGAATTGAAACCATACATGTTAAAGACAGAACTGAAATTGAATTAATCTCTTTCACTGCTGTCCCCAAATATTTTGGTGAAACTGTTCTCCTCAACCAGGTAAACATACAATGAACAGTTTCAAGAAATTCCCTCAGCTTTTGCTGAGGACATTGTAAATTGAATAAAGCATGCAGTGATTCAGGGAGAGCTGTGGGTGAGGAATGTCACTGAGACCCTAAAGAGCTAGAAAGTGGCAAGTGTAGGAATGATAGGGCAGGACTGAGCATATGTTAATACAGAAAAATAAGAGCATCCCAGATCACTGCTTGGTCTCTAATAATTAAAAAGATAAAAGAAATTGTCTGTATGTGTAAGAGTTCTGCCAGAATGTGGCTACATGATTGACAGCAGGAAGGACCACAGTAAGATTTTAGGAGTCTCTTATTAATGCCATCTGCAATCATCATGAAAGGATATGCTCAGATCTTGGTGATGGAGATGCATGAGATTGTGTTTTTAATCCTATCAAGTACAACAGGAAGTAATTAGAGATCTAGTTACTGTATTAAAAATTGTTTCATAGCCACATAGAAAGGTTAAACTGTGAAGTCCTTCCAATGACTTTCAGTCTTCTGAGTGCTGAAACTGCCACCTGGTCTGATAGCTAAAAACATGGGATTCATATACCTTTCAGAAGTGTAAAAAGGTCATTCGGGGGGAAAAAAAAAAGGGAAATTAGAAATGTAGTCCTTTTTGGAGGGACATTTTTGTTCTTGGTATTTACCTTGCTCTGTCTTATATTACCAAGAGGGTAAATGAAAATAAAGGTATTATTTTTCTCCTATACATAGTAGAAAATCTTTAGTACTAATGAGACTTGTCAGATTGACAGCCTGGGAGAATAACTTCTGTACTGATAAATCCAGAGAATGACTATTACATTAGGAGTGATAATGCAAGCTCCCTTAGACTAGCCCATCAATGTGTCTCAGTCTTGACCTGAAGGGGACTACCTCCAGAGACAGAAAAAGTTCAGTCTCATTAAGCATGTAACTCTCAGCCTTTTTGTTAGAACTGCCAATCATGGTTATCAAAGTAATAGTGATGCCACTCAGGGGTCACTGAGAACAGCATTATTAACAGAATTTAGATAAAGTAAGCTGCAAAATTGAGATTACAAATAAGTTTGTTTTATTTTCTATCTCCCAAACGTTTAAACAGTGTTTACCTTTCTGTGGGGTTGTTCACTCCCCATGTCAATACTGCTCTAACAAAAATTCTCTAGTAAAAAGAGAGTAATTAGCTAGATAGTTGGTTTGGAAAATGAGGTTTTAGTATTCCAGGATTCCTGCATCTTTGAAATATGCTCCAGCAAGACTGATTTATAAAATCACTTTGAGAAACTAGTTGACCTCTATTCAAGCTCAAATTTTAAAGCTATCCAGGCTTCCCAATACTATTTTTGCTATTGAAAGTTGCTCCAGAATGTCACCGCTCTTATAGCAAGGAAATGCCAAACATTTGGGCAAAGCAATTGCCAGTTTGCTCCTGTATCTTACCATCACCATGCTGCAGGTTCACCAACACTAGCTCTCATTTCCCTCTTGTATTTCTACTTAGATTTGTATGGCGGTACACGTAAGCCCTGTTACTACAGCCCTTGTCATAAGATATTCTACTAGTCAGAAATTATACAGAAAGAACTAAAATTTGTTCTACTCTAAAACAAAAAGCAAAACTCATCTTCTAAACAATAGCCAAGCTACAGTAATGTCATTCTGAACAGAGAAACCAATTGCTCAGTCACTTAGATATAAAATGTGCTATGTAGGAAAATTAGAGTAATAGCATAACAAAAAAATACTTCCTTATCTCAAAAACTACTGCAAAGAAGAAAATCATTCTGTGCTGTGATAATATGATTTAAGCCACAACACTCAGAAGACTTTAATAAATGGAAGTACCCCTCTTCCTCTAATGCTAGTGTCTAGTAATCACTATTGTGTTTTCATGACCGAGACCAAGCTGATTTAGAATACAGACAGCTTGACACATCTCTTTGAAAAACAGTCTGTTTTGTGGTGTTTTTTTGCTCATAGCCACTAAAATTTTATAAAATCACTCCCAAGGACCATGGTTCACTTGCTCCCAAGTTAATGAATTCAAGGAGAAAGGCCCTGAACCAGAAATCGATTCTTAATCACAATCTAAAATGATTTTTGAAATCTCAGGATAATTTTCACTACTCTCTTTTGTTATAATTTCTTCCTGAATTCTTATTATTTACAGTGCATTCATGATTCATTGTTCTCCTGCACATCAACAGTTAGGACAAACTTTTTCTTAGAGGCTTGAGAACTGATCTGAAAGGAGCGCTAGAGAAAGTCAAAGTGTCATAGAAGTGTTTCATGCTTCAGTTATCCCAGTATTTCTAAATGAGTTGAGAGCAACTTCCAACTTCACACATGTGAATCAAATTCAGTTTTAACCTGTCTCTCTAAACTATCTAGACCAAACTACAAAACGTCTGCACTACACTCCTTAGCTTTTGTTAATATGAATTATTAATATGGAAGCTAGCTTTAACATATTAAGTAATAGCAATAAAGCTGAAACCACAGTATTCAATGTAAGTCAATCACTAGGCTATTTAATGAGATTTTTGGTACATTTTGATGCCTATACTATGTCAGAGGTGCAGCTGGACTGCTACTGATGTCCGAGCTAACACGTACAGAAGTCATGCCCAGGTTAATGGAAATTTGTTGATTTTTTTTTAGTTCATCAGTTATACATAAAACTTTCCTATATATCCTTTATGTAGTTAAAAATATATGTTTGACTCTCTAAAGGTCAAAAGGAAGCAAATAAAAGATGGCAAACCAATATGAACAAGAGCAATGACTGAGAGAGAGAAGTCTAAGTCAAATGAGGGAAGAGATTTTTCCACCATTTTTATAGACCAGAGGATGAAATGTAACCTGCTGTTCAAAAGGGATGGAAGCACAAAAACTTCCAAAAAGACAGAGTTTTCTGCAGCTGATGAAGATATAACGTCATGACAATAACTAACAACAAAGACAGTAGGAAATGACAATTTTTTTAGAGACTGCACAAAAACAGCTTATGGAGAAATAACTCACTGGCTCATTTCCCTCTTTTTTTAAAAGAGGTAGTCCCTATTACTTACTAATAATATGTTTCTATTCATCTTCTTTTAGCATAAAAGGAAAACATTAAAACACCGAATACCTGGTGTTTGTCCATAGCTTGAACACTTGGAGGATTGACTGGAAGCTGGAACCAAGTGTCACCTTAAAGCTTTAAGATAGGAGAAAAATGAGAACGCTCACTTTAAGCATGAAAGAACAAATAGAAAAATTCAGGAGAAGATCTTAAGAACCAAGCTTAGCTATTCTGCTCTAATGTGATGGCAAGGCAAGATGATATGTGAAAAAGTTAGTCAGGGAGACCAGATCAGAAAAAAATGAAATGGAGAGAGACTGGACTTCAGTATGTACTTGTTTTCTGGCTGGGAGAATGTATGAGGACCTCTGAGAACTAAATAAAACATGAACAAGGATGGTTGTGATATAAGGAAAGAATTACTTCTAGTATTACTTATACATCAAATTTTTGGCTTTTTTCCAGCTGACACCTTCTTGATTTTTTCGATACATTCAGAGTGTAAATAAGGAAGCAAAGAAGAGCACCTACAAATGGATAGATGAACAGACAGATGAAACAAAATACCTATGTGCCATTGAACTGTCACTGAAATCAGTAGAGCTACATTGATTTATATGTGTTACAAATCTGGGTCCAGGTTATTACACAGAACAGTCATAAGAACAAAGTAAGGGCCACTGGCAGACTATAGACACAGACATAATGCCAAGGTACGGAGGAAAAAAAAGAGAGAAAGGAGTGAGCTATAGATGCAGTGAAAAAGTCTCATAGGAGGCTTGGTATAGCTGTAGTACACCTTATTTTTTCCAACTGCGTAAGTTGTTGTTTGGTTTTTTTTCAAGCTGAGCATTCATATTGGGAAGGATGGGCAAATAAAATCTATTATCTATTTATCTACAATAAAAGACATTTCAAGATGTATTTCAAATTGGTTTAATTGGTAAGTACATTTTCTAAGTAAAAAAAAAAAAGGTTTTTGAGAAGATTGTGAGAAAATAAGACATGCTGATAATCTACCTTTATACCTTCACCCAAAAATAGTTTTCAGAAGAAGCCAGAAACCTTGAAAAAGAAAAAAAAAATAGTTTTCATAAATTTTTTGCTGTTTGGAGAATGACTTCTATGAAATTATTTAAAACGCTTTCCTGAATCCGTTTTTTTCCAAAGATTTCACCGAAACAAAATTAGTCCCACAATAAAATCTACAATATTGTGGGACAATGGAGTAAACAGGAGACAGAAACAACTTTATTTTGTTTTGGCATGTGGTTTTAGTTTTTAATCCACAATACATTTTTTATGATAAAATATGATATATGATGAAAGAAAAGTAGAACTAGATGTGCAAAAGAGTTTAACAAAAAATAATCAAAGCTACTCCAAGCTGTCATTTTTTCTGTTGTTCACCTACAAGGAAAAAAAACCTCCAACAATCCAAGCTGAAAATAAATCATGGGGATTCAAAGGAACAGAAAATCACCTACTTAAGCTGCCAAAAATAGTGCTGGGGGAAAAACAAATAAACAAACGAAGAGCAAATCCAAAAGTCTGAAATTTTCCCCCATTAGAAGTAGAGAGTAATAGAAATTTGATTACAAGTCCTCATGAGAACAAGGCAGTTAAAGTAAATAGCTACATTAGACCTTAAAAGCTCTGACATGAGTTGATCTATAGCCTTTAGTGAGTCCTGCTCTCCACAGCATTTCACATCAAATGATGTCCCTAGCGTGGTATGTCCATCCCATCTATTAACCTAATTTATTGTGTCAGACTGATAACTGGAAAAGAGCCAATTTAAAAGTTACCAATGCTCCTTTTATTTGGCCATTATGAGCAGCAACTTCTACTAACGTGTTATATTATTTTTTCAGTGGTGTCTTAAGTGGCAATCACAGCAATCTTTACTGCATAAAGCCTATGCTTTCTCATAAAAAGCCTGTTGAATAATACAGGGAAAATAAGGATGTTAACACTCTTTACTGGCTGAGAATTCAATGAAAGTTCCAAGAGATCATCTGTATTTTATATTTGAAGAATGTTTACAAAATCATGAATTTCAAGTGTTGCTGTCATTGAAAATTGAGAGATGTCACACTACTAGGATATTTGAGAAAGCAAGATTAGGTACTAAATCTAAACCAAGTAAACAGGTGAAGCCATTAGATCACAACAGACTAAGGTTACAAACAGACATTGCAAACCTATCACTTCCCTTTCTATTTTTCTAACTGCATCTGAAGTACGTTGCTATTCATGGTTCTCTTTGAGACACAAAAATTATAGATATGTTTGGGATTGGGACTGCTGCATAACCGTACCCGGTGCTGCTTCTGTACAGTAAAAAGAGAGGAGAAGAAACAATTAGAAAGGTGGCATAAAAAAAAAAGAATAGGTCTGGGCAGAAAATAAAAAAAAAAAAAAAAAGTGATTCTTTGAACCAAACAAATCTTCACAGAAACTGTCTGAAACATATTGACAAGCTGACAATGGCTGAGAACACATTCTAAATATTATTAAGCTGTGACAAATATTACATTATTTCAGTGTTGAAAAGCTGCACCTTATTTCTGTCCTTGATGTCCAGTAAATGATATTTTTTGTGTCCAAGAACATCCCAAGCTCTTTATCTCCTAGCTTGATCAGCCTACCATACACACTTAGCTCTTCAGCCTTAAACGTTAAGCAATTGAGTTTGGTTTGCCTGAGATGACTGATCTTCTGGTCTCTTCACTGTTTTCCCTTATTTCAGTTATTCTTGTGGCTACCTTATTGTGGGCATCAGACATGGACTGCATGGTTTGTGATTGACCAGAGTAGAGAACATTCTGTTTGACTTTACTTAGTGTTTCAAAAGTTATTAAGAATCAATCTTAATGAATTACAGATCTTTTTATAATCATAAAGATCTTTAAATGGTTGTGGATAGAAATTATCTTGATGTCCTATTTTTTTTTATGTTTAAATATAACCACTGCTGTGGAACTTTCTGAAATATTATTGAAAGAGAAAGCATTTCATTATCCCTCATTCTGACTGTCATCTGGTTTCCTCAAAATAAAAAAATTTTGAAAAATCCTATCTCTTCTTGACTGTATTATTCAATTCACTCAAAAAGTGAATCTACAGCAGTGTTACGATTTTTTTTCAAACAACTTTTTTATCGAATTGGTTAACAGCTAACAACAAATTGAAAAAAAAGCTAACAGCAATTTTACAACTTAATAGCTAAGTGCCCTCATAATTTGTCCCCCTGCATTGTTCTGATCCTTTTATCACTGTTGCGCAGTTCTTCTCATTCATTTAGATTACTTTATTTAACTGCTGCTTTGACTTTTCCTCCAAATTTTCCTGTTTTGGGGGGATTGGGGACGGGGGGAGCGGGGCATTTAACCACTCTTTTTTTTGTGCCTCAGACTGCAGAAGTTTGGTACCTACTAAGAAAATATTCTTTAAAAAGGTACCATTACTCCTCACACTTTCAGGTTCTACAGATTTGCCTATAACGATTTTCAGTTCTGCAGAATTAGAACTGTTTCAATAAGCTCCTACTCATAAAGAACCAATGGGCAGAGAAGCATAGCGAATTTTTAGTACTGAAGAGTGAAAATAAACAAGAAGATAGATTTGCAGACCTAAAAGAATCTTGATCCCTTTTCTACCCTTTCAAAAATATTCTGAGCTCAAAGAGAAAACAAGGAAAAAAAGGAACAGATTACTAGGGGTGATCTCTTACTACTTTTAAATGCTATCATGTCTGGTAAGTGGCAAGATCTCTCCTTCAGTTCAGCATTTGGTACACAGAAAAGAAGGGAGGAAGTAAGAAAAAAAAAATCCTTCTTATATTTAAGGCCAGATAAAATTTTGTCTATTTTGACAAAAGCCAAGCCCTACACAAAACTTGAAATTGTGCTACCCTGAGACACTATTGATGTTAAGATATGATTTTGAAAAATCCCTTTATTCCAGATAAACTAGATCTGAAATAAATGGATAGAGTGTTTTGTTTATTTGTTGTCTCCTGGGAGCAAAGGATGGTGGATTGCGCATAAAAGAGAGGCTCCAGTTTTGATACAGATTTAGCAAAGCATTAAACCATAGGCTTGTCCATTTTCTGTGTGGTTCTTGAGTGTACAGAGAGGAAATTTTTGAAAAGGATCCTATAGTTTTAGCACCTTCTTCTCAAATACATAAAAGAAAATCCTCTTGAAAAATAACTAGCAATGAGTATTTCCTCAGGGCAAGCACGTTAATATTTTCCCGATCATTTTTATTCTTAATAAGACTGTACTCAGATTCAGTCATTCATACTTTTGGAGAATGTATTTCTTTTCTGTGTTTTATCATAGTGTGTCAAAACTATTCTTACTTACTTAGAATGCTATGATGTGTTAGAAAATACAGAAAGATATCTTAATCCCTGAGACCCAGAGATTTTAAATGGACCGCTGTAGTTCAGTGAACGTTGAAAGGCACCAAAATGTATCTTTCATTTCAAAAAGTATGAAAAGCATTTGGAACAATGAAGGTGCTAATTCATTATAGAAACCCTAGAAGATGACACAAAATAAACCAGAAGGATTCTATTCCATCTTGATATGGCTATGATCTGCCTTCTACATTTACATTGAGGTACTCTGGGGATTTGGTTTGTCTGCAATTGGTCTGGAAAGCACAAGAATATACACATCTATGTGTCTATGCCTCTGTAAATATTTGGAGAAACTTTACCCTTAGGAGGTCACAGTATGTGGCTTGCCATTCTGAAAAAAATACAAGCTTTAAAGGCAAACAATCAGTTGAAGAGGATTCCATTAAATGTAGGACAGAGATGAACCAAAGGCAAGACCTGAATGCAAATAAATTCTCACTTTGGAAGGGTGAAGATAGCCTCTTTGGGGCATTCACTGCTTCTTATCATTGCTTTATTGTGTAGAGGCTGACCCTAGCCTTCGCCACTGGTGTGAGGAGGAAGTGCAGGAAGGAAAAAGCAGAGAGAGACCCAACAGAATAGACTGTGATCTGCAAGAAGGCAGAGAAATGCCAGGAAGTTGGTAACCAGCATTTCGGTCACAAATTAAAAAATAATGTCCAGGGAGACACTCAGCAATGAAGCATCACAAAGACATGCCCCAGCAGTGGTTGTGAGCATGCAGGTGGTAAAAGCAGGATGGCTGCCATAACTACGCCTTCCTGCTTCTGGAGCTAGAGGTAGGAACTCATTCAAAATGAGACTGGTATTTTTAATGCAGTACTGTGTAGCACAGAATACACATGTGCTGGATGAAGGGCTTGCAAACAGCACAGTTCACTCAGAGCTGCCTTAATTATCTTTGCTGGCATTGAATTCTGCATACTATTATTTCCCACAGTATTCAAGATTGTATAGAAATATTTAATTGGAGACAGAATCTAGAGACTAACTCGGTACCTTTGACATGGAAAAATACTTCCGAGTTCCTCATTTTAACTTCCTTGACCTTTGACTGTTACCTTTGTAAGGACTTACGATTCCCCATATCTGATACATGCTTTTATCCCTACTCCCTTCCTGAGGCTTTTAAAATCATTTGGATTTTTCCGTTCACGCTGTGATCAAGAAAAAATAATGTTAAAATAGTGCTGCAGTATCACTGTGGCTGTATACACAACAGAGTACCAAATTAATTCACAGCTTCTATAATGTTTGATCACCCAAGGGGAGAGATACACGAAGAAATCAGTACCATCTAAAAGCAATTTCTGAAGCAATTTCTTCTGCAGAGATTGTCATGTAAGAGACAATGAATTTGATAAACATCAACACATTATCATTGGACCATTCAGGATATAAGTATGAATAAAGCTTTAAATTAGAGATGGATCAGAAGAGAACACTAGAAATCTGTGTAGAGAAGAATATAAGAGATGGCTAGCAGAGATATTGGACAGGAACAAGTGTGCTACATTGTGCAACATCAAATATTTCTATGAAACCATTGGTGCAAGACAACAAAAAAAGTCCACCTCAAGATCACATCATGACAGTTTTGTTCCTCTTTGACAGAACTAATAGAACAGAACATTTATTTAACCTAAATTATTTTGTTTTCTGAACAAGAAAATCAATGCATTAAAAATTCTGAACTGTCAAAAAGTGCTACATTGTGTAAAGCAACAAATGGCATCATTATTATTTGCATTATATTATGCTAGTAGTAAAAAAATAGATGCAAAGAATCTCTGCATCCATATGGTGCATTAATTTTCTAGATGGGGAAGTGCCATGCTTTTGGCTGGGATGGAGCTGACTTTCTTGCTGGGAGCTGGTGTGGTCCTATGTTTTTGATTTGGGATGGGAGTAGTGTTGATGGCACACTGATGTTTTTAGTTGTAGCTAAGCAGTCAAGGCCCTTTCTGCTCCTCACACTGCCCTGCCAGTGAGTAGACCAGGAGTGCACAAAATCTGGGAGGAGAGGCAGCGAGGACAGCTGACCTCAACTGACCAAAGGGATATTCCATATCATATGATGTCATGCTCAGTATATAAATCTGGGAGAAGAAGAAGAAGTCTTCCCAAGTAACTGTTAGGTGCGGTGGAGCCCTGCTTTCCTGGAGATGGCTGAACACCTGCCTGCCGATGGGAAGTAGTGAATGAATTCCTTGTTTTGCTTTGCTTGTGTGTGCGGCTTTTGCTTTACTTATTAAACCGTCTTTATCTCAGCCCACGAGGGTTATTTTTTCCCTTCCTTTTCTCACTCTTGTCCCTACCAGGGAATGCTAGAGGGGAGGTGGGGAGGAGTGTTGGGGTGTGGGTGTGGGTGGTGAGAGAGCAGCTGCATGGTCATAGTTGCCAGCTGGGGTTAAACCACAACATGAAGTGAAGAACAAAAAGTTAGGTTTCAAAAAATACAAGAGGAAATTGAAGGATAACCTTTAATTTAATTGATGATGAATAGGAACAAGTTCCAACAGATATTCATGGTGAGTTTAGACAGTCCAAAGGAGAAAAAAAAAACACCACAGAATCCCCACCTGAAAATGTTGGTGCTTTAAGAGGCACTGCTGCCTCTATTTGCTTTAATTATGTAAGCAACTAAAGCTGCACTACTGGATATATTGAAGATGATGTTACTTTGGCTGTTCTGAGCATATTAGGCACAAGTAAAATCACTCAAAATGCACAAAACAGGCCTCCACTTATCTAAGTCCCCCACAGGGCCCTATTTAGAAAATGTATTTGGAACAAAATTAGTGTATAAAGACAACATTGATTTTGGCATTATGCATAAGGAAAGCAGTCCCCATCATTTCAAAGCACAGCAAAGGAAGAGAAACAAAGAGCAGAGAATATAACCCTGTGGTCTACTGATGACAGCATCTCTTCTGTAAAAGGGAAAATTTGTTTGTTTCAGGGAGTGTTTACGCATCTTCTACTTATCAGCCACTGGATAAAGTGCGACATAAGTAAGCAAGTACTGGAATGGAGCACTGGAATCTAGGACTTTCTCTGAGTGAATGCCCTGAAAAAAGCACCACCTGGTTACAAAATTTATTTTGGGACCATCAGTCTTATATTCTTAATAGAGCAGCAGAGTAAGACCACCTTTGCTTCAAGACTTGATTTTAGTAAGGTGATAGATGCTAATGGAGAAGAAGGAAGATGAGGATTTTATACGGCAAAGAATACTTGTTTTCTAATTTTCTGGGACAAATGTGACAACAATTAAATTATTATATAATAAAGTGGGTATCAGCAATAATCATCATGACTGCCATCTTTTTCTTCTTCACCTACAAAGCCCTTACCCTTGTGGTCTGCTTCAAGACATACCTAAGTGTTAGTGGGTTAAATCATATGCTCGATATAGAGATTAGAAATACATTAAACACGATTGTTACTTTTTAAAACAGAGGTTAGAATCAAATCAAGTGAACAAATTAACAACTCAACAAGGAACTCAGAGTCCATAGGGACTGGAATTCTGAGCTTAAATGGGAACAGTAGAAAATTGACAATTTTTTACTCCCCACCTGAAAAGGACAGCAATTCTTACTGCAGGGAGATCAACGAGACTGCAATAATAACAAAGAAACCTTAATTATCCTATTTAGACTGAGAAAATATTATAATAAACATAGCCAGAAGATCAGATTATTAGATAATAGCAATACCTTTTTTTAGGGAGAATTTAGATTAAAGAGATCAGATGAAACCCTCGATTTGGTCTTGAGTGACATGCAACATCTGGCTCAACACCTTTAAAGGGTGCTATGAAAATGGCCATAATGGAGACTCAACATGACTTTCATAAAAGGAAGTCACCCTTACAGACCTAGTAGAATTCTCTGAACAGGCCAACAGCTGCAGGAACAAGGATCATCCATTTCACACAGTCTACCTGGATTTCTAAAAAGCCTTCACAAGTTGCTCACCAAAGGTTTTGAAGGGAACAAAACAGCCCTCTGATTAAAGGAATGTTACTGCACAGATAAATAATTGATTATGAGGTAGGGAAGCAAAGTTCAGGAGTGAAGGAGGGACACTGGGGAATTTTTTCTTGTGTTTGTTCTGCTTAACAATTGGAAAACAGGGTGAGGAATGGAGTGACAAAATTTTCTACTAAAATTAAGTTTTTCAGAATAGAAAGAATGAGAACAGGAGTGAACAACTCAAGATGAGAGACTTAGGAATTGAATGACTAGACAATAAAACCTCAAGTAAAAGTCATCATATATGAATAAATTTCCATGTGGGAAAAAAAATAAGTATTTACTTCATGCAGAAAAAGAAAACTCTGCGACCATCTTGTAAATGTGATTTTATTATTATAATACTATGAGCTCTGTGAGAAATGTTCAGGACTGATCAAAAAGAACCCAAATCAAATGCTAAGAATTATTTCAAAAGGCAGAGGGAAGAAACATAATATAATTATGCCTTATAAGAAATCCCTATTTCACCTGCCTCTTGAATACTTCATGCAGCTTGGTTCCCTCCCAAAAATTGTGCAATAGAAATAGGAGAAGGACAGAGATGTTCAGGGTGATAAGGATTATCAAAGGTATGTAATATTTTCTCATCAGGAATGGCTAAGCGGGCTGTACTTTTCAGGCTGGAAAAGAGATGGCAGAGGGTAGAGTGACTAGCAATCATAAAGAGACAATAGATGTCAGACAATAACTGGGTTTCTCTCTATCATCTAATTGTAGAATTTACTATATAAACCCAGTAAGATCCAAATTGAAGAGAAATAAAAGGAGGTGATTCTTCAGGCATACACAGATGAGCCATAGAACCTCTGGGCACAAGACTTTCAGAGTGTCAACAGTTTATCTGGGTTTAGGAACAGTCTGGATCAGTTAATGAATGCAGTGAGAGTTAATTTAAGAACTCCTAACTCAGAAATGTGGATGTGGATTTAACAACATATTTGTGTGCCCATGTGAAGAATTTGTATATATAGAAATCATAGAATGGTTTGGGTTGGAAGGGACCTTAAAGATCATCTAGTTCCAACCCCCCAGCCATGGGCAGGGACACCTCCCACTAGACCAGGCTGCTCAAAGCCCCATCCAGCCTGGCCTTGAACACTTCCAGGGATGGGGCATGCATAGCCTCCCTGGGCAACCCATTCCAGTGCCTCACCACCCTTACAGTAAAGAATTTCTTCCTAATATCCAATCTAAATCTACCCTCTTTCAGTTTGAAAATGTTACCCCTTGTCCTATTATTACACTTCCTGATAAAGAGCCCCTCCCCATCTTTCCTGTAGGCCCCCTTTAGGTACTGGAAGGCTGCTATAAGGTGTCCCCGAACCTTCTCTTCTCCGGGCTTATATGTTGAGAAAAGGATTGAGAAGAAGTGAGAGGAAGGGGGAAAACCTAGATACGTGTTTTGGAATGAGCTACAATTCCTTGCAAAGAACTCACATGCCTAGAAGCAGCAACATGTAAATAGCTGCTAAAAGGCTGAGAGCGAAGCCTACACCTCTTTCATCCCTTGTTAACATTTCCTCAGGAAAGCATTTCCATTCTTCCTTTTGCTTTATCAATTTCAAAAGTTGCACACATGTACAACCCATCAGATGGTCCAGAAAACCTGTCAATCAGTATCATCCCACATACTATTCTAAATTTTGAACGAGCAACAGAACTTTACATCTCCATGTTCAACCTTCTTTAAAATTCTTGCTATTCTCATTTTACCAGACCAGAAAAGGAATTAACTGCCTTTCTGAGAGAGTCAGCTATTTTGCTCCTTAACAAAAAAAAAAAGAGGGTAAGCAGAGGGGAATGGACAACATCCAGTTCTAAAGGATCAATGATGGGGTTGGAGGTTTATCATCTTTGGCCGAGGACTCTTCAACTTACTCTATATTGATTACTCGTTATTCTATACTGATTTCTGTACCAAATATTTACTCAGAAACAATTCTACCAAATTTTCACAAATGTATTTCAGCCATGACATAACTGCCAGACTACAATATATGTGCAGCTATGAACTGCATAGGCTTAGGATCATGCTTCAGTACAAGATAGTTCACCTTGTAAATTCCCACTTTTTTCTTTGCTTTTGGATTATTTTTAAGTCTTTGTCAGACTTGGAAGATCCTAATACATAACCTGTAGCTGCACTATTGAAGGACTTAAAAAGAAACAAAAAAAAGGAAAAAAAAATAAGATGAGAATTTATTTAACCCGCGACTCGGAAAAGGACTGTTCTCATATTGCGATGTACATTAACAAAATTTGTCCTTCCACTCAGCTCTTTCAAGAGGTGCTAGCACCTTGCACTTGAGATAAGTACTTAAATAAGTGAGCAAGTTTCAAAAAAAATTACTGTAAATAACATCTTGCCTACAGATTATTGAGCCGTTCAAAACAGGTTTAGAAGCAACATATTCTGAAGGATTGGGGACAAGCCAAATCTAATTATGTGGCTACTCTGCTAAAAAATCTGAGCTGTTAAGTCGTTACGGGACTGTGTTGCACAAACTGGCCCTCATGCAGTCAGAAATCTCTTCACTGATTTCCTCTGCATGATTTAAACAGCACATTTTCTAAAAGAGAGTACTAGCCTTCTCCTGGACAAAGCCAGGATCAATTATACTTAAATGACTTACAACAGGTTATTCTTTAATTATACAAAAACTTTGGTGATAGAAATCTTACTACCTTTAAGAAGCTTTATACAATTATTTGTATGAACAAACAAACAAAAACCAATGGAAGACATGACTGTTGCATGGTAATGCCCAGAAAAATCAACAAAACATTTGCCAATATATATTTTTAAGCGGCAGTAATATTTTTTTCAATTGGGAAATGAAAAATATTCTATTAAATGTCATTGACATTTATAGCCAGGAAATGCACCTATATTACCATTTGAAAGATCTGAAGAATAATTAGCATAAACACACAACCGATTTAACATTTAATTTGTAATTCAAGTCTCTTTGAAAAACAATATTTAACACATCATGTCCTCTCTATGAAGTATGGTTGAACACCACCTTCAACAGCAAGCCCTGCAGTAATCCCTAACTTCAAATGTTTCCACCTTTATTTAAAATCTTTCACACCTCTTTTACTCTCCTGTGGCACAAACTCTTTCAAATCCTTTGCCAGACACTTATGCAATTTCTCAATGTTATGAACTTCAAACACATTTCATGTTGGGAGGTTAGATAATGCCATTGCCATAACTCAAGGGAGGAACCTGTGATGAACAATGTTTCTCTAAATAATGCTTTTTCCTGTAAAACTACATGGAATTTTTCAGTCTTAAAACAAAGATGACTTTTTCAGTTCTTAAAACATGTCATATCTAGTAAAAAATTTACACAGCTCTACAAGAACAAGTCATGTCTTAGACTCCAACATCAGAATGCTTTGTAAACACCCCTCGGTTCAAAATAAATGTATGAATGTGCATGTGTGTGTATATGTGTTTTACTGTAGCTACTCAGAACTTTTATTCTGCATTGAATTCATCACAGGGAGAAGATACTAAAGTAACATTTTTTTTAAGGAAATTCACCCAAGAATACATTTTGCACAATACATACCGTGCTACAACACTGTATGGTAAACATGACTATAATTCCAAGTGTTGAAAACATCTGCCGCACAGCAATGCACAACTCAACAAATGAGAAAAATGTAGATGGCTTACAATTTAGTATGCTAGCCAGTTGAAAGTAACTCTGAAAAAGCCTGGACGACATTAACCTTATTCAGAAATCGTTACAGATTTACATTGTTAGTAATTATGAGGAATGTCTCTCAAATAAAGTTCTCGTCTCACTGTATGATGCTCAGTAGACAAGACAAATAATAGGTGCATGTTAATATGATATAGTTTTGTGTATAGGTACTACACACAATTCTTTGGTTAACATTGATGCATTACAAATAAGCGTGTAAATAAGAAAACTTATTCTAGCCTGGTGCTCTCATAACTTACTTTCTGTAGAAACAAGTAAACTTTCTCTTTGGATTGCCATTGAAATCAACAGTTGACTTGATCTGTCATGTTTCAGGAATGAAAAAGTTACACCTTTGTGAACATAACAAGGATTATCACGTTAAGGTATCTTCGCTGTCCTGCAAAGTGAATCTTGAAAGAATCAGAAGTTAATGAAGAAAAAGCTGAATACTGTATGTCTTGATGGGCATATGGGAATGGCAAAACTTGAAGTTATGTAACATTAGCCTAAGGACATTCTGTTTGATATTAGATTGTGCATTTCAAATAATATTTACTCCTTCCAAAATATCAACCAAGGGAAAAGTTAGTTAACAGTTAGAGAAAACGGGGAAATTCTAGACTTTAGTTAGTTTCCCCAAAGGCACAAAATTTTCTTTGAAGTTTAAAATTTATAAAATGCAGACACCGAGTTTTTCAAGTCAGATAAGTTGTTCTGCTTATTGATCACATATTTGTGCACATTTTTAATATGTAGGGGTTTGGTTTTTTTTTTTTCTGGTTTTCATCCGACAGTTAAAATCTGCTTGGTATAGGGAAGAAAAAAGAGAGACAGACATTTAGCAATCAAGGGTGAGGCAGACAATAAGTGTTTACTAAGGCTGAACTTTAAAAAAAAAGTATTTAAAAAAGCCAAACGAAACCAAGCCTAATGTCCTATATAGGAACTGCAGCTTTTAAGCGGGCCAAGCACAGCTCCCATGCTAGGGTTCATTTGTCCAGTGATGGGTCTGTGGTGCCGCAGACTACGCAGACCTGCCAAAATTCATGACCTTAAGATCAAGTAAGGCAAATTCAAGAACTGCCCTGGTTTGCTTGGTAAGTCACCCCAGAATTTAGCTCCACTGAAACATTTAATCTCTTCTTCTTAAGGTATGATGTTCGTGCCTTGTGACTTTTGCTCATAATAAAATTTTGGTATGCAGTTGATATATAGTGTTAACCAACTCCATCCCAGATCATTTTGTGATGAAAAAGAAAAATTAAGTTAGTTTTCAAATACTGAGCTTCCATTAACTGAAAACATTTTATTAATCTAGTGCAGACACTGCCAGAAGGCATGGAGGGATGAAAGGAAACAACGTAAGAGAAAAAAGTAAACTTAAAGTTTTACCTTTAATGGAAAACTTATTTATTTTTACAGATTGGTCCTATTTTGCATCAGATTTCCATAATAATCAAACCCAAATACTACTGAGAAACAAGCTAATCATGTTTGATTACAGTAAAGTCAAAGAGAGTTAGTAGTCAAAATGATGCTAAATTAGAACTGTTATAAAGACATGAAGAAAGCTGTCCTTAAAAAAATTTTCCCATTAGCCTTCTGGGTTATTCAAGTTGCATAGTAAGGATCAAAGTACCAAAAAAACCCAGTTACCATATTAATATTTTTCTTCATTTTAATTTGGCAACTTCTGAAATAGAAGGTGAGTACTTTTTTTTCTTTTTTTCTTCTCCTCACAGCTTGCTCAGTCTGAGGCTATGGCAGCAAACCTGCTATAAATTGTCTGCATGTAGCTGTGCTGTCCTGAAAGCAACACAGGGGAAGAATTGTGCCTCTGAAATTTCCTTTCTGATTTCTTTTTGCTCTGGCAGGTAGTAAATTTGCTGTTGACTTCTAGTGGCACAAATTATGATAAGTCTAGCCGTGCTTGGCTTGTGATTTGGGTCAGGGCGGTGTTATGTCTCAACTCCATTTTCTCTGCCTTCCCTGTTGACTTCAATGTGTTGATGGCATCCACTGTATTGTGCACCCTGACCATGAGGTGTAAAGAATTCAGCCTCCCTTCCTGGGTTACTTTAAGGCATGCAAACTAAATCACAGCAAAAATGTCAAGAATTCTGTTGGAGCTGAAGAGACAGTGTACGCATTCACAACACTGATACACCAATGTCTGTTTTTACTGCCATTGTCAGATCAACAGACTTTTCAGTAAGGCATAAGACAAAAAGTACTAATTACAATGAAGAAATGAAAGCAATGAAAGTGCAGTAGGGCTCTTCAGCACTGTCTGTAATACTAGAAAATATTTCTTCTAGGACTAAGTGCAAATGCATCATAACTCTGTCACGGTTAGCTATGACAAACAATCGGAATGCACAACAAAAACTGAAAAACTGTTTTTTGACATGTAAATAAAATAGATTCCTCCAGGAATACCTGCAGATCCAGCAGTGCAAACTAATAATAATCATATACTACAGCAAAATGTACTATTTATGTAACTTTAATTTGCTAGATGTATGTAATATTTTAAGAGAGTGTTATTCATTTTGGGGAAGGAAGCTTAAAAATATCAATTCACCACAGGACTGAAGAATGACGAGTTATGGTTGAATATTTTGAAAACCGTTCATGAATATAACTCAGAATTTTAAATGACCATTCAAATTTCCCAACTTATTTTAGTGACCTTTCCATTTTTTTTTTGCTATATCAAACACTTGGAGATGTCTGTGGTGTACTTTAAGAAATAAATCTATTTAAAATTTTCACCTGTTGAACTGAAGAATAGCAAAAATTATACTGTATTAGGTATCTTGAAAATATAACAGATGCTACCTGTGACTTCCATAATGAGATCTGTTGTGCTGATGGCCATGGTTTAATTGCATTTTCACCTTTTTTTTTTTTTTCTTTAACCAGGAGTTTCATATCACTCAATTTCATGTACCTCAGCGAACCAGCTAGATTTTGCAGGCTGCCTACACAGTCAGTAAAAACGATTAGTCTTATCTATAAAATTATATGGAGAAAACCCCTGGGGACTGCTTTTCTGAGTAACCTCTCTTAGCTGGCTGCTGTGGGCATGCAGAGGAACTCCATAGTAAATATGTCAGATTCAGACTTCTCTATGTGTACGTCTTCTTCCCCCAGGTATTTTACAGTCAAGCAGACCTTGTGGGAAAAAATCCTATCGTAACAATTATTATCTTTTTCTGTAGGAGTAAACTCACATTTACATCAGCTTCAGAAGCAGCTCAATTTAATAAGGATTGACAACTATTAAAGTCTCTTATGATGCCAGCATTCCTGGAGATTTGTTTAAAAATCTCAGTTGAAGTAAGTTTTATCTGAGTGTAAGCCATTCTTCAGAATAAATGTTTTTAACAGTACAGTTTTCATAGCCAGAATCAGAATTAGTCCTAGAGGAGATAATGGTAATTTTTACTATGGCCAAGAAAATAAAAGATTATTATGTTTTTAAAAGATGTGTAACTAAAATACTTTTATAAACTTGTATATCATACAATATATTGTATAACATCACAGATCTTTTATAACAGCAGTATTGTTTATACTGTAAAAAATCAATAAAATTAATAAAACCAAGCCCACTTCTACTGTTGACAATTACAGAAAAACTATGTATTCCAATAGTGCAGAATCTACAATTATTAAGAAACTGAATATCCTTGGATTTTTGACTGTAAAAGCAGGTACAATTATTAACAATAGGTTCATCTGAGTCAGATATTTGGTCTTGAGGCACACACAGACTCTTTGAAAACGTCCCATTCTGATACCTGATGCAGAGTTAGGAGCAACCTCTCTTGTAACAAATTCAGGAGCGATCTCTCTTGTAACAAATTCTCCCAGCTTTTTTATAACCAGTCACTGCATTTTGGGACAAGCTTTTGGCAAACTGGTAGATATCATCTCAGTAAGTTCTGTATTCTGAGACAGCTAGCTGTCACTGCTTTGACTGGAAAAGCTCTCCGAAGCCAAGGAGCAAACATCCTAAACCTCCAATGGCGTGGCAAGGCTGCCTCACTCATTCTTCAGTGCCAGCCTGGAAGGCTAGTTCTCACCCCAACCCTGTTTCCTCCTGCACTTGCTTTCAGCGACAGAGACAGATGCAGTGTTGGTTCTCACACATTTACCAGCTGATCTATATGTTCTGTTAACACTTCATCTGGGTCACCAAAGGAGTGAGGATGCTAAGATAAAGGTCCAGCAACATAACAAGCACATTTTTCTTACTGTTACACTGTATTGTAGACTGCCAACTGCAAAAGTATTTGAACTTTTCCAGTAGTCTGCTTTCTCATCAGCTTCTACTGTACGTTTCTTTGACTCTTGCCAGCAATAAAAAACTGCTCCAGCTCTAGGCTAAACAGAAATGTCAACACCTTACTGCATTTTTTTCCATCTCGATATGATTTGCATGATAGGCTAAAAACTAATTTATTTCTCTTGTTGTTCCCTTGAGTCTGGTATAATCTGTGAGTAACTGAAAAATGTACAGATTTCTTCCACTTTTGTATGTGTTGGTAGCTTTATTTTATTATCTGCTGTTCTCGTTTCTACATCAGTGACAACACATTTGGTTTTATTCTATTATTTGGTTTCTTTATTCCATTTTTTTTTCTCAGTGAAACAAAAAAAGCCTTCTCTGTTACTACGGAACACAGATGAAAAACAAGTATATATGGTTCCTAGCCTGAGAAAATGATAAAGCAGACCAAGAAAATTCTCCTTGACTTCACTGAAATTTGTAATAGCTGCCCAGTGGCAAGACAGTTTGTATTCTTACAGTCTGGAGATTCTTCCTGCATGATATGTTAGCCTTTGAATAAGAGATCTAATGTTTTCTAGTCTACTGTGTTCATCTAAGAAAAACCATTTCACTAGACACAGCTCTTAGTGTCCGTATTGACTTCTACTACTTGCTGACACATCCTTAAACCCTATGCTTCTTTGGAAAATATGCGAAAATCTGAAAAACAAATGTGGTTGGTGACTGTCTGTTGAATTGCAACTACCTTGTTTATCCAAGCTTCATTGGGTATTACTGAATAGTAGGGAACAATGATCAAAGGGAGCATATGATATTAAATACTTCACCCTCTTTAAATACTCATGGAAGCATTACTGAAATATTCCAAGTAATTCTAAATTTAGGAAAATCAGGAAGGGCTCTTTAGACAGGCAGAAAAGTTTAGGTTGAGCAGTGGAGATGCAAAGTATTTCATCCTACAAGGAAATTACTTACTATAAAAGATTCTAATGTTTACAACCTAAAACATTTCCACTTGCATTAGTGTAATGCCTTCTAGCAATCAAGCCTTAATACATTTGAAATATAATCAGCACTTAATGTGCTGTAGCAATTCTTAATGCTCATGAAAAGCGCCAAGCTGATAGTCTGATAAGGTGTTAGTTTAAGGTTATACCCCAAAACAGTTATAAAACATTTGCCCAAACTATTCCCTCAGTACTTTTTCCTCCACATCCTCTATGTCTTTATTGCTAAAACAAGGGACAGAAGAGTCACGTTGCCATTTGAACATTAATCAATAGAGTCCATTGTTAAAAAACATAGCTTAAAAATCTAAAACCTCTCCGATTCTGTAGCCTAGGGAAAATTATGGAAAAAAACCCCAACAACATAGCGGCAGTGCATCAAGCTAAAGATACCCATTTTCCAAAAAAGTCTAATTCAAAATGTCTGAGCCTTCCTGACTTTCTCCTTTGGTCTTGGCTACTTCAGCCTGTCTCTACTACTTGATGCCTCTGTGATTCAGCAACAGAGTTGGGCTCTTTCTGCCTTTGCCTCATGTCTTTCCCTCCACCCCATCTGAAAATCCTCAGCTAAGAAACTGCAAATTATTTTAAGATTTAAATAGAAAACAAAGGAAAGTGGGAGACTGTAAGCAATAATTACAAGCTGATTTTACTTAAGCCAGAAACAGACATATAAGTTTTAAGGTCAAGAGGTGGGTGCTGAGGCACCGCTCCAGGAAGAAGGTGCAGAACTTGAACTAAAGCTCTCGAAGGGGGAAATTTTTCTATAATTGTTCAATAGCTCTTGGTCCAAGGAGGTCCAACTTACCTTTTAGAATTATTTTTTAGGAGCTTCCGTCTACAGTAAAGTAGCATGACAGCTGCCATTGGCAAACTGTTAGGAGGGAGAATTACTAAGTCGCCTACAGCGACAAAATGCCAGGAGGAAATCATTATATACAATGTTGTGCAAATGCTGCAAATGCACAAAAGATGACTTTAAACAGACAACGTTTTACTAGGTTTTGATGATTTAAAACAAGTGAACTTGTTTTATGCCAAGCCAAAGCTGAGCAGTAGCTTATCTTACAGTAGACCACAAGCAATATTACCACTCTGTACTATGAATCAGAAGTTAGAGACTTCCCTTGAAAAATGGAAACTGTATACATTGAATACATTGAAGGGATTTATCTGAGAACCTTAATCTTATGCTAAATTAAAATAATACATTTTCGGTGCTTACAGGGTTTCTCTTTTATATGAAAAATGATTTATCTGTGTCAGCTTGCATGAATGGATTGACAAAATGAAACTCAGCATTTCTGGAGTTTTTCATCTAGATACCTTCAGCTATCTGAGATTATACAGACATTTATGGTTTTGGTTTTGTTTTGTTTGGGTGGGTTGTTTTTTTTTTTCCCAACAAATAGAGAAAAAAAAAGAGACTTTAAACAGGGCAAGTTTTTCTTTCCACCCTCCTCTTGAGTGAAATTGTATATCAGGTCGGCAATTCTCAGTATATTCATTAATACTCCTACAGCCAAAAGAAGCAACAAGGTTGTTACCTCATCCAATGTGTCAAGAAGCAAAGCCATTACATTTTGTTTTCATATAAATGTTGTCCACATCGCAATAGTAAGAGTAATTCTATTTAATATTAAATGCCCGGGTTCAATATGACTACCTTACTTCCTGTTTAGTAAATAAGCTTCCTAACAATCTTCTGTAAAACATTCTTAGAGGTCCCTCACTTTAGTCAAGATGATAAAGCTACTAAGGTAAATACAATCAAAGAAGTGTGTTCATGAGTTCAAATAAATTTGTACATGCACCAGTAGGCATCTACAGAAAAGAGATACTACAGATTCAACAGTAGCATAGGATACATGGATACAGCTAAGAAAGAGGATGTGATTTTTAATAAACCTTTGTTAATACAAGAGTGCTATTTTTTTCCAATTAGGATTTACATTTATGCCAAATTTCCGTTGATTCTTTTAATGAGGAGGTAAAAAAAAGCAAAACCCTCTAACGAACATTTCAAATTCACTGAACCTGAATTCCTTCCGTAATATCATAGAAAATTACGTTCCCATGTTTGAAGAGACGTCTGATTGTACTTATTGTGGAGCCTTATGACTGTGTATGGAGCAAACAATTGACAATGGTCAGTTCCTGATTGCAGCACAAGGAAAAAAGTAACAGATTAGCTAATTAGAATAGTTTTGTTTCGCTACAACTTTTCCCTTGGAAAAACAGCTATACTAGAAGGGCAGTGGAGCCACAGACCCCAAATAATCTTTTTTTCACACTTTCTTTGTAAGCACTGAAAATATACTGGGTTTAGTAAACAATTTTTGCTTCCTACTACCTCTTTAGTAGTCTAAGCTTTGCTTCTCAAGTTTTTAGATAATACAGTGTTTAAACACAAAAGACAAGGAATCCCTAAACCTCAACACAAAGGCACAGACTCATAACTCTATTCTTTTGTTTCAATTACAAGGATAAGTTGCCACTTTTCTTTGTCTTTTAGGATTTGAATTTTAAACATTCCTGCCTTCTCCCCCTCCCCCAACCTCAATTTTTAGTTAAAAAAACCCAGTATAATCAAAACATTCAAATTTTGAAGTCCTAATAAAATATTGGCAATTCCTTCAGAATTATTGCATGAATATTCAAATCTGGAGAAGAAAGCACTCTTAGGAGACATATGCTTTTTCCCTAAAATTCATTAATGTTAACTTATCTTGCCAGTACTTATTTGAACTCTAACTAAATTATTCTGAGAGTTGGGAATAATGCAGCAAAACAGTAGCCAAATCGGGCTGCCATTACACAGTCACTGTCTTTTCCAAAACACCTGTTAGACTTTTAAAAGAGAAAATGCAAAAGCAAAGCCAAAAGAAACACGCTGGAGTGAAGAGAACAAAATACATCAAGTGTGCAACTTATCAGAGAGAGGAGTTTAAAACCTTTCTCAGAGGAATAGGATGACAGCTTTACAAACCAGGATATTGCAGTCTACAATGGTACACAATACTCCTTGCATGTGGAACAAATTCTATTTTTGTCAGACATCACCTGGATGAAAATAAGATTAAGAATGACGTTAATGGTCATTTAATATGTCTTGTTCAGGAAAAGACTGTTAGAATAAAACTCTGTGTTGCTAAGTAGGGGATAAGATGCATGCTTGTTAACTCTTTCTAGTTCAGATATTCTTATATTGTCATAGATATTCCAGTTAGCAAACATAAGAGGTATGATCTCATATGAAATTTCATGAACAATTTGCCTTTTAAACTAATCAAATATATAGACCTTTTGTGAATCATAGATGTGGATGTTACCCATGAGTTTCCAAAGCATGAGGCATAATAAAAATGTATGTCTAACCAATTTTTTTCACAAAATGGTAGAAGCATGCAACTTGAGTCTGACTGTCATTTCAGGGATTCATCGTTTTCTTCCAAATTGCAAAGACATTAGGATTCCCCGGAGTTCTTTAAAGCCAAGAGAATTATGAACAGTCATATTAGGCAGTAAATGGTGTAAAGGCCACAAGCAATAACAACTGAGTTATTAAGGCTGGAATAAATAGAAGTATGATATTGGGAGCCATTTCCAAGCAACCATTTCTGGCTAGATGCTAAACCTTCATTGAAATCTTTAGGAAAGAGCAAGCTGCTCCATGTGTAATTTATTTCTATTACCCTTCCTATAGATTTGACTTTTTCTCTGGGTTTTCAGTCACTAAATAAAACAAGTTTAGAGAACAAATAAACACAAAAAAACTAAGAAGTCTTGTGAGGATTTCCCAAAACACACTAAAAATGCAAGATAAATAAACTATAAAGGATGTCAGTCACCGAGGGGAGCTGCTCCAGTGCTGTCCTGACTGCAGCAAGTGGCAGATCTCAGTGCACAGGGGTTTTTCGCGAGGTAAGGGGACACCAGGGCAGTGGAGAGACCCGCCAGGAGCCAGCAGCTCTCGTGGGAGGATCTGATGAGGCCTGGGCTTTGTCAGAGCAACTGTGACCACTCACTGACTATAAAAAAAAGCCCAGGGAGCACGAGCAACCAGGAGTGTGACCGACAGAGCAGACAAAAAAAGCACAGGGCGTCAGCCAGGGCCTGGCGCAGCAGTTTCCATAGCAGTTCACGCAGGAAGGGTGTGTGGGAAGGCCACCTCTTTGAAGGAGGAGCATTCCACTGGTCAAACACAGGGTACCGTTCTGTGACCATCTGCACAGGTCAAGGGCACTCATCCTACCTGACCCTCAAGGCAGAATGATGGGCACTTGAGACCCACACTTGAGACCAAAGGCTGCAGCTCGGGCTCGGGGCTTCGCACTGTCCACCCCAGCAGTGGCTGATGCCTCCACCCAAACAGAGCTGCTGAAGAGACATCAGACTGCAGGAGGTGCCTCGACCTTTCTCCTGGGGCAGGGGTAGGTGGCATACCTTTCTTAGGTAGTGGACCTCCTACAACTCAGCCACCTGCAGTGAGGAGGCTGCATAACATCAGGGAGGCTGAGAAGGAGATAGACAGATGGTTCCAAGCACATTCTGCAGTGGACCTACAACCCATGGACAAACAGCCAAAAACTCCCACACTGGCACACACAGAAGGGATGGAGGCCAGTTACACAGAAGAATAGAAGCTTGTCACAGCAAGGACCAGCAGGAGAAAGAGACTTCCCCTGAAGCCTGAGGTGCCCTTGCAGAACCACTTCACTGCTCTCCAGACTGAAGAGGAAAGACCCACTGCATCAGGAGAGGCGCTGGAGCTGAGTAAGTCAATCCGATCTGCTCCCCATATAACCATCGCAACTAAAAAAAGGCGACAAGTGATGGTAGTAGGCAACTCTCTTCTGAGAGGTATGGCGGCACCCATTTGATGACGTGATGCACTCTCTAGGGAGGAGTGCTGCTTACCAGGGGCTTGTGTCAGGGAGACTACTAAGCCTCATACAGTCCTCTGAGTATTATCCACTGCTGTTGTATCACACGGGCTCCAGTGATACAACCAGGAGCAGCCGGAGGAATATCAAGAAGGATTATAGAGCCCCCGGAGCTGCGGTCAGGGACTCTGGGTCACAGGTGTTCTTTTCATCAGTCCTACTGGTCAAAGGGAAATGGGTTGATAGGGCCAGGCAAATCTGGCAAATCAACAAATGGCTACAGAATGGGTGCCACAGCCAGGGATTTGAATACTTAGACCATGGGACTCACTTTGAGAAACCTGGTTTACTGGGGCCTGATGGGGTCCACTTGTCAGAGGAGAGGAAGAGTAGTCAGAGGCTTGCCGAGCTCATGAAGAGGGCTTTAAACTAGAGTTGCCAGGGGAGGGGAACCTTAATCCATCCCACTCCTACCAGTATGATGCCAATAACAACAATAGATGACCAGAGCCTGGAAAGGGTCGCAGGTCAACAGGAGAGCACCTGGAGTGCAGCAAAAAGGAATTCCAACTACTCCATCCAGTAAGTCAGCTTCATCCGGGGCCCAACTTAATGCCTCTATACAAATGCACATAGCATGGTGAATAAACAATACAAGTTAGAGACATGCACATGCCTGCAGCACTATGATGTTGGCATCACAGAGAGATGTGGTGGGATGGCTCCTGTGATTGGAATGTTGGAATGGAAGGATACAGGCTTTTCAGGGAAGACGGGCAAGGGAGATGAGGAGGGGGTGTCACCCTCTATGTCAATGACCAGCTGGAGTGCATGCAGCTCCACCCGGGGATGGATGAGGAGGCAACCAAGAGCTTATGGGTAAGGATTAAAGGGAGGGCTGGGACAGGTGGTGTTACAGTGGGAGTCTGCTACAGACCAGGAAGACCGAGCAGATGAGGCCCTCTATAGACAGATAGGAGCAGCCTCGTGTCCACAAGCTCTGGTCCTCAAGGGGGACTTCAATCACCCCAATATCTGTTGGAAGGACAACACAGCAGGGCATAAGCAATCCAGGAGGATCCTGGAATGCGTTGATGATAATGTCTTCCTCCAAGTGATAGAGCAGACAACGTGGAGAGATGTTATGCTGGACCTTGTTCTCACCAACATTGAGGGGCTGCTGGGGAATGTGAATCTCAAGGGCAGCCTTGGCTGCAGTGACCATGAGATGTTGGAGTTCAAGATCCCTTGGGCAGTAAGGATGGTGCACAGCAAGCTCGCTACCCTGGATGCCAGGAGAGAAGACTGGCCTCTTCAGGGATCTGCTTGGTAGAGTATCATGGGATAAAGCCTTGGAGGAAAGAGGAGCCCAGGGAAGCTGTTTAATATTCAACGATCACCTCCTCCAAGCTCATGAGCAATGCATCCCAAACAAGAGGAAGTTAGGCAAAAAACCACCAGGAGGCCTGCATGGCTGAACAAGAAGCTCCTGGACAAACTCAAACTCAAAAAAGAAGCCTAAAGGGAAGGATGGAAGCAAGGAAAGGTAGCCTGATAGGAATAGAGAAAAATTGTCTGAGCAGCCAGGGATTGAGTTAGGACAGTTAAAGCCCAGACAGAGTTAAATTTGGCCAGGGATGTCAAGGGCAACAAGAAAAGCTTCTATAGTATGCCAGTGATAAAAAGAAGACTAGGGAAAATGCAGGCTTCCTCTGGAAGGAAACAGGAGACGTGGTAACCTGGGATATAGAGAAGGCTGGGGTACTCAACAACGTTTACCTCGGTCTTCACCAGCCACATGCCAAAGTCACAGAAAACAAGGGCAGGGACTGGGAGAATGAGGAACTATCCACTGTAGGAGAAGTCCAGGTTAGACACCATCTGAGGAACCTGGAGTTACACAAGTCCATGAGACCTGATGAGATTCATCTGCAGGTCCTAAGGGAACTGGTGGATGAAGTTGCTAAGCCACTATCCATCATATTTGAGAAGTTGTGACAGTCCAGTGAAGTTCTGTCTGTCTGTAAAAGGGGAACATAACCCCCATTTTTAAAAAGGGAAAAAAAGAAGACCTGGGGAACTACGGGCCAGTCAGCCTCACCTCTGTGTTCAGCAAGCTCATGTAGCAAACCCTCCTGGAAACTTTGCTAAGGCACATGGAAAAAAAGGAGGTGTTTGCAGACAGCCATCGTGGCTTCACTAAGGACAGATTGTGTCTGACAAATTTGGTGGCCTTCTACAACACAGTTATAGCGTTGGTGGATAAGGGAAGAGCAACTGACATTATCTACCCGGACTTGTGCAAAGCATTTGACACTGTCCCAGACAACATCCTCGTCTCTCAACTGCAGAGACTAGAACTCGATGGATGGACCACTCGGTGGATAAGGTATTGGCTGGAAGGCTGCACTCAAAGGTTTGCGGTCAATGGCTTGATGTCCAAGTGGCGACCAGTGACAAACGGCGCTCCTCAGGGGTCGGTATTGGGACTGGTGATGTTTAACATCTTTCTTAGTGACATGTACAGCAGGATTGAGCGCACCCTCAGCAAGTTTGCCAACAAAGCTGTGTGGTGTGGTTGAAAAGCTGGAGGGAAGGGCTGCCATCCAGAAGGACCTGGACAGGCTTGAGAGGTAGGCCCATGCAAACCTCTTGAAGTGCAACCAGGCCAAATGCAACTTCCTGCACATGGGTTGCGGCAATCCCAAGCACAAATACAGGCTGGGTGGAGCATGGATTGAGAGCAGCTCTGCCAAGAAGGACTTGAGGTTGTTGGTGAATGAGAAGCTCAATGTGAGTCAGCAATGTATGCTCGCAGCCCAGAAAGCCAGCTGTATCCTGGTCTGCATCAAAAGAAGCATGGGCAGTAGCTTGAGGGAGGTGATTCTGCCCCTGTACTTCATACTGGTGAGACACCACCTGCAGTACTGCATGCAGCTCTGGGGTCTTCAGCACAGGAAAGAAAAGGACCTGTTGGAGCAGGTCCAGCGGAGGTCCACGAAGACGATCAGAGGGCTGGAGCACCTATGCTATGAGGACAGGCTGAGAGAGTTGGCGTTGTTCAGCCTGGAGAAGAGAAGGCTACAGGGACAGCTTATAGTAAACTGGTCTAGTGGATGGTGTCCTTGCTCATGGCAGGAGGGTTGGAACTAGGTGATCTTCAAGGTCCCTTCCAACCAAAACCATTCTATGATTCTATGAATCTATGTTTCTGAAGACAAAAAAAAATAAAAAGAGTAAAGGGAGCAGTGATGGTTTCCATTAAAAAACACTTAGCCAAACGTTCTTTTATGAGCAGTTGTAACATTTTTCTGTTCATTTTAATGTTTGTTTAAAGGCATACAATATCTTTACAATTGTGTTTTGCCTGCAGTTGAAAACAGTAACATTTTTTATAACTTTTCCACTAGCTGCTATTAGTTCAGAAAGACTGTTTGATGCTCATAGCAAAACTACACATACTTTGCATGCACTAAACAGGCATTTTGCTCAATATTCAGGTAATGGTAACAGCATCAAAACATAAGCAGGATAACACAACCCAGGGTGCGGGAAGAGGCTTGAGAAGTAGGCCCATGCAAACCTGCAACAATGCTTTTGGACGAAAGTAACAGCACTGTGAAAGGATGAATGGTGTTTTTTAGTGCAGCAAGATTTCCAAGGGATATGAATCCTTCCCCACCTAAACCTGTCTGGCCACTGACAGCATCCAGGTGCTAGCACAGCAATGGCTGTTTTAAACAACAAGAGGAGTAGGGAGTGGGAGGACAGGGGATTGATCATCAGATAACCCTTGATTTTTTCCCCCTTACTGGGGCAGATTCAGTGTCACCACGCTAACTTTTTTCAATGTTCTGCATCTTAATTTCCATATCACTCTACGCTATCTGTCATTATGATTTGCCTTGGAGATCTGTACAATGGCTCATGGCTGTTTCTATAGATAGTAAGGGTAGTATACTGGGTCACTGTTTAAAATTGAGTTTTGCATGGCTACTAAACCTTCATCCATCCTACAGTGATGCATGCAAATTCACACTAGCCTTCTATTTGACTGGTATAATTTCAGATACACACAAAGTTCCTTGCAAAAACCTAATAAATACCTGAACACGCCGAGCCAGAAATCTATGTTAAGAAACATACGTTATTAACAGTATCTGTTACTTCTCTGCAAATCCAGATTACTGATTCTGAGGCAAATAGAATCAATCTTGAACCATGTTTTCGCTGAGACAGCTATTCAACATATTGAATAAAGTTGAAACTCTGCTGATTTCTAAGTCAGACAACAGTTGGCAGATACACCATTCTTAATGAGTTATTTTTTTTCTAAATCTGTGGGTGATTTTGAGTATATTTATTTCATTACTGAGTGAAATACATTCTCTATTTCACTATTTAGAGTAGCCATGACCTGGGAGTGCTGGGACAAGTTTGACACAGCAGTCTGGATCCCCCAGGAGTCCACGGCTGCCCTTAAGCACAGAGAAGGAGCTCCATAATGCATATGTAGCCAAAGCAGGGGGCTGGTGCACCTGTAAAGCAGATGTTCATTAAGCGAGCTATAACTACTGCTTGCTCATAGTAACAGGACTTGTGGTATAACTGCACAAGCAGAGTGCAGAAAAACATATATGCAGTAAAATGTGCAATTTAAGAAGTAAGGACTTAGAAGCAGCAAGAAAGATGTATGTCAAAAGCAGAAAAATAAATTAACCAGGCCTGAAATAGGTGAATCTTCTTTTCCCTCTCAGGCCTGGCGACCTCAACCTCCATGATTAAGACCACTGAGGACTGACACCATCAGCCAACACTGATAGCCAGCATCAGCCCACTGATGTTGTATACTCACCACAAGTATCAATCAAAGTCATCAAAGACAAGCTAGTTAAAGACTAATTGTTTGAGTATGTAATGATTGATAGTTGTTAAAAACTAACCACTGCCTATGTGTGCTCTTAATGAATGTCAATCCAGAAAAGTGTTGTTTTAACTTTTTTAACCGGTTTGATTTGTCAGTCTTTTAAGCACTCCTATCAAGGCAATTCCTAATTCCCCAATGTATATATATAGATACACACACACACACACAGAGTCAGTTACAACACACACTATATACTTAAGTCCTGAAAGTACTCCATGCTTCTCTCATAGTGCTCTGTTTTTCGCTCAAAACCAGCTATATTAATGTGTGTTTTGTTTCATGCTGAGATACTGGTTTATGATGTGCAGATGAATGTTTATGCAGAATGAGCTGAACTACAGAATTCTTCTAGTTGCCAGTTATGCAGTTGTTAAATATGTCTGGCCAAGCAGACCTGGTTACAGTATTGTAAATTCAGTGAAAGAAAATGACTTGACATTTAGACATTTTATATTGTCATTAAATTTTAAATCAGACAAAATAGCCATGCTTTCAGGTGTTATAGAAGATTAAAAGAGAATCTTAAAGGAAAAAATGATGGACATATTCATTTGCTTCTTCTTTCTCCTCCACAGATGACTCCTTTCTAAATAGTCAAAGACTAAGATATTTTACTCCTTCTTTTATCAGCCTTATTTCTAAAACAATCCATTTAATATAGTCCAATGACAATTCACATGGATGCTTTAATAGGATGTAGAATTGAGTTTTAGAATGCAATAACTCAAAAACATTAATAGGAGACCACTGAAGCTGGTTGCTGAAGAATATTTGAATTACCAATTAATAAAACATTAATTGTATTAATATAACTATTAATGTCAAGTTATCACTTTGAATCCATTCCATAGAACTTATGCTTCAGGAACAAATATTAAAAAATTAGTCTGGATAGAATGCAACTTATCACCAGCTGGTGACTATAGAAAAACAAATTAAGGGGAGCAGGGAAAAACGTTAAGACATGAAATACTTTCAAACGAATTTTGAAAAAAATAATGCACAAATACGTAGAAAACATCATAACATAATGCATGAAGGCTTTACATATAACATGCTAGACTAATCTGTTAGGTCTCTTGCATAAATTATTGCCTGAACAAAAGAAATACAGCAAATCTCAGACTGGATTTCAGTACCATTTGCATCTGACATAAAAATACATTTAAACCTAAATGATTACAATTGAAAACATAGAGATAAGCAGACAAATTAAAATGTGGATAAGGAGATGCACAAACAGGCAGCATGGAAATGGAGGGAGACAGACTGCAAGGAGATTACACAGGAAGATTCTCAGAGATCAAATCCATTACCTACTGTGGTCAAAACTTTTGGCAGTGATGTTGGCATAAACATTTTGATCGTGCTGCTGACACGGAGCTGAAAGGCATCATCAGAGCATGACAGGATACAAAGAACTGGAGAGCCCTCCTGTAAAAACTTAAACTCACATTTTTTATTAACAACAAAACTTCAGTCACAAACTCCTGAGTTCAAAATGACAGAGAAGTACTGAACATAGTAAATGGCCATAGGATGACTGTAAATTGTCAGTCTGGTGCAGTTGCAAAGACAAGTACAATCCAAATATCAGGATAATTATTTTCAGCAGAGACCGAGAAGCATTAACATAACTGTTGAAGGTCTCACGTTTATTTGGAATACTGAGTACAATTCTGGGTATGCATGTTCATCAAAGACATATAACGGAGAATGTAAATCTTATCTTCTATATGAAGACTAGATGAACAAGACTGGTTTCACCTGGAGAAACAAAGGGTGAAAGGAAACAATTGCTGCATAGAAATTCACTAGAAAAAGGTCTAAGCATAGAAAAGGTAAGATATGTGTGCAAAACCAAAATAGGAACTAGGACTGAATGAATTCACACTGTCCATAAGGAATTTCAGGCTGGAAATGAGAGCACTCCTACTCAGTAGAGCAATAAAATTCTGAATTGTGTACAGCAAGGCAGGAAAATGAGAGACACAGAAAGCTAAAGTGCACTTTGGAACTTGCTATGTTTAAGGAGTGGGCTATATGACATATTGCCTGGGAACTAGAATCTGAAGATCCCTTACGCTTCATATGTTCTAAAAATTCCTATTCTGAACTGTCAGGAAGATAGACTGGAATAATAATTAAAAAATAAATAAAATCATAAGCTTTCTTTTGTAGATAGCACACAAAGGCCTAAAGAGATTGAATAACTTAAGATTATATAGGAAGTAAACCTATTTTGATCACAGGAGACCATATTTTAAAGCTGAAAGCTTTATAATTTTTCGAAAAAATTACACACCTTGCTTCTGACAACTTTAAGATTTCTATTATTAATGTCTAATAAATTCAAAGGATGCCAAATCACTGTCATTCTTTAAAAATCTGTAATTTTTTTGTTCTTGAATTTCTGACAGATATATATAGATTTGTCTGCTGATGTGATATTTGAAAGAATAAATTAAAGGCAATTATGTTTACAATATCTTGATACTCACTGCACTCTACACTAAAAGCCTATCTCTAAAATCTACTGATTATACTCCAAAGTAAAAATACTTTCAAACAACATTTGGTGCAATTCTTTTTAATTCCATGTAAACAAAACTGCACTTAAATTGTTTGTTAGCATTTCTCTAGAAATTTTTAATTAGTAGAGAACAGATGGTTCGTTTGAAATTCAAAATTCATTTCCAGCATTAATGGATAGATGAGTAGCTATACTTATTTTATCAAAGAAAATTGTATACTGTATTAACCATAAAGAACATGTGTCATTTTGCTGACGTCTTTCACAAGTAGGTCAAAATAACACACTTTCAGTTTGAGGCCAAATGGAAAAGAAGAGGAAAAAGAAAATCTGCTTGCCAAGACAGAGCCAGTAAGGAGCTTCAGGTGCAAGTCAAAGTGACAGGGGGAGGCATGTTTGCAACAGAGGGATCTACCAAATGAATCAAGGGAGATTTAAACAGTTATTTTGATGTTTTCCAATACAGTCCTGAATTTGGCAGTGACTGTCACAAATTTTCCATTGCTGCAGACTTTTAAAAAGAAATCTGGACTTTTACACTTTTCAAATATGCTCAACTTCAAACAGGAATTAATATATGCAGATTCTATATCACGCACTCTATAGGAGGTAAAATCAGACCACTAATATTGTTCTTTCTGGCTTTATAGGATCCAAATCCCTTGCCTGGGCACAGAAAGCCATAGTGAGCATATCTTTCTCAAAGACTCTTTCTTTTGCAGAGACGTTATGCCATCTCTTGGTTTTGTTTTTCTAGACTAATTGATTCTTAATCCCTGCCAGTTCTTCCTTTGTATTGAAAGCACTTTCACTGCCAAGATTTTGACCTTCTGCTAATTACTCTTGTGATTAGGTGACCATCAGCACAGGAGTGCTCTCAGTTTATGGTTTTCTTAGTTTTCTCAGCACTCTTCATGCACCCCAGCAAGCTGTATAGATCACACAGTAAAAGCACTGAAGAGCCCACTCATACCAGAAACAGTGAATTTGCATGAACTTTTACAGAATAGCTTCAACATTTCAGTTTGTCAACACATTACATATCGTGGAATGGAACACTCGAGGAAAACTTTGGTGCCAAGGACACCAATATGCACCAGGGAATGTAGGTTTCAAATGGCAGCTGAGGAAGGTCAAATTTTCTTTCCCTTCTTGAAGTCCAAGTTTTCCTGCAAAGTCTTGGTATTAAGCAACAGAAAATATCCCTGTCATAGCTAACTTCCATGCATACATTTCTTTACATGAACTTATTAAGGTGTAACTAGCTATGTGACTTTTAGTAGGACCGTAGACAAATATGCTTTATAGAGTACGTCTGCTTTTGAGAAATGTACATATGAAAAGAGTTTGAAAAAATGCTGCTACATTATTAGTAAGTTTGAGAGAGTATTCCTTGCTACAATAATCACAATCAATGTTCATAAGATCCTGATCCAACTATAAAATAAAATCCACGTGGAATGCTCATTAGCTTTAATAGACTTTGACTAAATTATTAATGTAAAATAAAATTTAATCTTAAGAAAGGTTATCTTTGAAAGTGACCCAAGATCCCTGAGTGACTAATTTATTTTTGCTATGTTGTTGTAACTATAATTGAAAAAAAAAATAAAAATTATTATTTTCAGCATAAATGCCTGATTTTTTTTTCTTTTAAATGGTTAATCACAAACAAGTTTTGTGAAAAGAAATATTGGACCAGACTGATCATTAAAGTTCGACTGTTTTGGTATTGTTCTCAGGTGTACTTCAACCATCAAGTTTTTGGATTGTTCCAAAACAAACATCTACCTAAAGAATTAGGATTTGTTGCCACTCTAACAGATGTAACGAATCAGCATTACAGCGTAACTGTGTTTATTTAGTATTGTCCTCCGAACCAGCTGCTAGTCAAAAGGACATATCCCTAACTAAATACTGTTTTCTTCATTCCTCTTGTCTTTAAATTTTTGCATTGTATATTGATAATAAATTTTAAGTAGCTTTAGCTTCTGTTACTGGTTCTTTTGTGTTCCTGCCTGGTAGAATGAGGAGCTCTTATGTGATTACTTCCCCCCCACCCCCCCCATGAAAGTACTGGCAGACTATCATCAAGTCACCTCCTTATCTTTTACTAAACACTCTAGCTTATCTTTTAAAGACTGAGTTATGGGACAAGTTTTCCAAAACATTAGTTGTTTTCATAGGCTTTCCCTAAAGAACTTGTCACTTGTCAGTCCCAGGTACAAAAACTATGCAAGTACCAAATGCAAAGGGTTGGCTTTCCCTATGTTTCATACATTGACCTGGCTAGGATTACTTCTCCTGCCAAAGTACACATTTGGTGGCTGAGGACCCCTACACCAAAACTGTATTCCACATTCAGTGACAGAGCTCCTGCTTTTGAGGAATGGAAAAGCAAAGAGTCTTTTTATAGACCAAAAAAAGCACAAGAGAATCAGCTTAAATGGTAATTTTCCCCGCATACCTCGAAAACATGAGTCTGGTTTTGGTGGGGTTTTGTTGCATTGTTGTTCCCCCCCCGCCATAAAACTCAATATACGTCACCCCGTTTCTCTGGGATTCCAGCCTCACTGAAGCCAGTCTGTTTTTCTTGGTGTGTTTGCCTTTAGGGAAAGCCAAATCTGACAGTGTTATGAAAGGATGACTTTTCTTTAGTATAAAAAGTGCCGCTCTTTCTTCTCAGATGGATGTTACCATTTAATCATTTCTCAAACAGCTGGCTAATTTGAAAAGGCTCCATTAATTCACCACTAGCCACAATCATCTTGCAAGAGAGACAGCAAGGCAACTTGTCCAATTGACATAATAAGGAAAAAAAAAACCCCATAATTTTTCATTTTTAACCAGTGCAATATGGAACAGGAAAGCATTAAAGAATGGGATACAGATACTGGGACCAAGTTGCCTTGAAAGAAGGAGCTGAATACAGTCACTGATGAAACGTTCATCAAACACCCAGATGTGTTATTTTGATATTTCCTTTCTTGTTCCCTCTGTTCCTTACTTGTCCTTCATTCTCTCCTCCTAAAAAGACCTATATTTCTGAAGAGAAGTCTTTTCTGTTCACTGAGCTTAGGCCCAAAGAGCTTTGTGCACGTTGCTTGGAAGCAATCAAAGTGTATCCTGAACATCACCATGTTTTCAGAATCTCAAATATATGAAGCAGTATTCCAAAAAGAAAACAGTTAAAAAAAATTCCCCCAATAGGGCTGCCAATGGAAGCTTTAACAGCCGGCACGGTCCTCTCCAGGGGCTGCAGGGAAACCCCCGCCCCAGCGGGGTCTCTGCCGGGGCCGCGGGGGCATCTCCGCGGGGGCGCCCGGAGCCCCTCCTCCCCTCCTCCCGCTCTCCCCTCGGGGCTCGCAGGGCTGTTTCTCACCCGGTTTCCCTCAGCCCTGGCTGCCGGGCAGCGTTTTGCCCTTTCTGAGCCAGGCTTTCCCCGCGGCGCCCGCCCGTGGCTGAGGGGCTCAGCTGTGCCCTGCGCTGGGGCCGTTGGAGCCGGCTGGAACCGGCTGTGTCCGGCACGGGGCAGCCCCGGCCCGGCGACACAGGGGCCCGGCCTGATGCCCGCCCTTGCTGTCAAAACCTGGGCAGGTGGACCCAAGACAGGGAAAAATGCTGACTTCCAAAGTATTAAATGGATACTTAAATGAAGTACTATTACGCCTGAAACTAACAAAAATATCACATGCCTGTGATTTTGTTATACACAAAGTACTATCCTGTCTGCGTACACTTCTGTAAACTTAAAAGTTCTTCGCTATCACAGAAAGCTATACGCTCTCGTAGCAGTTTAATGTTTTAACTTTGAAAATCTTTCAGAACAAGTATTTCATTTACCTTCTTTGTTCTTTGTGTTTGTTCTTTGGTTCTCCTTACTTTGACTCCAACAACTTTTACACGGTTCTGGAACTGAAATTGGCAGAGCTTTTACAAGACATCTCAAGGGCATGCAACTCAAGAATTAGTATAAAACTCAGTTTGGAATTAAAATTGTAAAGAAATACTCTTGAAAAACAACCTGTTGTGTATGTGACAGCAAATATCTTCTAAGACTCTTTTAACAATAAAAATCTATTGGTCCTGAACTATAACAGCCCATCCATCTGAACACATTAACTTTGAGAAACTAACAGCTAGCTTGCCATAAAGAAGAGAAGGTCACTTTGATTTATGGGTTTGCGCCCTTCACTAAAATTGCTCGAAACAACAGTGTTTGCTTCTCAAACAGGATATGCATGGGAAGTATTCAGGAAGCATATAGGAAGTATTCCCCTGGATACCAGACACACTCCCACCTGCTTCCTGAGCCAAGGGAAGACTCCCTGATGTCTTCTCTCCTCCTTTCTTTTCACATCATTCCTACTATCATGCAGCAGAGACTAATCTGTCCAGAGGAATCTGCCTAGAGGAGAGAAAAAAACAGATGGGGAGAACATTAGAACTCGAAGTCAAACACTTTAATTTAACACTTCCTGATCTTTATTTTTAAAACAAACTACAAGGAGGTTTCTGAACATTATTTTGGTGTTAAATAGGATTTTTTTAATACAGATGAATGAGATAGTTTTCCACATCAGAGCACTGAACAGTTCATATTTTAATCTACTTCACTCCTGCACAATTATCTTTATACATTTAATATACACTTAACACCTACCATTTTATCATTATAAACACCCACTCAGCTAATCAAGGAGTTCAAAAAGTTCTCATTGCATGGGGAAATATGTTTAGCATATTACCATAATTTTTAAAAAAGCTATAGAAAGAAAGAAAATACGCTGTACTTACTAAGGTAAACAAATGAAACTGCATAATTTAATTGGAATGTGTGAAAGACTGGAACTTCAAAATAATTGTCTCAAAGCTTGCTTAACCTGCAAATTGACGGCAGGCTTGCAGGCCGATAAGAAGCTTGCTTGTAACTATTTAGCACCTTCTGCAGACCATCCTCCTGGCTTGCCAGTCACCACCCAAGATTGCCATCAGCTGAAGAGGGGGTGTTCCTCCCCCCATCTGGACAGGGTGGAGGCCTCTGACTCTCAGAGTGGCCAGACCCTGCCTAGTCTGTGTTGTTAACTCCAAAATTGCTGAAGCCAAGCATTGCCCAAACAGCAAGGGAGCAGGAAAAGCCTATGAGGCAACTGTGTAAAATGACAAATTGCTGGATAAAGGCCACCGTCACGCTGATTGGTCAAGCTACGGACTGATCTGGGCTACCTGGACTATAACTGGCCTGGCAACCCACCACAATTTAGGAATTGGGACTGAGACCCCCACCAGCATCAACCATGGATCAATGGGATGCTGCTGAACTTCCGGAGGACGGCTGAGACGTTGTCGGGCCTGTGGTGGTGACTATACTCTTGCTACGCTCCATAATACTGCTTCTCTTTTTCTGCCTTTACTCTATCACTTGTCTCAGTGACTTTTGCTGGGGAATAACAATAAACCTGCAATACGTTGGACTGGAACATAACATCTTGACTGGCATCACGGACAGGATTTTTTATTCCTTGATGTGAAAGTGTTGCTTTATACTATTTGCTTTTGCTATTTGCTTTTGCACGTATTGGAGAGACGCTTGTGTGCATACGTGTGTGCCTCTTGGGGATGTAAGTGGGTGGGAATCTGTGTGGCCTCTCTGAGGTGACTGCCCCCAGTTTTTAGTAAAAGTGTTGCACTTTTTGCCCATTTTACTTTTAGTCTGTTTTACGTGCATACCCCTCAGGGACTGGGTGGGACTTTGTGTAGAATTGATACTTACTTACATGCTATTTCCCGGAGGCGATCTCCACCCCTCCCCCCCTCCATTGTTGAAAATGAGCAATGATTACACATTCGGAAGGCAGGGATGCGCTGTGTAACCTTTTAGAGAAACACGATGCATGTCCCTCTGTATCAGGTAATGACTGGGCACGAGAAAATCGGCATAGTCTGCAGAGTGTTACCGACTGAATTAGCACCTTGCAAAAGGACCCTAAACTCTGGCCCGGACGAGGGAAATCTATAATATGTCCCGTTTTAGGTGCCAGTCTGGTAGCGGCTGTAGAAGCCCAAGGCCAGCAACACAGTGCCAAATCCCAAATTATACAATCTTTACAAACTTCTTTACAAACTCTTGTCCAATCCCTGCAAGGAGAAGTGAAGGATTTAAAGAGACAATTAGCTCAGGAGAGAGCTCAGGCAGACTATCTACAATCACAATCTGCCCTTAAAGAACAGCTCCTCACCAGCGACAGGAGAGTCGTGACAGCCACCCCCCACCCCCCTCCGCTAAGGCAGAAACAATATACCCCTTTGAAGAGCTAGAAGAAGCAAGAATGAGATTAGACAAATTAGAGATACCTCCTTGCTCGCTCCGACCTTTGATCAAAATGCAATACACATACGACGATGATCAAGACGACTCCCCCCAAATTATTACTAAGGAAGTGCCATACACTGCTACAGAACTAGCTAAATTAAAAAAGGAGTTTGGTCGTACCCCTAGGGAGTCAGAAACGGAACATGTGCGGAGGGTGTCATTGTCGGGTGGGGATCAGATGCTATTAAGTGAAAAAGAAGCTGAAGGGTATTGGGGGCCCAGGGTGTTTTTAACGACTGGCGATCGCCATGCCCTTTGGTCCCTAGCTCAGAGGGTCAGCCTATTGGGCTGGAGGTCTCAATCCCTTAGAACAGGGAGATCCTGTCGCTATCACGGTTGATCAATCAGTGGAAAATGTGCAAAAAGCAGCATGCTTACAAATGATGCACGACCGGGAGCTTAACCCCCAAAAAGAATCCCCTATGATGATGCCGGTTGACCCTGAATGGATGACTACCTTGATAAGGGGTCTCCCTGAACCTATTGGCATACAATTACAGGGTACAATTAAAGCAGTGTCCCAAAGCGAAAGGGTCACGGCTGCACTAGAAGGGTTGGTAACCCCTAATCTCAAACCGCAAAATTTGAGTGTTTAAGATTATAGTCTTCACTTCATAATTATGGTCAGAGAGCTTTAAAATATAAATGACTGAAGATTTCACAGTCTTGTTCTGATGTGAATTTTGGCCATCTTTTGTAATGTGTTTGTTCTATATCACTGTAACAAAAGTGGCGTAATTGTAAAAGAATCAAATATTTCTTGTCATGACAGTTGAACTTGTCAGTACCCAAATGTTTTAATGCAACTACTTTGTGTAAATGAGCACAGAGCACACATAAAACATCAATTACATAGCAAATTGCACTGCAGTTAAGGAGAAAAACAGAAAAAAAACCAACAAAACCAACATCAGTTATGACAAAAGCTGGTAAAAAAAAAATGAAATCTGCACATCTAAAAAATGAAAAATCTAAATTTTCCACAGGATTTATCTTATGCTTTTATTTTATTTCCACTTCATGTTAGTATCCTTGCCTCATTCCTTTTACTTTTACTTTCAAGTACAGCACAACACTTAAGGAGAAACTACCATTTGTCATCACTAATCCACTTTCAGCCTTCCTTCTCAAAGGCACGTTTCTCCCTTCCTGCTCTTAAAAAAATATCAAGATTTGGAAAAAAGGCAAAATGAAGCACAGACTGTCCATTGTGATTTATTAAGTAGCAAAAAGGAAGGGAAAAATTATTTGTCTCAGCTGATTAAATGAATCTTATATAAATCTTCAAATCTAAATTTCAAATTTCCCAAAGACAGACTATAACATTAAAAACTGTTCTTCCTCCACCAAAATAAACTACATGCATGAAAATGCTAGGTTGAAAGTTTTTGCACACAACTATAATATTGCTTACATTGTTTGAATTACTGTATCAAACATGACTGCTCCATGATGTAGGTCAAAATGATACTGTATTTCATATAGCCAATTAAAATATAGGTTTAAAATGTGTTTAATAATTAATTTTTGGAATCTCCCTCAGACTTCTCATTTTCCAAAAATATCCCCTTCTGATAAGAAATGTGATTGTATTTTTTCCTTCTTAGTTAATTTTGAAACTAAAGTCCCTGTAGCAAGTAACACAATATGCCTACTACAGTATGTAATGTATTCTCACATTCCCCTAGAGTAACATAGCGTGGTTGAGGTTGGAAGGGACCTCCGGAGATCATCTAATCCAATCCTGCTATTGAGAGGATGATCATCTAGAGCAGGTTGCCTAGCACCTAGCATTCAAAGCCACTTGGGCTTTGAATATTTCCAAGGATGGAGATTTCAAAACCTCCTGAGCAAGCTGTGCTGGTGTTTGACCAGGGTTTGGGTGTTGGGTTTTTTTTTTCCTTATGTTTAAATAGAATTTCCTGTATTTCAGTTTGTGCCCATTGCCTCTTGTCCTGTCATTGGGCAGCACTGAGAAGACCATGTCTCTGTCTTTGTACAATTTATAAGATTCCCCCTGAGCCTTCTCCAGGCTAAACAGACATACCTTTCACAACTTCTCATTGTACTTCAGTCTATTTATCTCCTTCACCGGACTCATTCCAGTAAGTCCATGTGTCTCTCTTACTGGAGAACTTGTATCTAAATCCAGCACTTTAGGTGTGGCCCCACCAGTGCAAGTAGAGAGGATCACCTCCCTTGATGTGCTGGCAATGGTCTTACAAATGTAGCCCAGGAGGAGGTTGACCTTCTTTCCTGCAGAAGCACGGCTTCTTGTATGTGAGGATCACCATGTCCTTGCGTGTGACCGTCTCACAGTCACTGCAGCTGAGGCTGCCCCTGACCTTCCCATCTCTAACCAGTCTTTCCTTGTTTGTATGTATCAGAAGATTATCTCCTTAATCACCTGTGTCAGGAAGTTATCATTAGTGAACTCCAGAAATCTCATGGATTGATGGGTGCTCTGCATGCTTGACCTTCCAACAGGTATCAGAGTTATTCATGTTCCCCATGAGGTCCAGGGCCTGCAAATGAGGTGTCTTCAAGTTGTCTAAAGAAGGCTTCATCTGTGTCTTGTATCAAGTAGCCTGCAGAAAAACCCCACCACAACACCACCCACATTAGTTCTCCCCCTAATCTTGTCTAAGCAGCCCTCTGCTGATTCATCACCTGCCCCTAGGCACAGCTCCCTGCATTCTTGCTGCTCTCTCACATAAAGGGCAACTCCTCCTTGCCTTCCCAGCCTGCCCTTCCCAGTTACCATGCTTGCAGTACTCCAGTAGCGTGAACTATCCTATCAAGTCTTTGAGATCCCAGTAAGATCTCAGCCCTGTAACTGCACACAGACTTCTAATTTCTCCTTTTTCTTCCCCTATACTGCATGCGTGAGTTTACAGGCACTTCAGAGAGGCACGCAATCATGCTGGTTTCCCAGAATGAGAGTTTTATCCATAATACTGTCCTGTGGGCACTTCCCTATATATATATGCATATGTTTAACATGGGCTTCCTTCAGTCTTATTTTAGTAATTATGAGGTGACACTTGTCCATACCACCCAACACACTTCTTTTTGCCAACCTAGTCTACCACTTTCTCAATTGACTGTGGGTTGTCATCTCCCTCCCCTGTCATTTCCAGTTTAAAGCTCTCCTCAGTTGTCCTGTTGACAAAGATGTTTTAGCTCCACATCATCAGGTGGATCCTGTTTCCTTCAAGCAATCTTCCATCCTCAAAAAAGTCCCCATGGTCATAAAAACTAAATTCCTGTTATTTACACCAGGCCTTGATATGCATGATCCATCCACTCTGCCTCAAGCATTTCCCCAGTACCAACAGGACTGAAAATACACCACCTGTGTCTCCATGCACTTGGCCATGATCCCAAAACCATGTAGGCACTCTTGGTATGCTGCAGGTCTCCTGTGGCCACATCATTGGTATCCAGATGAAAAAGTAGCCGGGGTTAATAGTTAACTGGTCAGGATGACAAAGCTTCTCTGTTAGTGCTGTCACATCTGTTAGTCTCCTTTTTTTTTTTTTGACTTAAAATTCTTTTTCAAAGAGTCCCCTCTTTGAAAATACTCCATACTCCAAGTCATATACACATAGAATAAATTATTTACATTGTTAAACACATACTTAACTGCAGGGCCTGAATAAAAACAGTGTTTATAACTGCTATTTTATATGTTGCATAAGCTGAATAAGGTCTTAAGCCACCAAAGAAAAGGAGAGGATGACAATTATCTCAACTCCAAAAAAAATGATATGGGTTAACAGTAGATCAGACTTGCCTGAGAGGAACTTCTCTTTATAAAAACAGTGACATCTGATAGAATGCTAACTGCAAGGCATTCTTCCAGATAACTAAAAAGATGACCAATTTTAACAAGTCCATTGTGAGTGTTTTTCCTATATAGTGAACGTTTCTAGTAGTTGACACAATTAGAAAATTTTCAGCATATGAGTTCTGACATGCAAAATAATTCTCTTGCATCTCTACACAGAATCTTTTTTTTCTCTCTTAAATCAATAACACTAAAGCAACTATGTGATAGTGGAGAGACCAAAGGTATGTGCGGTTGATGAAGCCTAACTAGGTGCTTACACACTCATAGAATAGAATATCAGAGGCCTTTAAAAGTTGCCTGTATTACCGGGCAGGCTCACACATTTTCTAGTTTCCAGGTGAGACTAATGATGTCTAATTACTAAAGAAACATGCTAGGCAATCTGGAAGAAGAGTAAAAACTCCCTATATAAATGCTGCTGTCTAAGAAGAGAAGACGTACCAGAAAGAAAAAGTTTTCTGTGTTTGCTCTTATTGAGCTTTTCCGTATGAACAGGGGGGAATAGGAGATGAAGTGGTGGCAGGAGAGGTTATCTAAGAAATCAATAAAAAGAAAGGAAACAAACTGCTAAGACCAGGTGGTAATCACCTAGGGATCTAAAAAATGAAATTGCTAAACTACTTACCTCTTCCTTGAAACAGCTTTCATAGTGAAGGAGTGGAAAATAGCCAAAGAGATTCCGGAAACTATAGGTTTCTAAGCCTGACATTCACGGTGTAATCATAGTAAAAGGCATAAATAAAGTACAGAAGTCTGATCAGCTGACTAAATATGATATACTAGGGAAGAGATCACGTGTGTTTTTTTAAAAGGAAAATCATGTGTCACAGGATCAATGGATTTCTCTGAAAATTTCAGCAAGCCTATGAATAATGGAGATCAAAATAACTGAGGCAGCCTGAATTTATAAAACGTTTTAGTTGAAAGCTTTCACTCAGGGTTCTTTAGGAGATAATGTACCTATGACATAGGAAGAACTGATCTTGCATGGATAAATAATTGTTGAAGAGACGGAAAGTGGGAGTAAGCTATCTGTTTTCACAATGGAGGTGGTCAACAGTGGGGTTGTGTGGGGATTTGTGCTAGGATCAGGAGAAGAATGAGATCACAATATTTGCTGATAATAAAAAGTAGTTGAGAACATCAAAAATAAAAGACATCTGTGAAGAACTGCAGAGGACTTCTGCAGGATTCAGTAGAAGACTATACAACATCAATAAACGTGAAGGCAATGCTGAACTACCCCTTGAGATTCAGGGAGAAGACTTTAAAGTTACAACAGATAAAGAAACATCAATTCAGAGTCCAGCAGCAGTCTCAGAAGCAAATCAGTATTTAGGGGTAATTAGGAAGGAACTTTGTAAGAGATAGAACATCATTACAGACTTCCTTAATTTCCTGGTGGAAACCACCCTTAAACTGTGTGCAGTTCCAATATTTTCTCCCTTATCTTCAAAAGGATGTAGCAGAGTGGATAAAGCTTAGTGAAGAGTGAAAAAAGGTGGCCAAACGTGGAACAGATTCTGTACAACCAACAGTGAATTCATAGAGGCCTCTTTAGCGTTGAGAAAACAGATGACTGCGATTTACATTCAGACACCATAGTTTAATTGCTTCTCACATAATTTACTCAACTGTATCCTAATGTCACTGCCAAATATTTAAATACAGCTTGTTGCCCTTGACATCTCTGGCCAGATTTAATTCTATCAGGGCTTTAGCTTTCCTTACCTGATGTCCAAAGCCAATAATTCTTGCTTTATTTTAAGGGAAAAAAACCATGAAGAAATCCTGTTATACTCCATGCAACATAACAATAAAAATAATTAAAAAAAAATTAAATTCAGCAACAAGGTTCGTTCTAGTAACAACTGTCACAAAATTGCATCTGCCTTTCCCTCAGTTTAAAAAATCTTACTTAGAAGCAGTTGTTTGCAGTTTAAGAGAAAAATCAGAAACATGGGGAAAATGAAACCAGTCCCTCGCTTCATGTACACTATATCAGGAATTAATAGCAGAACTGCAGCAATTGAACCACTAGCAGAAATGTGTCTTAGATTTATCTAAAGAAGATGTCCTTAATCTTTCTAAATACAACAGACATCAGCACAACAAAATAACAAATGGTCACTGTGGCTGTCACCAATAGAATCAGCCTGGTGATCCACACATCAAGCAGGAGAGCAGTTAATGAGAAAGGTAGTGTACTAAATTATTTCCACATCCAGATAATGCAAAGCCATCTTCTAAATAAGCATAATAAAAAAGTGGAAATTTCTCTGCAAACATGGAAATGTTTATGTTCATTGGACTCAAATGTAATGTGATTAAACAGCCACAAAATAAGCATAAAGAAAACATTACTAACATCAGAAAAAACACTTCAAATACTGAGAAGTGATGTATAGCATAAGGGCTATAACGAGCAGAATTACTTTCTATCACTTCAGTTTTAAAATTAGAGTCTATAACTATCTTCAAGCTATTTTATTTTTCTGAGACAGACATAATTAAAAAGTAGCCACTCAACACTGGAAAATATGATCAAGGAATTAAAAGAAGACACATGCAGATAATACACAAAATGCTACAGTAAGAAAAATGATATAGTAAACTGATTATAAGGTCAGTGTCATAGGAAATACATCTCCATTTGTCTTCAACCCACCTTTGAAAAGTCAACCCCCATCCTATCTTTCTGAGCATCTACAAAGTAACCTTTACACACCGTGAAATCAAATCAGTTTTTCATCAGTATGGCTATGGACTACTCAGAATATCTTCTGCAGCAAAGGAGAAACTGTCAAGTAATGGAAATTGGAAATGACTCAATCAAATGCTAGAGATGTATTCAATTAAATGTCAATGCAAGCCTGCAAAGCCTCTCAGAAGACCTGCAAAAAATAGGATAATTTACAAGTAGCATTATATGTATAAAGAGAGATTTGTGTAAAACATGATGGGCTTGGGGTTTTTTTCCATTTTTTTTTCTTAAAAATTTCACATATCTTGGGCTTTATTTTCAGCTGCTTCCAAGTAGTATCATGCAAAAAAAAAAAAAAAGTCATGAAAATTCATCACTCTCAGATGCAAATTGCTACCTTAATGACCAGCTTGTCATAGCTTCATGGCTTCACATGGCAATTTTAATTGTAGCAGAGAGATACCAGTGTTTACTGTAAACCGGCTGGCTTGAATTATTTAACTTATTTATTATTATATAATATTATTAACTTATTATTAACTTATTATTTAACTTAACTTAATAATTTAATTATTAATTAAATTATTTAACATTGGCAGGTGCATTCCCAAAGTTCTCTGCAGTATTCAGAGACCAAAACAAGGATGGCACCTTGCACTGGAACACTTAGACTGTGCAAGTAACCTACAGCCTCAATAATCTAATCTCTTAATATTACTATGTTGAAGGTCAATACTGAAGTAGTTTGATTAGGGTAATGTGCTATTTTTTATTTATTCTGACACCCAACAATATTGCTTCTATTGGGCCATTCAGAATGCATGTACTGCATAAAAATTCCTTACTACAGACTATTTAGTATAAGCATCGCATGACACTATCCTAAAGAGCGTCTGATTTTTTCATTAAATAGTTTAGCTGAAAAATAGAATAAAATAAAAAAACGCATTGCTCTGCAGTAGATAGGTTTCCTGTTGGCCAATAATGAACTGTATTCAGTTACAGAACACAATAACTATTTCTTTTTCCTGCATGGAAATCAGAACAGCTAGGTGGAAAAATACAGCCTCAGTTATTAAATGATTCTGTATTCCTTGCACTGAAAAAAATTTAGCCTGTTGCTTGGTCTCCATTTATACATTCTCGCTTTTAATAATGCTGTGGGTTGTGAGCAAACCCTAAATAACACAAAGTGCATGAGTGGGTAGGGAAGACTGCAGGAGGCAATGGGAAATAATTAACCAATAAGACAATGCAGGTTCCAAAAACCTACCAGAGACAGGCGTTAAATGGACTTCACCAGTTAATAAAACCTTCTTACAATTAGTAGATTAGCTACTTGCCTGATTGGTCCTAGCATGCCAAATAAACACTCTTAGACAGCTACCATGAAATTAATACTTCACACTGTAGAGTATCTAATCCTCTAACTTCAACAATTTAAGCAAAAATTGATTAAAATCCTTCCCACATGGCAGTTTTTCCTTGAAAACAGATGTATGTCAGAGACATCCTGAAAAACAATACGATTGTTACTGGGTTTATGGCAAAGATGTGCATGTATTCTGTTCATAGGCATTAAGCAAACTTAGCATGGAATTCTGATGGACTTGTTTCTGTATTGCCCTCATTAACTTCTTACTCTTGCATGTGTGACATTCCTTGGTTGTTCAGAATCTTAAACAGTAATTCTTCTCCAACAATAATTTTGTCTTTAATAATATATGAAAACAGACATTCCCACTAAAAAAAAGGAAACTTTAACATAATTTCAAAACATTTATTGAGAGAGGCAGCAATCAAGAAACAGTTACGAAGTGATCACATTCAGGCTGTATTCAGCTGTCCATAAGAAATGTTTAAAGTTATGCAAAAGCTGTGTTGGGAAGCAGGATTTTATTTTATTTTAGCAGGAAAAAAATGACAGCTTCTACAGATGACAAAGTCGATGAGGAAGTTTAACAGCCACCCACCCAAAAATCCATAACCCCTCCCATCAAGTAACAGATTTTTCACACCTATATTCATAAGGATTATGTTCAAGGCATCTTAATCAGTTTCCACTAGTCAGCTGAGCCTTGATGGTTTAAATAAACATGTTTTATTTTGTGTGGGTGAAGACCATATAGACAATGAATACAGCTTGATTTGTGTGTGAGCCAAAGCAATGTAAATGAATGGTGTCGTGTAGCTATCACTCCATACTTGAAAGACTTCTCAAATACTTTGAGATTAATGTAACTGTTTTTCTCAGTTCTAATATATATATACACATATAATATATGTAGAACACAGACAATTTTATACTTTAACCCTCACATACACTTCAGTAGGCAAAACTTCAGGCACGACCTCAGTTTATTTCAGCTTCCAGGATTTAGATTATCAAATACCCCACAAATTACAGTAGAGGTCACTCAAGTAAAAATAATGTCACATTTCTATTCCACAAGGTAGAATAAAAACCCAGGCATATAACAGCTCTTCCTATGTATGTGTGCAAAATTCACGGTTTGTTCTTGTTGTTCTTTGTGACTTAGACCCATCAGTTGCCACAGCACCCTTTCTCTAAATGGTATAAGTGACTGAAAACCTCATCCAAGTCATACATTCCCGTTTCTTTCTTCTATACATTTTACATCTCAGAAAACTGACAGCTATACCTTGAAGACCTATACACATCCTTATAACTATTAGGAAAAAAGAGAATTAGGTTGAATGATATCTGAAACTTAATGTGCTAAGAATATGAGACACTTCATCATATACTGGTTAATACTAGGAACATAACTTCACTGGATGATAGTCAACTTTCTTCAGTGATACAGGCAGTCCTTTATAAATTAACTGCTCAATGTACATTCTTAACTAATTCATCTGTACTGGCAGATAAGATATGACTCCTTAAATGTCACTTCCCTTAAAATATTATAGCTAAAGATGAATAGGGCAAAGTGAATTTATGAGATGTTTTAGCATGAAGTATGTCTTTCCTATAAGACCAAGAAAAAAAAAAAAAAGCAACCTACTTCCATCTCAAAATACATAAAGTACTCTCTTTGTCAATTTGATGTCAGTTTTGTCAACTGAATTTGAAAGACTTGCAGTTAAATGCAATGAAGGCTACAACCATCACTCTGAAGCAGATAATAGAGAAAGTTTGTTTCCTTGAAATGAACTTCAATGACAGCTGCTTTGAGGCCAAGTCTCAGTTTTGCTCCTTATCCTATATTCTACTGAAACAGAGAAAGACAGTTCATAATTACCATTTGCAACTCATTAAGGACATATTAATTCCTTAGCCTCTTAAAATAATATCTCAACTTCAATCATGGCAAGTTGTATCAGTCTGCCAGTGTTTTTCTTAACAAATAACAAAACTGTTGAGTGTCTGTGACCAGAAAAGTGCTTGTGATCTGAGGCAAAGGCCTAGTATTTTGAAATACATAACGTGCTGACATGAATTGCTTTAAGTAACTTGAACTGACAGAACTGGACAAAGAATTAAGCACTTTTGTTCCTGTGGGAAAAAAATAAGTCATAAGAGAAGGGTAGAGAATGTGATGTGGCTAAAAGCCAGCAGTTATCATAAAGATTTCCAAATAGAAGAATTGAAATAGATTTCCAAAAGAAGCAAAACAATTCACATATTTTCACAGCTGGATCATTGAACTCCATCTACTAGTGTTGTCTAATGTTTTTCATTGCAGGGTTTTATTTGCATTTGCTAATGACATCGCCAGATTTCAGTTATTCTGTTCCTAATGTCTAAGGTAATTCGGAGGAGGAGGATGGAAGGTGGGCCACAGGTCTGGGAAGAAAAGGGACGCATTCATCTTCGTTAGCAGTCTGTCAGAATTCATGTTTGTTCTCAAGAACAAGGTTTAGGCACGGGGAAAAGAGGGAAGACTGATAAATACTGAAAGACCTCCATTAGAAAAAAAAATCTGTTCTCTGGTAGAGGGACTGCAGGTTAGCCTTTGAAATTGAGTTCGCCTCATCTGAAATCAGCCTTGTGTATTAAAAATATGTATATTTCAAAGCTGTAGAGACTTGCTTGAGTTGAGAAACTAAGAATTACTGAAAACCCTGTATGCTAAGCATGTTCTGCTTTTCCACCTCATAGTACAGACCAAGCAGCTTATGAACTAACCATGTAGCCCCATACCCTCCAGTCCCTGGCAGCAGGGAGAAGCAAGCATACTGGACTTCTGTGGCAGTGGCTGTTTGGGAGCGGTGGAGCTGAAACTGACACACAGGAGGCAGGCTTTCCTTTAATGTCCATTAATCATAACTGAGGTTGTTTTAGAGGAAATTGATTTAAATGACTATGGAGACAAAAGCTGAAATTAGTGAACTGTTACAGACATGGATCAGAAGCCAGGACCAGCAAGGAGTCTGTCTGGGAGCCTATAGAGAAATGGGTCTGGAAGGGGGATAATTGGGGGCAGAAGAGAGAGGACAATGCATAAGATGGTGAGGAGAAGGAGCCAGGGGGTGGAAGTGACCTTTCCTAAAGAAATGTGATGTATGTGAAAACAGGTAGGTGCAACTTCCTTGAAAGGTAGATAGTCTGTCTTCAAAAATCCCTAAAGAAAACCTGACCCAAAGCTTTGTTACATCATTAGAAAACCTGCCATTAACTTTGGTGGCACATGGAACAGACTTTGTAACTGCTGTTTTCACAAGTGCTATACATGCTTTTATTTCTGCTCCTGATACAAGCAGTCATCAAATGAAGAAGCAAGTTAAATTTTTAAAAACAGATATCATAGAATCATAGAATGGTTTGGTTTGGAAGAAATGTTAAAGACCAGCTAGTTCCAACCCCCCTGACACAGGCAGAAACACTTCCTACTAGACCAGGTTGCTCAAAGCCCCATCCAGTCTGGCCTTGAACACTTCCAGGGATGGGGCATCCACAACTTACCTGGGCAACCTCTTCCAGTGCCTCACCACCCTCACAGTAAAGAATTTCGTCCTAATATCCAACCTAAATCTCCCCTCTTTCAGTTAAAAACTGTTACTCCTCATCCTATCACTACACTTCCTCATAAAGAGTCCTTCTCCACCTTTCCTGTAGGCCCCCTTTAGTTACTGGCAGGCTGCTTGAAGGTCTTCCCAGAGCCTTCTCTTCTCCAGGCTGAACAACACCAACTCTCTCAGACTGTCCTCATAGCATAGGTGCTCCAGCCCTCTGATCATCTTCATGGTCCTCCTCTGGACTCACTCCAACATGTTGGGGGCTCCAGAGCTGCATGCAGTACTCCAGGTGGTGTCTCACCAGTGTGGAGCAGAGGGGCAGAATCACCTCCCTCGACCTGCTGGCCATGTTTCTCTTGATGCAGACCAGGATACAGCTGGCTTTCTGGGCTGCGAGCATACATTGCTGACTCACATTGAGCTTCTCATTCACCAACAACCTCAAGTCCTTCTTGGCAGAGCTGCTCTCAATCCATGCTCCACCCAGCCTGTATTTGTGCTTGGGATTGACGCGACCCATGTGCAGGAAGTTGCACTTGGCCTGGTTGCACTTCAAGAGGTTTGCATGGGCCCACCTCTCAAGCCTGTCCAGGTCCTTCTGGATGGCAGCCCTTCCCTCCAGCTTTTCAACCACACCACACAGCTTGGCAAACTTGCTGGGGGTGCACTCAATCCCAACATCAATGACGCAGCAAAGACGCTAAACAGCACCAGTCCCAGTACCGACCCATGAGGAATGCCACTCGTCACTGATCTCCACTTTGACATCGAGCTGTTGATCAGAACTCTTTAAGTGTGGCCATCCAGCCAATATCTTATCCAGCGAGTGGCCCATCCATTGAATCCATATCTCTCCAGTTGAGAGACAAGGATGTCGTCCGGGACCTTGCTGAATCCTAGGTAGGTGATGTCAGTGGCTCTTCCCTTATCCAACAATGCTGTAACCCCACTGTAGAAGGCCACCAAATTTTTCAGGCATTATTTGCTCCTAGTGAAGCCATGTTCATTGTCACCAATCATGTCCTTATTTTTCATGTGCTTTAGTATAGTTTCCGGGAGCATATGCTTCATGATCTTGCCAGGACAGTAAAAACAGTAGTGAAAATGAAGTTGGGAAGCTAACACTTAATAAAACCAATCTAAGTATTTCAAGATGCTCGAGCCTACCTTAATAAATACATATTGCACATGTAACATTAAATTTTTTGACTCTCCATGCTGAAAAAAAATCATTAAAAGAACTGTAATTAATTGTTTTGCATGGAAATCAGTATGAAATCCAAGGTTTTTCAAAACTTGGAGTCAACTTAAGAATACTACCTTCAGTTGCTTTTCTTACGTGACATTAAGACCACAACAAAAGCTATCAAGTCCTGCAGGATTTAAAGCAAATATTGTATTTGATGGATTATTCTTCCTTGGATTATCTTTGTTTAAGGAGCCTAAGACTTTTGGATCATATAGCTTGCATTTTGTCAATTAAAGGGCCTCATTACAAGTCAATAAAAAGAATGTTCAATCATGGCTTATGCAAAATAAATAGGTTGTAGCCCACTGGTGTACTCCATTGCCAGTGTATCAATCACTCTTTTATGAACCTGGAGAAGGAGGGCATTCCATGAACACACAGAGAAAAGAAATGTGAAGAAGGGTGATTTAGAGTGCATCTTCATTTTGCAAAGTTACCTAGATTTGATCGAGTTAAAGAGTATGGGATGTTGCTTAAATTTCAGGTTACAGACTATTCAATATGATGGCTTTCAAATTCTGTCAATATAGGAAAATTTAATCTGGAAGTAAAAGCTCAAGGAGGAAGAAATGAAACAGAATTTAACCTCACCTATATTTCTATAAGCTATATACTCTCAAAGGTCATATGAAGCTCTGAGAAGGAGAAAGGTATCAGCTGAAAAACTTTATTCCGGAAAGTTGTCAGTTATAGTCTTTTACCTTGGAGAAACCTGCTCCACTTTCCTTTTCAGGGATCAGGAGAGGGGAAGTGGTATTTTTGTGATGTAATCACAAGCATGACTGGAAATGCAAGCAATTTAAAAGCTGTCATAACCAATGAGAATTCCTCATTTGTCTTCAAAAAGTTTCAGACCACACATCACTGTTGACACAAAATCACGATATGGCAGCATGCAATTCTGAGAATGCCATGGATGCTCTGACAACAAAATATGCAAGCACTGGCTTTGTTCATTGCCTTTGGCCAACCTTGGGTAAAATTGATTGTCTCCCTTTTACTCGCCATTGGCTAGAAAGCAGTTTAGAGATCAGACTGCTTTATTTTTTGACTTGGATATACCCTAAAGAAAAACCCAGGTACTTCACAGAGGGAAAGGTCTCATAAATGTGTCAAAGATTGACTGTCTGAATAAAGAGGAAAATGAACACAGAAGCCATTAAATATTGTTGCTATGCTGGAAACTAAAGCAGTTTAGACACTATCATAACGGCTATGTCTACAAACAATGTACAACAAAACCCTTTTGACCTCAGGTAGTCACTTCATGCTATGAAAAAAATAATACCTATCATCTAATTTCTAGATCCAGCTTGAACACATTCTAGTTATGGCTAGATTGATTTTGCCTCTGGAACTACACAATTTTGCCAGTGTGGTGATCACAGTGAAGGCTCAGTCTATACCTTCCATAAAGACTAAGCCTCAAGGCACGGGAGCTAAGCAACGAATGGCTGAGCAGTGAGGGGAAAATGTAGAACTCACATCTTAAGCTGTGCAACCAGAGGCTTCCCTAGCACCATTCTGCAGATATATTGGAGGATATAACTAATTTCAGCGCTGCTATCTAAGGAACAAATTGATAAAAGTGTAACCCCACCTGTTTTCATATTCAAGAGAGAAGAAAACCTATTACCAATTCCACTTTCAAACTAAGATGGATGGTGTGAAATTATTTTGAAAGTGTACTTTTTAGTCAAGTATGAGATTGGTCATGAACTAGCATTTAACAATGACTGAGCTTTATTAGAAGTTTGGCATCTCTGTTTTTTCCAGCATTCATGACTAATTCCACATTGCACTATTGAACAATAGGGACTGCCAAAAGCCGAATTTAATGTATACAAACTCAGCAAATAAATAAACTTAAAGCTGGTTTGCTATGACTGTGTTACAATAAGGATGAGGCAGGCTGTAAAGGTTTTATACACAGCCTTAGAATAAATGTGTTATTCACAAGTGAGCTGCCAGGTCATTTCTAGTAAGTGGCAATAGACTTTACACTTCAAGACACCCTAAAGAATTTGACAGATACAGCCCATTTTTCAGAGTTTGGTGCGGTTTTTTTGTTTTTCTTTTTAAGTGTTACTGTGCAGTTTGTCCTTTGCAATTATGCTAGAATAGCTTTACATAACAGTCTTCTAAAAACCAGGCTTAATAATATAAGACCAACTGTGTGAATGTTGAAAATGAATCAAGAAAAAGAATCTTTTAGAAACTTCTAAAGCTAATTTACCAAGGTCACCACTCTATCTATTCTGGAGGGGGTGGTGTTTTGTTTTCCTGTTAATTTGCCAGTTGTGGCTTTTATTTTGCTAAATTTTTTCAGAGCTATAATGTTTGTGATAAATTCACCAAACAGAAAAGAACTGCACATAATGACAGTGCAAAGACATCCTAGACACATTGCATATGCAACATATTCAAGGAATGCACCAAATCTACAGTGGATGTACGTTATTGTTCTGTACATTCCTATCAACTCTGATGCATTTTGAGCATTCAGTTAGTGCAAACACATAGACTAATTAACACCTCCCCAGTAAATCTGATGTGTTCTCATCATATTGAAACTATTACATGTGTGCAGTTTATTCTCATGTCCAAAAATCTTCTAGATACAGATTTTTATTTACCATGAGAATGAGAATGAGAATAGCTGTGAGAATACCATCTGAAATGGCCTTAGATCACAACGTTAGGAGTTTTTCCCCATTACCTGCCAGAACAGAAAGGACTGTCATCCCATATTTCTATAAAATATAATACCAAAACCTCCCATAGAACATTTGTATCTGTTACTGGTACAGATAAGCCATTGGAAGACATGAATGTGCTAAGCTGGAAGAAAGTGACAGGGCTTAGACTGATTCCTGTGACATACCTACAACATGCCCCAAGCCTTTGCATCTCTTCAGCCTCAACTAGTCAAGGGAAAAGCATATTTATGGATGCTCTTATTGATGTCCAAACCCACATCTTCAGCATTAGCCCTGAAATAAACATTGGTGTGGTGCTGGACTTTTGAACTAATAGGACTATAGGTTTAGCCAAACATCTTAGCATAATTTTGTCTGGTATTGTACATTGTTTATCTTATGTTTCAGCTGAGGTGAAAAAAAAAAAAAGCAAGAAGTATCTTTGCACTAAAAGGTAAATTTCTCTATGTGGTCACTGAAGAGGAAATACTTGTTTTCTAAATGCTACTGCTAAAGATAATCACTTAATGGTAAGAACTGAAGTGGTATTTCCAAAACCATATAACAAAACACATGTATAATACTCTGTATAACAGATATATGCTTGTGTGTGTATATGGAATTCCAATGAGCAGAATATCCTCCACATAATTTATTCTACGATTTTTAAAAGTCTATTAGTTCATCACTGCTACAAAGAAGCAAAACAAGTCCGTGATAAGTGTAGTTAAGTATTTCAGGGAAGACTAGCACAAGTGACTTAATTATACAGCTGAGGCATGAAATGGATCCGCAGTGATACACAGAAAAAAGTAACAGCCACAAAGTCTGCTCTCTCTGAAAAAAATCAGCATAATAAAGAGAAATGAATAATATTTTTCAACTTTAATTAAAATATTAATGGACTTCTTTAAGCATTACAATTGTTTAGAAGTGTTTTGAATGCCTCCATGACTTATCTGTATTTCATGAACCTCGTAAAAATTATGGCTGTTATTTAAAAATTATTACACTTTTTAAATGGTGCTTATTGCACTTTATTCAATTCTAGGAGAATCTAATTGATTCTTTGGCTTATTTTCTTATAGACTCTCTTCAAAGGCCTGTATCTCTATTAAAGAGAGAAGTCTAAATGATATTTTCTGGTAATTGAACTAGCTGCATACTAAACACTTTTATCTCTGTCTTAATACATTTCTTTCCTTCCCAAAAGCTGTAAGAGATAAGCGTGCCTGAAGTTTATGTGTAGCTCAAATAACAAATAAGGTAGATAAATGGAATGAGCTGAATAAGTGTAAAGAAATCTACTATGAAATTAAGATATAAATTGTAACTATGGAAACAGCCTTTGCAATTAAGAATAATTTAGGAAGTCATGGAAGATTTTTAATCAATATGTAAATTAACTGATGACTTTTTTAGAAAGGTATTAGAAGTTAACTCAATAAAATCCTTTAAAACTTTCTTAATGGCCTAAAGTGAAAACACACAAAGAAACAAAAAACCCACCTGGGCTCAAAACTCTTTGCAATTTTTCATGCATATAGGCATAAAACCCATGCCCTGTTTCACAACTTCTCCCATATATGTCACCAAATCCACAACATAAATTAAACCAAAATTATCTTCTGATATTTATAGACTAGTATTAGTACCTGGATCTTCACACACTTTTCTCTGATACTAGCATTTTTTACTAAGGGGTAGTAAAGCATTTTTACAAAGGAAAATAATGCTAATATTACTTTCTAAAAATGTGGTGGGATGCAGAAAGTAAAATATTCCAGCTCAGCCAGCAGGTGAGAGGCATGGCTGAGAAAAGATATTTTGTTTCTGGACTAGTCTACTGGTCTAGTTCATTGTCCGAGGAGCAAAATTATATGAAATCCCACTTAAAGCAGACTGCCTAGGTGAGCTCACTCCCAAGTGAGACCACAGACACCAGCTGGAGCAGGCCTGGGCCTTACGTGGTAACAACAAAAGAGTTACACTTCTTATTAATTTTTTTTTTTTTAACTACTTGCTTTTGACACATTGTCTTGCATTGGTTACCAGCTAGGGGTCACGTTGTTTCTTCAATGCAGCTTGAGCACAATACACTCCTACCAACAGCATGTCCCTGCGGAGAAATACACAAGTAACTTAAGTAAGCTGGCTGAGATGCTAGAGCCAGCGTAGCTTTGCAACATTTAAGTCCATACTGTTAAATCTCCACCTAGTAGTAGAGATCTTCAGTCCTTTGCACATGTTTTATTATGTACAGGCCGGTAAAATGCAGACTAATTTTTAGCCTGTTCTTTAAGGTTTTACTATACTTTAGATATATTGAAAAGGGCTATGAGTTTTCTGTGGCACTAGAAAATTGTGTGAGGAAGACCAAAATGGAAAACCTATATTCTGATAATAGATAAAAATAATCTATTGTATACAAAGCAGTTGACTTATGCACAGTTTTCATGCATACCTCAGGTGCAGTAAAAGAGATACAGACCTCCTCCAAATGACACACCTGTTATATATTCCCACTAGTATTTCCATGCATCTAGTAAATGTATCAGTAAAACTGCAGCCATGATAAAGAGTTGAAGCTCAAACTATAATCTTACAGCATTTCTGAAATTTTACATTGACAAAGTCTAACATAAAAGCAGACCAAAAGCCAAAACTTGCAAATATATAGGGACAGGTTACAGCTAGAAAGCATATCTTAATAAAATCAAAATTAAAAATGAGAGAACAGATACCTTGTAAGTATAATGTGCATTCTGCCCATTTGTTCATCGTATTCAGTTTCAGTTTATTTAAAATCACAAACACTAATTCATGCTGTTGTAATGAACAAAGCCTGCCTTGGTAGCTCATGCTATATTCTTTCTTTCAAGGCCAAGCTTCAGCTGTCACCCTCAGAAAAAAACATAGGCAATGCTCTAACTAGACCTCAAAGAGTTTGGAGCTTTAATCCATTGTTGTTTTTTTTTTAATGCTGCTATATATTTCCCTTTCTCTTCCACTGAACTTAAAAAAACTTCGAAAAGTTCAAAATCTGATCAAGCTAAACAAAATGTAAGTAATTCGTGTACTTTTTTTTTTTTTTTTTTTTAATTAAGATAGGTATCCACCCAAAGCTACTTAAAGAGCAATTATGGGACACAAAGTACTTATTTGGCAAAGAACCATCCGTGGGTGTCCATAGGTCAGTTTAACCTAGCATTCAGCTGCTCCAGTTGTAGAAATGACCAATGGCATTAAAGTGTCTGAGGACTAAAGGTCTATGAGTAAGATGCAAAAGCCCACCAGCAATACGCCTGAGTTTTGCAAAGAGCTGCTCCTTTTGATGGCTCAACCACCCTGTAAGAGTAACTATGTAGTCTACAAAGACCAGTGCAATAGTCAGAAGGAGAAAGCTTGCCCATTAAATGTCCTTATCTCTTTATACAAACGGCCAACAGAGGGAAGATGAACATGTTAAAAAGCATATTGATTTCCCACATATAACATCACCTTGAAATTTTTAGAAGAAAATAGCCAAGCCAGGAAGTCTAGGGAAATACACTGCCAGAAAAGACTCCTATTATTCCAGATGGTAAGAGAGAGGTACCCTGGTTGCTCAAAACAATGAAAAGTCCTAGCAAATGAAAAGCATGTGAGGGAAACTGCAGACATTTTTCAAAAATCTAATTTGCCATCAGCCTAGATGGAAAAAAAAATCTGGATTGGTTTCAAAGTAAACACTGTAGAGTTCAATATCTTATTATTTTCTCAGCCACTTCTCCATTGTTGTTAACAATTTAACTCTTATTTTAAGTATAACAACTTTTTAAACAACTAAAAAGTGGTAAACAATATTTTTCAACATTACTAAAGACAACCAAGATATTATGGTCCAACTTTTTTGTAAACTTAAGAGTTAGCTACAAAGGGTAGCAAAAACCAGAACTCCACAATATGAAAACAGAAATAAGACAAATTATAATAAACAACAACAAAAAAAAATCCTCAACAGAAGCCAGGTGAAACAAATCAGTTAACCAAAAGAAGATCTGCGTGTATGCAAACACTGATTAGCCAAGAAAAAGCAAAGACTTATAAAGTTCTGCTTCGTTTATGAAGAGTCAAAGGAGAAGGACTTTCTCTCTGCCATTTTCCGTGGAGCTCTCTCCAAGATGAAGATGACACTAACCTTTCTTCTACTTTTCTAGAGTTCTTGCTGTTGTCAATGATAAACGCTGAACAATTATTGTAAAGAATTTTGCAAATAGCAACATAATAAAAGTATTTCTCCACTGATTTAAAGAGATTAGATCAACTTGCTCCAAACCATTCAGACTCCCGGCTTCAGGGCCTGAGGTGGAGTTGCCCTAGCTTTTCTTTTAAGCAGCGTATCAAAAGCTCCCACTTCACTTTTACTGCAGGCAGTGATTTTTTAGAGGGTAAGATTTTAGAAGATGATGACTTACCACAGGAAGTAATTAAACGGCTGAAACTGAGACTATCAGAGTCTTAATGAGAGCGAGACAGACTGAACAGAAAAACTGGAAATCAAACTCTATCCTTTGATCACTGTGTCTTTGCAGGGTAGGTCTTTTATCCAGTCCTCTCTGCTTGCAGCACACTCCCTCTGGTTACCACATATAATGTGCTGCCTGCTGCAAAATCATTTCCATAACTCTCCCTGACAGGTCCACATCAGTCTGTTCATCCATCTGTCTGACCCTGCGTTCCCAAAGCCCTCGGAGCTGATCCTACTCAGTTTCTTTCAGGGAAAGGCACCTTCCCGTAAGTTTTTGCCATGCTGAAACGAGGGTGACACTGACACTTTTTTCTTTCTGTTTTCCACCAGTCCACATCATTTAAGGGAGGCAACACTTCAAACAGCAAACCAGAGTTAAATGATGTTTCTCATACTCTCCCCCATTTGTTTTCGGCATGACTAGATCTAAACATCAGTAAGATCTTTGCAGGCTTCAAGCAAGTGCTTGTGTTCAGTTCCAGATTTCAACTCTGTTACTTAGACCTACAGAAAAGAGTGTTTTACTGCATAAAACTCTTGATGTAGCAATATATTTCGGGAACAGCAGCACTGTCTATAAAGGTCATACTTTGCCAGGTGCCATTAGTTTTATGATATCTCTTACGCCATTCTGCAACTGAAAAGTTGGAAAGTCTGAAACTTCCACATAAAACAAAGCCAATGCTCATGAAGATTTTCTCAGACAGACATACTCCTACTCACTCCCATTCTCTCTTCTAGAGGTTTGCACAAATAGGCTTTCATTCTCACGCACACTTTGAGCATCCACATTGAAAGCTGAACCTCAGCCAGGTTATATTTTTACGCTATTTGTCATTTGCTCACCTAAAGTATTTCAGCCATTTACTTAGAAAATAAAAAAGCTAGCTCATCATAAACTATTTTACAGTGATGGTTCACAATTTGACAGCACCCTACAGATTGAATAGTACTTGCCTGCATTACCACTCAAACACTTTGCATGGATAATCTATTCAGACCAGATGTAAAAGCATGTTCTTCTCTCTCATAAACACAGCTTCCTTTCCCTTTCTAATCATTACATGCTTTTTATTCCAACTTAAAGCCCAGAAAACCACTATTTCTTCCAGAAATATTTCTCTTTTTTTTTTCTGAAAACATATTACTGCATGAGCAAGTTTTGGCTATTAAGTAAACTAACACTGTCAGAAGTGACCTTATTGAGCTTCTCTTATCAGTGATCAAAAGCAGGAGGAAAAGCCAGACAACATTTATGCCCCTCTTTATAAAGTTTTCTTGGAAACTGGGCAGTAAAACACATAGCACAAATGTGAAATTTTTGTCTGGAGAACATGCCTTGGACTTCAGACTGAATAAAGAGAGATACACTTTATGCCCATTGTATCTCTTATGCTCCAAAATACAGTAATAACCTGCCAGACATTTTGACATCTGCTCTGTCTTCTGACGGCATGTGTGATTCCAGACATTCCTTTTTCAGGAAGAATCAAGTAACAATGTTTAGTAAATAGCCTGTCTTAACCATAACTCTTAAATTGCATTTTCCTGGGTGATCAGTATGTTACTTTTTTAGCTGGGGAAGTTGTGCTTTAGTACTGGAAGTCTTTGCTTAGGAATAGAGCACTAACTCCTGTATAAGTGAAACTCACAATGAAGTTACGGTAGTGAAAACCCCTTGTGAACTGTGACATCATAGCCTCCCTGTGATGAAAGGTCTGATCCAAAATGCCAGTAACAGTAATTCAGAAACTTTTACTGTACCCTTCCATGTTTCCTGTAATTAAAGGGAATAGGAAAGCCATAATATTTTAATTTTTTTCTGATTTGGGTTTATAGTAATTTCATTCTCTTTTTAGGAGTAAATAAAATAATACACAAAGAGTAAATCACTATTACAGAATGACAAAGAAAGTATCTGACGCATTAGAGATTTTTCTGGAGAAACTACTATGCATGCAGACAATTGTATTTTCACTCTGTTATAAAACATTTGATTTTTTTGATCCAAATATGAATTTAATTGGACTAACTGTTCAATTATCTTGGAAACTTTATTGCAAGGATGCATATAAAAGTGCAGATCCCAATAGCTGCTTATGCCTGCCTACAAGAAAGTGCACGCTTTAAGATAATTACATTTATTATTTCGTAAATTCAGTTTTAGCTCTCCAAATTATTTTTTTTCCTGAATTTTTTAATCTCTGAAAGTAATCAGAGTGTAAACATGTTATTTGAGAGCAAAAAATATGTTAGTGCCTAGTAGAGTAAAACATTGCCTTGAATAAATAAGGATCCTTTAACCATTATGTTTCACGCATTTTTTGCATTATGACAAGGAGGAATGCTACAGCTTCTGCATTGTTTCTCATCATATCACCAGAATCTGTGACAATTCCTATGAATTCTAACAACGCAGATCTTATGATTCAATGTTATGTAAAGGAAACAGGACCACAGAGGGATTCTCATCACTATTGCTATATCACTGAATGGTCATTCATTCACTTGTAGCACAATCAGAAGAACAGTATTTGTTTTCACCAGAACAAGTAAAATGGAGTGGTGGGGTGCTATCCATCATTTATAGAAAGAGTATAAACCTTACACTTTTATTAGCAAATACTGAACTAAAAGGGTTGAGAAATACTGCACAGTGATTCAAAAAGGAAAAAAAAAAAAAAGCTTTTCTCTGCTAAGCAAACAACTTTGTTCTCGAGCAGTCTTTGTTAATAATCAGTAGAAGTCATTCTTGCTTCTTGTGCCCACTAATCAATGAACTTTCAGTCATTTCAGCTAAATCAGACGTTATGGTGTTCATACGCTAAAATCCATTATCTTGAGAGAGATCGTTTGTCTAAGAACTGAGTGTATTTGTAAATCACTATTCTGTCACTCTTGGTGGTGTTCATGAAGGATTGGATTCGCAGCAGCACAATGAGGAAGTCTGAGCATTTTCATATGCTAACCTAAAGTGAAAGAGGGAATGTCCGTGTCAGTCTGCTACCGCTTTCACTCTAAAACTTCATTAAAACATTAAAATGAGACTAGCGTTAGTCAGTAATTTGTAGATCATGCAATTGGAAGATGTTTCAAAGGTAGTAGACTTTCAATGGGTTAATCAACAAGGATATGAGTAGGAGAATATTCCAAATTATTTCTAAACATATTTCATATAGTCTTTTGCTTGGGGGGGACCTTCTGGCTGCTCCTATAGAAGGATTGTTTACATGTTCAAAAAAAGAAAACTCACAAATGTTTACTGTGTTCCTTGACATCTAAACTCAAATGTGCAGCAACTGAATGTTTATGAGATGCAATTAATCAACAGTGGATGTTCTCACGTTTATAATGGATTAAACACTGTAAGGTCTAATTAGCCTATGCTTAAACAACATGAAATTATAAATAGCAATCACATTTCTTAATTTACCTATCCTACAATTTTCACTCTAATTTCAGGAAAAAAAACCCACAGCATTATTAAGTTGTAGATAGAAAGAGGATAAGCACAGCAGAATGTTACACAGGGAATGGAAAATTTGAATACATTTGTCAAACACACCATGTAGACATATTTCAGCAAAAACATTGGTATATCTCCAGCTTTTTAATACTTTTTCCTCTGTATGGGAAACAAATGAGGTGGGGGAGAAAATAGATATAGACCTTCATATTAAAGGCAACAGAAACACAAAGCAGTTTTCAAATATTTTTTCTCCCTCTGTTTTAATATTTAATGGGTTACAATTGTAGAAAAGCTTAGAAACAAACATCTTCAGCTACTCCACCTCTCCAGAAGTATCATCTCACCACCAGCTGAAGAGGCTGAAGGGACAAGTATGTGAGAGGTACCCTAAATCCATGAGAAAGTATTTGATGAAGTGCAATTTCCCCCCCTGGCAGAGATGACTATACTGTAGTCACTGAGACATTCTCCCTTATTTAAAATTCTTTAACACTACATGTCAAAAAAGAACCAATACAACATATTATAACAGTAAGAGCTAAAGGGAAAACACTGTTTGTTTCCTGTGCTTTGCTTTCTCACTTTTCAATAACACCAAAATTCACAAGAAGGAAATATACTGCTTTGAAAGCAACAGCAAAAGATATAAAAAGTATTTGTTCAGTGCCTTAATCTTGAGTTAAGTGGAAAAGGATAAGGGACATTGACTAGTTTATCAGTCACAGTTTATCCCAGTGTCTAGTTTTCCTTTGAAGAAAAATTCTACTGACACCTTCGTCCTCTCATCTGTCATTCCACGCGTCTGATGTCTGTGGAAGCAATTACCAGTTGTAAAGCAATCAACTAATAAGATAATATTCAATGATATAAATTTCTGTTATCTTCAAATGTAGAGTGATGTCTGATTTCACAAATATGCAGCTAGTCTCTGAGATTCTTTTGGTAGATATTCTGCTCCTCTGAAAGATGGGTAAATCACTAGAGGCTTGATTTTTAAAAGTGCTGACACATGCACTTCTCAGGAACTTAAAACCAGGAATCAGGGGAACAAAACTGCAGCAGTCGAAGCAGGAGGAAATAACCTCATTAATAAAATAATAAATGAGTAAGAGAAGGAACAAGAAAAAGGGCCTACAAGTTCTTGTGATCTCTCTGCTGTAGTCACTTTTGACAGTTAAAGTAGCATGAAGAAAATGGAGGACACAGATGAAATTTGGAAAGTTCCATTCACAACTGATTAGGTCTCAAGAAACAGTTTGCCTAAACCCTTTTACTCATTAAAGTTCACAGATAAGGGAACCGTCTTGTATGGATGATGTCTTATTAAGGTAACAAAGGCCCAACCAAGTGATGGATAATTCCATTTTGTATTTGGATAGTCCTACACTCCCTGCCATTACATATTTACAAAGACGGTGATTTTTCTAGCTAAAAACAGGAGCTTTTAGTATAGCTACAGATAATATTATTAGAAGGATGTTTTTATATTCTAACATTAAAAATCATAACGCTGTATGGAAACAGAGATAAGGAATATCTTACAACTTAAAAGAAGTTAGCAACTGCAGCAACATTCCTTTGACTAACTTATGTAAATGAAGCACGCATGAGATGTAGGTTAAAGGCAGTGTAAGAGACTTCTCACATGGCAGAGATTGTATTTACAATGGATGCATTAACAGTCCCTGTCCCATATCTTTTTTCTGACTTCACTTCCCTTCCTCCGCAAAGTTAGGATTAAAAATAGAGAATATATAATAGAGTAATATGGAGAACTCTGTCAGTATATAGTCTACCAAAGAAGATAAATTCTCAGGACCTTAGAGGACAGGGTGTTCAAAGCCAACAGAAGTAGAAACTACATTCTTACATACTGGAAAATGCTTATCTTGATACACAACACATTCTATGTAACTAAATAAGCTGCAGCTGCCCACCGCCACTGTCCAAGTAAAGGGACAAAGTAAAATAACACAATTGCTCCTTGTCATCTCTCAAAAAAATGGTCTTATTATAACTGTTATCTATCAGCTTTGTTTCTTAACAATCACAGAATCATCTAAAATTCAAACCCTAGATTCTTAGCTGTCTGATATTTCCTTTTTTGATTATTTTATTGCTTTAATGGTGTAATGAGCCTAAAAACCCCTGATTTTTTTCCTTCCCAACCGAAAGTTTAAACTTGCCTAACTTACAGGAAAACTGCAAAGCCAAGGTCAACTGTAGCCATCTGCTTTCTAAACAACATTTATTTGGATGATGGAAGTGAAAAATGCAACTCAGCAAATTCATGTAATTTCTTAGTATTAGAACGAAAACACATATCATCAATGGAATTACACTTTTATTACAGCCTAATGGTTGTTGTTAGCACAGGATGCATAAGTGGCAGTCCCACTGTTCTCTGGGAATTATTCTTCCACCCTCCCCTCCTGAAAAGATCTCCAAAACAAAACCAAAAACACATTGTTACCTCCTCTAATGACCCTCTGCCACCATACTGGATATTTGACTCACTTAATTCCCATGCAGACTTTCACATCCTATTCTGCAACAAAAAACAGTGTACAGGAATTGGGAACTGCTATAGTAAAGTGGTTGTTTACTCTACTCCCATTGACTGACTCCATGATGTGAAAACAACTACAAATTACCTCTGTTTTACTACCTTTGGCCATACCAAGGCAAAACACAAAGGTCTGTGCATAAATGGGATATTTCACATTCAGTTTCATGAAGCGTTTCCTAAACATCAAGCTGCCTTTTTCTGGATCATCTGTGGCAACTTTAAGGAGGGACACATATACCAATATTTGAAGTATAATTACTCTTATTGGAGTGGAGGGGACAGTTAAGGGTTTGTGTATTGATATGTACCCTCTGGATACAAGTAAAGCAGGTGGCATTGTCCTGGCAAATACACATAAACCATCAGGAAATACCCCGGGGAAAAAATGCTGCCCATGGATGAATAACTTAGCATCTGTTCACACATTATTCACCATGGAGTAAGGCAATTTGCACAGAATATTTTAATATTCACTATTCTCAGCAAAGGATTTAGTTATGCTGGTCCACATTACGTTCTCCAGAAGTGTACTCAGGGCAAGCTGGAGGATGTGCAAGAGTGTTTTGTCACAAAAGAAATCATATTCTTTCATGCCCCAAGCATTGATCGTGGGGGACATTACAACTAAAACCAGTTTCATTCCTTTAGGCTAGCTGAATGCATTCCTATAATAGGCAAATATTTAGTTCAACCATTAGGTAGGTGTGTGCAGTAGCAGAAAGTGGCAATGCGTAGTCCTAGCAAAATGAAGAAAATCTAGGCTGATATACCTACAAAATATTTGTTCTGCCCTCTGACTCAGAGTAAATGTAAAGTTATCTCTGCAGTCAGAAAGTAAGAAAGTGGATACAGCAGGCCCTGGGGACTTCCAGTTCCTTATTGTAATTCTACTTTTGTTATAATTCTTCACTAGATACCAGTAACCATTAATTACTATACAACAATTTTAAGAGAGCTGAGACAATAAAAGCATTGTCATGATAAAGAATTTGAAAGTCAGGGAGATATTTTCTGCAAATAAATGAAGCAACAGACGTGGCTACAATAGTGCCAGTAATATTTTGCAGCTACAAGGTTTATCCAAGTAGCAAATGAGAAAACCAGACATTCTCTGAGATGAAAAGAATCACCTACTTTCTCTCATTATGAAGTCTCTCAGTCATGTTGAATTATCTTTTTTAACGGTATCGTGGATATTATTCTTACAGGAACCCATATCATTCTTTATTCAGAATAAAGGATTTGTTGGACAGTGACCTGAAAGGTTCACTTCCTCTAGAGGCTGAATTTTCCTTTCTTAACTCACTCCACCCCTGTTCGGGCTAGGAACGGGAAATGTAGATTGCAGTCTGACCTTTGAGCCTCTGCAGGCAGAGCAGCATGCTGACAAGAGCAACAGCCTGGCTCTTCTCCATCAGTAAATGATGGCTCATCAGCACAGCTCCAACATGATGAGTTACTGTAGCATGCCATTTTATTGCAAAGAACTCTTTCATGGTTCAACTAACTGTTGTTTTTCTCTGTTGAGCACTAGTATTCCTATTCCTTAGAAAACTGGGTTCAGCCGCTTATTCATCCATCGCCTGCTAATATAAACTCTGGTAAGTCCCTTTACTTCTCTGTCAGTCAGAACCTCTCTTGTAAAATGAGGATAATAGCTCTGATTTATTTCCAGGGTTTTGAAGGAGTAACTATTGTGAGGAATGTTCAGATATTTTCGTACCATGAAAGAACCTAAGTCAGCTGGGTATTCAGTGTGACTTTGTAATAAAAGTCTGTGACTAAATAACAAAAGTCATCTAGTGTCTTGTTTTTGTAGGAAATTAATGATTTACAAGTTCTTCAACCTACAACCATTACCTTCAATATTTAAGAGATAATCTATTACGGCTCAGGTATAAGCTAACATTGTGGAAAGAAACTTAACTTTCCCCTCAGTTGCTGAGGAATGTTTAATTGGTTCAGTTTCAAAAGATTATTTCTTTCTTATCTTACCTGACAAAAACTAAGATAAAGGGAGGGCAAGAAAGGAATGGCAGAGTGTCAAGAAACTAATGGCAAACCTGAAGAAATTGCATAATTCAAATTTTCTTCTGTTGAATTGTCTCTTTTCTTGGATGTACTTGTTAAGCTTACCAGTTTTGTAGAACACACACCAACATCCACTGACAGAATCTTGCTTGGAAATCCTCTCAATGAAAACACAGATATTATCAGTAAGAATGTTACTTTATATCATTTCAAAGGGCTCTACAAATGCTCAAATTACCTTTAAGGTGTATTAAAATCAAGCACAGAACCTTGTTAATGTGGCTATATAGTCACTGGATAAGAGACAGCTCGTGAAGGTCTCTCTGCACCTGTCTGCAGAAGCATCTCACTATTCAACTTAGAAATAGCATTCAAAAATGAAACTAATTCACTGCAGGAAGTTTCCTTCCATGTTGTTGAGACTGGAAGGACCAATAGACAGCAAGAGCATGGAGACGGTATACAGAAATCATGAGACCCAGGGTAGCGAAGACAAACTCTCTGCCTTCAGCAGAGTGAAAGATTTATTTTCAAAGATTTCTATTCATTAACGACAAGAAATACAATCAAGGTGGAACAAGATTGTTTGAATAAAGATCTTGTGCAGGACAAGGGAGAGATTAAAAACATAGGAGAAAGCTCAACTGTTTATTATTCTTACTTTTGAAATCAATGCTTGCATGCAAAAAAGAAAATACTTAGCAGTCTTGAAGTTGTCATGAAGCTGGTTCAGTCACATGCTATTCTCAGATCCCATTATATTCAAGAACAGAATGATTTCCCAAACCTTTCCATTTGGTAATTTTATGGTTATAATTTTTTTTATCACAGAAAAGAGAGTGATTCATAGTCAGCGTTTCAGCCATTGCTTTATGTTGGAGATTGCTTGCTTCTTTGACAAATAAGTTAATAAAATTGGAGTGAGGGATGAACTGAACCCATTCGTGAGCCTATTTAAAAGTTATTGCTTATCCTTTTAGATGGCCTTCCCATGTATTATGAATAATTTCAAGCATTGTATACATGCCATGCGCATCAATTTATTTGAGAGCCAGGGAGGCTTGAACTAAGTATGATGCAGGACCATAGAAACCAGAGACCCAGTACGTGACACAGCACAGGCCATAAAGTTCTGAGCATTACCCACTGCATTGCTTTGAAAGCTGGCACAGATGGAGAAATTTGCAATAGTTACTAGAAGGATTCATCCAGTATTTTCCATAAACAAAACAAACAAGAATAAAACCACAAGTGTATATCTAGATTCCAGTCACCTTCTTACTTTGTCCTATTTTCTACAACTGAATAACCATTCCTTAAAGCAACATTAATATTAAGTTGTGCAGAAGATACTCTCCAGGTTATTGCTTCCATTTCAAGTCCAAATTTTAAAAGCACAAAAGTCACCAACACTGATGAGCTTCAGTTTAAGGCTGAATACAGTGAAGATGCAGCAATCTGTAGCGTCCTTGGCTGTAGTGAACATGAAGAGCCAGATGAAGATCCCCAAGGGAAAGAGAGAATAGAGTTGCAGAGCCCAGACCTCAGGCATCAAGCAAGCAGCCTGCAGCTTGCTCAGGGAGCAGGCAGATGGGGTCATACAGGAGTAGCTCTGAAGGGCAAAGAAGGTAAGGGGACCTGAGAGGTGTTATGTGCAGCATCCTCCAAAAGTTCCAAAATAGCCAGTCCAGACTAATACTCAGAAAAATATATCCAATCTGATATTATAACTGGTCTGAACATACTGCTTTAAATTTATGACTGTTGTCTCTCTTTTTCCTGCACTAGAGAACTTAGATTTGTTTTTTTCAATAACTTTCCCTGAAACCACCTCTTCTCCAGGCTGAACAAGCCCTGGTCCCTCAGTCTCTCCTTAAAGGGCAAGTGCTCCAGCCCCTCACCAGCTGGCAGGTCCCTCCCTCAACTTAGTCCAGTTTATTAACATTTTTTTCTTTCGAGGTGCCTGAAATGTGACACAATATTCCAGAAGCAGTCTAAAAAGTGCTAAAAATGGACACTAAAACTTTCCTCAACCTACTAGCTGTGCTTCTATTAATATAGCCCAGATGTTAAGGCACTGTGTTTTTTTGATGTTTCAAGTGAATTATTTGCTCACACAGTATCAGTGAAATAATGCATTCCATCATTCAGAGAATGTTTATTATGATTGCTAGCAATAGCAGCCCCAGAGGACTCTATCAAAGGACTATTAGAATTTGAAATGATCTGAAACTGGAAACACAGTATACAAAAGTAAATTGAATTTTTTTTTTTTTTTGAGATGAAAATGAGATTTTTGTCACATGCTAGAAGTAGTATCAATCACAGGGACAAAACCCATAGATTTTCCAGGGAAGCTGAGACCTGTGAATCAGCAAGGGATACTGTCTCCTAATTAAAAATCGCTCATATAGTAAGTCATAAACTGGACGCAGCCATATCCTCCTGAATTAAAGTTTAAAAAGCCACTTTCAGCACTGAGTAAACAACACAAGGATATCAAGGTCATAATTGGTGGTATTACAAATGGAACTGAGGGGAAAGTTATTACACTTAAACAGGAATGGTCAAGTTTGCAAATATGGAGCAGGGAAGTTAAAAAGAACACAGGCATTCCAGGGGGTCACCAACTGAACTTAAGCTAATGCTGAAAAAAAGTAAATATCATATGGGATGTATAACTTGAGTGTGGATATCAGATGTTGGAAATTTCTTTTCTTAGCACTGGTCAGAATCCAGCTGAAATACAGTCTCTAGGTTAGGGTAACATACTTGAAGAAAAATAAGAGCCAGTTGTGCCAAATATCAAGAGCAGTAGTAACAGAAAAAAAAAGTCTAGTTTCTGTCTAGCTGTTAGGAAAAAAAACCCATAATGATGAAACTCGAATTCTGTGGAATAATTTGCCTGGAAATGTTCTGGAATTTCTGCTGTTGGTGAGATGGCCCCAGGAAGCATCTGTTGGAAACAATGATGAAGTGAAAATGAAGAAGTGAAAATGATGAAGTGAAAAAAAACAAAACACAACAAAACAAAACAAAAAACAGATGAGCTTTTGAACACACATGAATTCCTTTCATTCCTCCTCTGCTTGGGAGGCCTTGGCCAACTTCAGAACTTATGGGGAAAAAAAGCTTGAAATAGCCTCAGCAGCTGCTCTCCCTGCCTCTGCCTGGGGCAGTGACTAAGATCTGATGCCCTTGTGTTTGGCCCCTGCCTGGGCTAGGCTGTGGTTGCATTGCCACTGCATCTGCACCCCATCTTGTATCTCCTTGATCCAGACCTGCACCCTGCTGGCTTGACTTTCCGGGTTGACTTTCAGCCTGCCTCATCACTATGGAATTGCTGGGTGCTTGCTTGGAACAGACTTCTTATGCTTCAGTCTTTCTCCAGGAAACTTCTGCCATCTCTTTTCTCCACATGCCATGTACTTAAGCCTCTAAAGGAGCTCTATCACCGTGTTAGTCACAAAGTAACTCTATGGAAAAGCAGAGCGTGCCACAAACAGTTCCTATTCAGTTTCTAGACCAATTTTTATTTTCTTGTTTCTCTGAGAATTTAAAAGAGGTTAAGAACCTTGGACTTTCTGCTTTTAACACCAGCCTTCTACCTACCCAGTACAGGAAGTTAGGAATGGGTGAAACAGCGTGTGGATTAGTTCACTATTGCTCCCAAGGAGCCACTGTACACTCTTTTGGTATGCACAGACCACGCCTGCCTCATACTTGTAAAAATATACCTCCCAGCATGGTGTTCACAGTCTACTGATTTTCACTGTCTAGGAAACAGTGCAATCTGCTCAGGTCATTCTGGCTCCAATGCTTCCTGTAATTAGGGTAGCTCATTACAAGCTAGACCAAGTATTCCTACATTACATTGCAGTCTGAGCTCTAAATATGTCCTTAGTGGGTTCGGTTACCTACAAAATATTAGTGCACATTTTGTGCTGGTAAGAAATAGCTAAGAGTACACAGGGAACCAGTGCATGGCAGCCAGAACACAGTATATTTACACTATTAATGTATGTCCCCAAGTCTACCTTGGCTTCTTATTGTAGACAAGTTCTTAGTAAGGATAATAGCATTGTCCTTGGGGTTTCTGCTGGTCATCATGCATAGTTACATCCTCCCTGCTGATTTAGTTGCACACAGCAGTTCTGTTAGCCTCTGAATAAAACTGAATTAACTGTATTTTACCCCAATCATCGCATGGATTTTTTTTTTCTGACACGGGCTATGTTATTGGACCATGTATTTGAGGACTACCCCTTAAATTTTATTTATAAGTCTATGTGTGAAAGAGGGCAATATTACAATTAAACACTTATATTTGAGGACCCAAGTTAGCTCTTATGGTACCATACTTAATAGAAATAGTCTTAAAAATTAGTAAAAGGCTGATCTTTTAATAATTCATTATATACTTTCTTTGCCTTATTTGTATGTGACTGTGTTTGTACTATGCACACAATTCTGAAGATTAGATATTTATTCGGGCTCATTAACAGAGACAAACGACAGAATTGTTTTACTGAACTGTCAGTAGTTTATTTTAAAAAACCCTACAGAATTGAATGAAGAATAATCTCTTCATGAAAACAGTATTTTAATTCATCTTCTAGGGAATCATCTTATAATAGCTTATAGCATATTGACAGAAAGAGCAGAAGAATAAATCCTCTTCACAGAAATACATATCTTTATATAGCAATGATGGTAGTTTAATTTCTGGTGAAAACATCAATTACATTGGTTTGTGCAATATAAAAGTTCTTGGTTCTCAGATATTAACATTAAATCTACAAGTGTCCAGCATATGCAAACTCTCTCCCTTATTATCTGTAGAAATTTCAAAGTCAATTGACTTACTAAAGTTTTAACTGAGTTAATATATTACCACCATGCAAATACATTTTGGCACCTGTAACAGCTCAAGTCATAAGACACAAAAAGATATCTTCCCTTGTCAAACATTGTGCATTGAACAAACCATATGAAATGCTCCCAGAATTAAAATGAATTTTATTGCATTAAGACACAACGTTCCATAGCCATCAGTTATTGAATTCAACATTGTTCTCCAATTGATAAGAAAGAGTTACCCTCCTTGTACAGGTCAGGAATTGCCATTCTGTAGCTACAGAATTAAAATAGCTGTATCTTTTTGGTGTCTGTATCTATAAATTTATGAATACATATTCCAGCTAATCTAAGTGTCTAATTCTGAAATTTTTGCTTTCAGTGTAGCAAGTGTATATTATTTTAAAAGTTTTTCATTTGCTATTGTGGTTGTAAGCATTTGAGCTTAGGTTCCAGACCTTTATATTCTGCTCAAAATTAGGTTTTTAAGAGTTCTCAATAAAACTTTCTGAGCATTTCATATTTTATCACTAAATCTCAAGACAGAGCTGGAAATTTAAGCACTGTCTTCAAACATGCAAAGTACATTTTCAAAGTGTTTTCTAAGAATTCATCTATACACCTTGTACGAGTTGCTGAATTGTTGTATATTCCCAAGTAGGTCTCTGAAAAAGCCTTGCACAAATCATTTTAGCAACTGTGGCACAGGTAGAACCCGGGAAGCATGTGAACTCCAAAGACTGTTATACTGCAATAGACACCATGGACATAAGGAACATGTAATTCAGAAAGAGCTCTGTTAGTACTAAAAGCATGATGCAGCTTTGGAAACTTGACTCACTCCATGTAAATAATACAAGCTACCTTGAGAAAGTGCATTGGACTGTGTACCTGCCCAGTTCATAACCTTGATTGTTTTGGCTCAAGAAGAAATGCAAATAAAGGGAAGAAAAAGGGCTAAAGAATCACAGAATCACAGAATCACAGAATCACAGAATCACAGAATCTTAGTGGTTGGAAGGGACCTTTGAGATCATCAAGTCCAACCACATAAAAAAAAAACCAAAACACACATAAAAAAAAAGCACCCACCAACTAAACTCCACACCCACAACCCCACACACAACACCCCACCACAAACCAATAATCTTGGGCACTAGAGCATGCCCTGAAGAGCCATGTCTACACGTTTCTTAAATACCTCCAGGGATGGTGATTCCACCACCTCCCTGGGCAGGCTGTTCCAGTGCCTGACCACTCTTTCAGTAAAGTAATTCTTCCTAATATCTAATCTAAATCTCCCTTGCCGCAGCTTCATACCATTTCCTCTGGTCCTGTCATTATTCACCTGGGAGAAGAGGCCAACCCCTGCCTCTCTACAGTTTCCTTTCAGGTAGTTGTAGAGGGCAATGAGGTCTCCCCTCAGCCTCCTCTTCTCCAAGCTAAACATGCCCAGTTCCCTCAGCCTCTCCTCATAGGACTTGTTCTCCAGACCCCTCACCAGCTTGGTGGCTCTCCTCTGGACACGCTCCAGCACTTCAATGTCTTTCCTGTAGTGAGGGGCCCAAAACTGAACACAGTACTCGAGGTGAGGCCTCACCAGGGCCGAGTACAGAGGCATGATGACTTCCCTAATCCTGCTGGCCACGCTATTCCTGATACAAGCCAGGATGCTATTGGCCTTCTTGGCCACCTGGGCACACTGCTGGCTCATGTTAAGCTGGCTGTCCACTAACACTCCCAGGTCCTTTTCTGCCGGGCAGCTTTCCAGCCACTCAGCCCCAAGCCTGTAGCATTGATTGGGGTTGTTGTGATCGAAATGCAGGACCCAGCACTTGACCTTATTAAACCTCATCCCATTGGCCTTGGCCCATTGATCCAGCCTGTCTAGATCCCTCTGTAAAGCCTTCCGACCCTCAAGCAGATCAACTCTCCCACCTAGTTTGGTGTCATCTGCAAACTTACTGAGGGTGTATTCAATCCCCTTGACTAGATCATCAATAAAGATATTGAACAAGACTGGCCCCAAAACCGAGCCCTGAGGGACACCACTGATGACCGGCCGCCAACCAGATTTTGCTCCATTTATCACAACTCGTTGGGCACGGCCATCCAGCCAGTTTTTTATCCAGCGGAGGGTACACTTGTCTATGCCATGATTCTCCAGTTTCTCCAGGAGAATGCCGTGGGGGACGGTGTCGGAGGCCTTACCAAAGTCCAGGTAGACAACATCCACAGCCTTCCCCTCATCGAGAAAGCGGGTCACATGGTCATAGAAAGAGATCAAGTTGGTCAGGCAGGACCTCCCTTTCATAAACCCATGCTGGCTGGCCCTGATCCCTTGGCTGCCCTTCCCTTGCCTTGAGAGCTCACTCAGGATGATCCTCTCCATGATCTTTCCCGGTACCGAGGTCAGGCTGACAGGCCTGTAGTTTCCGGGATCCTCCTTCCGGCCCTTCTTGTAGATGGGCGTCACATTCGCCACCCTCCAGTCATCCGGCACCTCTCCTGTTGACCAGGATTGTTGATAGATAATGGAGAGAGGCTTGGTGATCTCTCCTGCCAGCTCCCTGAGAACCTTTGGGTGAATCCCATCCAGCCCCATAGACTTATGCGTGTCCAGGTGCATATGTAAATCATTAACTACTTCCTCCTGGATTACAGGGGAGTTGTTCTGTTCTCCATTCTTATCTTCCAGCCCAAGAAGCTGAACACCCTGGGGATAGCTGGTCTGACTATTAAAGACAGAGGCAAAGAAGGCATTAAGTATCTCAGCCTTCTCCTCGTCCTTGGTTGCAAGGTTTCCCCCCGCATCCAGTAAGGGATGGAGATTCTCTGTCACTTCTAAAGAAGCCACCTTGAGGGACAGACAAACCAACTAGATGAAAGAACTGGTGATTCTTTGTATGGATCTGCTAATACTTTATGCAGTTGATGTATAACACTATAGCAATCTAGGAAGTGTGGAAGCTGACTATTATTATTTTACTAAACATACTTTGTAATGTGTTTTTTAATAATCTGTACCATTATACAGCCATCATATAGCCTGATTTTACTTGTTTACTGTATCTTTAACAAAACTGCATCTTTAATTTTAACATAAAGTAAGACTACAAGTGTAGCACTAAGGACAAATCCGGAAGGGTTGAAGAAAATGAACTTGCTAGTTGTCATTGGCTCAAAAACCTAGCTGGAGGCCTGAGTAGGATACCCAGGAGAGGGTCTATTCAGATATTGTGAAATAGTATGCCTTTATTCTCTTCTCTAAAATAAAGATTTTGGCTTGATATTTAATATACCAATAATTCTGATTTAATACGTCACTACATTGTGATTAATCCCTAGCATAATATAATAAAATCCAAAAATACAGCTTAATTAAAAGTTCTCTAGCTTGTGTCCAGATGAGGATTTTGACCAGCTCAGGTAAGAAACACAACTGGAAGCACTCTGTGTCAGATAAGTCATCTCTATCCTTTCCCTTATGGCGGAAGAGGTCTCAGGAAGAGCCATTCTGGGTAAGAAGACTAAACTCGCATGAAGAATAGCTCATTTGTTTTCCAGAGTAGAAGAGTAAATAGAAATTTAACATAACATATCCTGCACTGCATATCTTTAACTCTCATTCACAGAACATGAACATTTGAAAGCAATGTAACATTACTGTCATTATAGTATATCATCCTATATTTGCATATATTGTAAAAGTAAGATTTATTAAAACTTACTAAATAAGGATTTTTTGGAAAACTTTTGTCTTGCTTCCATCAGTTCAAAGGTTTACATGTTTGAGCAAGAATGGTGTAAAGTGCCCATACCTTTCTATTCTAGAACCTGATAGCTACTGTGCTTAATTAAAAGACAGGCATGTGGTTTTGGTCTTCCTTAGGTTAGGATGGGGTTCTGAAGTCACTGCTGTAGTATAAAGTCTTGTTATAGTATAAAACAGGAGATACATAAGTTTAAGAGCAGGTCATTCTCACTCTTGCTGTTTCGTGTTTTTTAAATGGAAAGAAAGGGGCAGTCTTTAGAAGATAAACATGATTTCTAGTTCTAGGAGGAAGCAATGATACAAAGACACCTACAACAGTGAATGAACGTTACTTCTGTCCTCAGGACTAGCTCCTTCTCTGTTTAGCATTTCTTAGCCAATGCACCCACCACTCACTGTCCTAGCTGGTGTGAGTTTTCTAAGATACTTGACACTTTTCCCTTATTGACAGAGAGCTTTGAGCCAAACTGTTGGCTGCAAGGGAGCCAGGGACGAAAGGGATCAGTCTGGGATCCAGGGACAATAAAATTCAGTAGCATAAGTACCAAGTCTATTTGCCTGTGTCTATATTGGTAAATTAAATACTGCCAGGAAATTTCCTGGGCACTGGCACAAAATTTTTTTTTTCTTTTCTTTTTTCTTTTATGTGTGCGTGTGCATGTTCAAAGTATTACAACGGAACTCGTCATGATTTTAGCCTGGACAAGCTAACACTCTCTCAAACCATTTCTGGTTGTGCCTCAAGAGTCGTCATAGACCAGGGACCATTCCCAACAGATAGTTTGAGGGTTGAGAGAGCTTAGCAGCATGGATGCCAGCCATTCCATGCCAGATGGCAGCAGCAATAGATAACAATCCTGACCACGGTCAGTTTAGCATTATAGACATGGAGATAGTGATTTGAGCCCTAGCCATTTATACAGTTTAATACAATGGATGAATAGGTGAAAGGAGGGGAGCAACGTTACTGGAATGGCTAAAATCAAAATACCCCATCTGGTGCGGAGGAAACTGACCCAAGTTGCTTTTGCCTTATGTGAAAAGAATCAAGAGCTTTGCCATAACAGGGCTCTTTTTCTTTCAGAAAGAAATAGAGAGCTTTCTCTAGCACACACAGATGCTGTCACCTTCTCGTGATGTACTCCACCTTAATGAATCAGTCTGTTAATAAATGGCAAATTGTTGTTCCACATCAAAATGTATAAAATGTATAAACCAACACAGGTAGAATAAATCGCACTGATAGTAATCTGAACTTTGTGGGGTCAGTGCGTGGGAACAATACATACATATCCACCAATGATTAGTAGGATGACCAATGTCACCCATACACTGAGAAATTTAAAGACACTTTGGACCTGCACTGGATTTATTATCTCAAAAAGCATAAGAAATAACAATAATATAAGTAATTTTTTAATATTTCAATGAGCACCTTAAAATGGGAAATTCTAGGGTATTTTAAGGCCTTTACTACACAACATTTTCATCAAGCCTAACAATAATCTGATTGTTACAGGAAAATAATGTGATGAAAATGTGAACTACTTAACCCACCTCCTGTGAATTTTAATGATAATGGAGGTAGTCTTGTCCGTACTTCTACATTTACAGCTGTTAGTATCATAACTGGAATCAGTCCTCCTTCAAATTAAATTAGCAATAGGCAGTTTGTAATGAATGTAACATTTAACAGGCACACTTGAGTTCTAAAGAATATTCTAACGCAGCTCTCAGTAGTGTCAGTTGTAATAAGGATGTAATATGGATGAATTTCATCTTCAATTCTAATCAAACTCTTTTAGCTACTGTTGTATTATCATGCAAAATCCTTCCAGGTGACATTTCCCATATTTGATCTCAGTCCAAAACCATTAAAAAGTGCAATCAAAATCAGTGTGACTGTTTCTGAGAGTTTAGGGTACATGGAAGAAATGGAGAAAATGTTTTTTTCCAACAAATATTTTTGACCAATGCTATTAAATTGTTACCAAAATGTTATAACATTTTCCTCTACTCATAAGCCTAATGAGGAATGTTTAGATACATGGGTATGTTCCTAACCCCAAACCTTCCCAAGGAAACATAGGAAAGAATCATGCCAGCTTCTTGTCACAGGTGAACATCTATGCAGTGTATACCTGTGCACTTTGCCATCTTGTTTTGCCATTCAGTTAAACTCTGATTTTTACTTTATCAATAAACAATGCCTGGGCTACTTGCACAAGGAATTTTGCAGGACTGTGTCAAATGGTGCATCATATAGAAGTAACTATTGGAAAGAAATAATTGTGAAATATTAAGCTTTAAATGATTTCTACAGAGCAAAGCCACACGATTAAGAAGTCAACAACTTTTGCTTAAATATGTTTTACACAATGTATTCTAACAAAAGACAATGAAATCTCTTCTGTATGTGATGATGACATCTGAAATGGAGTGATAATTTTAACTGTATTTTCCTTTTATAATGTGCTATAGGTATTTCCTAATGCCTTTTCAGAAAGTAGGTAAACTCCCTAAACCAAATATCCCCTTATTTGTAATCAAAACTAAAAATACTCAGCCATGACTTGATTTTTACACACCTTACTACAGTGCTTATTTTACTGAAGACAAGATCAGAAAACTAGGAAATTCAGATGAGAAGTAAAAAATATTTGTAAAAATCAGCATAACATTTTGTGCCAAAATTGAAAATTAAGACAACAAATTGCTTTTTAAAAGTAAATTCACAGTTATACAGAACTGTTCTCTTCTCATGATGTAAGAGCTCATAACCATGGCTGCAAAACATTTATACACTTTAGGAAATAATTTGCTAAGAGGATGCCAGCTCTTCGCATGCTGTTGACAATGTAGCCACAGAAATTCTACAGGGGAAGTATAGCCATGGAGGCTTATTAACTAATAACCATAAGGTGCCTTGTTTTGTAACTGGTCTTAAATTGCAGCTGTTATTGAGGGAAACATTCCTATCTGTTTCTTGAAAAATTACTTTTCCTTGTTTGTTTTTTGGCAAGGTGTGTTAAAAGCCTTGTAAAAATGTATGGAAAACATTTATACTTTTACATTTAACTTTGGCTTTAAAATGGTACAGATTATTTTATTACAAAACTTGATAAATTATTCATGGGATGAACTGTAGAGTTATGATAAATTAATATTTTGTCTTTTTGACTTGCTAAAAACTTTCATTATCTCTATAGCATATTGAAATACTGACTTCAGTATTAAAACTCTCAAAAGTTTCAAATGCCCATAAGCTCTACCTGTGAAATCTTTCTCACTATTAATCATGAAACTCCTTTTTATCTTCAAAAAATAGTTCTTGATTCTTGAGTGGGCACAGGATTGTCTACAGACCCATGTGATAACATGGTATTCCACCAAGAAAATAGTTACAGGCATGTCATCCTATATTCATCCTATATTCCCACTGTATCAAATGCATTTGTACTTGCTGTATTTAAAAAATACTCTGTTTAATAGGTCCTTTCCCAGTTCAGCTATGTAAAATCCTATTCATTAAAGTGTCCAGGTGTTTTAATTTTCAGATGTTCCTACTATATACACTAATTTCCACTTTGCTACGTTTTCTCATACATAATGTATTAAACTGCCTCTTGCTGAGGGAAGGTTCTTTTACATGCAGTGCAGAACTGGAGAGAGGCAGAATCCCATCTCATTGTCTGTTTGAATTTTAAGTACCTTTGAAGCAATTACAAAGTACAAAATGCTTTGGAAAGGAAAGAAATATTTTAGAGGACAGGCATATCTGCTGAAGCATTTTCTGAATAACCATAACTATACTTGGAAAGGTCAGCCTTTCTGGAAATTGTGCTTTCATCATAGTTTCTTGTTTATTTAACATCTAAACTTTTGGACATATTCAAGAGTGATGGATGGAGAAGTTGGTAAGCTGCTGAGGAACAGGGCAAGAAACTAGGCATTACTGAGAACAGATATAGGAAACTCTGAGAAAGAATCAAAAAGGAGAAAAAGTGCAACAGGAATAATAAACGATAAAAACAACCCAACTATGATTCCATCACAGGCCCATGACACAGACCGGCAGCTGGTATGAATTGTCATGGCATCCATTCCGGTAGTCTAAAAAGACAATGTCAGAATCATTCTTGCTGACCTTTCACTAATAGTGGTATAAAGTTACCCAAGAAAGGTATTGTATAATGAGTTCAATAAACACAATACCAAATTCTGAAACAGCCTGTCAGAAAAGACATTGGAGAATGGCACGCAACGAATAAAAATAAATTTCCACCTGCACAGAAATTCCTCAGAATATTGCATTGTGCATAAGCTGTGAAAATTGAAATGAGCTACCTGCAAGTATTTTCAATTACACTCCAGATTTCATGATAGTTTTCATGCTGCAAGACATTATGTTTTCTTTGAAAATAATGTATTCAAAGTAGTTTGCCCAGGGTATAGTGTGTACATTACACGATATTATCAGCTGATAACAAAGAAATTACACTTTTCAGTTTATTTCTTGCTTCCTCTTCCAACTATTTATGGTTATCCACTGAATTACAAAACTGAAACGACACACAATATTAAATCTGCTGACATCATTATGATATTCATTTCTATAAGAAAGAAAATATGAAAAACAGGACATTGATTGGGTGAGAGTCTACAAAGTGAAGTATCTTCAAATTCTGCATCAGTCCCAAAACTTCAGGGAAATTGCATTTTCCAGTGCCTCTACTTTTTAAGTGACAATGCATGTCAGAATTCATCCCTGTATTCAGTCTTTCAGGCCAGCATAATGTTTTGCATGATGTGCCTGACAATTACTGTCATATGCCACGACTTTTGGGTGCAAAGCATACAAAACTTAAAAATCTAAACTTAGCAGTTCCTGTTTCATCAGGGATAGCAGTAACCAATGTAAAGAAGAAAAATAATGCTAAAAGGATCTTTACCTTTTCCATTCTTTTCCTTTCTGCAAAAAGTGATAAAGCACCTGTGCTAAAACCTGCAGGAAACTAATGTATTCTATGCCATATTCTCTTTATAAGTGTTATCATAGATTAGATATAGATATAGATATAGATATAGATATAGATATAGATATACATGTACATGTACATATACATATACATATACATATACATATACATATATACATACAGGGTGGTAACACATTAACTGTTTTTAAGTTAAAGTTTAGTTTTAAAGCTCACTATGTGGTCCATTTTTGTAATTAAAACTCATTAAAGAATCTTAAGGGACTCAAGGATGCATAAATTTTCTGCACAATAAGCGATCATGGCAAAATAGTGAAAGTCCTTGAATGGGAAAAATAATACATAAAAAGAGAGGAACTAGTCATAAGGAACAAGTTGCCTTTTCTTTCAGTGGAAGAAAGTCACTATGGACCTTCCCAGAGACATGTGCAGCGGCATCTGGTGTACTATATCAAATAACTTTCAGACGACCTGAAAAAATGAGCAAGGTCAAAAGAAGTACTGATGAATGAGTTATTCGAGGTAGAAAGAATAAGAACCAAGTGCGAAAAACTGCAGGAAGACCTTACAAGGTATACAACTGAACAACACAGAGGCAGATGAAATTAAAAATAGTTGCACAATGATGCACAGACTGAAAAAAAAAAAAAAAGAATCTTAACTTTACATATAAAGTAATGTGCTTTCAGCTAGCCACTAGCAGTTAGGATACTTGGGAGGTTTAACCATTGGTTCTATGAAAAAGCCAGTTTCATACTCAATAATAGTTTATGAAGTAAATTAGATGACTTTTGTGGTGGGATGACCTTGGCTGGCTGCTAGATGCCCACCCGGCTGCTCTCTCACTCTCCTTTCTCAACAGGATGGGGGAAGAGGGGGAAATCAGATGGAAAATTTTGTGGGTTGAAATAAAGAGAAGGAGATCACTTACCACTTACTGTCATGGGAAAAACAGACTTGACACCATTTCAGGATAAAAGCTGTGGATATGTTGGTTTACATTTATTCAGTTTTTACCTCAGTATCAGTGAAGAAATGGGGACTAGATTTGCTCTCCTTGGGTAGTTACAGAGGTGCCAAAAACAACCGGAGGGGCCTGCAATTCCTCTGAGACATAACTACTTGAGAAGGAAGCAGCAATGAAAGAATAATAAGCATGGATGCAAACACTGCAGACAATCACAGATATAGTCAAATTGCAGTATTAAAGGATGCACCATCAAGATCCATCCTCGGCAGCAACAAAGACTTCAGCTTAAAATAGGCTGTATAACAAGTAACTTCTGGTTGTGCAATTGTGACTACAATGCATAAAAGGACTGGAAATCCAGCAACAAGGCCTGTGGGAGAAAATAATAATAATATCTCTCCTCACACTCATAAATTCACTTCATGCTGTTCATCTGTGGAGCTTTGATTTATTCTGTATGGGAGATCAATAGCAGCCTGACCTTTTTCCTGAGCAGAGCCACATTCTAATTCTATAACCTTCCTGAACTTCTCAGTCAGCGACTAATTTTAACTGGATTCAATCTTGATAACACTAAGATTCAAATCCACCTCTGATTTTCCACTTTAATATATGGAGCATGTTTTGGTTTTTTTTAATCTTAATGTCATAAGGTAGATGGAAAGTATCAGTTTCATTCTGATGACTCTGCTACTTGTTTTGTGTCACAGCCTCCATATTATTTAAACCTATAAGCTTTTGGGTTTATTCTTAGTGGAAGTATAGATCAGTATCTTATATCATATTAGTCAAGCTTGACTTACTCATTGTAGTCTTTTGCTGGAGAAAATTATTCCAAACATGACTTAAAGATCTCCTTTTTAACCATCCACACATCAGTGAACTCTACAATCCAGTGTCTGATACCCATCTAATCAAGATTAATGGATTCATTTACCAGATGGTTACAATGTTATTAAAATGCAAATGGTTGGTTTCTGTTAATTATTTAATATCGCATACAATTAATCTGGGGACTTGTACACTTTCTTGTGGTTTTCGTACAATTCGCCTGAAAAGCTTGGGGAACAGAAGCAAAATCTGTTTTTATCCACAAATAGTTACATGAAGAGTAGCATTGAAAAGATAGCAATTGTGAGCTGGAAATTAATTGGAAAATTGTAGGGTTTAGAACCACTGGATGCAGAAATATAGAAGGGGTGGAACTGCTAAGATAAGAATACTTTTAGAAAGAAGAGGAAAAAAAATTATCAAGTCTGACCAGAAACTTCGTTTCTAGGTAATAAATAAATATTAATTAATACTTTCTAGGTATTAAAACTCTGAGTTTGAATTTGAATAAAAAGAAAAAAAAGACATGTTAATCTTTTGCTTGAACCTTTTACAGAGTCAGGCATAGACTTTGGAAGACTAAGCCCCAGTAAGTCAGATAGATTGCTGCAGTCTAACATATTTACCAAGGGCACTGATTCATAAAGAGGGAAACCTGTGGTTCCAGAAAACTTGGTTGGACCATGGTGGTCCCTGCCCCTCCAATGGTTGCTGAATTTACACAGTCCAAACAAATTACACAGTCCAAATGATTGTGTTCTGCTACCTGTTTGGGCACAGATAATCCAAATAATACCTTTTTACTTATTATTCTGGACTATAAAATTGTGATGGCTCAGCAGATGAGCTGTGCCTGTAACAGAGGCGCAAGCCTCTGAAGGCAGATGAAGCAATGAGTCAGGAAACACTATTGCTATCCTAAGAGAAGCCATTCCCGATTTAAATCATACATGTGAAGTCGGCAGCTATGCCACAATTAATTCCTAAAATTTAAGGTTATAGCAAATTTCTTTGCTCCTTTTAAATGTGAAGACAGCCAAAGTTAATTTTGCTACCTTCATATATTTTTGGATTATTGCAGAAGAGTGGTAATATGATGAGGACATGGTAGTTAAACCTGCTAACTGTGTGTTTGATTCCTAAAGTTACTCAATCCTAACTGCTGAATCTAGCAGACGCCCAAAGTAAATCGAATATATTTCCTAGAAAAGGAAGCCCCAGAATTGTAGATTAAGGTGTCCAGGTTTCCCAGAGGATAAGAGACAGTGCTAGGCCCCTATAAAATGTTGCCAAAACAGCCAACACACTTTCAACAATCCTGTAGTCAGCTGGAAGCAATATACCCAGTGGGAAGCTATCTAGAGCTTGTTAATACGCAATATACTGAGGGCATTTATATTGAATCTTCTTTTTTCACCCTGTCATGATTTCATCTGGGACAGAGTTAAGTTTCTTGCTAGCAGCTGGTGTAGTGCTATGTTTTGGATTTGGGATGAAAATAGTGTGATAGTACACTGGTGCTTTTTTGTTGTTCCTAAGCAGTCAAGGCCGTTTCAGCTCCTCACACCACCCCGCCAGCGAGTAGACTGGGGAAGCACAAGAAGCTGGGAGGCGACACAGCCAGGACAGCTGACCCCAACTGACCAAAGGGATATTCCATGCCATATGACATCATGCTCAGTATATAAAGCTGAGGGGAAGGAGAAGGAAGGGAGCAGACATTTGGAGTGATGGTGTTTGTTTTCCCAGGTAACCATATGCGTGATGGAGCCCTGCTTTCCTGGAGATGGCTGAACACCTGCCTGCCCATGGGTAGCAGTGAAGGAATTTCTTGTTTTGCTTTTCTTGCATGCACAGCTTTTGCTCTACCTATTTAACTGTCTTTATCTCAGCCCATGAGCTTTTCCCCACTTTTACTCTTCTGATTCTCTCCCCCATCGCAACTGCGGAAAGTGAGAGAGTGGCTGCTTAGTCTTAGCTGCCAGCTGGGGTTAAACCACGACACGCCCACAGGAAAAGAGACTTAAATTCCAATCCCTATTCAAAGATGCTTACGCACATTGCAAAATGTATAAGTAATCCTCATTGTGGACTCATAAACTAGTATTTATCCTGCTGTAAATTATAAGCTACACAGTTGTGCTCTGCCTCACAGTGTTTTTTTTTTTTTCCAGACTAATTAGCCTCAGTTCTTTTTGGCATTGTAAAGCAGCTTTCACTGGAAGTGTGACATGTAATCTGTCCATAAAAAGCCAACGGATTTCTAGATAGGGCATATCTGAATGCTGTGTACCTGAATTTCTTTATAGCAAAGGAAAAGAAGATAAAGGAGGCACTTTCTCCTACTCCTCTAAAAGAAAGCAGCAACCACCACTTTCAGACTGTTTACTGGACTGTGTTCATTTATCCACAGGGAATTAGCAATAAAAATTTCTAGGTCCCAAGCCTTGGCAAGCCTCATGCTCAAGCTTAATGTAAAGATGTTTGAAACTTTTGAGACAGAATCAGTCATTTTGCATAAAGCTTACATTAAGAACCTAAATTCTTTTTTAAAGTCTCTTTTTTTTTTTTTCATGATGCCATTTTGATGGTATAAAGGCAAAACATCCATACTGTGCCAGATCAGAAGTCCATCACTGACAGAACGGAACAGACAGAATGAGAAATGGACCAAGCAGAGCATAGCTTGTTTTTTAAAACTTCTCTCCTGGGTTACCCCACTCAGCTTCCAGCAATCAGAAATTTATGATCTCCTGAGCCAAAGGCACCAGTGGGGTTACTGCATCTAACAGCTATTGAGCTAGCTATACCCTGAATGTGTCTAATTCCCCTTTCCCTCTATTTTTGTTTTTCCTAAAGTACTTTAGGTTTTCCTTTCCTTTTCTGACCTTTTTGTGGTATTGCCTAGTTCTAGTATTGTGTGGGAATAAGAATAATCATTCCTTGTTCAACTTGTTCACGCCAGGTAGAGGTAGTAATTCTGTCACTTAAAGGATACTTTCCAGTATCTTTGAGGGATTCGATATGAATACAGATATGAATACAGATATTTAGAATTTTTTTGAAAATGTAATATGCATAATGTGTATTGTTGAATAAGGGATTGGCTGGATGGTCGCACCCAAAAAGTTGCGGTCAACGGCTTGATGTCCAAGTGGAGACCAGTGACGAGTGGTGCTCCTCAGGGGTTGGTACTGGGACTGGTGCTATTTAACATCTTTGTTGGCAACAAGGACAATGGGATTGAGTGCACCTTCAGCAAGTTTGACAATGACAGCAAGCTGTGTGGTGCGATTGACACACTGGAGGGAAAGGATATCATCCAGAGTGACCTGGACAGGCTTGAGAGGTGGGCCCGTGCAAACCTCATGAAGTTCAACCAGGCCAAGTGCAAGGTCCTGCACATGGGTTGCGGCAATCCCAAGCACAAATACAGGCTGGGCAGAGAATGCATTGAGAGCAGCCCTGCTGAGAAGGACTTGGGGTTGTTGGTGGATAAGAAGCTCAACATGAGTCAGCAATGTATGCTCGCAGCCCAGAAAGCCAGCTGTAACCTGGGCTGCATCAAAAGAAGCATGGCCAGCAGGTTGAGGGAGGTGATTCTGCCCCTCTACTCCATTCTGGTGAGACCCCACCTGGAGTACTACATCCAGCTCTGGAGTCCTTGGCACAGGAAGAATATGTTCCTGTTGGAGTGAGTCCAAATGAGGGCCATGAAGATGATCAGAGGGCTGGAGCACCTCTCCTGTGAAGACAGTCTGTGAGAGTTAGGGTTGTTCAGCCTGGAGAAGAGAAGGCTCTGAAGCAGCCTTCCAGTAGCTAAAGGGGGCCTACGGGAAAGATGGGGAGTGACTCTCTATCAGGGAGTGTAGCAATTGGATGAGGAGTAACATTTTTAAATGAAAGAGGGTAGATTTAGATTAGATATTAGGAAAAAAATTGTTACTGTGGGGGTGGTGAGACACTGGAACTTCCCTGACTTGCCCAGGGAAGTTGTGGATGCCCCATTCCTGGAAAAGTTCAAGGCCAGGTTGAATGGGGCTTCGAGCAACCTGGTCTAGTGGGAGGTGTCCTTGCCCATGTCAGGAGGGTTGGAACTAAGTGATCTTTAAGATTCTTTCCAACCCAAACAATTCTATGATGTTTACATCTGCATATGCCAGTTTACAACCTTTTTAGCATATAACTTTATTTAAAACAGTGTCTTAGAAGATGGGAGAAAGGATCACAGGGTCGTAGGATAATTTAGGTTGGAAGAGACCTCTGATGGTCATCTAGTCCAACTTCTCACTGAAAGCAGCGAAGCAAAATAGTTGTTTTTACTAAAGGTCTTATCCACTTAACTTTTGGTAATTTTAAAAAGATGGAAAGTCGAATGTTAGCAGAATGATCTTGGAAATTAGTTATACTGTATTTGTGGTCTTGAAAAATTAATAAATTATTATATCACCATATCTTTAGAAAATGGAAGAAAATTTGAGGCATGACATTTATACAATTAGAAATACTATTTTACTGGGCACCACAATTCTTCTAAAGCAAAAATAGACCCCCTCCACTAAAAGTACGATGGTAGAATATGTAAGGGTTTTCAAATTTACTGAATACAATGTATAATGTTACAATCATATTTACCCTTGCTAACCTAGAAAGATGCAAGAATATTTGCCCTTTTCTATGCCCATTCTATGTAAAACAGATCTACCTTGCACTAGTACTATTTCTTGCAAGACTGCAGCTGATGAGGATTTGTAATCCTTTTTTAACTTGAAATTTCTTTCAATCAAATTCCAAATCTGCATGTTTTAGTTTATCAACAGACAATAAATTTTCAAACTTCATCAGCATCACAGAAGATGATCATTTTTTTGTCCCTCTTATCTTTCAAGCCTATATTTAACATTATCTTTGATTATGAATTCTTTCACACATTTAGGCATTTGTTTAGTATAATCTCCTAAATATAGTGATGTAAATGCATGACCTATTTACAGTCTTAAAAATATATGGAAATCATATTTTATGTTTTAGGTATTTTGTACAGACAAATAATCCCTCTATATTGGCTTTCAGTGTATTTTTTATTTAGTTTTTATTTCAGACAGTAGTATGTGGATTCATTTTTTTTTTCTCCTTTGTGTGCATTTCACTTCTTGAAACTCCAGACAACCAAATACAGCAGCTTCTCTCACCTGTTTAATTACCCATGCCTTGTTTTTCTCTGCATAGCAGAGTCTTATCAACAAAGCCAATTAGGAATCCCAAGTTTAACTCTCAGGCAAATATTAAGAATTATGAAAAAATGTTGCAGGATAACTGTCTTTTACTGACTTCCTGATTTTTTTTCTGTGGTTTAAGTTTGTGTGGTTTGTTTTTATGTGGTTTCTGTGTTTTTTTCTCCCTCTTCAAATGGTGATATTTGTAAAGGTTAAATTCATATGTGAATATGAATTCAGTGTAAAAGAGGTTCTAAAATTATTTTATTGTTTCAACTGAATTCAACATTAAAATGACTAAGAAATTTACAATGTAAATGTATTTAGTATAATATGTGAATTAATTTAAACACAAAGTGGCAGTTTTGTTACAGATTTTACTAAGAATTTCTGTTTGAAAACTTTTTGAAAGCAAAGCTGTGTAAATCCAGATTTAAGATACCTGCACTCCGAAATATAATGGCAGTAAAGAGTGCATTTACAATGTGTTCCTTTCTGCTTTATAGCTGTTAAACTAATGATGTCAAATGGAAATATGCCAACACAATACACCATCTGTGTTAAATTATTCCTGGATGGTGACTAAACCTATATACACCTATTTGTCATTGAATATGTCCTATCTACTAATTTAGGTAGTTTCAATGTTGACTGGTTTTCTGCTCCTCCTACCCACAAAAATTGCTTAAATCCCCTAAAATACAGTTCAAATTTATCCTTAAACTCCAACCTATCCACTGCCCAAGACAAGCATGTACTGTAAAGTGACTGATACTTCCAGTAAATCTTTGTGGGCGGTGTTAAAGAGCACGCACTAACTAGATCACTCCTGTTTAGCCACAAGCCAAGTCCTTCACATCCTGTTCATTCAAATCATTATATCTGCAGCAGAAAGAGTTTGGTATCTCTTATTAATTGATTAAAGCTAGTATTACTTTCTTGTCACAGCTGTTCTACTGCTTTGTCAATTTTCCACCTCTTTTGTTTTGACATTTCTTTGATATGCCTCCTTCTTCCCGTGACATCAGAAATAAAGAGAGACAAAGTGTCTCAAAGATCAAAGAAACAGGTTAACCAGAACAGGAGAAGAATATTTTCTCTCTAGACCTCACCACCAAGGCTTCATAAACTGAGTGTGTGTGATACAGAAAGTTCAATAAGTCAGAGGATTGCCTAAGAAATATAAGCTAAGGAGCTCATGTAATTGAGGTTCATAATTTCATATGTTGATCCGAGCCATGGAAAGAAATAACCAAATGTATGTAGAATTCACTTCTATGGGAATTCACTTTAGCTATCTTATCTGCATATTTCCCTTTAATAAGACTGAATGTCTTAATCAAACCAACATAGAAAAGTAAGTATGTCCACAACACAAATTGCAGAAATACTTCAGGTAGTGGCAATGCCATCAAACTAATCAATAGCATCTTCAGCCTAGTACTGCAGCACTGTGATGGCTGTCGTGGCTTGGGCCTGGCTGACAACTGTGGTAGCATATGAGCTTTTGCTAACCCTATGGCACGGGAAAGTCAGTTACAAGAAGAGAGGAGCTCCTGCAGCATACACAACCCATCAGCTTCTGGGAGAGTTGCAAAGGTGTGGAGAGCCTTTGAGAGGCTACAGCCTGTTTGGTACCAAGTGCCTTGGGGACATGCATGTCCCAAGCGAGAGTCGAGTATTCCCAATCTCTGTATACCCATCATCCCGGCCCCAACTGGATATGCTGTGGCAGGACCCACTATGCCAGTCTCCCTGACCTTTCTCCTGACTCATGCCTTCTCCCTCGAGGAACATGGAAGTCATGTGATTCATAAAACTGCATATATCATGGACTGAAGTGTTTTCGTGTCTGACTCCGTTTAGTCTACACACTGCTTTTAAATTGCAACCAACACTTGATCAAAAGGGTGTAATCTGACTAAATCATAATTCTTCCCTGATAGGTGATCCACCATCAACATAGCAAAGAAATCATTAACACTCAGTAAAAAACACAGAGGAAAGTATTTTGTTTGTATTAGAAAAGTGGGAAGGAAGGAAGGAAGGAAGGAAGGAAGGAAGGAAGGAAGGAAGGAAGGAAGGAAGGAAGCAAGGAAGGAAGGAAGGAAGGAAGGAAGGAAGGAAGGAAGGAAGGAAGGAAGGAAAGAAGGAAGGAAGGAAGGAAGGAAGGAAAGGAAGGAAGGAAGGAAGGAAGGAAGGAAAGGAAGGAAGGAAGGAAGGAAGGAAGGAAGGAAGGAAGGAAGGAAGGAAGGAAGGAAGGAAAGGAAGGAAGGAAGGAAGGAAGGAAGGAAGGAAGGAAGGAAGGAAGGAAGGAAGGAAGGAAGGAAGGAAGGAAGGAAGGAAGGAGGGAAGGCAGGCAGGCAGTTGGTTTTCCTTCAGCCTTGTACCTAAGAATGAATCTCAGTGAGTGACAAAATTATATCTGCAACCCCATTAAATCACTGTCAGATGAATCAGGTAAAAACATAAACCTGAGGAGGAGGGGAGAGAGAGAGAGCGAAAAAGAGAGAGAGAGAGAAAGGTGCACCTTCTTCTACTGACAGGGTGATCATAGTAATTCTTTCAAGTAAGTCTTAAACTTAAGAATCTGGATAGGTGATTCACCTGGAATCAGAAGAAATGGATTTGTATTTTTAAAAGTGCTATCAGAGTAAGAGACGGGAACAAATATTTAATTATGCAAAAAATTACTCTATTTCTATCCTCCTAATTTCATTATGTATTACCAAACACAGAAAGAAAAATTAATATACAGGCATCTCACTCCAAGATATTCTAGAGGAAGGGGTCTTTATGAAATTGTATATCATTAAAATGAAACTCACCAGAATCTCAGTGATAGTAAACTCCAAGTAAAAGAAAATGTATAATGCTAATAAACTAAGCTGCACTAGTCAGACTGGTGTCAGCTAGAACTATTTTTACCATTTTTGCTTCAGTCCTGTATGCTTGCTTCAACTGTGATTAGAAAAGTTTGATTCTCATAGTTGTGCTCTTTGATAATATGTCACCAAGGAAAAGAACAGGATCACGCCTGTCCCTAGACAAGGAGAATTCTTACCGGTGTTAGCTTGTATTTTTGGCATCCCATCTTATCTTAGGAAATAAGCTGTTGTCTAAAACATATATAAGATTTATTGTCATCTTATCTTCTACGTCTTTCAGAAAATATAGCAATTTAAATGGAAATCATAACTTTTTTATCGAACTCATCTTCCTCATGCTTCCTCTGATCCTCAGCTTCTTTCTTTACACGAATTAGCTGATTGCCTGGTGTGTTTCTTTTTTCTTTCCAAGGAGTACCATATTCACAGAAATTTAGGAATTAATTCTCTTACATCTTTTATGGTACCATAAGTATGAGATAAAGACAAAATACAATTGTAACGGCTAGGGGATTAAAAAGGGAAAAGAGATTTGATTGAGACAGTACATTGACATGGAAATTAATTACAGTTTGAAGAAAGACAGTTTAAGCCTCATCAGAAAAAGACATTTTCAGGATATAGAATGTTTTAGTTCAATTACTATTTATTTTTAAAAATAGAAGGTAGTACTCCTAAACACAAATTTTATTTAAATATGTTTGGGGTTTTTACTTTTCTTTGAAACTGATTTTAAATTCATTTCCTTTCTGCTAACGTGTGGTAAGAATGAAAGGAAAGATACAATTTTACAGCTCAGACTTCCTTAATCCCTCCTCCCCAGTGCTACAGCAGCCACTTTTTAATAGTTTTGATGGCAAAGGCCCCCAGGGATGGATTTGGTTCAGATAGTCCCATTTCTCATCTCCACTTTCATGGCTAAGGGGCACAGGATACACAGTACGGAAGGTACCAATGCAAAACAGGTGGATGGGTGTGAACAGAAGAATAGGTGCACACAATAAAAATATCTGTGTGAATTCTTAAACTTTAATCTGCTCCTATTTGCGTGAGGTGAATACTTACTGCTTGACACAAATGTATTTTTGGTTGTTGGATTTTAATGGAGTACCAAGACTGAGCTTCAGCTAACGTGAAGTAAGATTTCACAGAGGACATCAGGATGGAGGAGTTCCTCTGAGCAGATTTACTTGTGATCAGGTAGTCTATCATGTGCATTTACAAATTCCAGTACCCAGTGTAAAACAGATTGGGAAAACAATACTTAACGTCTGTTTATGTCAAGATGGGAACGTCTGAACACTTCTGCCTATATACAACAATAATTCCTCTATTTGGCTCTGGCCCCCTATCTCAGTTAATCCAACGTGTGAGTCAGAGGTCAGAAAGAGATGGACACATCTTGACATTTTGTTAGTGGACAATAAAAGCTAAACAGAAAAAGGAAATAGACAGTTTAGCTATGTATCTATCTTCAGTTCATCTGAACTTCTCTTTAAGTTTATTGTCTTCTAAATAAATCACTAGCCACAGTGTGTTTTCTGCTGGGCAAAGCCATCATCTCCAGTGAAATAAATATTTTTACTTTGAAATAGACATAAAAAATGTTAGCAGGGAAAGTTACAGATAGAACTGACAAACTGGGAGGAATAGTAAAAATGGAGTTAGGCATTTACCTACGTTCTGTGCAAGAAGCTACGTTTTTGAAGGGAATTATGTTACGTATGCACATTGGAGATTTTTTAAACAGAAGTAGGAACTGTCAGTGATCATAATGATACTCCAGAATTTGTTTTACCTTTCTTCCTGCCTGTGTACACCACACTCCTGGGACATTATATGGGACAACCATATGGAGGTAAAAATGGTTATTTGAAAAATTTATTTTAGAATCTGCTAATATAAAACTGACAAAACCAAATCTACTTACAAAACTTTGTTTGCCTAGCTTTGTCACAAATACTAACGCTATTTCTAGCAGAGACTGGATCTTAATAGCGTTTCACAAGCATGATGAAGAGAAAATATTTTTGTAATTAGTTAATCTTAGGCAAATATATTTAAAGTACAGATGGATTTTTGTCTAAAAACCTACCAATTCTATTAATTTTAAAATAGTTTTACAAGATTTTCAATTTTGCTCAAAATCTGATTTGCCAAGTTTATGCCTTCATATCTGAAGAGTGCATTTGATGTGAAAGAGTGTGCAGATTTTTTTAAAAAAAATCACAAATTGAAATGGAAAAAAAATAGACTTTTTCTTTGTTCACCCTGGTCAGAGATATTAAAATTCTATATTACTAAACTACCTAATAAAGTTAATCTTCTTCCCCCTTTAACACAATGAGTATTTTCCATTTAAAATGTTACCTCTTTTTGTTTCTGTCTATAAGATGAGAGGAAAAATTTGTATCTGAGTGAAAATTCCCCATCATTCATCAATTACACAGTGCATTAAACACAAAGTTGGTGATTATGAATTAATTGAATTTTAGCTTTGTTTTTTGGGACCCCAAACTCACTTCATCAATTGATGTCCTGTAGAAGTATCTTTCAGTAAACGTTTTCAAGAGGACTTTCTCCATCAACGCTGCATCCCCAGTGCCTAGTGGCACTGCGACGAACATTGCAATCAGGCATGAAAATTTGATAGCCTTTTCAATGTGGAGCTACCGTTTCTTTTTTTGTTCAAATGCCCTTTAATCCCTATTTGACTGGATGTCAGCCAAGAGCTGTAGGCTTCACTATGTGGGTACCACTACATACAACTGAATTTTTGCTCTCTTATGAAAATTTTGTTTTCTTGGTGATGAATTATGGGTATTCACAGTGTAAAATGTTCTCAGCATATTTTATAGATGAAGCAGTCAGGGTACCATAGTGCATAACAATAAATACATTTGTAATTATGCAGGCACTTCATGATGACAGCAGTCTGGTGTTCAGCTTGGAATTAAATCAGTTTAAGGGTAATGGGTTACTTTTTAATTAATTCAGAAGAGTAATTTACGGAATACTTCCTGAACCCACAAACTCATTCTGGAAAAGCCATTAATAATTAAGGAGAAACAACACCTTTATCTGACAGGACTGCTGATTCTCTAGCCTAAGAATTCCTTAAAATCATTCAATTTGTTGAACAGGCACCCCAACACAAAAAGACAGAATGAAGGCTTTTTGCGGTAGCCACAAACCATTGCAAACTTATTTTAACCATGCAGTCTTCCATACAACAACTAAATAAACAAGATTTTGAAGCTCCCATAAAGTACTTTTTTCTACTAAATTGTATTAGCAGGCAAATACTTCTTCCATGTTAAATCTAGTGGGTGGAAGTAAATACAAGGATGAATGCATCAATACATTTCCATTATAAAAAGTCTTTTCAGGTTAGTTTTTAATTGTCCCAAAGGACAGCTCCCATAGTCAATTAATCCACCACAGAAAGGAATCTACACAAGTCTTAAGACCCTTTGTTTAACTGGAGTTCATTTCTATAGATATATTCCCACCATAGGTCATCTCTTCTTATTCCTTTTTTATGCAGTCTCTCACAATGTTTTACTTTGATTTAAAATAAATATTTTAGATTCATAGCAACATTCACCTGTTAAAAATAAACTAAACTTCTGTACTGGTTTTGGCTGGGATAGAGTTAGCTTTCTTCATAGTATCTTATAAGACACTATGTTATGAATGTATCAACACCAAAACGGTGTTGATAATACACCAGTGTTTTAGCTATTGCTGAAAAGTGCTTGCATGGCATCAAGGCCTTTTCTGCTTCTCAGGCTGCCCTGTCAGTGAGTAGGCTAGGGGTGCACAAGAAGCTGGGAAGGGACACAGCCAGGACAGCGGATCCCAACTGATCAGCAATAAAAAGATGGGCAAAGAAGGAGGAAGTGGGGACTGTTCAGAGTTATGGTATTTGACTTCCAAAGTAACCATTACACATGATGGAGCCCTGCTTTCCTGGAAGTGGCTAAACATCTGCCTGCTGATAGGAAGCAGTGAGTGAATTTCTTATTTTGCTTTGTTTGTATGAAAAGCTTTTGCTTTCTCTATTAAATTGTCTTTCAACCCATGAGTTTTCTCACTTTTACTCTTCCAGTTGTCTCCCCCACCCCATGGCTATGTGGTGCTGAGCTGCCTATCAGGGTTTAACTACGACAACTTCAAAAAAAGAATCAGTTTCTTTAGGTTCAGAAATTTAATTCAAAATCACTTACTCACTCATAAGAGGAAAATATTCCCATTTTATCCTGCTCCAGCACTTACTATAGCCAGGCTCTTTCCTGCATACCTGGAAAAATAATAGCCTTGCAAAGGCTAAAAGTCAATAGATATGGTCCTCTCAGGCTATAAGACATAAAAAAATAAAGGCATTGCCTTACTAAATTGTTACTGACAGTGTTCCAAAGAAGATTAGTACATAAGAGTGCAAAAGTCTTGGGTAACTTTCCTGTCCTCTAGCAATTTTTAGCTGAGAAACTTGCTGGGCAAGAGGGAGAATTTCTGTGTGTTGTAGTCCCCTGCAGGTTTCTCTTCTGTGAAGCTGCCTGGGCATCTCGGGCATTCACAGCATCGTCTTTGCAGAGCTCCGCTGCTCCAACACCTTTTGCCAGAAGGACCATCATCCTTTGGACTTTTTGGAAGCTGCTTCCAGCCGGTTTGATTTGATGCCTCCAGTTCATGTAACAAACAATAAAGCCCAATTTGCTTTCCACGTGCCACATATTTTTTAAAGACCTTTGTCATAGTTTCCATGAGGCATCTCTATTCCAAGGTGATACTTATCGACTTAGTCATTCCTTGTGCTAAAGCTACTCAAACCTCTGTTTATCCTTACTGACTTTTTCTAGTCATATTATTTTTAGAATGGTGGGGGACATTACAATACGCTGAATTCACAATATGGGAACAACATATGATAGCATAACAGCACAATGTTGTTCTCGGAACAACTCTGAACATATGAGTTGCTTTTTTCTGACTGCTAATGATCACTGAGCTGACATTTTCATGAATTTATCTGTTATAATCCCCAGATTTGATTCTGAGTGATAATGGTCAGCTTAGAGCACGCCATTTCAGGTGTATACATAGCATAGAATGCCTCATATGACATTACTTTTGTCTATATTCAATTCCACATCACCTCAATGTCTGGTCATCCCATCTTGCAAGACCTTTCTGCAGTTCTTCATGCTGGCCTCTCCACTGAACAAAACAACTTAGCAATGTTAGCAAACTTTTCCGTCTCATTCTTAACCTCTTTTTTTCATATCATATCTGAATAAACAGCATTACTCCCATTGCAGACCACTTCAGAATTTTCCTGGTGATCTCCTTCCACTCTAAAAAATAACCATATATATAGTTCTACCTTCTATTTGTCTTTTAACCTGTTATTTATTCATGCACAGTTATTTCATAACATCTTTAAAAATATTTGATGATGGACCTCACTAAAAGGCTTTCAGGAATCCAATTAGCCTGTAGCAATCAAGCTCATACTCTTGTTAACTCATTAGAAGAAAAACTGATTCACAGTTGGTCTCACTAGAATTTAACCTGGCTCAATATCTACCTCTATGCAATTCAGGATAACCTTCTACCTTGAAATCTGATTATTTAAATATAATCCAGTAAGTTTAACAGCTTCTACTCTATCTGAAGCACTTCTAGCACTAGCACCAGCTGGGAATTGCCTCCAAATGTAAATGGATGCAATTCCCAGCTGCTACTGGTACTAGATATAAATCATTCACAGTTTATGTTGATAAATGTGGCCAAGTCATATACAATGTACAGCTTCACGCTGTAATTATCATACAGTGCCAATTTTCAAAGCCAAGTTTCAAATATGTCTAAGTTCAGAAAAGACCAGATGATTTTCATATAATTGATGCAAAGTTGCTATTCAAATTATTCCAACATAGAAAGGACCTCAGAAAATATTTTTCAGAAAAAAAAAGGTGAATAAATGATCTTTTTTGAATACTTTGGAAACTCTACAGTAAATAGATTTCAAGAGAAACACATGCAGTTCAAAATGAATTCATTTAAAGGCTGAAACTAAATATAAAACGTTTTAGGAGCAAATGGTAGTATCAGGAGTCAGTTACCCAAATTAAATAGGAGGCTGAAAAAGAGAAGCATAGGAATGTTAAATAAAGTTACTGTTTATACTGTTCCACTTAAAATGTTTATAATGTAACAAGAATAGAACATGAATTCTTCTATGTTTTCATGTCATACAGACAAATTTTCTCACTCAAGAGACATCAGGGCTTCTTTTTAATATAAATTACCTTTTTTTCTTCTTATTTACTTTTTTTAGATAAAATGTCCTCTTTTTTTTTTTTTTTTTTTTTTTTTTTGGTCAAGCATTCCACAAATAACTTTGATTCTTGGGAGGATTTTTGTTATATGCTATTAATCCTGAAAGGTATTTCATCCAAAGAGGATTATGCAACCAGGTAGGTCATAAAATAGCTTTTTGCCAATTTCTGCTCCTGCCTTTTTCATACTTTTCAAACTTTCATTTTTTTCATTATTGTTACAGTTTGTAGTACAGAGATCTCTTTTTCTATAATACAAAACTCACACGATGTATTCGTTTGTATTAGCTATCCAATAGAACAAAACGTGAAATATTTTTCACATACGTAGATCGTTCTCCATCTGAATATTTGCTTGAACTTGTCATAGTCTGTCAGCTAGTTAAATGCTTACAAAACTGTTTCAGGGAGCTGTGCCTGCCTGTTAGATTTCATGTTTTGAAATGAAAAAGGTAGAGTTTAGTTCAATACCATACTGAATGCCAATGTTCCTTTTCATTTCTTTTTGGTGTATGTAACAGAATGGATAATCTTTGCCTTCATTTATGATACTTTCCAGAGGGTGGGGTTTTTTTAAGCTATACTAATCTTAAATATGCATATTAAATCAATATGAATTTTATACATTTAGATCAAAAAAGAGCAGCTGCTCTTTCTCTGGTTTTCCCTGATGGAAGCCTGCAGTCTGATTTAAACCTTGGGTTTGGCAGGAGCTTTAGGGTACTCACGAGGTTTTAAATGGTTTGGCCTTGAAAGATGCAAAGAGCTCCGAGTCCCTGCAAGAAGACAAGTCCACAAGTGAATTCTCCATTCTTATGATCTTACAATGAATTTTCTGGAGCAAGTAGCAGCAAGACAGCTCATCTGATCAATGTTGCTTGGAACTGTTGAGCCTTTGTAATAGGAAAATAACAACCCCCTGATAGGTAGCAAATGAAAAGAAAAAAGCTTCAACTATTTTTTTTTTTTGCTTAAAAGCGTGCACTCATTGAAGAAATTTCAAAGTTTAATGTGAAGCACGGGACTCTTCCCTGCAGGCATGATAACATTCACAGTACTCTTCTTAAAAGTGCTGACATTTGCAGCCAACGGACAATTTTACTGGCAAAAAGGGTGTTGATATGGGCAGCTGTTGACCTGCTCCCTCCATTACCTCCTGTATGGGGTTTACATGCCCAGGTGTTGGCCATGGGGTGCTGCCCGGCGGGCCCCCGTGGCGCCGGGCCGCGGCTGCCCCGTGCCGGACACGGCCGGTTCCAGCCGGCTCCAGCGGCCCCAGCGCAGGGCACAGCTGAGCCCCTCAGCCACGGGCGGGCGCCGCGGGGAAAGCCTGGCTCAGAAAGGGCAAAACGCTGCCCGGCAGCCAGGGCTGAGGGAAACCGGGTGAGAAACAGCCCTGCGAGCCCCGAGGGGAGAGCGGGAGGAGGGGAGGAGGGGCTCCGGGCGCCCCCGCGGAGATGCCCCCGCGGCCCCGGCAGAGACCCCGCTGGGGCGGGGGTTTCCCGGCAGCCCCTGGGAAGGGCCCGGCCTGGAGCGGGGAAATGCGTGAGGAGGCAGGAGCGGCAGAGAGGAGCTGCCGTGGGCTGACCGCAGACCCCCAGTCCCCATTCCCTGCGCTGCTCGGGGACAGGAGAATGAGAAGTCGGGAGTGAAGGGGTGAAGCAGAGCCAGGGAATGGGGTGAAGAAAGATGTTTTTATGCCTGTCAGATGTGTAATATCTGTCTTGTTGTTCCCCACTACATGAAAATATTTATTTTCATTGGTAATAAATTAATTTTCCCCAAGTTGAGTCTGTTTGGCTTTTGATGGTAATCAGTAAGCGATCTCCCTGTCTTTGTCCTGACCCAGGAACTTTATTGTTCCCGTTTTTCCTATTTCATTCCCTCTCGCTTCTGAGGGCAGAAGAGGGAGTGAGCAACCAGGTAGGAGTTTGGCTTTTAGCCAAGCTGAACCCACCATGCTTTCCTTCTTTGAACTAGCCGTAATTGCTTTCTGATAGCGTGGCTTTGCAGAGATTACTGGGAATAATAATTTATACTGCAACAGTGAAGTTGGTGCAGACTCCTGGTGAGAACATGTGAGCCGGAATTAAAAGGTGACAATTAACATCTGCTAGCTGTGTGCTTTCCACTTTTTTAGCTAGGCATGAGTTGAAAATAAATACTAAGAGGCAATAAGGGGAGCAAAAAATGGACATCAGTGTCTAGGGTGAGTAAGAGAAAGAACATTAGCAGAAGCCAGAAAGACTTCTGTAGGTAGAGGAAGAAGTGGCAGATGGAGGGAAACAAAAATCTATGTACCAAAGGAAGAATTGGGGACCACAGAAAATGATTCAGAGTGTTCATCTAACACAAGTGCCAGGATATACTGTTGCTGCCACTACTTCAATGATAACTAGGAGCAGTGCAGGAGTATAAAATAGACTACTTGCAGACATCATTTAAGTATCCATCTACAAGGATGTTTTATTAATCTTTCTTCACTGTGGCAGCTGTTGTAAAACAAAATAAAGGCAGAACTGAAGAGCCAATTTGATAATGTAAAAGAATAAATACATAAAATACAAACCAAGAAATAGTAATCAAACCCAAAGAAATTAGCAAGGGCCAGGTGCATTTTACTTGCGAACGTAATTTTCTTTTATTTGTAAATTATCTTACAAAATAGTCATAGAGAAAAAAGAATGGGTTTAAAACACAGCAGGAAGAAAATATAGACATTTGACTAGTATTCCATCTTTCAATAGGAGTAGAAAAAATAAGAGAATACCTGCTAATAATACTTTTATGTTTCTAAGAACAGAACCAAAGGGTCAGAATTTAAGCTGTATTCTCCTAAAAGACCCTTGCTTCATTATCCGTGAAATGCATATTAAAGTTCACACCCCTGCATATACTAATGAAGATTATTGAGATCATGCTCCCCACCCAAAATCATGCTACACATCACCTGGGGGCAGGGGGAAACTTGAGGCGAAACTGCCCCTAGGAGTGGGTGAACATAAAAGGGGGAGGACTTTTCCTGAAGAGAAGAAGAAGATTTATGACCTGGGAAGATTTTTGCCTGAAGAGACCCTGAAGAGTGCTTCTATGACTCACTCTGGCTGGAATAACACTGGAACCAGAACTGGTGATCTCTTTATCTCTCTCCTTCTTGATCTCTCCTTTGTTCTCTCCTTCTCTATCCCTTTGTTTCTTTCCTTCTTTTTTTCCTTTCTTCTTTCTTTCTCTTTCCTTTCAAAGAAGGCATACCATATGCTTCAATGCAAGGCATACCATACGGCTTGCCATAATTCACTGTATATCTGTTATTAAGTACCACTTGCCGTAGTTTGTTGTATACCTGTTGCTAATTAATGCAGTGCATACCGCTTGCCATAGCTTGTTATATAACTAACTAATTATCATGGACCTAGTTAAGACCTAGTTACTAACCTAATAAATGTTTGTATACCGACCTTGAGATTTGTCTCACCTTAGTCCGCATGCTGGGAATTTATGAATCTGAGTCACTTAACCCCCATCCTTTCTGAGTGGGACATGACAGAGCTGAGAGGTAATGGGCTATCATTACTGGAACTGTGTCCTAGCTTCGGCTGGGATAGAGCGAATTTTCTTCCTAGAAGCTGGTATGGTGCTGTTGTTTGGATTCAGGATGAGAATAATGTTGATAACGTGCTGGTGTTTTAGTTGTTGTTGAGCAGTGCTTACACTAAGTCAAGGACTTCTCAGCTTCTCGTGCCCTGCCAGTGAGGAGGCTGGAGGTGCACAGGAAGCTGGGAGGGGACACGGCTGGGACAGCTGACCCAAACTGGACAAAGGGATATTCCGTACCACTTGGCATCATGCTCAGCAGATAAAGCTGGAGGGAACTGGCCAGGGGGAGCAGCTGCTACTTGGGGACTGGCTGGGAATCGGTCGGCAGGTGGGGAGCAATTGCACTGTGCATCACTTGTTTTGTATGTTCTTTTAACGTTATTATTATTTTCCCTGCCTTTTCTCTCCTATTAAACTGTCTTTGTTACAACCCATGAGTTTTACCTTTTTTCTGATTCTCTCTCCCATCCCACTGAGGGTGGAGTGAGCGAGCGGCTGCGTGGTGTTTAGCTGCCTGCCAGGTTAAACCACAGCAGTCTGTCAGAGCTATCCTTCAAAATGAAGACAATTAGACAAGTTTGGTCATAAAGTTTAGATAGAAAAATGCAGATAAACAGCCGGACAAAGAGTCAGGTTTTCAAGAAATTGAATAAAATGGCACAACTGCTACAAATTTAATTCTCAATATTTTCATTATAGTTATGTTTGTGCAGGGTTTCTTTTTGCCGTTATACATAGGCAGGCAGAAATACGAACCTGATTTTAAGTAATTCACAAAAGAAGGAAAAACATATATTTGTATAGTTTAGTTGAAACTATTTGCTTTACATAAATAAAACCTGATAGGTAACAAATAAATTGTCAGTTAACATCATAGAATTTATTGTGGATTGATTTATAATCAAGTAGGGTGTTTGTGTTCTTTTTTTAATTTAAATTTCCTGTTAATGCATTAGCTGCCTGATAAGACCTTTTCTATAACTGCAACATAAGGCACAGCCAATATGTGTGTCAAAAGCTTCCTTTCCTTAGGAATGGTTTGAACTTTTGAACATTCATGTAAGTATTACTGACACTTAATACGCAGGACCTTTATTTGTGACTGAGGTAGGAACACAATCTAGATTAAGTACCTCTGCTGTTACAATTTTTCTGTCTTGTCACCTAAGACAAAACTAGAGAGTTACATGCAAAGTTAAGCCGGTTTTATACTCCATAAAATATAAATTTTGAAATTGCCTTACCATATCATTAAGTGATTGTGAATAAATAAAGAAACCTCAAAAAAGCTGGAAACTGCCAGGTTTGAAACTTGTGTCTGTTTGCTTAAGGACTTACTTTAGGATTGCTCACAACAAAGAGTGGACATTTTGTGGTGTGCTTTGTTGTTGCTGTCATTATTTTTACATCTATATACGTCATCATTTAAATATATATATAACCTCATATATAGATATATAAGTGTGTGTATGTATATAAAGTTATCGTAAGTCTTTGGCTTTCAAGCACAGTCTTTCTCATTCTTCAGGAAATGTTTGCACTGGCTTTGAAGGAAAGTTCTCTGGTTTTGTTTTTGTTTTTTCTCCACTTAGACTGTCTTATTGTGAATGCCACGTACACTCAAGGTGATATTTGGATGATAGAATAAATTAAGCCCACCTAAACTTTGTACTTACATTTTTAAACTTTTTTTTTACTTTTACTTATCATGTTGTTCTAGAGAAAAGATAAAAAATTTTTAGAAGAACTTCTAAATTTATAAAAAAGTTATGCTTCAAGCAGCATTTATCTTCTGGTCCGCTTAACGTTATAATGAACAACTACCTACTTAAAATGAAAGGTGACAGTCATAAAGAGTCAATTATTTTTCTAGCTTTGCGGATGACGTAGCTTTCTTTTTCTCTTATGATTAAGTAATAATTGTCTGGTAAAAATGCAAGTTGATTTGTACAGTAAAGTATAAATTCTCCATTATGAACTTTGATTTGGCAAGTATTGAGAGCACTTGAGCTTAAAATAGGTGTTTTGCAACAGTTCACAGTAATATAGCTTATTGTCTATAATGTGAACAAAAAAGACATTTGAAGCCATAGTCAATCATGTCCAAAACAACTAAGGGAATAGTTTTTGTGCTATCACAGCTGTTCAAACAAAAGGATCAAATGCCAGAAGAAATTAAAGATGACATTTGACTGATGAAGGGCAAGGAGAGGAGCTTGTGCTTAAAATTTCTGCAAGGTCAAGGAAAATGGAATCTGACATCTGATTAGAAAAAGAAATTATTCCAAATGGGTGCACTATTATCTTCAAAGCGCTAACAAACCAATATCTGAGAACAGTCAGGTCTTGCTGGAACGATCAAGAGAGTGAAGCAGTTTCTATGATTTCTGTAATTCCAGACCCTTAACTGTTAAAAACATAGAACAACATAGTTAAGCATAAGAAATAAATAAAAATCACCTGGAGATTAATTCAACTGGCCTCAGTATAGGAAACCATCTTGCAGCTCAACATTATTTAAATATATCGAACAGTATCTGTCTATGTGAAAATGCAATTGAATCTTATTGAAACTTACGCTGAGAACAGCCATGTACAATGCAACGTCAATCTTATTTCCTCCTTTGTCTTATTATATTAAGGCAGGCAAAAAGAATTGTGAGTTCACATGATGTGAAATAATGTGATATTCTATCAGTTGAGATTGCAAAACTATCTTTTTCTTAACTGGGGAGAGATATAAGTAAATACAGAATAGCAGCCAGAAGCAATTATGTAAAACTCTGAACAGTGTTCCCTAGAGAGAAAGATATGTACATATTCCTGTCTAGTTCCATTATGTGTGTTCATTTCAAATCCAGACAACTTTCCAATACAAACAGAACAAATTCAATTTTGTTCAAACAACATTCCCTTCTAACACTTCATGTGCCAAGTGAGAAAAGCAACACAACCTCTAACAAATTAAACATCTCTTTAAGAACAATGTAAATGCTATTAATTTACTTCCAGTAAGGGGAGTTTTCCTGTTTCACTGCATGAGTACATTCTGTTTTTGCAAAGAATAAGCGGTTTGTTTCTACTTCCAATCCTGTTTGTATACAAAAAGATTTTGTCAAACTCATGAATGTTAAATAATATTATGTTGTAAATACAGTCTTTGTTAAGTGCTTTTACAAAGGTTCATTTAGGCTTTACTTAAAAGCCTAAAAAACATAGGAGTAGGTGATTTCATCTTATACAGTTCTGCTGTGATGAAGTGATATGCCTGCTTTGTTCATCTTATGGGATCAACAGGAGGACTTTTCAACCAGCAACAGCTAGAACATACGTATATTTATATGTATACATACACACATATTTCACCTACTTACTGGGCAGTGAATGATGGGTGTGTCCCTGTTTGATTCATGATGAGCTATGTAATGTACTTATTGACCAATGCAGGGAAGGAATTAAAAGAATGAGGGAAAACTTAAAGCATTAGAATTTTCTTTCTATGCACGTTGTATACTAGTTATGATTTGATAAAGAGAACAAACGGTGAAACACTTGGAGGAATCATCACCTGAGAGGGTAGAATTGCAAGGAACAGTGAGAAAGGTAGTATCACAAGATGACATTTGAGAAAAAGGTACCATGCCACGCACTTAGAGCTTGATATCGAGCATTTCTGTTATAAAATAGAATTTTCCAATGCAACCCAAGGAAGAGAAAGACGAGGAGTTTTAAGAAACCTAAATGGGTGAATGTGAGACATTAGTACAACATAGTACTGAAAATGTAAGTGTGGTTCTGATCCTGAAGTACGTCGGAAGTATACAGGCACGTACAGTGAAGAACACAAGGCATTGCTATGACACTAAAATTAACTTTGAGCAATTTTGGTAATCCAAGTTCAAGAAGATGAATTTAAACAAGAAGTTTAGGAACAGAAAACAGCTATCAGGATGATTAGGAGAATAGAGGATTCTGTTTATGGAATGAAATTAAGAAAACTCAAATTATTCATTTTAGCACAATAAAGCTAAGAGGGAATACTCCTCTGCTAAAACACAGCAGAAGACAGCTACTAGAAACCAAAGGAACTGTTCAAACCCAAGAACCATACTGGCATAGAAAGAATGAATGGAGTTAAAAACAGATTTCAAAGCAACAAAGTTTTGGAGCAGTCTGCCTGTACAAGTAAGAGAGGCAGAAGAGCTGTCTAGCTCTATCAGGGAATAATGATTAAATTATTAAGTTCCTAAGGTTATCAAGAGAATTGTAGGGTATAGTTGTCTTCAATAGTAGAGGACAGAACCCTATGATCTAATTCTAGCTTCAAATGCTTCCAAAATTCCTATTATTCATGTTAAGAATATATTATTAGTTAGGATTATGCTGCAGGCTGCGTGCATTAAATGCATAGGAACTGTCAGATATATAAGACCTGATGTTTCATGAGAAAGGCAGAAGATATCTTTTGCTTTCTCTGCCCTCTAATAGGTGAGAGAATAAGCAGGGACACCCTGCCGAAGTATGATATTAATCCTTTAGGCTATAAGGCTGCAGGAAAGTGTAAGTCAAAGAAACATAAGAAGGTAATGCCATCTGCAGAGGGTCAGGCCGAGGCTGTGATTAACAGCATAAGGCTATGGAGTATAAAAATACCTACATATTTATATGTATATTTATATGTATACTGTTCCAACCTTCAGCCATTTGTTCCCCAGGCACTTCCTAAAACAGAGATTGTTTGGTCATAAACCTGTTCAGGATCCTTTTAAACTCCATGCAGACTGTCAGCATTGATAGCATCCTATGTCAAGGAGTTCTATGGCTGACTTAAAATTTCTGGAAAAGACCACCTCTTTTCATTTGTTCTGAACTTGCTACTTTCTGAGTTCATTTAATGCTCACTAATTATTCTATTACAGGAAGAAAAGAGCAATGAAAACCTGTACATTTTTCTCCCCCTCTCTCATTATATCTATAGAACTTTCCAACATCCCTCTCTTATTTCTTTTCCAGGCTGAAGAGTTCAACCCTTAATTACGTCTTGCATAGAAGCCGCTTGCCCTGATCATTAATCAATGTCCTTTCCGTGATCCCAGAGAAACTGCCTTACACATAGCTCCTACACGAGTTCAGAGCTACAGTCCATACACTATTTTGAATTTGGCCCTAAAGCAAAAGAAGGATCATATTATGAAGAGAAAGGCCCAAAAGAAGGATCATATTATGAAGAGAGACTAAAATGAAAATTTGTGAGAACTTTGTAATTTGCAAACTTTGATAAAATTTCATAAATAGAGGCACCAAAGATTTGGCGTCACACTGTAGAACCAACATCTTAAGTTCAGAAAATAACGGGGTTTTGTAAGGACCTTTCTCCTCCATGCTGTTGCACATTTTGCATCCATGACTATTCAACACTGGAAGAGAAGATTACTCAGACCTTTAGCATAAAGCCAGAAGCATTCTTTTCTGACTCTGAACATTCAGCCAAATTAAGTGACAATATGTCATAATAACACAACTAGAACAGACCTCTGCAAATGTCTTGTTACAGCAAGACAATCGCTTCTTAACCCTCTCAGTTTACCTGCTAATGCCTGTTGCAATAAGTCAAAACTCAGGGGAAGCCTTGGACATTATTAAAAGCAACAATGAAATGTAATTTTTCACTAATAGTTGCAAACATATAGTCCATGAGAAACTCGCATGATCCTTCTTGCAAGAAAGCCCAGAATGGTTAGTTAGAAAATAGGGTACTTTCATAGCTAGCCCAGGGAATACAGATTAGTGCTGAAATATTTGACTGGTAGCTTTAGATTTGTTCAGTTTCTAAAGGTATTTGGCAAGTATAAGCAATACATCATTGAATTACGTCCTTCTCTTTGATTATTATTCATGTGTTACTGGTTAAGCAGCCAACTCATAAATATATCTGCTGAATTTGCATCCAAATTCCAATCAAAGATAATGTGCTATTTCAACAGATCTTTTAGACAAATAGATACTGAATAAGAGTATTAACCTGCAGCAGAAATAGCAGATCTCAAAGACTGAAAGATAGAAGTGAAGTGTTGTGTGATAACCCATGGAGCGATGAGCTTAGTGGGATTTGAAATACTGTTTGTTATGAAGATGTGTTATTATTTCAGCGATGAATAGGCAACATCCAATGATGAAATATCGAAAGATCTCTTAATGATGTAATTAGAGTCACTGTGCTGCTATGTGCAAATTTAGGCAATTTTTTGGCACGTCTCAAGAGCATCCTTCAAGTTACAGGTGAGATTCCTCCATCTCACCAAAGAACATCTCTCTTAACTGAAGTCATTTATTCAGCAACAGTATTCACACTCTGCTTTGTACCAGTGAGATCTTGCCCTCCAAAGATTTAAACACCTCTATAACCATGGCTGGAGAGACAGATAGAGAGAGACTACAGCACATTCTGATCCAGACATGGCTCACATGAACTTCCTCTTGTTCTAGTTAGCTTGTGACTGAATTAGGAATGTAGCCTCTTTAGAGCGCACATCTGTTTGGTCACAGTATGACACAAATGAGTATCTGTAGCTCCTAAGCCAAAGTGATTTAAATACCTAGCTTGCTCAGGAAGTGAGCAGAAAGGACTCTAGCTAGGCAGCACCCACCTCTTCCCAGATAACTGCCCAAATGTATATATTTTTACAAAAGTATTGTTTATTTAGTCAGAGTCCCTTAGCCAACTAAGGATAAAACTAAAAGGGATTTTATGCCCGTTAGGAGCTGCTAAATACAGTAGCCCGATAGAGGCAAGGCTGCCAGAGATCTCAGTTCCCGGGTCCCAACAGGTGCATGCAGGCAGACGCACACACCCACTTACCCTACATCCCCTATAAATCCATATACAGTAATCCTTCTCAGTTGGAAAGTTGCTCTGGAGAGCTGCCCCCATTGGCTCACAGTGACACGTGTCACCCCCAGACCATGTGGCTGGTAGCCCTCCAGCGACAGCCCTGGGATGGGCCAAGGCAGGAACTCATGTCTCTGAAGACGTTGTTATTAAGAGTTTCCTCATCTGGCATTACACCTCCTTTGCTGGTGTGGGGATGAACCTTTTATAACAACCTAACAATGCCTTGCTCTTAGATAATTATTTTTTTTTTAACTCGACCTAACAATGCCCTGCTCTTAGGCATATTTATTTTTTTCTGTCAGCCCTAGGCATCCTGCTCCTGGCCCTGGGAATATCCTGGCTGATAAAGCTTCACACCTTGCACAGCTGTGTGGTTGCCTATTAACTAGACTGATGCTGACAGTCTTCCCAGCTCTACGGTCTTCACGGTTTTAGATTGATCCTAGGTTCAGTCCTATAACAAGTAAACGCCGATGATCTAGCTGAAGGCAGAAAGTGCATTCGGCAATTAATAGTTCTCTATGCCTGTGTAAAGCTTAATATCACTACCATTATTTCTTTTTTGTTGGCTTTCCTTAGACAAACTCCTTTGACGTAACTCTAGCCAGCCAGGCAGGATAATATTACACAGATAAAAAAGGCACATAAAATGTTAGTGAAAAATAAACACAACGCTTTTGCTTCTCCGTAGTTGGTTATGACAATGCCTAAAGAAATGCATTGTTGGTGGACACACAATGATATGATGTGAATTAGCAATTAATTATACTTTGACCAGGAATGTCTTTCTCCTGTAACCTGTGGCATTGCTGATCCAATTATGAAAACAAGTAAAATTTTCCATGCTGGCTCTAAGTTTTAATGTTATTTTCGTGTAATGATAATATTGACTCTCCAGTTCAGCAAGTAGAATGATTAAGTGCACTTTGTTTCTAAAATCATTATTCTTCTAAGCCAAAGCTGCTGACAGTAGTTTTAGTCAATTTTAAACAAGTTGAAAGTACACTATAAAGGCAGAAAATGAACTAAGACAGAATCTGGAAAAGAATATTTACATTTCAATTTCAGTCTTTAATGCTGCACAAGTGAACAGACTGAAGATGCTATAATAATAACAATAAATCACTAATTGACAATTTCATAAATATTTGGTGAAAAACTAGACTTTTCCTTCTTATTGTGTTAAATCACATGAAACTTTAACAAATAGATCTTTGTGGAACCTCTTCTAAAGAGCAAAGATTCTTTTTGTGTTGAAACCTTGTAGTACAATTCAAAGATTCTGTGCAAACTCTTCTTTGTACCTACAGCCATACCCACAACTTGTTAAATCAAAGCATCTTAAATGCAAAAAGCACTATGCAATGCAGAGCCCTGTCCTATAATTCAAAGTTCTCCAGGAGCTCAGGGTACATTATTCCCCCTTTCCCCAATAACCATCGCTTTCTTGAAGTTATACCATGAAAGAAAAAAAAGAACATTCTGTTAGCAAAGCTTTCTTTGTAAACATACAACGACTGGATTTTTAGAAAAATAATTGCCTTATTTTGCAGAAGCCAGACAATTCAAAAACCAGTGCACTTTATTCATATCCAAGCTAAATGAGTGGCCACTGATGGCTTTCTGAGCTGCTAATTAAGCTGACTGTCTTAGGAGGGATAGTCTTTTTACCAGCTGTCAAGATAACCACAGTTCATCTAAAAATAGTACATTTAACTGTAACAAAGGTATTGTTCCATGTCTTTCTCCTGCTTTGGATTTATTACGAGACATCAGTCATTGAACTCCATTGATATTTCTCTGCTTCTGTTCTTGTTTCATGAAGACTTCCTCAGAAAAAAACTGCCAACGGAGGCCTAAACATTTGTTTGGAAAATAGAGACATGGTAGGATTGCAGTCCTCCCAGTCACTCTAAAAGCTCCAGTTTGGGATTGAACTGATGTGTAAACCAGAAGGCAGACTTTGATGGCAGGAGCAGCAGCAACACCACAGTTTTTTCCCTACTTATGTGTTAGGGTAGTCCACAAGGTAACAGTAGTCATATACTCCAAATTTCAGTTCAAGCCTCACTCTAACCTGCAGAGTCAATATTACCATTGCTAATAAAATGTATGTTTACAGCATCTCTTCTCCACACCAGGTTGTTTGTTTTTTTTCCGATTATATAAGGCACAAGGCATGAAGTTGATGCAGCAAGCCTCAGGAAAAGCTTCAAGAAAAAGATAACAAATTATTCCTTTGTTGGTGCTTTAAGTTAGTGATTACAGAATCATAGAAAGATTTGCATTGGGAGAGACTGGTGGAGGTCATCTGGTTCAACCCTCTGGTCAAAGCAAGGCCAACTTTTGATTTAGTATCTTTAAGTGTATTTGCAAACATGTAATTATCCTTCTTGAGGGATAATTTTGTTTTCTTTCATATTACTTAATGCAATTTATGGGTATCAAAGAAATATATGTTTTGCAATTAAATGTATTAGTGAAGAATACTATATAATCTCTTTAGAAAAACTGAATTGTGTTAAGCAGGTGAAGAGGAATATTAGTCTATGGTAAGAACAAAAACATTTTTTTCTAACTATGAAAAATATTTAGTACTATTATGTAAAGTAAATTAAAGACAATCATTTCTCAGTTCAGAATATCTCCATTTTATCTTCTCAAGGGTTTTCTGTTCAGAGAGACTTCTAGATAAAAAATTATAATCCAAAATATTTATCCATCAGACACACTCAGAAATTTTAATTTATCCCTCGAGACAGATTTATGTAATTTAAGATTTGTAGATAAATATAGCTAATTATTCAAATAATAAGCATACAATAGTGCTGCTGTGACATCTTGACAAAAATATCCCCAAGCAAGTTCTAAGTAATGTTGACATACTCCTTTGTGAACCGACAGATCTGTCCACAGGCTGTCTCATCTGACTACGTACAAGCCAGCTCTGAACTCTAAGCCAATACAGGGGGATGAGCCAAAGCTCGCTCCCTCGTACCTGAGCAACAGATACAGTGACACAGTGCCCTGTCTGAAACAGCTGGGCAACTGTGAGACACATGTAGAGGTGACGCACAGCAGTTGCATATTTTTATGGATATTCACACATTATTTAAGAAGATTCTACTCCACGTCCCGAAAGCTAAAAGCCTGAAGAGTAAATATAAATAATCCCACCACGGCCTAGAAATATCTGTTGCTGATGATTGTTAAGTTAGTTTTTGCCCTCCTGTATCTGGTTGCTCCTTAAAATGAATGATTTTTTTTCTAAAATTTACTAAAAAGAATATATTTTGTAAGTGAGTTCAGGTTGCGAACAGAACTGTATATTGGGAATGTACTACCAATTTCCTACACATATTCAGTATGAAATATGACTCCTTGAAGTCATATTAAGATTAAATTAAGATTTTTGACTGAAAGTGACTAAGTTTCTCCAAAAACAAGAAAGGTTTTAAGTCCTCACTTTCTGGAATAAGCACGGTAATTTGACAAAAATATTAAGATACAAGAATAACTTTTTCAATACTATCAAAATCACAGAATCCTCAAGAGTCACCAATTATTTAGATAGTTGACATTGAAGCCAAAGCTAACACAAAGCACAAAATATTTATCATTTTTCTCATTGTGATTTTTAAAATAAAGATTTTTTTTTTTAGCTCTTTGGCAGTAATTGGCCTTGTTTTGATGTGTGAGGAACATGACAATTATAAACATTTCAGGAGTGATAGCTGAAACATCTGGGATGGAGGGGAAGAACAGACTAAAAGTTTATTCATGACAAACATCAGAGGAAAAATGTAGACTAGATTATTAGTGTAAACAATATATTTCAACTGAATAATTACTAAGGTTAGGTACTGAAAAATGTAAAAATTCAAGGATATTAAACAGCTTAGTTTGATCAGAATATAGTAACTTCAATAAATTGCTGAAGTTTCAATTATAAAAAAATAGGTAAACTCAAATATAAATATAATTGTTTAATATGGATTAAATTATTTCAGCAAAATATTTAGTAAATATTCCAGTTTTTAAACTGGGATTCAATTCCCCCTTCCTATTAAAAAAAAAATAAAAATTCACATAATCTACTTTCTAGATACCTATGAATAACAATGATATAATATTTATAATTACCTTAGCTTCCTTTTATTTCACCACTCATAAGATTTTACAGATAACAGGCTATCTTTTCACCTAAAATATGTTATTGTCAAAAAACAAAACCAGGAAGATTATTTTCACTAAAATGTCATTTACATGGCAAGATCTTAAATATAAGGTGAGTCATAAGACTTTCTACTTATGTAAATAGGCCAACAAATTTGTATCCATAATTGATGTATAGTGAATCAGAGTTTTCCCTATCTTGATTGGCAGTTAGATAAGAATATGTGGTTGTAATTAAAGAAAAAAGACAGCTACGATCACTTGGAGGAACATAAGACCACAGAATTTCATTATTCCTATATTTAAATATTTTTATGTTTAAAAATAGAAGACCTCATTTGTTAAATAAATTATAAGAGATTCAGGCAAAATATAGTAAAGATTCAGATATGGCTTTTGTAACTCATCACTAACTCTGACGATGAGTGTCCCAGGGTGTCCAGTAACACTAGATGTGCCGGAATGAGGTGAGAAAGGGCCTATAGCTACAGATTCAGCAGGGAATTTGGTCAAAGGTGAAATGTTTTCTGGAAGTGGATTCATTGAGAAAAAGAGTCGAATATCTGTAGATCCACAAATGCTATATAAACACCCACAATGTCTGCTGTGGGCAGTAGTAGAACTGTACTGGTAAAGCGCAGCCCTGGTCGCATTCTGTACATGAAGAATAATTACAGTTGTCATGATTTTCACGGAGCTATCTGCAGAGCACAATATAAGACTGTTTCTTTGAACATATTTTCAGGGATATAAATCATGATTTCTATGGTATATTACTCTATAAACTCAAAAATGGGTTGCTATATTTTATCTATGATCTAGTCTGAACAACCACTTCAGCCTGTCAAGGTCCCTCTAGATGGTAGCATGACCCTCTGGTGTGTCAGCCACTCCTCCCAGTTGTGTGTCTTCCACATACTTGCTGAAGTTGCACTGTGCCCCATCATCCAGATGATTAATGAAGATGTTGAACAGGATTGAACCCAGTATTGACACCACGTGCTATACTGCTAGTTATTGACCTTCAACTAGACTTTTTGCTACTGATCACCATCCTCTGAGTCCAGCCATTTAGCCAGTTTTCAATCCACCTCACTCACCGTCAGCTCATCCAGCCCGTACTTCATCATACTTCTTTATGAGGGGAGACAGTGTCCGAAGCCTGACTGAAGTTCAGGTAGACAATATCCACTTCTCTTCCTTCAGCTACCAAGCCAGTCATTTAATCAGAGAAGTTTATCAAGTTGGTCAAGCATGACTTCTCCTCAGTGAATCTGTGTTGACTAATCCTGGTGACTATTGTCCTTTGTAGGCCTAGAAATGTTTTTCAGGATTAGCTGTTTCATCACTTTCACAAGAATTGAGGTTATTATGTTTATTTACTTAGTTAATTTAGATATTTCTATAAATATGCATATTTTATATAGAAGTATATTTGGTTTTTTTTTAATCTATTATGATTTAAATAATACTATCATATAATGGATATTTTCTCTGCAAATATCTATTTCATTCATAAAAATAGGTAAAATATTTTATACATTATGTACATTGTATACATGTATGGAACCACCCCCCTCCCATGGAGTTTTCTTTATGTACAGCTGCTGAAAAACTTTGCAGCAACATTTATGGTATGAAGTAGAAAAATAAGTGGTCACCTAACAGATTTTGCTGAAACAGAATGTATGCGAAAGTGAAGTTAAGAGTCAGATCCTTCTTATCTTTCTTGATATATCTTGGAGGGGGAGTGTGAAACATCTGAAATTGCAGAGATTTGTCTGACAGGGGTCATTATCTGCAACTCTAATGTGCCAGACAGAAACAGCATACAAGAAGCTCTCCACTGTCCAGCCAGTCACTAACACCCTGTACGTGGCATCCGTAGTGTCCTTTGTTGGCAGCTTGAATTAATCTTGTGTGCTGCTTCCTCACGCCTCTGCAATGGCCAGTGTCAAAAACAGCACCTGCGGTGTCTTAAGTTGTCTTCTCTGCACAACATCATCATGGCAGGGGCAGAGGGGAAAGCTGCAGGCTGCATGAATTTTTCAGCCCCTCCAAAACACTTAAATTCATTTTATTATGTTAGTTCATGCATAGGTCACACCTGTGTGTCCCTGAACTGTCGCCAAAGGCACTGCTGCCAGTAATATTATGACAGGTAGATAATTAGACCTTGAACCCTCTGCATGGAGTCACTCTAATAGCAGTGTAGAGGCAGTCCTTGATTCTGTCCTCAGCCCGGCCCTCAGGGGTTAGTGTCTCAGAAGAGTCAGATTTAAGAACTGCAGTTTATGGGGGAGAAAAATAATCTCAGGTTTACATTTTTAGAAAGTTGCTTTTGTAGCTTAATTCTTTGACAGACAGTGAAAGTCTGGGCTAAATCCACTTGGAGTCTAGTTCTTGAGGCCGGAAAAGAAAAAAAAAAAAAAAAAGAAAAAGAAGAAGAAATGAACAAACCAGTGATGAAGCATTCTATGCTGTAGAGCTTCTTTTGAGCTAAGGTCTGATCAGGAAAGATGAGAAAGATTAGTAACAACTGCATGGTATTAATGTACTGTCTTTCAGGATACAGCCGTAATCAGTTACAAAGAAATTCCTTGGAAAAGAATTACAATTCACTTACCTCTGAAGCTAATAAAGAGGGAAGGAAATCAGCATATCTTTGAGTTATACCGAAGAATGTCTTTCAGTAGATTTTCCTACACTGAATTTGGACCTATGCATAAGGAATTTCACTCAGAGATTACAAAAAGCAAGGCTACTTAGTTATAATTTGTTGAAAAAATTAGCGTTTTATTTCTTCTGTCTTCAGACAGAGATGTTATGCTCAAAAGCTTCTGGCTGCAATACAGGAAAGCTCTTGCTTCCCTGAGGGAGAGAAATCATGTTTCAAATACATGGATGCAAAGAAGTGCTTAGATACAAACTTGGCATCCATAATCCCTACTGGGACCAAAACCACGCATGAACTCTTAACTCAATGTCCTTGCAGACATGCAAAATATTTCTTACTAAACTCAACTCATTTCTTAAATATGACGATTTTTATTTGAACACATCTACTGTGTTGGCTGCTTATCTGGTCTACTCATAGCTTTGTTGCATTACAGAATTGCTTTTGAATTACTAGGTTGTGTGGTGGTGTGTCTAGAAATTGGTAAATAAAGCAGAAATTAACTGAATACACATTTCAGGATCTTTTTGAGTCCTTTAGAAGAAGACCAGCTGTCAAAGTTCTGCTCTACCACTAACTAGGGTCCCTGTAGGTCCCTACTTCCTTCAGTTACTGAGTAGAGTTTGTATGTTCATGGGTGTGAAAAACTGTTGTATTCAAAAAGTATCTCTATCTCCCTTTTTAATATTTTCAGCGCATGAAATGGCCATGATTTGATAATTTGTCAGACTTTACAAGAAATATCTCCTGTGCTGACCTTTACGTTTGGCAGGAGCTTCTCAGAAACATTGATAAAGTTACCACAGCATCCTTCTTTAAGACACTTTCACCACAAGCATACAAAAACACTTAACAGTAGTTAGGTTGACAGTACAATGTAATTGGTTTATTATCATGTAGACTAATATTGTCTCTTTGGATTCATCTATCAATGTTTATTCAGGGTTATCCATTTTCTCTTCCATAATAAGAGAAGTGTAGAATCATAGGTCCTTAAACAGGGATTTTCTGATGCCCAAGACTAAAGCCTGATCAATGGCCTTCAGTGTCCATCTGCCTGTGGGTCTCTAGTTACATTCTTGAGGGAAAAGAAGGCGAAGACGACACAGAGAAAACTCATTACAGTGGAGAAATCAATCAATATTTTGGTCATTCAGTGACTGTGGCTTATGCAAACCTGTCTGTGTTTGCATTATAACTTGCTACTACATTGCTGGCAGCCTGTTTCAAGTGGAATGAATATTTACTCAAACTCTCAGTGGATTTGCAGCTTTATTGAGTTACTCTAAAGCCCATGCTAGTAAGCTAATATGGAAAAAAAAAGAGTTATAGAAGAAAACCGGCTTGCATATATTCCCTTTGTGATAGTTTCCTGACAGTTTACTTTTCTAATTGAGGCCAAAATTTTGTATTAATTCATTAACACACAGCAACAGAGTTTCTGAAATTAAATAGTAAATATATTTACTTTTTCTTACATCTCTCTAGTATTTTGTGAGGGTAAAACATAAACATGATATTTAACCTGTTATTTATCAGTCCAAAGTGTTTTAAAAAAATCCCAAATGGCAGCGGAAAGCCATTCAAAATATAAGTTTTCATATAACTTCATGCTGGTGTCAGTCATGCAGATACATTTGTAACACATTCATGCATTTACTGTTTTCTTTCAAGAAGTGGGAAAAGAAGACAGTTTTTCATCAATCCAGTGGGATTTTTCTTTGCTTTGAAATAATTGTAAGGCAATATAGGCTGACTAAATATTTTATTTCACTTCTGACTACAGTATACATGGAATCACGGAATCACGGATTATCACGGAATATTTTAAACTTGTTTCACTGTGGCAGGAAAGAATAGGTACATAGTTTCTTAACTCTATCAGTACTTTTTTTTTTTTTTTTACATATGTATATCTAATTGTTAAGAATATTTGGACATAATTACTCTCTTACTGCTTCCTTTGGGCTATATATCATAACAAAGTTGCTATTAATCAATGCACAATCACAATGCACAAAAGCAGCTTTTTTTTTCATATGCTTGTTTCATATGAACTCTGATTGTGCACTGTCATCAATTGTTCAATGAAACAGGTTAGACTAAAAAACACACAAAATTCCTGAGAGATAGCATTGATCTGCAGGTCCATACACCTTATAGCGGCCCCCAATCAATTCGTTCTGATATCTACGGCATAATTAGTTTAAATGCTGGCAGAAAGGAGGACTCAGTAAAAAAAACACTACACTGAAAGTCATCAAACACGAACTCTAACTCCTTTTTCTGACCTCTTGTTTAAATCTCACAAGTCACTTGATATCTTTAGTGTACCTCTGTTTGAGAAACAGTAAAATGATTCTTTATTTTGAAGGCTTATGATGACCTTCCATAAAGAAAATAAATGAGGTACGCTTCCCACTCCTTTGTGCTCCACAACACAGAGAAACAGAGATTTTTAAAATTTTTCCCAAAAATCTTTCTGATCCAGAAGAAAAACTTCTTACTGAGGCTTCCAAAAAAAAACTTAATTTCAACTAATGACACTATGTATTTAGAGTCCAAGGACATGCCTGAAAATCTTCATAAATCTAGCATGGAATCAAGATATTTTGAATATGTGTCTACAGTAGAAACCAAGATGGTTTAGTTGAGTATGAAAAAAAAACAGAAGTGTCTGAAAGCCCTGGGTTGTCCATTTTGTTAAGTGTGTTGCAATTACCTTTTAGTTAGGATAGTGATGAATACAATGGCTTCTAAACATCAATTGGTCTTACAAAAATAAGAGTAACAGATAAAATAATAATTTTATTCTACTAACTTCTTTCCATTTCGCAAATAATCTTTTAAATTAATGTAGCAACTGGGGAGAGGAAGTTTCAGCTTTGACAGGTGAGAACTTGGCACTTGCGTGGCTTTGAACTGCACTTTGACACAGCAGGAAATTCTGGAATTTTTGGTACTTTAACTGCTCAGCCTCCTTTCAGGTAACTAGTAAGAGCAGTTTTAACGTCGCATCAGTTTGGACAGGTTTCTACTTCTTATTTTTTGATTCACAACAGAACAATTAGGTCCATCATGCCTCACTGCCGGTCAGTCATCCCAGAATTCCCTGTAGATGAACAGGCAGCTTTGATGTTCTCTAGAAGGAGATTTAGTGGAACAAGGACACAATCATTTAAGCTCACGTGAGAACTCCTCTTTGCGGTATCAATAGGACAAATAGGTATCTGCATAATCAGTTTAAACTGTTTGATTCAGGAGCATAATACAACAGTTTTAGGAAAGAAAAAAAAAGGCAATGTAGTTATTTGCAGCACACAAAAGTCCCTGGGTAAGCCACTGATGACAAAGTAGGTCTGAGTGGTTAAATGGAAAAAGAGATTTGCAACCTGGCTAGTATTCAGCTGTCTTTCATTGCCTAATTTCTCTTTTCCTTACTGGGCATGCTGCATTTCTCCTTCCAGCAGATCAATGCAAACTCACACAGATCATTAGCCCAGATGAAAAATAGTTTGTCAAGCAATGAAATACTTCCAGTGATATGACGATGGTCTGTTTGTGCATGCTGAGCCTGAAAATATACAGGCAGGACAGAAGTGCGAACGGGAAATGATTCAGCCAGCGATGCTCACCACTTGCAGAAAGTTGTTAACTTGATCCATATAGCACGTCTGAGTTCCGAGAGTAAGCATCATGTAGGCAATGATAATCTTTCACTTAAGTTGGAGGAATCACAGAGGAAAATTTTTCGATAGATCTCTCCATGACAGTTACTAATTTGCTTGCTGCACTTGTCTGCCACAAAGGTTTTAAGTCAACTCTGCAGCTCTTAAAGGGTACATTAAATGAACGAGAGCAGACAACTATGTATCAGCAGTGCCAATACCACAGTGTGGAATGAGTAGTTGTCTTAGCATGGCATTGAGCCCAGTTTCTTAAGTTACTCAACTTGTAAACAGCTCTCCAAGCTGGAAAGTGGGTGGAGGAGATGTACGATGGTAGACATTGACATGTGTGGGCAGATCCCAAACTACTGAAAAGCATAGTATTAAGACAATATGCTTAGAAATTTATAGACCAAATAGGATTCTTCAATTCTCTTGGACTTATGGTAAGGTGATGGTAGCAAAAAGTCTCATTTTTTCAAGCAAAGAAAGTTATCCTGTGTTGTATTATAGAAGTTTTGTACTTTAATTAAAGGGAAGGTTGTTCTACAATTTAGCGCACGTACCCATTGCCTATATATTGCTTATACTCTTTATTATGTGTAAAAGAGTTTCTGATATGTAGGTTCACATTAAAACATCAGACTTTGCTCACATCTACAATATGTTTCAAATGCAAAATACTTTTCACACAACTTTGTATATGATCAAAGAAGGTACAAAATTTTATCTGTGAATACAGAGAGAAATGTGAATTCAGAGCCACTAATCACCTATATGGACCCCAAAATTATCTTGATTCTAAGACAAATGCTATGTGAAAGGGCTACAGCAGGAAGCTGGTAAAACAAATCAGCTCCACAAATAGCATCAGCCAGAATCTGCTTCATAGTAAACCATTAATGGTGGAATAGGAGGAATGGAGCAGGTGTTTAAGCACACAGCCAGGAGAGTATCTTTGTTTTACCAGGGGCTCACTCCCTTCACCCTCATAGATTACTCTTCGTATATATCCCAGGTACTGTTTCCATATTTCACTGGTCTACTACAAGGTGCAGCTCACAATGGTTCTTTATGGCTTTTAACAACTAAATAGGATATGGTGACCTCTAACAGACACCTCATCTAAACAAGTTGCATAAGTTGCCTCAGAAGTCAATGGAGAAAGATGGGCTCTGCCAGGACGCAATATTTCCTTTCCTAACACAAAAAGGAAAGGACCAGCCTTCTTTCAGGTCTTCTCACTGTTAATGTTAGTAGCTCTAGGAAGTTAAAGGTATGTAGAAATTAGATGTAGCAAATCAGACACCCCTGCATGACTAGGCTCCCTTGCACTCTGCCTTCCAAAAAAACCCCAAACTCAGTATGGCTTAATCTCTCAAGTTGAATAGAAACATGACCAAATGTATGATAGCGGGACTCCTGATGAACTGGATTCTTTTGTTGAGAATCGAGATCTAGCACTGATGCTTTTACTGCTTCCAGCATCCCTGATTTCACAATTTTTTAACTTACTGTGAGCATTCACAAAGAACAAACAGTAAAAGTAAAAAACAAGTAACAGCCGTTTCAGGAATTCATGGTGTTTTTCATTCTTCTTTTACTGCCTGTGGTTAAAAGGGCTCTCCCTAGTCATTAAAGAATGCTAGAGTTCAGTTTCAAGATAAAATCTTAAGGATTAATAACCTAATAACCTCCTTTCTTTTGAACATTTTCTCTTTTAACATAATTGACTTCATTTCAGTCCATATGACGTTTTTTACAGTTCTGGTACTATTTCCCACCTTTTTTATTTTTAAACTTACTCTGTATCATGTAACACCAAATCAAATGTTTTACTCAGGGCCTCATAGATTCATTCTTTACTTTAAAAAAAGACCTGATCATCTCAAAGAAAAATGACAGGCTAGTTCATATGACTAATCTAGTTCATAACACTATTTTACCTTATTTGGTTTCCAAAATTAATTTCTGTAATTAGATTACTTCTGATTCAAAATTTGTTCTAAGTTCTTGCATACATTTGAGGTAGGAAAAAAGGTCCTCAGTGAGAGGAGAGGATGAGACTTTATACCTCTGTCTTAGGAATTCTTATTACTATTCTCTAGTCACCTTGTACCACCAAGACTTGTTACCAAACCTTTTTTATGTGGCATAAGATAGAATGCTGGGACAGAGCTCATTTGGTGTCTCACTCTTATTCCTTCCTTTCACCTGAGGTCACTGGACTTTAATTGTTTTTGGTTTTGTGTAGTATTCCATTTCCATAGTTTCATTCCCATTGACTATATTGCTTGGTCTTCTACATTCTGCATCATTATTTTTAACAAAAAGTGAGAGAAAGTTTTATTTTCATTCTAGAGCCACACCTGCATGTTTTTTCCTTACTCTGCCTTGTTTCTCCCATGCTCTCAATTTATTTATATGTTATTTGTTTTAATATTTTTTCTTTATCTAATTTTTTCTTTATCTAATTCCTTGACTTCTGATACTATTTTTTTTTTTGGTTTGTAAGAAAAACTTTTCTATGCTGATTAGTCTTTTTCTTTTTTTTATACACTTAGTTGCTGGTAGCCTAACTATCCCATGAACACCTCTGATGATATTCTAATACGACAATGGAGACCTGTATGAGACCCCGACCACTATACAAATAGAGCTACATATTCTCAAAATTAGTTTGCTCAAAACAAACTCCATTTTACCCAGATTATCTCTTATTTCTTTCTATTCTATCTCTTTCATCACATGTAGTGTTATCCCATCATCTTCAGCTTTCTCTTTTCATTCTGTCTGGGTTCTGGATATACAACCATATGTCTGTTTTGGTCAGAATTCTTATTTTAACATATTTTTGTCATATCTCTATTTGTTTTCTTGTTCTTTATACCTTTTCATTATGATGCATGATTAACGTATATTGAATTATAACACAAATATTTTATCTATTTTACCACTGCATGAATAAAGTTCTTTCTGTTAATAGCATTTTCATTTTTTCCTTTCCATCATTTCTCTTAACCATTGTTATGCCTTTAACTATACCCATAATCTAAGTTATCTGAATTTTCTTTTCCTAGTGCACTGAAACCATGTAGAGGTTGTAAATTTCTCTTCAAAAATTCTTTCACCATTCTTCAAGTTTTTCTACAGAATGCTTCAGCCTAGGACACATTAAACAAGATATTTTGTATTCTCCTTCGAAATAAATTTGCATTTCAGGAGGCACACAAATTTACTTTAATCTGCTGTGATTGCTGTCTCCACTGACTACTATTTTCAGCTTCTTAAGCTATTTTGAATCCTCCCTAAAAGTTTCTATTAACTATAGAACAATAAAATCATTCAATTTAGGAAATTAAACAAAAACTGAGGCTCTGATAGGAACAATACATTTAATTTATCATCCAAATGACATCAAGAGCTATAAATTTTTCTACTTGTTTTTTTTTAGGCAGCCTGGTTGGCTGTTTCTTCATGAGAAAATGTATTGCAGATAACAACTACAGCATACAATATGATACAAGGCTCCAGACAGCTATTTCAGCTTTGAAATTAACTCAAATTAATGTGGCGATAATTGCTGGAGCTCAGTTACATGTTTTTGCTAATTAAAGATTGAGGGAAATGCCATAGAAGAGACGGTAACATTTGTTAACAAGAATACACTAATGATTTGGCTGTTCCCATTGACCTCTGAAAAGGTTAAACTGCTAGAGCTGTTGGGTGCATTAGTAAATATGTCAAATCTGGGTTATTCGTTATGTTGTTTAAAAGAAAGAAATGACATTTCATCTCACTGATTAATATGAGGAAAGAAATAATTGATTACTAAGTATATTTCATAAAATTACACAGAATTTTCATGCATTATAATCCTTGTTCTTATACTTGGCTATCTAGGTTAATAAATTTCATTTGCCTTGTATGTGTCTCCTTCTAATAATTTTTTAACCCTGCTGAAACAATATTAACCAATTTGGTAGAGGAAAAGCGGTTGCACAACTACTGCATTTTCTGAGAAGTATCATATATGGTGTGAGGCATATATTTTGCATATATCAATTATAACTGTTGTGAATAATGAGTTGGTGACGTCTTTCAAAAAGAAGTACAAATGCAACATAAAAATAAAATATTTTATTAAATAAAATTATCCTCTTTTTGAAATTTGAATTATGGTCATTATTTCATTAAAATCATTTTGTTTATGTAGCATATCCTTGCACTCACTGTCTTATCTTGTCCACATTATCAAATAAGTTGCCATACGTTTCCTTCATAAAGCTCAAATAATCCTATTTAAATTTTATCTAAAGACTTAAAATCTCTGATTAAAGCTCAGTAATATTGAAAAGAATCACCAACCACAAACTGCAGTAGAGCCAAAATCACTATATTCTTATAATACCAGGAATGCTAATCCAAGCTGCTAGGGGTTCTGAACACTATCTCACACATAAAATAAATCTTAAAAAGAAGATTATTGAATTAGCATGACCTTGATCTGGGTACTATGACTGTTCCAGCTGTCCAGTCTAAGAATGGAATTTTTTGTCAAATTTCAAGAAACAGCTTGAGGATGTGCAATGTCCTTACTATTCTTGCCATCAAAATTTTCCTTTAACTGAAGTGTTTTGCAGCTTTTAGTCTATTAAAGCCAACTAATTTGTGTCCATATCATTATTTTAATTCCAATGAAAGTGGGATTATACAAATTCTTGATGAAATAATCAGTCTGTGAAATAAGTCTGTGAGCCATTCTGTTTATCAAAGAAATTTATTTACGTTTGCAGACCGCTTTAATGACTGTGGCCTTTCAGCAGCAACATATTGGAAAAGGGAAACATTATTCATCCTTCTTCCTGCTCCCATAAAAAATGTAGGAAATTTTACTTTGAAGAATATGAGCCATATGAATGTAAGAGATACTTATATAGTTACTCTAAAGTGAAAGGATTGTAAGGCTAAGATAGTAGAGCAGAGAATCAGAAGATGTCACTTCTTTGCACTGATTACCAGTCATACAAGTAGTGTGACTCTTTGGACATACTTTCCCAGTATATAAAACCAGACTTCAGATAAATTTAAAAGACTATTTAAAAGATCAACTCTTTGTGAACTTAAAGCATGTTCGTCATGAGTCTTATGCAAGTTTACTGAAGGCAGTCCCTACAGTTCAGATAGTTCAGACATCTGACATTTCAGAGCACGTGTTTGCATTCAGAAACAAATGTTGGGTCATGTCTGGTCAAAAATGCATTTTAGAGCAAGAGGAAAAATAATCCAGTATGTGCAAACAGCTGATTTTTCGAGGTAAAAGACAAAGGAAGGTAGCAGAGAAAGTAAATTCTACAAGAAAAAATGAACTATACTTTTTATTGTTATGATGATTCCACCATTAGCGCAGAGCATTTCAGTCACATAATCAAAATGAGAGTCTCATTTTACTTCAGTTTTGATTTGGTTTGAAGTAGGACACTTCACACTTTGGTAAAATAATACGAGCCAAAATACATCTTTGTGTCATGTCGGTCTACAGTGCATGCTATTCTTTTTGTCAAAGCCAGCAGAAAATCATTATCCTTATCCTGTGTAATAGAAAACAATTTTTAGAGGAGCACTGCTCTTTCTTGCAAGATGTGACTTGTTGCTAGCAAACCACAAATTCAATCCCAGGCTCCACAGAAGTCCATTCTTGTGTTCTGGCCTCTATCCTTTATTGCAGTTCCTCTTAGACACATTCAAAAGACTTCTCCAGAACTCATATAGCAAAATGAGTTTACAATTAAACATCATTTTCAATGATTTTTCATAGATGGAGTGCCATAATGTTACCTCTATTTATTGACCAAATATTCATTTTCTGAATAAATTCTCAACAATTCAAAAGCTCACCAGTACTAATCCTCTGAATCTACTGTTACCAGAAAGACATCTCAATTATGCAGGTGAAAAGACCACATACCCTTCAGAGATGGAACTACACAACTTTTTCTGCTGTCTGCATAGGCCCAAGTAACAATCTGTGCCCTGTAACTCATGGAAGTAATGGGAAAAAGCTGAATATGCTTAGGGTAAATTAAAACTTTATTTCTAATGAAAGCCTTCTATATAATCAGAAAGAAATTTCAGCAGTATGCTTGACAAATAAACACCAAGGACTATAATATTTAGAAAGGCAGACACAACCCCTTACAGTGCACATGAAGGATAATAGGTTCTGTCACTTCTGACACTCCAGTTACAAAAAGGTTAAAGGTTGCCATTTTGATCATACTGACATAGTTTATTGGATGAGGTATTTCTTACTGCATAGGCAAATATTGTGTATGGTCTATTTCTACAGCATATTTAAGTAACATTTTATTCAGTATTAAACCATAGAATTGTATTTTTTTTTAAATACTTTACTACTGAGATTTAAAAATAAATTACAAGACAGAGCTTTCAAAATTCCTAAAGATTCTTATTTCTGAAAGGTACCCATTTCAGTAATGATCTAAAGCACCAGACGTCTGCCTACTGGATCCCCCAGACCCTGTGAATCTGCAGAACTAAAACATAAAATGTTTATTAAAAGAGAGGGTTTGGCAGAATTAAAAGTATACTGGAGCAGTGCATACTACCGCTGTGACAGTAAGAGTGACTCAGGTCATCACTATCTGGTTGCAGGGGCACACAATCACAGTGAAGCAAATACTTGCATCTGCACATGCAGGCAAGGTTAACGCATTCAGATTCACTGGCTTCCAAATGCACCAGCAAATGGCATCTTCCGTTGAGGTGATACTGGAGAATTTCCTGCACAGGTAAAAGACAGACGAACAAACATCAGAAAAAAGGCCAATGATCCCATAATTTTTATACTTTTATTTTACTCATTATTCGTATCTTCTGTTGGAAGCAAGCATCCAGAAATACAGAGAGAGGCGAGAGTGCAACCAGCCTCTAGTGAATATACAAGTAAATATTTAATGATGGTAAAACTCAAAAACTTACAAGTCTAGCTGAAACAACAGAACTCGTTGGGATACGGAAATTTTAACGAAGACCCAAGTGAAAAGCTTATAGCCCCGTAGAAAGATTTTGATGCAAAGATTGAAAAAAATCCTTAAAATTTTTATAATCCTTACAATCCTTTACAAAAGTCCTTACAATTTGCTCCCATGACAGCTTTCTCCTGTGCAAGCAAGTTCTGCTGCACACTATCCTGCTACTGCTTGCCCACCTAGTACAGTCCCACTGCAGTCTCACTGCTTTGAATTTCTGCTCCTTGTTTTACCTTTGGCTCTTGCCTGGTTCCGTTCCCTGTCCTCATGGGCAGTATGAAAAGGAGAGAAAAGGGGGCAGCAGTTAGAACAGCAACAGAGAAGCCAAAGGCAGAGCTACAGTCTAATTCCATTCTGCTCTTGCATGAACTACAGAGCCATTTGCAATAATCACTCAACCAGGTCAGCCTGCTCCTGATGAATCCCAGCCTGAGGGTGGTGCCCTTCCAGCCACTCAAGCTAAACCCCTCCCTGATGTCCTGCACAGACCATTGCTGGGCTGCTGTGTGCTACAGGACTGTAGCTGGGATGTCGGTGGAGGCACTGGAGCAGTTTCATTCTACGTCTCTCATCTGAAGTATCTGCTGAGCAAAGAGACTAAGTACATCAGGGTCTGAAACATGGTGCAAGATCACATGCTAGTACACAGCTGTCCAAGTCCAGCCTCCAGAATCATATGCATTTATGGCCAGCTTTACATATGGATTCCTAGGTTAGACTGGTTTCTTTGCAGGCTGTGTCCACAGGGCATTTCTTGAAGAAAAACTCCCCACAAGATGCTGTACGAGCAACTGGACATTGCCAACAAACCTAAGAGGAATGGACATGCCCTGGAATCAACCCTATCAAACCATGCAGCCCCACAGCAGCCTTGGGAGGTTTAAGGAGCCAGATCTTTTACAGTTTGCACTCAAACTATATACATGGCAGGAACACAAACTTGATGCCCAGGCTCCCACAGCTCCAGGAAATACCCTGGGTACAAATTTGTATAGTCTGTATTATTAGTGAGTTGGTGAACCACAGAAAATGAGAGATCTTCAGCGTGACAGGATAGATGTACTCTAAGAGGTCCTCAGCAACCTAATATGCATGTTCAAGGCTATCTCTGAAAGGAAAATTGCAAGTATACAGAGACAGAAATGAAGCTGTTCAGGATATTCACCCTTGAGCTTCTATCGCTAGAAATCATTTGCTAGGTACTAAAGTCCTCTGCAGTAAACTCAAAAAACACCCTGCACTGACAGAGCAAAGAAGAATTTAAAGCAGACTTTATAACCCTGACTCTCACTATTCAAATTAATTTCCTTGTATTCAGAGTATATATTTCAACTTGTATTACATCCGTAACTGCTGGAAGACAAGACGGACGTGGAAAAGGTCATACATTAACACAACGTTATCTAATTTTATTCAGTTAAAGTATTGATCACATCAATGGTAAATAAGTTAGGCTCAGGCAGCCATTCCATCTCCAGGCCTAAAAGTGTTTTACTTTCATTTATTTGGTGTATTACAAAAGGAGATTTTTGCATTCTTTATCATTGTCAGAATCATAATATTTCTGTCATGAAGTTATCATTTCTTGTTTATGCATGCTAATTATGTAAATATTATGTAATCTGATGTATAACTGCAAATTAAATAATTCCTTCAGTGGTGATTGACGCAATAGATCCACTGAAGCAAAGATCTTGAAATTACAAATTAAATCATTAGCTGTCTTTGAAGTAGCTTTAAAAATGTTATTTGTTTATGGAAAACAGTAAAAAAAATTAAATTCAAGCAGTAGAACCGAAAATGGAACAATATGAGAGGCAGGCAAGAACACTGAGCAGCAAAAGTGTTTCTTAGGCTTTTGCTTTGGGTTCTGCTGCTACTTAAGCACCATGATCCAGTGAGATATAATTGCCATTCAATAACAGGCAATATGTTAAATTTCTTATATTTAATATTGCCTGCATGTGCATGATATTTGGTGACAAAATGATTGCAAAACCTAAAATGCAGTCTCACACAGGTTAGAGACAGAATTATGTGTTAACTCACTTTTTAAAATAGTGAATATGGTGTGGGACCATTAAAAAAAGATCAGACTTCCTCACAACTTGTCATGATACCTAATCGTGTCTTTTCTTGTTTTCACTAGTATCAGAATTTCTGCCTAATATCAAGATGTTTGCTAATATCAGGATCTACTTGAAAAAAGTATATCCTGTTAATAATGTCAGGATAAAACTAGTCAGAGTAATTATTTTTCTATTAGATAACTTGCTAATTACAATACTAGAAAGTATAGTGTACATTTTTTTTTTTTTTTCAATCAATGGTCAAATTCCTGGGCTACTGAGAAGTAAAATGCTAGCTAAAATTATGTGCCCTCCCCTATAACTTTGGTTGAATCCTCATATTTTCTTTCTGCGTCTGCAGCTGGATTGTCACATATTCCTCAGTATATCTCAAAGACCTCAAAAAGGAAACAGGTTTATGCGCTGAGCTACCTACAGAGATGCATTTTGACTGAAGGAGATAGCTCATTTGTACAGATTAAATTATATTCAATATATAGCTCAAACTGCATGATTTCCACAGCTTTTGCATATTCCAAATATTTTTTTTTCCTCATAGCATTTAGTTTTCTTGATACGGTCCAAAGGGAAGTAATGTGTTCAATTCTACTTGTTGTCACTAAGCAGCACTATCAATTTATACTGGTGTACAATGGAATAGTTCACACACTGGAAGTCCCATCTGTTCAAAAGGGCAGAAAATATTTTTTTCACTGCCCATTCTTTTACAGTTGTCATTTGTGTTTCATCACCTTCTTTTTTCCATAAATTTGTTCCTTTGGTCGATTTGTCATGGTACTTTTGCTTTCAGTTTCTGTTATGTTCATTCCCTTTGTAAATTCCTGTTGAAGTTTTTCTTTTGCTATGGTATTATTCAGGTTGAATCAAAGCATGATCACGTGGATCTGGTGCTCCCAGTCCTTCAAATCTGGATCTATTATCCTAAATCTTTTGTCATATAAGTGAAATGTGGTGATTATTATTTTTTTTCAATTTGGCAAGGTCCTGATTTCTGTGTGTGACCCCTTCTTAAGAAAAAGAGTGCCTGCATGCACTACAATTGTCATCCAGCACTGTGTGATAAGGAGGTCCCTGCTGACTTTCCTGTAACTTTTTAGGCTAGAATTCAACAATCATATTGACAATGTTTTCTAGCTATGTTCTCACTTTTTATTACTGTCCAAATAATTTTGTCCATCAGAGAACGATATCTTGAGGAAGCTGTTCAGGAATTTGACTGGCATTTAGTTGAAGAATTCCTCATAGATGAGGAATGTTTCCTCAGAGCCTGTTCTGATGCACCTTTGGTATTTGCTGCTGTGGACTGAGCAGAGATTATCCTCTTTCCTGTAATGCATCTAGGATGCACATATCTCATCATAGAATTGTTTAGGTTGGAAGGGATCTTAAAGATCATCTAGTTCCAAAACCCCTGCCATGGGCAGGGACACCTCCCACAAGACCAGATTGCTCAAAACCCCATTGAACCTGGCCTTGAACATTTCCAGTTATGGGGCATCAAGAACTTCCGTGGGCAACCTGTTCCAGTGCTTCACCACCCTCATAGTGAGAAATTTCTTCCTAATATCTAATCTAAATCTACCTTCTTCCAGTTTGAAGCTATTTCTCCTCCTCCTATCATGACATGCCCTTGTAAAAAGTCCCTCTCCAGCTTTCTTGTCACGCTCTAGTCTCATAGTTAGGATTTTGAATTCACGGGTATTTGCTTTCTCATGATCTAAGAGGACTTTGTTCAAAATGTCAGTTTCATATCATCAACTGTACATTAAAAATTTCACAGATATTAACCTTAACTTACTGATTCTTAACTCTACATTACTTTTCGGGGAAAGGAGTCATAATAAATCACTTATAAGTGACAATGACAGTTAGATGAAAATTTGAAAAAAGCAGAAAGTAGCTGATTATATATTTAATAGCCTGGTTCACAAATATCCATTCAATTTATCTATGATATACCCAAGCCAAGGTCAAGGCAGGCTAAGACATAAATATGTACTACATGAAGAGAAATTCAGACATCTTAATATCAATAATTCTGTTTACATAGGGTCTTTTACCACATATCTTGCAATAAACAAATTGCTCTAAATTCTCCCTTTTTCCTTTTCATGAATTGTGCATTGAAAGTGACATATTTCCCCAGTTATGTTTATTCATGGATATTATACATCTATTTGTTTCTAGAAAAAAACAATAAATCGTCATGATGATAACACTGTACGGTTATTTGATATTAAAGCAACTTGATTATTTCTTTGTTTCATTTTGGGAACAATAAATTTAATTCTCTGAATAAAATTGTTTGTCACTGCTCATGGAAAACAAGTATTCAGATTTGTAAGGATTAACAAAGAAATTTGTTTCATGCCCAGCTGTCTATGTGAGAGACTATGGGTAAAGTTTAGTCATGAATGTTATCAGGAGAACTCAAAATAAGGTCATAATAATAAAATTTTATTGATTTAGTTTTGATATAGGATAGATTTTTGTCAGATTTTTCTCTATTAATAATATCTGTATCTTATGCCTCGCTGGTATTTATTACAAAAAAGTTGTCTAAAGGAAGGCACAGAAACAAATAAGAGACTAGAAAAGTTAGTTTTATTCATTCTCCCCCTTCCCCAGGTGATAGTAAGAGTTTGGAACAAATACTTAACTGAACAATGAATATCTCCAATACAGAGATTAATATAAGAAATTCAATATTGTATGAATCAGGCTAGTTAAATTTTATGCTAGTATGTATTGTTTATAGTCTTTCTGTTTGAATTTATTAAGTACTACACCAAAAAAAGGACTCTCTTGAGAAACTGCGACAGCAGAAATATGTTTCTGCCATATCTCTTCTTTTAGCATTTAATATTTTTTAAGAAATGTGCCCACAGGCACATCAATCTACCTATCAATAGAAAGTATCCACTCTGGCACCAGCTGCAATTGAGTCTCAATGAATATAACTTAACATCACATAGACAACCCAATGCTTGCTAATTATTGTCAAACTGCCAGCCTGAGTAAGGGTGAAGTGAACTTCATCCTGCAACATGTGTTGTACTGGGACTGTGAAGAACTGTGGAATGAGATGACTTAAGAGGGAAAATACTTTATGTACATTTTCTTTGCATTTGTCAGATTCACATTATTATAATAAATTAATTTCCTAATTCAACTGGATACTATGAACTAAGGTCTAAAAATAAGACCTTTCTGTTATTTCCCAGGGACAGCTTTTAACAGTCATGTCAAAATTCTACACGTTATCAGTATATTTTCAGTATTTCCTGTAAATTCTTTATTACTAATTGACATATTAAGCCAACTTTTATTTCTTCACTATATGAATATCAATATTCACCTCATCATAATAAATAATTCAAGCTGAACAGACACTTATAGATGAAGCACATTTAAAATCAAATTTATCAAGCAACTACGGAAGAGTTTAATCCAGGAATGTCATCTGTTTTGCAAGCTCCACAATCCTTTGATCAAGGATTATAATTATCTAAAAAAAATATTTTAAATTGCACTGGCTTTTTCAGAAGAAATATTACAGGCAGAAGAATCACTGAAGATATTTTTTCCTCCAATGTTATTATTTAAAAAAAAATAATTGCCTGTCTATAATGTACACACTATATTTAATAATATAAATGAAATAGTTTGAAAACAGACAAACACAAATTTATGTTTTTCTCCTGAAATTACAGACTCTATGCTGCTACAGGATAGAGTTACAGTAAAGGTAACTTACAGATAGAGTAACTCAGTTTTTTTTTAATACTCTGATAACCGTGTGCCTTTTAATTGCTGTCACAGAGTTTTCACAAGACAATTATGTTTTTTTGCACTCCTTCCTCAAAGGTGAAAGGGAGAATAAATTGTCATCAAGTCTTCATTCCCTCCCAGAAAGCACTATACTATCACAATATTGTAATAAAACATATAATAGAGTTTCCTGATTAAGAGACTGTTGATGTGGTGCTGTGGAGCAGAAATCACAGAACAGAGAACCACAGCATTAAGATGATCATGATGATTAAGATGATATCATTAAGATGATCATAATTTTTCAAGCTTATTTATATTAAGCATCAATGATGATCTCTCAAAGTAGGTCCACAGTTTCAAATAAAGCTAGTAACCTTCCCAATATTAATATTTCAGGAGAAACTGGTGCATTTCCTTCCTCCTCCCTAACTACCTTGTAAGCAATTAAAAGACTGTACTGAAAAGGCAGACATAGAGTGGAAATTATGAAAGTGGTATTCACTCTGATCTTGCAGTGAGCAGAGATCACTTCCTTTTACAGGAATACAATGACTAGGAAAAATAAGATTCCTCCCTACACGTTAGTGACTGCGTAAGGGTCTGTAGGGCATAGGAGTTGCAATTCCCAGAACAGATACTACACAGTGGAGTGAAGTCCTGAACTGAGTTGATTGATGAACTTCAAATGTAACATAGCCACCTGGGAGGTACGTAAAGGAAGGCAATTGATTGCTCTATATGTAGGTTACATCTTTTCTGTGTCACTGCAGCACTCATGTGCTTGTGTACCCTGCTTACTATGAGCAACCAGAGAATTTGAGCCTGCCCCTAACTGCTGCATCTGCCTCCCTTTGACTGCACATGAGCATAAGGAAAGCAAGGGAGTAGCTGTGTGCAGTAGTAAATCAACATAGGTTGAGTGCTCTACTTGCAAGGTCATAAGTGATGAATCATTGTTTTAAGCATAACACTGTCATCAAGCAGAAGAGTAATCTTGTTTTGCTTTTGTTCTTCTCATCTATTGCACCCCTTGGTTTCTATGCATCAACATTCAATGCCTCCATTCTGTTGCCCTTGTCGCCTGTTCCCCCTCCCCATCCATTTTCCTCAGCAGTCCTAATTCTTGTTCCATTCCTTCAGTTTCTTACCCAGACAAAATTTCTGGTTTTACACAACACAGTATGAACTGAACTTGCTATTATCTCCTTGTTTTCCTCCTCACATCTTTTTTTGATGTGTTATCTTTGGTGCACATTTCACTCGATGATACATCTTGGCTATACAGCTAACTGAACTACATACTTTTGCAATCAACCCAAAGCAGTGCGACAGATTACATTCCTAAACTCAATAATGCCTATAGTGACTTTTATTAAAGATCTATTAAATAAAACATGCTAGAGAAAGAACACAGTCAACAACACCAAGGTGCAATTCCTCTAAGAAGTTTTGTAGTTTAGCCATTAAATTTGAAGAAACAGAAACAGTTGCTGCTTCATTTTACAGCTGTAACGTACCTCTGACACTGCTTAGTAATGAGCTGCCCATTAGAAGCCTCCTTACCTAACTAGCCTGGAAGTCTGAAGTTTTAGGGGCAATAGGAACCCTTTGAGAATGCAGGAGGAACCTTACCCTACGGTAAGACAGGTAGCAGAAAGAAATCAGGGAAACAGAAAACAAGTGTCATATTAAGGGCTAGATCTGAAGGGCTTCAGCTCTGTTAAAGTGCAGCAAGTTACATTAGCCTTGCAAAGTCCTTGTAGCGAAATGAAAATAAGTCATTCTGCCATAGTTCACCTCTCTGCTTCTTTATCTAGAAGCTCTGCCTCTTTATGTATTAGGCTTTATAACTAAGTCTGATTAATTAGTAGATATCCCATGTAGCTTATCAGAAACAGTAGATTTTAGTTTATCTACAAAACGTATTTTAGTTTATCTACAACTCAAGCGCAACAGAAAACTGCCACTGAACTTCCATAAGATGACATGCTCTTGCCCTTTAATATAACCACAACAGAACCAACATATTGTTGAACTACTGAAACGTTTCTCCCCTACCCGTCCCTGAACTCCACCTGGATAAGATCAGGCCATAACAAATGATAGACCAGGAAACCGAGTCTTTCTCACACAAATAAGAAACAAATTTACCAGTGGCAATGCTCCGAGACAGGAGGAAAAGGATCATCTCAAAACAGCTCAGCTCACACCTAATTGAGGAATAGACTCCCCCACTTTGCAGCTTACCATTCTTGTGTTGAATTTGGGAACTGCCTGCAGCTGGGTACCAATGAGCAATTACACTCTGGTAGCATAATACTTTTGTCATCCTTCACTATAATTCATTCTGGTCCAGCATACAGCTATGCAAAATTCTCTCACATTTTTGAACTAGGTACCTATTATTTTATTCCTGGGTTAAAATAACTGAGTAACTGGGATTTTCCCGAGAGTTTCTGAGGCTGTCAGATCAGGTGATGTAATCTGCACACGTTCTCTCAAATACACTAGAGGAAGATTATTACAGGACCAACCTATGTAAACACAGTGCAACATTCATGGCACCAGGCCTGCTGACATTGGATGGGATTTGTCTTTTTAAAGGTGGAAGAGGGGCTTTGCTCAAAAGCTATTAGGGCTCACTGACAGAGCTTTAAACTAGGCTTGAATTGGGAAGGGGGATAATATCAGGCTTGCCCGTGCCAAGCTCAACTGAAATGCCTCTATACCAACGGGTGGTGCAAGAAACAGGATGAGTTGGAAGACACCATGCATGCTGCTAAAAAGCTATGACGTAGTTGCCAGTACTGAAACTTGTTGGAACGAAACCCATGACTGGATTGAAGTCTGGATTTTAGGAAGACAAACTTCCAGCTCTTCAAGGAGTTAGTCAATAGAACAAGGGTCCATAATAGGACCAGTATTGTTTAATACGTCAATGACATAAACAGTTGGATTGACTGCACCCTCAGCAAGTTTGCTGATGGCACTGAGTGGTGCAGTTGACATGCCTGAAAGACGCAATGCCATCCAGAGGGACCTGGAAAAGCTCGAGAAGTGGGCCCGTGTGAACTTCATGAAGTTCAACAAGGCCAAGTACAGGGTCCTGCACCTGGATCAGGGCAACCCCCAGTAAGGGTGATGCAGGGATTGAGAGCAGCCCTACTGAGAAGGACTTGGAGATACTGGTGGATGAAAATCTGGACATAAGCTGATAAGGTGTGCTCACAGCCCAGAATGCCAACTGTATCCTGGGCTACATCAAAAGAAGCGTGGCCAGCAGGTCAAGGGAGGTGATTCTACCCCTCTACTCCACTCTCGCGAAACCCCACCTGGAGTGCTGCGTCCAGCTCTGGAGTCTTCAGCACAGGAAAACAGGGACCTGTTGGAGCTGATCCAGAGGCAGATGACAGCAAAAAATCCATTAGACTGATACTTATGCTTTTATGGTCACATCTTCCCAAGACTTTATTTTTTTGTTTTTTTGTTTCGTGGGTTTTTTTGTACAAAATGTATTTTGGCAGTAGTCAAAGGTAGCATGTGCAAGAATAACACAGATTCAGGAGGCAACTGTGAGATGACTTAAATCTCTTTTTAATGTCTACAATATGAAAAGAATAAGCATATAAAAAAAGAACATATCAGAGGAAAGACTAGTTTTGTTTTCCTCTGAACTTTCAAGAATGCATGCTACAATCAACAAATGAACCTATAACCCACATCTTAGTAAAATAAAAAGGAATGTTTTATTTGGAATAGTAATTTTATATCTGCCTTTATTAAAGGACTGCTCATGTTCTTTGGCACTCAGTTGCAGCATATCTAAGTATATGAACTGTATATTTATGACACACAGAATGGAAATTTTTTTATTGCACTTAATTGCAGTTAATTAACTGTTAATTGCAGTTTTGACGGAAGTGCATGCCCATTACTAGTTCCTCTCAAGCCATTTCAATATTTTGGCAACACAATGAGCTGCTTCTGAGTCTAATTAGGCCATTAGTTTATGAACATTTCTAAATTAATAAACAATAACAACAATTTATTTTTAATAGGAAAAAAGGAAAGTATTGCTTCATGTTTAATAAAACAGAAAATCCATTTCCCCACTACAATCACTCTGCAGATTGAAAAGGTACAAATTAGAAGTCTTTGTAAATATCTGCTTCCTCAGTTAGGCAACGGGCATAAACAGTATCTAGGAAAATATTCCCTTTTTTCCCACAAGCAGGAATATACTGTTCTTAGACATTGCAGTTTGATAATATATAGCTTTTGTTTACCTCATATAGTTTCTCTTATGAGAGTGAACAGTAATTGACTATTGGCCATTCTCACTTACGTTTCATATAGGATTTTTGGTAGATGTCTAAAATGAGTGGGGAAAAAAGCTACTACAGATAATAATCATGAGCATTTTGTTATCAGTATTTCTTCTCATACAGAAGGTTGAGAAGTTACTTCCCAAAGGTTCTCTCTCTGACATACCTCGAAGAAAGAAGTGACACACAGAAACAGATTTGTGAAGCCCATGAGTTTCAGTTTGCCAACATCTTTTATTCCTATTTCCTCAGTGCGTGTTTTCTTTAGAAATACAAACTTTAGGTTGGACTCATAGAAAGAACTCAGGCAGGCATTATTCATTTTTAGATTTTTTTGCTTTAATAATCTGATTTTTTAATGCAATTCTAAAGAAAACAAAACTTGTTGTGAATCACTAGCCACAAAATTAATGCCTGAAACAGAGATGGATTGTTTATTTGATATGATTAGTTGCAGTTATGCAGAGCTAAACAAAAATTGAAACAGTCTTTTCTGCTACCTGCTTAATCTCCTTTTTAAAAGGGAAAGATGAGCTATGCCAGAACACAACCTAGCCATTAATATTATTGTTTTTCAGTAATTCAAGAAAACATTATATGTAGTAATATATGTAGAATTTAATCAGTAATTTCATAGTGTTTCAGCAATGTCCATACAAATCCATAAAGACAAATCATCACTCCAAAGTGTCTAGCAAAAAAATCAACTTAAATAACTTAGTTAACAACTTTAAGCTCTGTGAAAATTTAGGTTTTAACAACTTAGATTTTGACACATAGTAAGACTTTTTCACATGCGTCTTTATAGGGCAAATTTTTGAAAAAGATTAAATTCTTATAAAAATAATTATCTTTAAAAATGAGTTTCATATTATGCCAATTCCCTTCAAAAGAACAAAACTACTTAAGACACTACCTAGTCTTGAGCTGCAATAAGCTGCAGGCTGGGCAGAATATCACAAAGTGCTTGTCTTATTTTTCCTTACCTAACTGCTATTGGCCTGAGACAGGATATTGGTTTAGATAGGCCTTTGTTTTGGCCTAAGAGGATTCTTTTACGCTTAAGAGTTTCTATCCAAAGCTTTTGCATTAGAATACTTGAAATGAAATGGCTGCCAGAAGGATCTGTGATAGCAACAAGTAAGTGGACGGATGACTGCAAGGAAAATTCCAGACAAGCACTAAGAAATGCATCTTCTGCCTCACAAGAATATTTAAAAGGGGGAAGGGGGAGAAAAAATACTTATCTCCAATCAAGCACCATATTTTGATGCTCCTAAACTGCTGAAAAATTGGTATGAATAACCCATAGCATCATTCCCCAGCAAATATTCAAGAAATGCAATTCTCTTATAATAGTTTACAGTTTAGTGATTTTTGGAATAATCTGATTTAAAATACCATTTTGCAAATCATTGAACTGCAGTAGAGAACATGACAGTTTACATGGAAGTCATCTTGGAATGAAACTAGGGAAGTTGGTCCTCTACTGGTACTTCTGGTCGAGTATAGATATAGGTAATGAGAGAGGTTGATGAGCTAGAAAGAGTGCAAGGGTGCATAGGGTAGGCTGGGTGAAGTTCAGGGATGAAACAAGAAGTGCACGCGAGGTGAGTTTGTAATCTGGAAAGCTGATTTTCTTGTGCTTTGATCTGCTGATGAGTCAGTATTCTGTTGCCTCATTTTCTCTCTCATACAATGATTCTTATTGTCAAAACACAAATGGTGTAATGGTTAATTGGCCCAATAACAGGAAATTTCATGAAAGCAAATACAGGGACATTCCCATGTAATTTCATACAATATAACATCCTAGGAATATATTCCTGCATACTTTAATACAACACAATACCCTAGGAAACTGCTGTACAATGGCCATGATGTAAGAAAAATGGCATTTACATTGGTAGCAAAACTATCCAGACCATAGATGTACACTAAAATTTTATTACTATCAAAAGTGCTGTGAAATAAAATGAGGAAAGATAAAACATAGTACAAATTATCTCACATCTGTCAGCCCTGGGGTAGCTTTTTGCTTGGGTCAGTGGGATTCAGTCACACCCGAATCTTATGAGCCTTTGCAAAATCTTTTTGTCTTATTTTTATTCTCTGTTAAGTGTCAAAGGCACATATGTAGCATCAAGCCACAGCATAGTGGAAAATACTGTATTCTGTTTTTCCTAGTAGCATTACAGAAACCACTGTTACTGACAGTAGAATCTTCTGTCTTCCACTGGGAAGTTCATTACCATTAAGAAATTATACAAATGAACTTTGTGTTTGACCCAGTATGATGAGACCTACAACTTTTACTTCACTGGATATTAATGTCAGTTACAGTGCACATTATGGTATAGAAATACTCATCCTAAACACAAAATTGCTTCAGCTACCTGTCACAGATAAGAATTATATCCTTTTTATAGCTGCAGGCTTTTTTTCCTGCAGCGTTGTCTTTTCATGGGACTTATGCTACACAGACATAAGCATGGGTTTTGTAGTTGATGTAGGGGATAAAGAAAAGCATGTCTGCCACAGGAATTCTCAGTACAAGGGTGAAAAGATGGTAACATGCTGAAGGTTTGGGCAGTTCACGCATAAAAGCTTTAATATTTGTGTATAGATTGATTCCATGTGACTTACTTGCTGTACCTAATTGAAACCCAAAGAACGTGCATGCCTGAGTTCCTGCTTTATTTTTCATAAGGCCTATAGAGACTGATTATTGACATACTGAATAACCTTTGAATGGCCAGTTTAAGCTCAAACCATAAAACTATGCAAAATGACTTCCATCAATAGCAAAACACACAAGGAATGTCAAACTAGGGATTCAAACCACAGGACCAGACAGAGTCTGAGGCTGAGATGTACTGAACAGTCCTTTCCACCCGTAGCAATCATGTATGAAGAACACTCTGTCTCATTATTAATTTTTTTTAGGAGCTTGCTGTGGTGTCCTGGATGTCAGGCCTCCAGATACGAGTTTGGAAGCAGCAGGAGGAGAAAAAGATAAACCACCTTATTTCATCACACACAGTACATGCCCTGATTGATACAGCCTGAAATTTTTTTCAACATTTAATTTCTTTTACCTTCTCACCAGCACAGGAGAGGAATTTAGTCGGGGATGCAAAATGCAAGACACGCCTTGTTTTATTACGCAATTGAGACAGGCAGCACTCAGGAAATTCAGGAAGTTTTCTGACAATGTTTCTCTTACACCACTGCCTTGGCCATTCTGTATAGAAAGTAATTATTTCCATTGCTGTTTGTTAAATGTAAAGCTTAATGCACTGAATGATGTGTTATTAATTTAACCAGTAAGAGAGAGAGGTTGTGGAATGTGGCTGAGATAGTTTTCGAAGGGAACGCCATCTTTTTATGATTTCCTGAGTATCTCAGTTTTCAGCATTAATATTTTATCAGTAAGAGAAGCATTTCTGCTCTCATTGCACTTTTGAAACTTGTTGTGGTATATAAATCTGGCATCTTTGAGCTAACTGACTTAAGCAATATTTTTATAATAGCTAAAACTGTGCTTTGAGAGCTAGAAGTTTAGGTTCTAGTACTGGATTTACCATAGATCTAGATATGGATTTTGGACAGGTAATTATTGTGCAGAATTTTTCTCATCTTTAAGCCATGAACATTAATACTCTCCATTCCTTCCCTCATTGTTGCCAAGAAACACAAAGTCATCTAGCTGACTGCAGAGTGTTAAACAGCAAAAGTTGAAAGCCCTGAGCAATACCACAGGTCCAATCAGCTGTAAATTTTGTGATTTGAGCTCCTACCCTTATCCTCAATTCATGCATCTCTCCTTTTTACCTGGTAAGTAGAATGAAACATCAGACATTCTGGGACCCTACAAATCAATTTCTATTCCTCTACTGATCAGGGTAATTTATCTATGTCATACTTCAAACCATTCAATCTAAGTGACACAATTTGGTTTTAATTTTTGGTTTGTTCTACAGGAAGTTATTTTGTTTTGAAATTATGTCCAAAATTCCCATGTTTAATAGAATATACACTAACGTTCAAACAGCTAAAAAAGAATTATATGACTCACTATCAATAAAACAGTCATTTCCTTATATTCACTCTATTGTTTATCATGGCATTACTGTTTGCTTTGCATGAATGGTTTCTGTAATATTGACTCAATAGATGTCAATCTGCATTTTTACACATCCTTGAACAGCTTGCACATTTTTTTTCCACACAGTGAAAGTGCTGTCAGTCTTATTTACTTTCCACTGAAAACACCAGCTCTCTGCAATAAAATTCACAAACAGTAGAACAGAAGCTTATTTAAAGTGCTCCTCTGGACATAACCAAATAGTACATATTTGAAGTTTAGAACATCTGTCATGTGCGATATATAAGTGTTTCTTTCCCAGGCAACAGAAACTGAGAGTTTGCTTCTAACGGTGCAGGTACACACAGTCTGCTGAAAGCAATTTTGATCTGTTAATTAATATTTTCATAGAATCATAGAATGTTTTGGGTTGGAAGGGACCTTAAAGACCATCTAGTTCCAACCCCTCTGCCATGGGCAGGGACACCTCCCACTAGACCAGGCTGTTCAAAGCCCCATCCAGCCTGGCCTTGAACATTTCCAGGGATGGGGCATCCACAAGTTCTTGTAAGAAATAACAAAAGCTAAACATTTAGTTCTCCCATTTCAAAATCCCACTTTCCACAGCTTAGAATGTGAGAAGATGGGGGCAAAAACCACACAGACATCTCCAGTTCTCCCTTAAAGGATGCCCGGCAGCAAAGAGCAGTGGTAGATCTGGAGACTGGTGGCAAATATACCTCAACGAGAGATCAAGGAGGGCTGAAAATCGTGTCCTTTCCTCAAGGGCAGTGTTACTCTTGGTCTCTTAGCATATGCTCCAGAATAGTGTTTTCATTATGGGACACCAGATGCCTCCTCTAGTGGAAAACCCAAAACAGGAGAAATATTGGAAATACAAAGACATTCCTGCCTACAGACAGTTCAAGGTGCCTGTTCTTTCATTTCTGCCCTTCTTTTCTGTTCCAGCTGCATCAATTACTCCTCAATGTCTGTAAAACACTGTGAAGGTGAATATGTTTTCTGTATAGTAATTACAGAACACTTCATCCGTTCTGCATTTTAATAATACTCTTACCAATGGCAAAATAAAAATCAAAGATACTTTTCTAAATGACCAAACACATTGATTTGTTCTCTCATATATTTATAACAGACTTCAAGCGCATCTTTAGCAGCAAAATAAATTTTTACTGCCTTATAGTATTTTTCTAAAGAAAACCAGGTTTGGCAGGTAGTAATACTAATTATTTTTTTTAAGATAAACCTGCATTTCATGCTTCTCAGATTATTCCAGTCAACTTTCTCAGGCCCCTCTTTAACAAAAGAGCTGCAAGAGACATGCCAAGCACAGAGGCAATGAGCAAAGCCTGAGGCAGCTTCTTCTCTATTCTACCCTTTCAAGCTACAGTCATTCTTTCAAAAGGCTGTTGTGTTATAGCTGAAGGAGAAGCGCAGAAAGCTTCACATTTTTTTCCAATAAATGCATAAACCACTGTCAACTAAAAAGTAAACATCAGTTAATAAATAACTGGCAGCATTTTCAAGTGTGCAATAATTCAAGCCAAAATATATCAAACTGTGATATTAACTGAAAATCATAAACATTTCTAAACTTCCATGTTAGGTATTGAATATTTTTTTCTTATATTTTATAGGCTTTCCTCCTCCGAACCAGATTTAACTAGAGATATGGCCTTCAGTGGGAAAAATAGGAGGGTATGAACTACATTTTCAGGTAAGAAGGAAGTGCCTTTTCTCCTTTGTTCGCCTAATAAATACTGGGCAGGATCCCTAGCCAGGGTATTAAAGTCTCCAGCTGATTGCTCTCCTCTGATGGAATTTTATACCACACTGCTGACTCCCAGAAAAAATGAATTAACTGCCAGCATATCATTAAACTTTCCTACCGATATCTTCAATCAGGAAACATTAATTGGAACAAGATCTGGAACTTGGACATTTCGTGTCCCTGCTGAGAGTGTTAACTATCAAGAAAACAACATATTAGTAGAATATAATGCCGTCCTAAGCAAACTTGCTTCCAAAGAAAGCTTTGGCAGAACACACTTATTCGGTCTGACTTAATTCACCCATGGTTCTCACAAATTAATGGAAACAACTGAGCAGTGGGAAAGGCAAAACTGTACACAAATTCAGATTGAAGTCAGCAAATAAAATAAAAATGAGATCTTCTGGAAAGTGTCAAAGTATTTTATTTATTTTATTTCCACATTTTCAAAGAAAAGAGGCTGTGGGTTTTTGAAAAGCCAATATTTGGGCTCTCTTAGAATCACAGGATCATAGAATGTGTTGGGTTGGAAGGGACCTTTAAAGGTCATCTAGTCCGACCCCCCTGCAGTGAGCAGGGACATCTGTAACTAGATCAGGTTGCTCAGAGCCTCATCAAGCCTGGCCTTGAATGTCTCCAAGGATGGGGCCTCCACCACCTCTCTGGGCAACCTGTTCCAGTGCCTCACCACCCTCATTGTAAAGAACTTCTTCCTAACGTCTAATCTAAACCTACCCTGCTCTAGTTTAAAACCATTGCCCCTCGTCCTATCGCTACATGCCCTTGCAAACATCCCCTCCCCAGCTTTCTTGTAGGCCCCCTTCAGGTACTGGAAGGCCGCTATAAGGTCTCCCCAGAGCCTTCTCTACTCCAGGCTGAAAAACCCACAATCTCTCAGCCTGTCCTCATAGGAGAGGTGCTGCAGCCTCTGGACCCATTCCAACAGGTCCATGTCCTTCTTGTGCTGAGGACTCCAGAGCTGGACACAGTATTCCAGGTGGGGGTCTCACAAAAGCAGAGTAGAGGGGGAGAATCACCTCTCTTGATCTGCTGGCCACGGTTCTTTTGGTGCATCCCAGGATGCAGTTGGCTTTCTGAGCTGCAAGCGCACATTGTTGGCTCATGTTCAGCTTTTCATCCACCAGTACCTCCAAGTTCTTTTCCGCAGGGCTGCTCTCTATCACGTCATCCCCCAAACTGTATTGGTAATGAGGATTGTTCCAACCCAAGTGCAGGACCTTGCACTTGGCCTTGTTGAACTTCATGAGGTTTGCATGGGCCCACCTCTCTAGCTCATCCAGGTCCCTCTGGATGACATCCTGTCCCTCTGGCATGTCAACCGCACCACTCAGCTTGGTGTCATCTGCAAACTTGCTGAGGGTGCACTTGATCCCACTGTCTAAATCATTGATGAAGATATTGAACAGCACTGGTCCCAGTATGGATCCCTGAGGGACACCACTTGTCACACCTCTCCATATGGACATCCAACCATTGACCACTACCCTCTGGATGCGACCATCCAGCCAGTTCCCTATCCATCGAACAATCTACCCATCAGATCCATATCTCTCCAACCTAGAGAGAAGGATGTTGTGGGGGACTGTGTCAAAGGCCTTGCAGAAGTCCAGGGAGATGGTATCTGTTGCTCTTCCCTTATCCACTGATTCTCTCACTCCATTGTAGAAAGCCACTAGGTTGGTCAGGCACGAATTGCCCCTTATTTAAAAAATGCACCTTATTTAAAAATTGATGTAAATTGCTGGCTAAAAGATTAAACTAAATATTACTAAAATTAAACTAACCTAAATATTACATTTTCTTTCATGCTGTAGAAATATATATTGTTTGAGTGATTCATTCATTTTGATGTTTTTCTTTTAGTTTGCCTGAAACTGACTTTCCTTCCTCTGTCCCATGTTTTCATCTCAGACACCACTTGTGCGTGCAGAAGACTCTGATCAGCTTCTGATTACAACAGTCAAGTTTCATGAAGGTTTCATCTTAATATATGTAAGAAATTTTTTTGCGGTGAGAACAACCATTCACTGGAACAACATCCTTAGGAATCTAGTAGGGTCCCCGTTACTGGAAGTTTCCAAGACACAGTTGGATTGCTAGATAATGTCATCTGGGCTCTCTTTCCCACAAAATGTTGAACCAGATGATCTTTAGGAGTCTCTTCCAACCTGGATTGCTGTATGCTTCTATGGTTCTATAATTCTAAGTTCAGAAATGCTGTTCCTGGAGGATGGGATCTGACTCAGGCTTAACCACACTTTATGTGGCTGCTCTACGAGACCACATTTTTTTATAGTTACTTATTCCAAATCAGCTTTTAACAGACTCCCATTCACAGAATGTTCTACATCATGGTGGCCAACATATGTGCATTAGATAGATGAGGAATATGCAGATCTCTCCATATTCTGGATGACTGGCTTAAAACACTTAACTAATGAATATAAAGGTAATGACATTTCTTTGATAGTTTTTTTTAAGTCTTTTCTTACAAATCCCTGACGTGTAAAATGTAAGTTTAAGTTACACTGTGAATGATGATAGTCCTCATGATTAGCCACACAATTTTTTTGAAGACTCTGAGCTACCTAAATTATAGAGTAGATTATTATCTTCTCACTTTGCAACCTAACTCTGAAGCAAATTTTTAAATTTTTTTGTGATAGACATTCCATTATACAGGAATTGCAGTATACTATCTCTCTGTTTATACCTTTTTCAGGCACTCTTATGAAGCACACAGTATTCACCAATCCATCACTGTACTATGCATTTGTTAATTATTTTTAAAAAAAATTGTTGAAAAAAATTAAAAAATTAGAAGAAACATACTTCAGTACAAATCTCCATATGTGGACTTCTATAGTAATAAATCTATCCAGAAAAAACCACTGAAATAACACATGGTCTAAGAAAATCACTCCACAATAATTCTGGCTTGTAAAACCTAGTAATTGTTTTACCTGAGGTCTTATAGTACAGCATAAAGTATTATATAGTCAAAAGAAAGTGAAAAACAGCAGATTATTTCATTACCGTTGGTCTATTTGCCTTAATTTGGAAAAATGTCCCCAAGACCCATTCACTTCATCCAGAGTCAGTCCACAGAAATCACTGTAATAATTCCGAATTTATATCCCTGTAAGATAAGTTGAATTCATACCAAAATAACTAATTACTGCAGACTCTGGCAAACTGTTGAAAGTAAATCCACAGAAATATTTTTTTAGTCCCGTGGTAACACAAAATCATCAGATATCATTAAATGCTTCACGAATCAAACAATGTGAATTTTCAAACAAATTCAAGCTATTTCAGATTATTTTTCAGTTTATTTAAAAATTCTAAGACTGCTTTTTCTGAGTAGGATGCTTTCTTTGTACTAATGATCTGTGTCATTTCCTCTGTGAGGACATGACACATGAGTAGAAGGACAAGTCCTCCTACTTCTGAGGCTAAAAAAAAAATTAAAATAATATTATATTCACCTAATGAAGATAATCTTGGCAAATGAGACAATATATATTGCAATGCCATACAATAGAGTTCTGGTGCTTTGTTTGTGGCAAGTGTCATTTTTCCTACAATACAGTCAAATTGTTTTTCTTCAGCAGACTTACATCAAGTACTGTAAGCCATTTGGGAAAGTCAGTGACAGAAGCATTCTCCACATCCATTCCATCTTTCTCTAGCCTTGTTTGATCATTACTTCACAGTCTCGTCTGATATTTGATACCATTCCACCGCCATTTTATCTGCTCATCTGCTGATTGCTTTCCTGACACTTTGCCCTCCAGTAATACTTGCTCTGATTGTCATCCAATCTTTTGCTAAAATAGAAAGAGCTTCAGTTTCGTTTCTCAGATGTGTATATTGAATGTCTACTGCACACCAGCTGTTGAAGTATCTACCCACTAGCAGTTCAAAACATTGCTTATTAAAGAGGAATATGTTTAAAAAGGAAAATATAGAGAGATTATAATTTGAGCATAGTCTGTTTATCAGGCATGTGAAAGGTGGACCAAATAATATGTACGTGTTTTTGATGGAGTTCTTGTCATAGGGATCCTCTATTGAGTGGTTTTACAGTCAAGCCACAAATAAATAAAGAAAGAAATTGGAAGGTTGCATTTTTAGTATTGGGCAAATACAATAAGCAACTTCTGGTGGATATTCACTCACATTTGAAATTAATTTATTCTGAAGCATTTGCCTCACTTTTTCTTTCTGAAAGTATCAATGCTAATAGATAGTTTTTACAAAAGTTCAGAGAAATTAATTTTAGAGTAGCATCCAGCATCATAAAAAGAATGCAGATTTTCAAATGTCAGTATTTATGTTTTGTGTGCTTGAATACTCATACAGCTAAGGAATAAAAACTCTGAGAAATACTAATCTGCCCATCCGAAACTAACAAATCCCTATAAAATCAGCAAATTACACCTGCTCAAGTCTTAAGACTTAACATTAGAGACTAATGTGTTTCATAATAGTAAACAACAGAACATGTAAAAATTACACAGCAAATATTTTTGCCTCAGCACTACTTTAAAACCCCTTATCTAAGACTGGACCAAATTTATAACCAAATTTATAACAGCAAGTCAGACAGTGTCTTCTCAGAAATCTGTTAACCAAAATAATCAAATAAAAAAGAATAAGCATAGAGGAAGCTGAGGTGAAACTTAAGTCTTCCAAATGCTGAATAAATGTGTTTCAAGATATTCTGAAAACCTGATAAGAAAATTAAATTAAACAGGTAGAAGTTTGTTATAGAGTGCTTACTAGCTCTAGTAGTGAGACTGCCGCAAGTTTTTTTTTTTGTTCTATCAGTGGTAAAGAGAAAACCCGTTACTCACATCTCAAGTCTTGCTTGGCAACCAAATACATTGAGTAAATTACGTAAATCAATATGCTAAAGCAATGCAAAATACATACAGTAGTTGCATTCTGCTCCTACTAAATGAGAAAAAAATTGTATTTTATTTAGATGGTGTTCTAGTGGCAGTTATGCCACCTAGCCCAACGACCAAACTAAAGAATGAAAACACTCAAAGCTCCCAGGGATGAAGGATTCCTCCAAAAGTGCGAACAAAATCTGGGTGACATAAACCAGAGGTTCCTCATGTGTGGAACCAATTCGACCCACTGACTGTGGGAGGGTAGATGTGAGCATCGCACAGGCAGCACGGGCTACTTTTTTGGCACTCCCTTTACCACATAGGAACATACTGTTGTGATGAGATCACTGTCAAAATGCGCAGCTGGATGCATTTTCCTTCTTTATTGACACATGTGGAGGTATACTATCTCTTGGGTTGGATTCCTTGTTGCAATGCTCAATAAGCACTTGAAAGGAAAGATCCATCCTACCTGTCCAGCACTGCTCAGCCCAGTTATGAAGCTAGAGTGAACAGATAGTCACCCCGTGGATTTTCATTTCAATGAAAAAAAGCAAACTGGCTTTCTCCTTGATAAACATGAAATGGTGACATCATCAGCTCCGCAAACTGCCAATAGATTTACTTTTCTTTACAGTTTCAGATAGAAATTGACATTTCAGTGTACAATGTAATTAAAAGAACCCCCAGAAAAGTGGACCGAGAGCATCTTTCTGTAATAACAAGCCCAAGAATGTCAGATGGAGCTTAATAAGTTATCATACTTTCAGGAAAATTAATATTGTGAGGGTAATTAAGACAATTAAGAGTATGCTGGAATATTTGCCTGATTATCTACTTCCTGTCCAAACATAAAACTTTAATGTTTTTGTATTCCTTCCTTCTCAGAGCATCAGGAGCTTTTTGTTTCCAAACAAAGAATTCTTAGAAAAAATCACTGTTACCTTTATGTGAAATTAAACACTAAATTAAACACTGTGTGAAGCACTGGTTTTGATGCATTGTGTCATCACAGACTTTTTATTTTTATTATTTTGAAATAGATAGTTTCAGAACAATCAGTGAGTAAGGTAACTACACGTGATAATTAGAACAAGTTAAGAGGTTTCCTGCAAGATTTTGGTGGAAAGTATTGTTTCTACTAACCCTATTTCTACTGAGAAGTTATATAATGGAATTTCTGTATTTTGTACAGTTATCAAAAGCTAACATCTTTATTTCAGGTCATATTGTTCATTAGCAACACTAATTAACACTTATTTCCTTTTGCAGTTCTGTTCGGGTCCTTATGATTCACTCTTTTCAGTGGGGTTCCTGTGGTGTGCCTCAGAAATTTTGTTCAAACAGAGATTTCTAGCAGATAAAGAAAACAGGGATACATGACACCTTAAATGGTATTTCTCAAAGCAGCCAAGCAGTACAGGAAGACAGTTAAGGTTAACCTCAGTGGAACATCTTCCTCATGGCCACCGCTTCCCTCTCCCCTCCAAAAAGGAGGAAAGAATTAGGAAAAACCAAGGAATTATTTTAACATTGTGAATGTGGATTAAATTAGAAATATTTTAATGTAATCAATTCAGTGAACATTTAAATTTCCTAAGAGAAAATACAGAAAAAAATCAGTGCTTATCTACAGTCAGTTCTACTTCTTTATGAAAATGAACTTTTAGAAATATAAATGGAAAGGACTGTTATAAATGAAAGTTGACTTTGAAGTTTGTATTCCACTCAAGGGAAGAAAGAAAATATAAAAATGTTCAGTAAAGACGACTGAAAAGATGACTCCAGGTAAAAGATCAAGTCCGTTCCATCAGGACCAAGGAAATACCTTGTTATCCTGTATTAAATTAATTTTACTTAACCCATGGAAAGATGAAGAAAACTGATTAGAAGATAGTGTGTGGCCTGGAACACATTCGAGAACTATGTCAAAATTGTTGAATAAATGTCTTTCCACATCCTACTTTATTTCTGAAGTGGTCCATAACCGTCTACGTATTATTGCTATATTTCTGTAGTTTTCTCTACTGTATCATTACTTTCATGTGAAATTGTCTTGTAAGCATACATTTCACACAATTGCAATACATGTTAGCAATCAATTTAGTTATATACTTCAGATATACTTCTGTCTGTGGCACAACTGCTTTATTTCACGCTCACAATGACATCTTCCATTTCATACTGAACTCCTTTCTGGACACCACAGCTGTCAGTAAGTATTTAGAATTTAAAACGAAATTGCCTTGCATGCCAGCATTTTTTCAAAATTCTTTAATTGAAATACAGCAATGTATTCAAACAAATTACAGGAAATCTCACTCACAGAGAAGAAAAAAATCAAAGCATGGTATTCTGAAGGTAGCATAACTGTTTTCCTGAGTTAAAATGTTCTCTTTGCTTCTTTGGCAATAGTGAACACAATAATTTTTGACATGCCATGTTATACTATTTAAGACCAGAACTGCTGTATTTTTTTCTCCAAGAAGTTACATGCTGCAGACAGAGTGGTAATAAAGCACCTCTGTAAAGTATTTTTTCAACTTATTATAAGTGTGAAAAGAGGTATGAACATTGTCCTTGAATAATTCTCTCCGTGTAATCATGGGAAGTTTTAGCAAACCTGTTACATTGTGTGAAACTACATTATCTGGTACTCCTCCCATGCAAGCACAGTGTCCCCACTGCATTACATGTCACCAGGGAAGAGATCCTCTTTCCACGGACCCTGCACGAGCTCCTACTCTCTCACTGCTGTCTTAGCAGTAGATGAATTTTCAGTGACCAAGCTGTCTTCCAGATGTGATTCCTGACACAAATACAGCTGAGGGAGATAAACCAAGTGGTGGGAAGGCATCTCCGGGGGGGAATGGATGGATGAGTTTACAACTAAAATAGGAGATTTGATAGGCCTGGTACTCAATAGGTAATAATCCTACCACCACTTTAATAGGTGGTGGTAGGATTATTTGGCCCCATGGACAATGACAGCTTTTGCAGGAGCACAAGTGACATTTTTAAAGCAACTTTAACTACAAATCACAGAATCACAGAATGGTTAGGGTTGGAAGAGACCTTAAAGACCATCTAGTTCCAACCCCCCTGCCATGGTCAGGGACATCTCCCACTAGACCAGGCTGCTCAAAGCCCCATCCAGCCTGGCCTTGAACACTTCCAGGGATGGGGCATTGACAGCTTCCCTGGGCAACCTGTGCCAGTGCCCCTTACAGTAAAGAATTTCTTCCTGGTGTCCAATCTAAACCTACCCTCTTTCAGTTTGAGGCTGTTACCCCGTGTCCTATCATTACACTCCCTGATAAAGGTCCCTCCCCATCCTTCCTGTAGGCACCCTTGAGGTACTGGAAGGCCACTATAATGCCACAGTGTCCTCTTGAGAGCAAATAATTATTTTTTCTGAGTGGGGGTATATTTTTTGACCTTTTCTTGTTCATTGATTTCTAAACTTGCAATTGAACGATCGTCCTAAACTCTATTCAAAACTATATACCTTTTTCCCTGGTAAATAATAATAAAATGCACATCTTATAAAGTATACTCTTCTGCTATTTGTTATAATGTTTATAGAGTTGAAAAAAAAATACACTGATACAAAAAATAACAAAAGCAGAGTGGGCACTCTTTAAAAATATTTTATTTATATTGTACAAATTATTTATGTACGTTTTAATAACCGAATGTGGCATATTCCATATAAAAAATACTATTTTGTAAGTTCAGAATATATCTATAAAATATATGTATAAAATTGTATTAAATCAGTCTTTAAATTATACTTGTCAACCAACCTATATTTTTGAATCTGTACAGGATCTAGAGTCATGAACACAACTTCTCTTGTTACTGCTCAAGATACCATAGATATTTACAAACCATCAACTGCCTGTAGTGAAAATACTTCCTTCATCCTTCTTTTATCATGTGCTGTTATTTCAATTACTTGACTCATCCATGTTTTGATTCTGATTTTCACAAATTGAGCAGAGTGAAACATGTAAAACTTCATAAACAAAGTTTTTGTTGAACTGAGATGCAGATGGAAGCAAGCTAGCAATACTCATGTCAGTATGTCAACAAATTATAGGTTGACTCTCAAGACAGTCCCTCTGGGCTCAAATTCATTACCTTTACTCACACTGAATAATTTTACAGATTTAATTTCACAAGAGACTGCATACACAGTAGAGTATTAAATGCCACTGATGAATGCAGAATCAGGCCCACTGACAGAAACAGGAATGTAATCACTGCTCTATGTAAGATTTGCTGAAACAAGCCAAATACTGGTATTCTAAATATACAGTCTCAATTTATATACTTGAACTTTACTCGTAGACATTTTCCAAATCTTACTTGCATACTGACTATTCACCTCATTTACTTTGTGAACTATGTATGCTGTTTAAATCCACTTATAACTGTGAAATTGTTGTAAGATAATGAAGTAAAAGGAAACACACACATGAGCATAATATTTACAATAGATTTCCCACATTTGTCTTTTATTGACAAATATAGGTATGTCTGAGTTTTAGATGACTGAGTTAAGAGATCCTTGGCTTTGATTCATTACGTCAACAATAATCAACAATGATATCATCAGTTTGCAACATTTTATAACAGAAGGGTTACTAAGGTAACTATACAATACAATATTATTTTTTTTTTAATGGTAAATTCTTATGAGGGTTGTGCCCAAACAAGGATAAGCAGGACAAGAAGTTGATTGAGAATAGTCAGTGTGGATTTACTAAGGGCAAATTGCACTTGACAAGTGTGATTCCCTTCTCTGATGGATGATAGGAGAGCAGTGACCAGTCTTTACTTTGACTTTAGCAAGGTCTTTGACACAGGTGATCTTGATGATGTATATATGTGATACTTCAAATAAGCTTTGTTGGTCCACATGGGAATGTTGCAAAGCTAGAGGGACTTGGATATCTGCATTCTCTCTGCTCTGAGAAGAAATGCAAGTAAAATTACATGGTTTCAGTGGTAACTAGGAAAATCAATAAATTTGCCTTGGCGTAACCAACACGAAATTCATTGTTCAGGTGATTCAACAGTAAATTTCCCTTAAAAATGACAGGGTCCCTGAGTGAAACAATAAATTTATTAAAACCAGTTAGACTAGACAGTTGAGTTTTGTGATTTTTCCAAGCTGGAAAATGCTTTTTCCAAGCCAGCATCAACCCACCCCAACAAAAAAAGTCAAGGACCCAAATTTGGGGCTCTCTCTGTCCTACCCCCAAAAAACATCTTTTTTTTTTTTTTTTTCCTCCAGGTATGAGTATTGATTTCTCTGTATTCATCTCTTTTTTCTGTGTTGTTTTTTTGTTTTGTTTTTCTTTTTCCTTTCCTTTAAAAGCTATGATGTGCTAAAATTATAAGCTGCTGCTGTGTCTGAAGTCTACAGTTACTGGACATGATCCAGTTTACACCAGTGTAACTAAAATAATTTTTTTTATGGTGATAGATTTTTGTTTACAGTTAAAAAGGGAAAATATAATTTGATTTGCAGGGTTTGAGAAAATGATTTATGTATCATTTTCTGACTACTGTAATCAAAATTGAAGAATTTATATTATACTCTGTGCACAGTGATCTAAGATCCTATTTATAAGCCTAATATAACATATAATAGAATATTGGACAATCAGTCAAGAAATTGAGACACTGATGACTAAATTATACAAAATGTGAAAGATTCATGACTGAACTGCTGGGTTTGGATTTCCTGGGTGCTGTAAATATCAGAGAATTCGGCCTACTTTGATGCAAGTTCATAAATTCAGTTTACAAACATGGAGTCATGCGGAAAAGAGAAATATCAACACCACGAGTAAAATATTTCTCTCCTAAGAAACATGATTTTCATGTTTCATATTTTAACTGAGAATGCATTCCAAAACACAAAGAAATATAGCACACAGCTGAAACTAAATATATGTTAATAGAAGATGTTTTCCATTTGCACCAGTAAATTAAAAAAATATTTGTCTCAAAGTTACAAGCACTGAACATCAGCTTTGCCTTCTGGTACAACACAGGGAAATCAGAAGCCAAATCATACCTGATACCTGCTTCTTGCAAGTCCTGCTTCAAAGCAATTCTGACTAGCAGACCTGACCAGTCTCTTATTAATTTATGGACATTGCTAATAGCTATGACTGAAATATTTAAAATATTGAGTGAAATATTGAAAATAGTTGTTCACATAGCAGAAAAATGAGGAATACGGCACTATTTCAGGAAGTGATAATGTGACTTCAGGGTTAAGGCTAAGGCCTTGAATATGAGGGAGTTGAGGGTTGTATTTATCAAAACAGAGCAGTTATGCCTGAGCACCATTGTCACTAGGACACTGATTCCTCATTTTTCCTACTTTTTCCCTTCTTCCTCTGGAAGTTCACTGTGTGAGGCAGGTGCCATTCCTTCCTCTGTGCTGTCACAGGGAGGCTCGGCATTGAAGCTGAACCTCTACATGCTTCTGTAATACAAAGAATAATTAAAGGTTACTGACACTTTCAAGTATAGCTGAACCACAGCAAAGTTGTATGATAACTTTGCTGGAAGTTCTGTCATGGGTCTGAGTGGGCTTTAGGGACTGGTATTAAGATTCAATACCAGTTCATACTGGTAAGTTCAATACAATTCATCACAGTGACTTGTCTACAAATGTAGCTTTACTGCTGTTTTATACAAAACTGTGAGAATGGATATCCCCCTTCTCCTACCCCTATCTGTTCGTGGAGAATCATTTTGTAATAGAAAAATGTGAATTACTTCAGTCTCTGACTCTTTCGGTTAACTCCTTTAGTGTGTTAACCACAAATTCTTAAATTCCAAAACATAAGAAAAATGTTAAATGGGAAGTATAAGAGAATTGTCTGTTTGAATGTTATTTTACCTTGTATGTTAGATGTACCTTAAGGTAATTTTCTTCAGTGACTTTGTGCTTGATCTGTTTTGACAATAACAACTTTCAATAACTGAAGTGGAGACTGAGGCTTTGAGTAACAGAGAGGCATATGGTACTATTACTTTTTTTAAGAACTCTGCACTGAGCTAAGCAAGCTGTGTAAAACTTTGACATACTTTGTATACAGTATGAGATGAATGTATTTTCCAGCATGTTATCAATGGTTTTCAGCACAAATCAATAAGGACACCTTGAGAAAAGCTCATAAAATAATTTGGATTTTCATATTTTGTATTGGTGTTATGTTTATGGCATTTGGCTCTATATTGCCTCATTTTGTTACTAAGAAAATTAACATTAGAAAACTGTCAGGTTTTTAAGTTTGTTTTCTCTGGATTAAGGGTATGTTCATTGAAAATTTCACTTCTTAAGTGGAAAGAAAATGTTAAATGTTATACTGCTGTAATGTATCAGTGTTGAGGGTTTTTTTTCTCCTTTTTTTTTTTTCATTCTAGGTACCTTAAATTATTTTTTCTTTGGCAGTCCTCCAACAACATAGACTTCTTAGCTGACCTGTTATGCCATGCCCTGTTGTTCTAAAAGACAAACAAAAAACTGCAACGCCCAGGTTAAATGAAAGCAATTTCTAATAAGATATCATATTTATTTAATAAAGTCATAGTTATAACCCTATCTAACATAATATTAATATTTTAGTATGTCTAATAGAACATGAAAAGTTCTGCAGTATCAGTGAGAATTTCTTTATGCAGTTCATGTATAAAAATATTTTTCATTTTCAAATTACTTATGTATGATGCTTGAATTGACTAAGTTGTAGCAGGAAGGATACACCACCAGTAATAAAATTGCAACATGCTTTTAATGACAAAATTTTAATATCTTTACAAAAATTAATTGGATATTGCTGTTTGTTTACTGCAGTCACTACTGGCAAATGTTTACTTGTTCAGAAACCACAGAAATACTAACATATTACTTTTGATGGTTTATTTGGAAAATATTTAGTCATTTCTGATGGCATTTCACTGAGAGTAATAGACCCTGCAGCTGTTTCCTCTTAAGTTAAATACCAAATATTTACATTCCTTGATTCTCTCAAACCTATATTCTCACACACTCATATACAAAATTAGTTTCAAGATATAGGCAGAATAAGAAATACAAAACATATTCAATAAAGGCTCCATTCAAGCATTTGCTAGGGCACCCATGTCATCATTGTGATTATAAAGCAAGATTCAGAAGGCATTTAGATTGACTGCTCTTCTAGGTCTATCATGTACTTATTGTTTTATATTCCTAAAAGACTACCCTTCCTTCAGCTATGACAAAAGCTGATGCTGAATGTCATATAAAAGTATGAGCATGGTTTCTGTAGTATATTTGACATACATTAAAGCATAATGCAAAGCCATGCTACAATGTCTACTCTTTTCTGTAAAAAGAAATAAACACTGAGCCAACGAATTCTTGATATGCAAATCATCACAGAAAATTTCCAGATTGATAATTAGAGAAGACAGCTTTATTTTTTTCCTCTGAAGTTTATTGTAAAAGTACGTTATTCTCCTTTTTCAACATATTTCTTACTCATGCAAGGTTAACCAGTACCATTGTATTTCTCATTAACGAATACAGTAAGACAGTCAGGTTCATCAGGTATAGTATGTAACAAGTCATTTTCCTCTGTGCAGCTTGATAGGAGCAACATTATCATCAGCTACATAAACATGTAATTACACTGTATTATCTACAGTTGTGTTGTTACATCTTCATGTTAACATGACTAAATATTAGTTTTAAACTACAGTTAACAAAGAAAAAAACAAAACAAACAAAAAAAAAAAACCAAAAATAAAACAAAAAATGCTTTAGCATAACCTGAGCTCTGCTTTAAAACCAAATATTTAAAAGGTGCTTTTATTTTAGCTTTTCATTTAATTAAAGACTTGTGTTTTAATAAAGTAAATAAACGTATCAAGCTATATTCTGAGTCCTGCAATGTATGCTGAGAATATATAAGAACGTTTCACTGACTAGAGGTCAAAGATAGAGATGGTATCCCTGAGATACAAAACAAAAACTATAAGACATAGAAGAAGAAGGGGAAAAAAAAAATCAGTGTTTTCACAAATCCTATATCCTAAAAATCACATAGCTCAGTTAACTTCTAACTCACCTCAAATATTTTCCTCTATTTCCTATGGAAAGTAATGTTAGAGGATTTTAGGTGAGGTGTACTGGAATAAATATGTGTGGTATTTGAAAGGCAACAGCATCAATCTTGAAAATAAATTTACAGATTGCAGATTCTAAAATGTGACTCTAAAACAGTTCTAGACAATGACTGACTGTGAGATTGATACTTTTTAAATTATTAGCTATTTAAATACAAACACTGACATTTAATTCTTTGATAGGATCTCTAAGAAAAATGACTGATAGAAAAATTGTTGTACAAAAATGCCATGTCACTTCCTTAAAAAAAGAAAGCCATTAAAACCAATTTCTTTCGAAACAAATGTCATCATTTAACCTCAGCCTGCAACTGAAAACGTAGCCAATCGCTCGCTCCCTGAGTTGTGATGGGGAAGAGAATCAGAAGAGTAAAAGTGAGAAAACTTGTGGGTTGAGACAAAGACAGTTTAATAAGGTAAGCAAAAACCAGGCATGCAAGCACAGCAAAACAAGGAATTCATTCACTGCTTCCCATCAGCAGGCAGGTGCTCAGCCACCTCCAGGAAAGCAGGGCTCCATCATGCCTGACAGTTACTTGGGAAGACAAACGCCATAACTTCAAACGTCCCCCTCTTCCTTCATCTTCCCCCAGTTTTGTACACTGAGCATAACGCCATACGGTGTGAAATATCCCTTTGGTTAGTTGGGGTCAGTTGTCCCAGCTGTGTCCCCTGCCAACTCCTGGTGTACTTGCTGGCAGGGTGATGTAAGCAGCAGAAAAGGCCTTGACTGCTTAGCAACAACGAAAATCACCAGTGCACTATCTACACTATTCCATCCCAAATCCAAAAGACAGCACCATACCATCTGCTAGTAAGAAAGTCAACTATACCCCAGTCAAAACCATGACAATAAACAAGAACCTGGTATACATTTAAAGGATGTACTGTGAAGTTAATTTTGGTAACAATACCCTGCAAAGATTCACTATTTATTTACCTAGACCGTGGAAGAAAAATCTCAGACATACTATTACAGTAAAAAAGACTAGTTACCAGGGGTCCAAAGAAAGACCAACTTTTTCAATCATATCAAACTTCCATGTCTGAAAAACATTTAAGAGTACTTTTATAATTAAACATTCTTCCCTACGGACATCTCTCATATACGTGGGTCTGCCAAAGGTGCGACCATTGAAGCACGCGGTAGAAAACATTCACATAAATCTCATAGAAAGAACGGCAAGTAAAAAAAAGTGCTCTAGCAGGTATATATTTGAAACATAGCCAGAATGTAAGGAAACCTCTCTTAGATTAAGAATTCATATCTTCCTATTTCTTTGTCAATTTTTCTGCAACAGAAAAGACAGTACCTTTTTTTCCAAAGAGGCAATCTGCTGCAACATAAGCAATTCTCAAGTAAGACTCATATTCTCTTCCAAGGAAATGTGAACTGTGTTTTTATTTCTCTCTCTTCAAACATAATTTTGAACTATCCCAAATGGTTTCTAATACTTATCTACATAAACAGTGGTTAGAGCTGTAAAAATAACAAAGCTGAACATAGATTTCCCCTTACCCAACTAACTATCTGAAATTTGAAACTAGCTGTCCAGCAGGCCACTCTATGGCCAAGAAAAGCATTTCTCAAAGATATTTTGACCTATCCTTCATTTGGTGTCCCAGATAAGTAGAGAAATTCTCTCTGAAGATATTATTCCTTCTCCATTAAGTGAGGACTTAGGCTTTTTAATAAATAATGCCTAAATTTTAGAATGTTTGTCAAAATGTTAGTTGGCTAAAATTAAGTGAGATGAATGGTAGGCGTAGAAGGTCGTGCCTGAGCATTGATGTCTTTTTAATAAATACAAAGAAAAAAATTGGTCCTGAATTCATCTTCTCTCTGCTTCACAACAAAGTCTCTGTGTTTGATACTCATACTTCACCTAGGTTTTGGGTTTTTTTTAGATACAGAGTATTTTTATAGACAAGGTTCTTCATGTGACCCCAAAACTAGTGAAAGAAACTCATCTTCCATACGTTTGCACTGCAGAATGGTGTCTGTTAAGGTATTAACTCAATTGAAGAGAGTGATCCTGGTAAACTTTTGTGAACTTAAAATTAGGAAATTACATCCTAGCACAGTAGTCTTATTAAAAAATAAATACCTTCAGTTCTTTGGGGCCCACAGAATGAAGTTCTTATTGAAGTACATTAGAAGATGGTGCTATCACATACAACAACTGCTGGCAATGGCATGGCATTGTATTGCTTTACAAACTTGTTTACCCCATTGATTTATTTCTGGGTGAACAAAAGGCACTGACCAAGCAGCTTGAATTTACAAATTTCAGATTCTTACAGGTCCATAGCAAACTTCCAGTTGTGTCAGCATCTCACAGCATTTAATGGCACCCACATTGCAGTATGCTTTCAAAACAGAAAGTTTAGATTTGTCTTGCCTTTCTGTTTCTTGAAGTGGAAAACGTTTTAGGTATTTTAACACATATTGTACTGGAATGTGTATTATGTTTGACTTGATATTTTAATTTAAATAAAAGTGATACAAAAGGCCATGATATAGTTATTTATGTCTCCATTAGTAATGACAGATGTTTAAGCATTTTTCTCATGAAGCATGTTCTTCATGAAACATATTTTTTGCACAAGAGCACTGACATCTGCTCCTACTTTTCTCCTGCAATATAGTTGCATGGCAACCGAGACATTACTGTCCCTCACTAACTATGATTAGCAATCTATTTAAAAATGATTTTATGCCAAAAATTAACTGAAACATTAGCCTGCTGTCACATACATTAGATACTGTTGAGAAAGAATGCTATATTCTTCCTATTGTATTTTCTTGTTAACTTCACTGCTAAGTCACAACCCATAACACATGAACTCTAAAAACTTCTTCATTTTGAGACACCCTTCCTTCTAGGAACAGCCAGACTACTAGTCTAAATCTCAGACTAATCAAAAAATGTTAATTCCGTTTGCTTTTGCAGAAACAAAGGATTAACAGACCCTTACTTTTAGTGACACAGAAAATATTTTCCTACACATCTGAAGGAATAGAGCAGTGCAACTAGTTAATAGGTCATGGTCAGTGCATCAGCTGAATAGCATGTAGTCAAAATAGATTTCTGTTCTTTAAACCAGAAGGTGTTCCCTGTACTCTGTCAGGTATCAGAGAACACAACTTCTTAGCCTATCTGAGTCAAGATTTGTAACATTATTTATTCTATTCTTCAGACAGTGACAATTTACTTGCTCACAGTACTTTTCTTCAGTAAAGAAAACCTAAGTAGGCAATGTCATAGTGCAGAATGCGTGAATAATTAATCAAAACACTGTAAAGATGGGACAGGAGAAAATTATTTCTTTTCTTAGTGGAGAGAGATACCAGTAGCATCTCACAGATATCCCTGAGGGAACCTGTGCAATTCAACATATTCTCAAAAGGGGTGAATAATAAAGTGACAAGATTTGCTATTGATGCTAAGCTAGTAAAGGTAAATCAGGACCAAGAGAACAACTACAGAAGTTCTTTCTACTATTAGCGGATGAAATTCTTTGTAAATAAATGTAAAATGCTGTACGTTGGATGGGGGAATCAATGTTAATGTTACATATGAAATGGTGGGCTCTCGACTGACTTACAGCTCCGATGAAAACTTGGAACTATATTAAAGAGATAAAAATGTTGGCTCTCTCCTCAGCAGCTGTCAAAAATAATCAATTTAAAGCTAGAAACTATTGAGAAAGAAAAAGGAAACAAGGGGATTTATGCCACCCTATGAATCAATGGCTCAGTAGCATCCCGATTACAGTGTGCAGTTCTGGGTACTGATCCCCTCCATCTAAAAAAAGGATTCAAAGGACTCTCTGAAGATATACAGAGAAAGGATGACACGAGTGACTTGAAATGGTTTCTGTGCACTGAACAGTCGAAATGGAGGAAAAGATGACTAAAGGAGATATGAAAGAGGCCTTCGTGGTCATGAAGGACAGTGAAAAAAGCAGAAGTCCATTTTTCGCTGTCTCTTCCAAAAAAAGAATTACATGATGTCAGATGATGAAAGTAGAGGATGGCGGTTACAAACAAAAGTCTTCACATGATGGATAGTTAATCTGGAAAACAGTCAAAGGGGACTGAAGACAATAAATGTTTTTAAGGGTTGCAAAGGCAATTTGATTTCTCCTCCAAGGATTTGTCCACTGAGGGCTACTAAACACAAGGATACACACTCTGGTATGTATCATACATGCTTACTCTGTTCTTATATTCTTGTCAACAAATGTGCTTTTTGTCATACTTACTGTCAGAGGCAAAACAGATTCAACTTGGGGAAAATTCATTTAATTTATTGCCAATTGAAAATAGAGTTGGACGGTGAGAAGTAAAGGCAAAAGCTAAAACACCTTGTCTCCCCTTCGTCCAAGGCTCACCTTCACCCCTTCACTCCCAATTCTGGAGCAGCTCAGGGGATGAGGAATGGGGGGCTGTGGTCAGTCCATAACAGCTCCTCTCTGCCACTCCTTCCTCCTCACACTTTTCCCTGCTCCAGTGTCGCGCCTTCCCATGGGCTGCAATTCTTCATGAACCTCTCCAGCACGGGTCCTCTCCATGGGCTATGGTCCCTCAGGAAAAGATTGGTCCAGCATGGGTCCCCCATGGGCCTCAGTTCTTTCAAATCTTTAAAATGTTTCAAATGTATCTTTCAAGTCTTAGACTGAATAGGACTATGTTTTCTTCTGGAACAGGTGATTACATAAATTGCAAACCCAACATTCTACTTTCTGTGAAGACAACTGCTTAGGCAGCCAGCCTAACCAGTAAGGCTACCCTAAAGCATTCAGAACGTACTTCAACCAGGCCCTAGAACAGAAGTCAGAAAAATTCTGAAAGTTTTTCTTACAAAAACAAAACCCATGTTGTTTGTTTGGGTTTTTTTCCCCTCAGTTATGTGTCTTTTTTCATATTACTGAAAACCTAAGTCTTTTGTAAATACACATCAAAATTGTTAGAAACTCAATTTAAAAGACTGAAAATGACATAAGACTCAATGATAATACTGAAATAGCTTTTTATAAATATTGCCAATTTCAGATGGAGGGCCTTAAATCTCTTCTTTTTTGTTGTGGCTTTCTCAGAACAACAGGGATAAAATCAGAAACACTCTAATGTTCAGTTAGGAGAAGTTAAGAAATTCCTGTATGAACAGACAACCCACTGATATTAATTATGTAGCATTTTAAAAATTTTGACTCAGTTCACAGTACAAATATAAAGCTGAAAGGCCCACAGAGATTTTCAGTCACTTGCTGTAGTATTCTCCAGAGTACGTTCTCACTAACACTACAGAAATAGAACGAAGAGGGGTTGGGGGGAACAAAACCATGTTTTCTAAAAAGTGTACCTTGGCATAGACATGACAGTTTCAGCAGGTTGGCAGGGCATCTGCAGTCACAAGTACTATAGATACCATTTCAAAGTTGTTAGGTGAGAGTTGCCTTTCCTTCCCCGTTGATCTTTATGTCCACACAGTCACATTCAGAAGCAATGCCTGGGTCTTCTCTTCACATTCTCAATTCCTATGTGCTATGCATGAAATGTGTGGAGAAGGAGAAAGGGAAAAACTTATCTGACACAGTGTAATGCTTTCTGCTTTGTAACCCCACAGAGGCTTCCGTAGCCATGGAACTTACCAATGTTGTGCACAACATCCACGCTTGATCCCGTACTTTTAGTAAAATCAGCTTAGATATGAGGTGCACGTTTCCATGCTGAAAAACTCTCTCCCCATCTTTTAAATACACATGGATTAATCTCATCAGTTGCTCATTTGGGATTTGATTGAACACCCACACATCTTTCCATGAGCTGGATGAAGAATCCTTTGACTGAGTTCTGACCTGAAATCTGAGACAAATCTGTTTGTTCACTTATCTGAAGTTGATTAATTTCATTATTGATCACTGCAGCTTGTTTACCATGGCTACAAAGTCACAGGTTAATTCTACTTGCTGTGGTCTTGACACCACATCTCCTAAATTATTGACTTTTGTGCATGCTACTCCTTCATTTTGTTTATTCACAGTAATAAATCTTCAAATTAGTTTACAAATAAACAACACAGCACTGATTAAGTGACTTAAATGTCACTCCCAGGGACAAAGCCTGCAACTGCATCAAATCTTTACCCCAAAGTAATATTACTTTCTAGTATCCTTAGTACCCCATTTGCTTCAAAAGTTATAGTCTGCTTTATGAACAGCAGTTAATTTTCGTGATACTTTCAGAACTCTTGTAATAGAAAAGCCTAGTTAAGTTCTCCAAAGTTCTCAAAAAAAACCTCAACCTGATCAATAACTCCTGTTTTATCTGAGTATTTCCTAAGATTTGTGAGGATCCCATGGTGGAGTCTATCTTCTCTATACATGTCCTGTCATAATGCTTCTTACATCCAAGACCCATTTATGGGGACAAGTAAACATACTTGGAGCTGATATCACTAAGTTAAGACAATCCGGTACGAAGCAAAGTTGTATTCTGCACTTCTGTAAATCGTTATTTTTATTTCAATTAAAATTCTTGTAAGTGAGGAAAAAGAAGCATCAACATTTGCATGAGCAAAATGATAATGAAAATAAATTCAGAGGACTATGGAAACCTCCACCTCCATTATTAAATATTTTCATTCAACAGTGGAACAACACTCAGCACTGTTCCATATTTGATCACCCATTGCTTGATGGAAAGAGTAGAGATCTTTGTTAGGCCACAAAACTAACTAGTCCTCATTTTAAAATTGTTCTTGAAGCAATAAATATTGGCAGTCAAAGAGGTACTTAGCATGTTCAACAGTTTTGTTTTGAATATCATAAGTTACTATAACCTTTGGATTTCAATACAACTATGTTGAGATTTTTCATTTTCTCGCTGTTCTTAAGGGAAACTAAGATTCTTACTGTACTTACAGATATTATACACATGAATGATGCATTTATGTCCTGAACATCATTGCATTTAAATGACATTGTAATTTCTTAACATTCAGAAAACTCAGAGATCTCTACATATAACGTAAGAAGAGAATTATATAAAGACTTCCCCTGGTTTATGTTGTCATATCAGCCCAGGACTCACCACAATGAGTAGGTAAACATCCTCTCTTGACAGCTCCATAATGTACATGTCCAAATGACTGCTATCAGAAAGAATCATTCTAATATAGAGTTTCATTGGACACAGTAACAAGCTGCAACATTGCAAAAATTTACATCTGAAATATATTACCTAACACATTGATGAGACAAACTGTCAGGAAAATTGTCTGCTGGAGATGTATTTAAAATCACATTGAAAAGCAATTTAAAGCAGATTATGACTTTTAAAAGTTTGGGAAATGAAGTGGGACTTCTTAATAAACATTCACATACAAAAGATTTCACATGCAATTGAAACAAAAATGTAGAGTTCATCTTAAATTTAAGATTCACCTTCTTGGCCTAAAAAAGCCAAAGGTCAGAAAAATGAGAAGGCTCACAAAAAGCATACAGTATGACCATTTAAGAATGAAAGAATTTCTTTGAGCCAGGAACCTGCTTCTCAGAGGTCTTCTCCCAGCAATCAGACCCAAAGGCCCACAACTGGGCTGAATTACAGATGATCTGGAGCACGAGTGGTCAAACTGAGGGCCCTCAAGGGTACCTTTGGAGTCCTGACCAGGGAGGAGCAAATATGGCTTGAACGAACAGGTTTTATTCACAAGAGTTTCATGCCGAAGAATGGCACTTTTCTCGTTTGCAACAGCTTTTTCCCCAGTTTTACTATTTGAAAAGCTGGATATGAAAACAATCACTTTCAAAAAGCGTGGAATTTTTGAGGATGAACTGGAAAGAATTAAGGAACAACAATTCAGTATATGGACTTGTGGATCCAGTTTTTGAAGGATTAATATGATTGTTTAAAAATCTGATTATACTTACAGTAGTGAGTGAGAAGAAATGAGTTGATGCTGGCTGTAAAGAGAATGACCAGTATGGGAGGAAAAAAGGAAAACCTATACCACTGTGCAAGTGATATGAGGTAAATTTTTAAACAAAGATACCGATTTTCTTTGTGAAGTTTTCTTAAAGAAATGAAGTCATAACTTTCCACAAGCTATCATCTCTTCTGGTTCAGAGGCAAAAAAACCCCTGTATTTATATGGCAATGTGGGCCATTGGCAGACCAGATAAAGTGGGATGACAGTTCTCCTTCCAGCTGCTGTTTTACCTGCCTCATTATAAATCAATCCAGATCGTCTCAGATTAATATCTCCATAAATGTTTGTTTGTATTTTTGTACTCAAATGAGAGAGTACCTTCATTCATTTTCCAAATATATATACTTCATATCAGAACTAATCTTCCAAAGGCATATTTTCTCTCTAGGAAAGTCATCCACTTGGCTACACAAAAGTTATAAACTTCAATTCTACCATGTTAATCCAGCAGTAGGATTATTTCATTAGATACTGCAAGGAAGCAGAATATAGTATTTTTTAAAAATACATACGCTTTCCTAATATTTTGCATCCTTTTATGACCCCATTTGTCCAAACCATTTAGTTAAGAGATGGTCATGTCACCTGCCCACAGAGCTCTAATTTCCTTCAGTTTAAGGAGATGCTTCAATATTTTTTTTCCCTTTTTTAGAGCTCAAAACTTCCTATGAACTCTTATCTTCCCAAATGCCTTGAAATACATTTAACAGTGCATCTGAACCTCTTGGCAGATTTCAGAAAGCAATTTTAGGCACTGGAATGAGAAAATTAATAGCGTGGAAGGGTGGGGAACATTATACCCATAAAACCACGAATCTTCTTCAGGGATTTAAACTGCTGCATATTATTCTTCCCTAGACAAAATTTTAGAGGAACAAAATGGAAACAAATGCATTTTAAAGTTCATTGATGGCAGTTTTAATAATTTAAGACAAAACAGGGTAACACTTGGAAGAAACAGGTTTCGTATCCACAACACCCATCTTTTGGTATCTCGTTTAGGTAGCTGCAGTTTCCATGTTGGTTTTGTCAGGCTCCTGAGGGCACTACCAACCCTTCCTGGCCATGTTTGGCCTGGTCTGGGGCATCACCCCACCCCTGTCTGTGGCCCAGGACCCCATTTCAGCTAAGCCCTAGGTATATAGATGCTGCCTTGAGGCATTTGTTGGGGCACTGAGAGGGCGAGCAGCTCACTGGGGCCTCCCCAAGCTGGCTGGTGGCAGGACCATGTGAATCGTGGCATAGACAAGTGTGCTCTTCGCTGGGTTAAAAACTGGCTGGATGGCCGTGCCCAGAGAGTTGTGATTAATGGGGTGAAATCCTCTTGGCGGCTGGCCACCCATGGTGTCCCTCAGGGCTCAGTTTTGGGGCTGGTTTTGTTTAATATCTTTATCAATGATCTGGATGAGGGGATTGAGTGCACCCTCAGTAAGTTTGCAGACGACACCAAACTAGGTGGGAGTGTTGATCTGCTTGAGGGTAGGAAGGCTCTACAGAGAGACCTGGACAGGCTGGATCGATGGGCCAAGGCCAGCTGTATGAGCTTTAATAAGGCCAAGTGCCGGGTCCTGTATTTTGGTCACAACAACCCCAGGGAACGCTACAGGCTTGGGGAAGAGCGGCTGGAAAGCTGCCCAGCAGAAAAGGACCTGGGGGTGCTGGTGGACGGCCAGCTTAACATGAGCCAGCAGTGTGCCCAGGTGGCCAAGAAGGCCAACAGCATTCTGGCTTGTATCAGGAATAGCGTGGCCAGCAGGAGTAGGGAAGCGATCGTGCCTCTGTACTCAGCACTGGTGAGGCCTCACCTCGAGTACTGTGTTCAGTTCTGGGCCCCTCTGTACAAGAGGGACATTGAAGTGCTGGAGCGTGTCCAGAGGAGAGCTACCAGGCTGGTGAGGGGTCTGGAGACCAGGTCGTATGAGGAGAGGCTGAGGGAGCTGGGCATGTTTAGCTTGGAGAAGAGGAGGCTGAGGGGAGACCTCATTGCCCTCTACAACTACCTGAAAGGAGGTTGTAGAGAGGTGGGTGTTGGCCTCTTCTCCCAGGTGAATAATGACAGGACCAGAGGAAATGGTCTGGAGTTGCGGCAGGGGAGGTTTAGATTAGATATTAGGAAGAATTACTTTCCTGAAAGAGTGGTCAGGCAGTGGAACAGCCTGCCCAGGGAGGTGGTTGAGTCACCATCCCTAGAGGTATTTAAGAAACGTCTAGATGTGGCACTTCAGGGCATGCTCTAGTGGCAGAGATTGTAGGTTGTTTGGTTGGACTTGATGATCTCAAAAGTCCTTTCCAACCATGAAGATTCTGTGATTCTGTGATTCTGTGACCTGTCAGCCAGGGCCTGTCCCATTTCCCCAGCCAGGAGCAGGGCAGCTGCAGGGACAGAGGCAGCCCCAGCCCCGGCATTCAGCGTCTCCCTGGAGATGGGGACAGCCTGAGGCCAGGCAGGGACGTGGGCCTGTGGATGGGCCCATCCCAGCGGGGCCACTGAGGGGCATGGCAGGGATGTGGGGAGCTGGAGACCAGCCCTGCTGCAGCGTCACTGGGGCAGGGGCTGATGATATCTAAATGGCATTCAACTTTTAGACACCTCGTAGGGTAGCTGTCTTAAAGTGCTTGTCTAAAGGCATATATAGCAAACATTAGTGTTTTTGTTAGGGATTAAAACAAAATAATTTTTCAGAAGTCTCCTAAAATTAGCATTCACTGGAACTATATGTCTTGAACAATGGTTAAGTTATTCAGTCAGCTAAGATCCTGAAAAACTGGTTTTTTTACAGGATCCATAATTTGCAATTCAGTGCAAGAGTTTTACTGCAATTCCTCTATGTTCAAGCTAAAGCATAAAAACATAAATATTTCAGGAGTAAACAATTAAAACCTTCAGCACCTTCCTCCCCAACTTGATAATTTACTTTGATAAGAAAGAAGCACACAACAATTGGTCAGCCCTAGAGTGACATCTACAGTTCAGAAAAATAGGCAAGGAAAGGAAAAGTTACATCCACTCATCCTGCTTTAACTATGAAACAGGAGCGTACTAATGATGAACTGATGTATGAATTGTGGATACAAAAAAGGAACACATTTTACCACAAAATATCCTGATGGCCAGGCAGCAACAGGAATACTTTAGCCCACCAGTCAATTCAACTCTGTCAAGTGTTGCTAAGAAAAAATCTGATCTGGGGAAAGAAGTAATCTGATGAAGCAATCTTTTTGGAGGTTGGAGCACAGAAACTAATAGGAAGGACAGGTTGAGCAGGGATGCAAAAATTCAGTAAAATATATTGTGAGACAACAACACATTACATCATCCATGTAGATAAAATTCCATCACGTTACGGGTAAGTGTGCAGTCTGCAACAGTTTCTTCAATGATAATAAGCAGAACCATGAATTTCAAAGTTTGGGGTTTTTTTCTTCTAAATGCATTATACTACTTAGCTGCTATTTTATGGGATAGATGTATTTTCATCTCATCAAAGTAAGCAAAACCCAAGAAATTAAAAAATTAGTAGACATTTCTGAAGGAGGGAAACATTTAATATAGCTTTAAGGTACAGATGAAGAGAGTAATTCCACTCCATTGATCAGGTCAATGGCATGATGCAAATATTGATTGGTTTATTTGATGTAATAGTATTTCTGTAACTACACATATGATCTTTTAACCTTGAAGACATCATCAATAGGGTAAAACTTAGTCAGATGCAATAGAATAGTATGCTGAAAGTCAGAAGAGCTGGAAAAGTCATTACAATGATCGTTGGAAGATAAGTGCTGGTTGTAAGATAATTCATGATCTGTTTAGACACAATAATCAATGATAGCTAATTTGGAACATGGGAGTCTATTATAGGTCATCTAACTTTGAAATATGATTCTGAAATGATGTAGGTTTCATGCTTATGTCAGGTCGTGAACAATCAATGCATTGCTTTACTTAGAGAAGACTGATAATATCTTTGCATGTGATTAAAACAGCTGCAGAAAAAAAAGACCAGTACCTACCAAAAGACTCTGTAAGAAAGAAATCCTACATTTTTCTTTTAAAAGTTCCTTTGGCTTACTTTTCATGCTTTGAATTTTATTAGTCTTTCAGTATGTAGAAACATAAAATTCTGATTTCTGTGTACCAACAATATTGTCTGTGCACAAGGATTTGTAAAATACGGTAAGGAAGAATTAATTTTGAAAGATGCCAGAAACGATAGGAGGAAGAACAGGGGAAGTACTACAGTAAATAACCTATTTGCAATAGACTTACTGTCCTTGTCAGAAAAGAACAGAAGTTTAAAAAGATTTAAGAAGATTTAAACATTGTGGACACGGCAGGATTATTTTTACTGAACACAAGCCAAAGATAAAGCCAGTCTGGGTGACGGCAAAATGAAAAAACTAATACATTAAAGCTACTTTGTGTCATTTTAACAACTTGGCCAGTAAATGTGTATGTGCCCTATCATTCACAATAGATACAGAGCTCACTCATTAACATGTGCTTTAGCACAAATTAGTTAGGCTGCAACAATTGTCATCTTTAAAACCAAACAAAAAACAATCTGTACAGAAGGTAACATTTCTACTTTTTTCAATGGTGGTAGAGCACACCAAGATGTTAAACAGTCCCACCATCGCAAACAGAATACTACAAAAGACTTCAGTATAACTGCCCCTCTCCACTCAACCATATATACGTAGGGTTCAGGAGATGGTAATTGATTCTTATTAATGTTAAAAGATAACAAATTAATGGTAATATTTTTTTTTGTTTGCTTTATACCTGTTTTCTGGATTTTCAGCTTTTTGATTTCTACTCTCAAATTTATTTGAACATGTAATGACAAACTCAGTGCCTTTAAAAGAAAGGTAAGATTTTCACTTAATCACAAAATACTAGAAGCATTAGAAAAAAAAAAAAAGATCATAAAATTAATGAGACTTGGGGATACTGTTGAACTCTTTGAGAGACTAAAATTTTTCCATGTCATTTCAGGTAGGATCTATGTGTGTGTCCTTATGGGTGCAATTCTTCTTTCCACTCACATATTGCGCATTATTTCATACAATGCTTTGGTGGAGCAAGAGATTTGCTTACTGACCCTCTGTCCTTTCTCTGATGAGATGCTCCAAGGTGGAGGACTTATTTTCTGAGAGGAGTTTTTCTTCCATTGCTATGTTCTGGACAATTTAAAGATGCTTCTTAGCTCATAGTTCCCCACTTGAAAGGATCAGGTCCTAGCACTGAGCACTAAGAAAGTGAAATTACCACTTCCTAGCATGGGGAACAAACAAGAGGAATTAGAGGTCTGTGTGTAGTTGCAGGGCTACAATCTGACTGGGATCACAGAAGTACGATGAGACAGCTCACTCACCTGGAGTGCTATAATGAGTAGATAGAACCTCTATAAGAAGGACAGAACAAGAAAGCGGGGAGAGGGAGATGCCATTTCTGTGAGACATGGATGATGACCAGTGGAGAGTTTATGGGGCAGACCAGCGTGCGCAATGTTGTGGTGGGTGTTTGCTACAGATTACCTGAACAAGAAGCAGTAGTATAGGAGGCTTTCTTCACACAACTTGAAAAAGCCTCGTGTTTGCAGGTCCTGGACCTCATGAGGAACTTGAAGAACCACACCGATATTAGGGAAGGGACTACTCAGAACACAATTAATCCAAGAGATTTATGGAGTGAATTGGTGATAAGTTCCTGACAAAAGCAATCAAGTAGCTGATAAGAAGAGGCACTCAGCTAGACGTGACACTTACAAACAAGAAAGAACTGTCTAGGGTGTAAAGGATGGGGGCAGCGTTACCTGCAATGATCATGAAATAGTGGAGCTCAGGATCCTGAGAGGAGAAATCAAGGCAAAAAGTGTACTATCACAGACCTGGGCTTCAGTGGAGCAGACTTTGGCCTCTTCAGGGACCTGCTTGGAAGAATCTCATGAGATGCAATCCTGGAGCCGAGAGGCTTCTGGAAGAGCTGATTGGCTCACAAGGATCAGCTCCTTCAAGCTCAAGAACAGTCCAATGACCAGGAAATCAAACAAAGATGGCAGAAGGCCTGCATGGCTAAACAAGGAGCTCCTGTCAAAACCTGAACACAAAAAGGAAGTATACAAGAATCAGAAGAAGAGTAATGTGATCTAGGAGGAATACCAAGACACTGTGAGAGCTTGCAGTGTTAGAAAGGCCAAAGCCCACCTGGAGTACCATTTGATCAGGGACGTGAAGGGCAACCAGAAAAGTCTCTGCAGGCACATCAGCAGAAAAAGGAAGGGTAGGGAAAACGTGTGTGTGCTGCTGAATGGGACAGACAGGGTGGCAAAAGACATGGAAAAGACCAAGGTACTCAATGCCTTCTTTACTTTGGCCTTTACTGGTCATATTTTCCTTTAACCTGAGGCTGCTGAGATCAGTGGGAAGTCTAGAGCAAGAAAATCTTACCCTTAGTGGAGGAGGATCAAGCTAGGGAACTTTTAAACAAATGGGACATATACAAGCCTGTAGGACCTGACAGGATGAAGCCATGAGTGCTGAGGGAGGTGGCCAATGTCACTGCAAAGCCAATCTTGATGCCACTGTTATCTTCAAGAACAGTATGAATTCTGGGCTGCATTAGGATTGCCAGCAGGTCAAAGGTGGTCTTTCCCCTCTACTAGATACTGGTGATGCCGCGTCTCGAGAGTTGTATCCTAATCTGAGCTCCCCAGTATAAGAAAGGTATGGACTTAGTGGACCAAGTCCAGCACAGGGCCCCAAAGATGATTAAGGGGCTGGAGAACCTGTCATACAATGAGAGGCTGAGAGAACAGGGACTGTTCAGCCTGGAGAAGAGAAGGCTCAGGGGGATCTTATCAATGTGTATAAATACCAGGTGGGAAAGAGTAAAGAAAATGGAGCCAGGCTGTTCTAAGTAGTGCCTTCCGAGAGGCCAAGAGGCAATGAGTACAAACTGAAATACAGAAAATTCTATTTAAACATAAGAAAAAGCCTTTTAACTGTGAGGGTGATGAAGCACTGTAACACATTGCCCATTATCCTTGGAGATACTCAAAACCCAACCAGACACAGTCCTGAAAAATTGCTTTTGTTGATCCTATTTTCAGCAGAGGTCCTTTCCAACCGGAACTATTCTATGACTGTGATATACAGTGGCTTTATTGGACAGGGTAATGTTTTGATGAAAGTTTCCAGCAATCGTTGTCTGTGTCTAAGTGTGTAATATTTACTTCTTGGCTTTAGGAAGGGTATGTGAAAAATACTCCACCCAATAATCAAATCAACCATGTGTGTCTTCCAACAATTTTACTTTTAGAGGAATTTAATTTAGAAGTTTTTATGGATACCTAGATGTATTAAATGACTTTTCAAACATTTTTTTTTTTCCCCAGTTGGGGTTCATGTTCCCAGAAGAGTGGTGAACACATGTAACTGATTTATATTAATAGGATCTGTTTGGCACAGATCTAAGATATTTTTAATGTATTGCTCAGTACTAGTCCTGAGAGACACAAAGTCCCTGGGGTAAAAGAAAGGTACATCAGAGAAGCTGAAATCCACTTTACATAGCCAAATGCTTGGAAATAGTATCTTCCTATAAAAAGCAAAGAGCGCCATGCATTTCTGATAACCCAAGACATCTCTTATGTCTCTGTAGATGAAATTGAGTTAAATAGGTACTACGGAATTTAACATGAAATCATATGGGACTGGAGCAGCTCTGCATTCCAGTGAAGAAAAATAGCTACTGTTCAAAAGCTACAGACAAAACACACAGGAAAGCATGTAATGGAAGGTGTACGGAGAAATTTAGTGCTTGCTTTTCTTTGGATTACTCTAGTTGGTTTTTTTTGTTGTGGGTTGTTGGGTTTTTTCTGTAGCTTAACCTAGTTTGTTTTTTTTTCAAAATAGTTATAATTTATCTTTAAAACTGTCAAAGCACAGACTCATGACAATAAAGAATAATTTTCAGATAGAATAAAGCTACAAAACCTCATTAATACTCTATGATGTCATGCAGTTAACAATTTATTTTACTTATAGACAACACATTTTACTTATAGAAACATATGGGGTTATCCTAATTATAGTTAGGTAACTGTATGAAATCTCAGATTCTGCTGTATTATGAAAAAGTATTGTCAGTTTTGCAGCAATTGTAACTAGTCTGTTTTGTTCTTTTTAATGTGACAATACATTTACACAAATAATCATTCGCCTTGGAGAATTAATGATCATTAGCACTGTAATTACGTATTTCATTAACGTACATATTCCAGTGACATTGATAAACATGCATTGACTACCCTTATGTTATGTATGAAGTATTTTTCAAGCCTCAGAAAAAAATAGGGTTTGTTTTTTGCTGGTAAGATGCATTACCGTAAATTTTTTAAGTCATAATGAGAGACTGAAATATATAACAGGCTGTCCATAGATGTTTTTTTGAATCAGTCATACCAAGCACTAACAGCAATCAAATCTTTGGGCAAAAAAGATATGCATTCATGCTAAAGATTACAGTTCTGTTCATAAGACATGAAAAAATAGAAACCCACAGTAAACCCGTGATCAACATTTTTCAGGATGTTCTCCTTTATTTCTTTGGCTCAGTATAAGGACGACTGGAAGAAAAGTGTAAATATCAGCCAGAATTTGAATTGTGTTCCTACCAGAATCTGTATCAAGTCTAAGAGTTATACACCAAATTTGGTTATCTCTTGCACTGTAAAGCAAATGTTAAAAAACTATAAACATATATCTTGCCTGGTCAGCCTGATAGCTTTCTACTATAAAATGAATCATTCCATGGGGTGAAAGCAGTAGATATTAATTATCTAGATTTTAGCAAGACATTTGACACAGTCTCCAACTGCTATTAGAAGGTCCTTAGAGCCTGTGGCCACCTTTTTCAAGCCACCTTGTTCTCAGGTAGCTACCCCACACTGGTTCCACCGCTCCCCACTCTCCATGCTGTTAATCAGACTCAAGCCAGCCGGATGGGAAAAGTCAATTCTACCACTTCTCAGACCACCGCAGGAGGATTAAGTCCACTTTAGTACTCACCGCACCAAAAAGGACATTGCCAAGCTATAACAAATGCCCAGGAAGCCCAAATGAGCAGGCAGACAGAGCACAGAATATATGAGGAAAGGGTGACACAAATGGCTTTAGTCAGTCTGTAGAAAAAAGGCCAATGGGGCCACATCCTGCTCTCTTAAGCTGTGTTTCGGCATTCTCAAAAAGGCTCTTCTTATAGCCTCACACTGAAGTCACAAGAGGCAAGAAAAGATGTTCAAGTAACTGAGGGAAATGGGGCGGGAATTTCCTAAGCTGCTTTCCATTATATTTGAAAAGTTGTGTCAGTCTGGTGAAGTTCCCACTGACTGGAAAAGGGGAAACATAATCCCCATGTTCAAAAAGGGAAAAAAGGACGACCCAGGGAACTTACAGTCTGGTCAGTCTCACCTCTGTGCCTGGCAAGATCCTGGAGTAGATCCTCCTGCAAACTCTGCTAAGGCATGTGGAAAATAAGGGGATTGGTGACAGCCAACATGGCTTCACTAAAGGCAAATCGTTTTCTGACCTTCTATGATGGTGTTACAGCATTGGCGGATAAGGGGAGAGCAACAGATGTCATCTACCTGGACTTATGCAAAGCATTTGACACTGTCCCACATGACATCCTGGTCTCTAAATTAGAGAGGCACAGATTTGATGGATGGACCACTCAGTGGATAAGGGATTGGTTGGAAGGCCACACTCAAAGGGTTGCAGCCAATGGCTCAATGTGCAAGTAGAAACCAGTGATGTGTGGCATTCCTCAGGGTTTGGTACCAGCACAGGTACTGTTTAACATCTTTGTTGGCAACATGGATTTTGGGGGATTAAGTGCACCCTCAGCAAGTTTGCCGACAACACCAAGCTGTGTGGTACAGTCGACATGCCAGAGGGACGGGATGTCATCCAGAGGGACCTGGATAAGCTAGAGTGGTGTGCCCATGCAAACCTCATGAAGTTCAGCCAGGCCAAGTGCAAGGTCCTGCACGTGGGTTGAGGCAAACCCATGTACAAATACAGGTTGTGTGGAGAATGGATTGAAAGCAGCCCTGACGAGAAGGACTTGGGGATGTTGGTGGATGAGAAGCTCAACATGAGTCTACAATGTGCACTCGTAGTCCAGAAAGCAAACCAAATCCTGGCCTGTATCAAAAGAAGTGTGTCCAGCAGGTCAAGGGAGGTGATTCTGACCCTGTTCTCCACTCTGGTGAGACACCACCTGCAGTACTGCATCCAGCTGTGGGGCCTCAAACATAAAAAGGACATGGACCTGTTGGAACGGGTCCAGAGGAGGGACACAAAGATGATCAGATGGCTGGAGCACCTCTCCTATGAAGACAGGCTAAGAGAGTTTAGTTTATTCAGCCTGGAGAATAGAAGGCTCCAGGAATACCTCCTTGTAGCCTTCCAGTACCTAAAGGGGGCCTACAGGAAAGACATGGAGTGTAGCAATAGGACAAGGGATAATTGTTTTAAACTGAAAGAGGGTAGATTTAGATTAGACATGAGGAAGAAATTTTTCACTATGAGGGTGGTGAGGTACTGGAACAGGTTGCCCATAGAAATTGCAGATGCCCCATCCCTGGAAGTGTTCAAGGCCAGGCTGGATGAGGCTGTGAGCAACCTGGTCTAGTGGGAGGTGTCCCTGCCCATGGCAGGGGGACTGGAACAAGATGATCTTTATGGTGCCTTCCAACCCGAACCATTCTGTGATTCTATGATTCTATGACATCTGCCACCAATGGAACCCAGAGGACCAGCTGATCCTACTGATGCAGGTGACCTTGTGACAAAAGACAGGGGAAAGCAGAAAGGTTTCTTCCCTCAGCCATTTCTGGAAATATCTGTTCTGGGGCTGCCCAGGTGCCTGCATGTAGTAGCAGAGCAGGGGTGAGAAAAGAAGCCTGAGCTTCTTCCCCTACAAGGAGGATCATCTCAGAGAACACTAGACGCTTTGACAGCACAGCCATATCCATGTTGTTATGACTAAAAAATGTATATCTCTTCCAATGAACTATCGCTTAGATGTAAATTCTGCAAATATTAGTTTTCAAGGACATGGTAAACCATATCAACTGTATACATATAATTTTTAAGATTGTAGTGAATTAACTAGTAATTCATGACTAAAATTAACTAGTAAAGCTATGGTTTCTTTGGCTGCCTTGTAAAGGGTAAATCTAAGCATTTTTCTAGGTATGATGAAGGCGATTTTTCCCTAGCTTTCATAAAATCACACTAAATGTTGATTTTGTTTATACTAAGATGACAGGTCTCCCAGGCATAGTATGAATGAAATACCATAAGCAGAAGTTCCACTTTAAATGAAAGCTATATCCCAATACCACATTAAGTGCACTTAAATGCGGTAAAGACAAGCGGTAAACAATTTAAATCGGCTGCCTTAGGTACTTATAGCAGTCCACCCTGACCAAATTTCAGCATTAGTAAGGACAATCAGCTGAATATTTGTCCTTCTTCTTATTTGTATCGAACGGTATTGCTGACAGTAAAAAAAGCAGCATCCAGTTACCTCATGCACATTGAAGAGAGGGGCTGTAGCACAGTCTTGATAAAGAATTCTCTGGGTTTTGTGGTTCTTCTTTAACAGGCTACATCTCATGTAGCACTGATTTCTACAAAGCATTTGTGTTGTGCTTTTGTATATTATTCTGCATCTGTTATGCCAGCCATATAAAATTCAAATACGCCATCTTTAGAGTCAAAATAAATTATATTGGAAGATATATAAGTTTTGCCCACACAAAGACTTACACTATTAGCAACAAACAGAAGCAGAGGTGAATGTTATCTCTTCCTGTGGGTATCTTTCTGCAAAATCTCTGCCTTCAGCTAGTCATTGTACACAAAGGCCACAAGATGGTAGTCTTGCCTTGTAAATAATACACTGACTCATTTTTCTAAAAAAGGGCTTGGCTGTCTCCTTTGTGACATGAGAGATCCTCAGTTCCTATCCTATTTCTCTGAAATAACTTCTCATGTACAAGTAAAATTAAAGCACAGAAGATTTAAATCTTAACCCGCTTTTATCATGAAACCATGATATATTCCAATGGAAATTAGGAAAGTTCATATATTAGTAACTTTATATTCTTGAACTAATATATAGTTCATATATTAGTAATATATATTACTAACTTTAAGAAATTCTGAAAACTCATGCAGTTTACACATAGTACTTGCATTTTAGTGGGGTAAAGCTGTTTCCTTACAGGAAATTCATTCCTGTAAATTGGAATTTTCCACCTCCATAACTCCATAGCAGTTGTTATTTCAATCTAAACTGAGTAGCTAATTTCTTCATCACACGCTTAGACCACTGTGATTCAGTTTTACATGTGGAAAAGTGGACTTCAAAATACAGTATTTGGATTAAATATTTTGAGTTAATCTTTAGGTCCAGCAATTCTTACATCTGTATCTTAAACTAGTCCCCTAAAGGTAGATGTGCAGCAGGTGTTTTGAGGGGGGCAAATGGACATGCAAAGAGACATGAGATCTGGATTTCTGTTGTGGGTCCTAATTCCTCAAAGCTGAGCTAGCTCTCTGAGCTTTTTGTTCTTTTTGAGCTAACAGCACTAAGAAAAGTTTCTTTTCTTTGCCAAAAGTGGTAGAACACTCTGTGATGAACAGTTATGCCAAGCATATGGCAAAGAGTTTTCTCCCAGAAATCCTCTGATATCCTACTTCTTTGAGATGCAGACAGCTGAATCATCAGGTACACAGCTTAACTTGACAAATCTTTTTTTGTAACTAATATGGACTTCAACAACCATTCTGTACATACGTTGTTATCATCTCTTTATATCATATTCTACTGTTGGTCCTACCTATACTGGTCATTGATGACCTTGTTCAAAAAGAACATCCTTTAATTTCCGTAAATCGAAGTTTTTCATGTATTCAGGTTTTGATAGTAATCATCATGATAACTGTTGCCGGATTTTTTTTTAAAACCTATCAAATTTGGGTACTTGGAATAAAAGGTTTTAAACACTTTCAAGTGCTGCTGAAAAAAACCCCTGTGGTTTAGGTTTCAGAGGAGAAATAATAGAACTTTTGTATTGATGGTAGTCTAATCCTAATCTATGACGTCAAAAGTGTTAGCTATTCTGTCACAATGAGATTATGTGGTTAGAAAGGATTTACAATATTATAGTCTTCAAGAGCTAATATTCTACCACTTCTGGCAAATAAAAGACCCTTTTTCTCAGTGCTGTTAGCTAGGAGTGAGCCAAAGGCTCAGAAAACTAGCTCAACTTTGAGGAATTAGGAGATTTTTGTAGCAAGCTATAGAATAGAGCAATAGAATTTATTCTTATATCTCTTTGGTAAATTTAACCCAAATGTTGTGGGTTTAGTGGGGGGTTTCGTGGGTTGTTTTTTTTTTTTCCCCTAGTGAAAAATCTGCTTTTCAGGAAATAATATATTCCAGAAGCATATTACCAGGAATTCAGTAGGCACCCCTCTGGAGGTATATTGGCACCAATAATTTGGGATCTATAAAAGAAACTGAGTAATTATGAAATAACTTTACACTAAAGTGCAGGAAAATAAGGCTATGGATGATTCCTTCAGGAAAAGACAATTTACCTGTGAATCATTATAATTTCCCTCCTGGGAAATTAGACTTACTGCATTTTTCCTAAGAAAAAGATAGCAAACATCATAAATAGTAAAAAGGAGTGTGGCTTAGCAGAGCTCCTATCATTCTTTAAACCAGGAAAACAAATGAGATGGCTTCTGTCTTACAGCACCAAATAATATGGCACAATAGTAGTTAATTAAAAGCGTTTAGTACAACATGCTAACTGCATGAGGTATGAAGGTTTTCACTTTCAACCAGTTTTCAGTCTGCTGAACCATAAGCAAAATTGTTCAAAGCTGCCTGAAGGACAAATTTTTGGGTTGGACACTTACGTCTCCAACAGAATTTGAAATGCATTTGGTGCTCACCTGGAGCTTATAGTTTAGCTTCCTTGGAAAGAAATACCGTTTACACACCTCAAGGTAGCAGGTATTCATAGGCATCTCCGCTAAGAAAAAAATAAAAAAGTTTCTATGAAAATCTTCATTTTAACCTGTATTTCCATGTAACTTTTAACTTAAAATAGAAAAAGAAATCTGTAGACAATTAATAGCTTTTAAAATACAAAATTTATTTATGAAGAGGATTTTTGTATTAAACTATTTCATCAAGGGTTTGGTGTTCCACACCAGATCATAAATATGATGTACAGATACCTTCCCCCTGCCACAAGTTCTCCACTTACTCAGGTTAGAAATCCTCTAGTAACTCCTAGGAGACCAGCTTAATTAAGAAAAACTAGTTTTAAGAGGATAGGTCTTTGAACCAATGCATTACAGACTGCCATCCCCAATTTAGAAATAAACCTAATAGTTACCCTAGTTGAATGATCTTTTTTTGCCCCATGTTGTCCCTTCATGTTACACACTTTTGGCAGAAGAATAAATTTGTCTAGGAGAAAAAAATTTTCTTCCTTTTACACTTCTGTTTGAGAACAGTTTTCTTTAAAAACTCTTAACACTATTTTACTAACAAAAGCTAAAAGTCCTAGAATTCAGTCACACACATCTTCAATCAGTTCACCACTGATTCTTCAGAACAAATGTGAAGCTAATGATTGTTACTCATTGATTTAAAATGTAGAGCTGACCTTGTAGTTCTGTTTCCTGAAGTAGTCATATTCTTGTCACTGACATCCTTCCCTCCTCTGCTGCTACATCTTTTATTTTACATAGTAGATGGTTCTTGCCTTAATGGCTATAGACTTTTCAGGGTGTTGTCTTATTGCATCTGACTGACAGAAAAGTGGACCCAGTCTTTCTCCAGATGTTCCGGTTAATATAGCATATAGCTATAGATAGATTCAAAAGTAGAAAAGGCACACCAATGCATTAAAAAAAGAACTATTTTGTCTTTCACAACTTTGTGAGAAGACAGCTAAACTAACCTGTAAGAGCAAAGATACATTTCTGCTTTATGTTTTTACTCCAGCTATACTCGTAAACTCAAGCTATTTGTCATCAACTTAGGAAAGCAAAATTGAGCAACATACTATATTTCAAAGCTTGTTCTCTGTCAACTTCAGGTAGAGCAGAGTGACTACCGCTATATTGTCCAGCTCAGAGAGCCAAGAGTTTGGTCTTAGCTGAGGCTCCCACTCTGCAAATATACTCTGACAGCTTACAGCATCAGAATGAAAGTACATGCACAAGTGTACGCAACGGAGGTCACTTGTCACATAAATGCTCTATTGCTGTGCTCGACTCTGGTCCAAACAACAGTAGCTAAAGCATCTGTTCCCTGGTATGCAATTTACTTTTCAAAGTAAACCTCTTATCTTTGACTATTGATGTTACGATTATTTCTTTTTTACTTTGCCTCAGTAGTTCAACTAATAGCAGCAATAACTGCTGTTAAATTTTTACATTCAGCAAGTGAAATGTTAGTTTGTATGTGACTGCGACTTTTACATGCAACAGTCGCTTACAGTCTTTGCAAGCAAACTCTTCAAATCAGAGAAAGAAAACTTTGAATCTCTGATAGCTTAAGTTACACATTATATAGATACTTGAGTTATATCAGCAGAAAGAACAGCTCAACTTCTCACAAAGGACGAGAAATATGCAATATATTTTTACACAAGTTTAACATGTTCTACTGTCAGATTGCAATGTATCAAACATTAATCAGAGTTTAGCTAGTACACGAGCTTAAAAGCAGTAAGCTGCTTCATGAGATGGTCGCTAATTTATTTTATTTTTTTCTATCATCTTATTTCGCTGAACCCTTCATTTCATTGTATGATTTATGTGGTTATGACAGTAACACATTCTTCTGGAATTGCTGACTGCCTAAGAGTAGTGGCTCTATTTAATCAGATGCCAGAACTGATTCAAATATTGAGGCCATCACTGCCAAAAAGTTTGCTTATTCACATCTCAGGTGCAATCAAGACTGCTATAGATCCACAAGTGTAAACGGGAAAATAGCGTGCCTTTAGACATCTTCAATACCTGTTAGCCTTGTTTTCTTACGTGGTCAGTTAGAGGATCCAGAAGAACTTGGCAGGATATATGCATTCCCCCTTGATGAAACAGTTGAGAGTCGATGCAATATCAGTTTCTTTATGTGCTGAATAAGTAAAACAACTTCTACGTGTAGGTCTGAAGCCACAGTGAAATACCTTGGTGACAAAACAGGTATTACAAAGAGTTGCCATTCATGTTAATTGCCTCTCAGTTCTATCACATTTGGTATTTTATTGCTTTGAGAATTCTTTGTTTGTGAAAAGTACTTTATAAAACAAGCTATATTTTGCTGCTGATAATAATAGTGTCTCTGAAGATAATGCTTCTAGTTCTGATGTTGCGATAACAGCAGTCACTTCACAGCTGTCACCAACCCATTTCATTGACAAGAAAAAGATTAATTTCTCAAAGTTGATGATGATTTAACGAAGGAGAAGTACAATTTGCAACTCTTTACAATCAAATTATGCCTGAACATCTGAACACAGTCATCCTCAGCCTTTCTGACCCATGGGAAGCAACACTAAACAAATACCAAGCTGAAAACAGTGCAAAACCTTGCTCTCCCCATTAAGCTTCACCACAGGAGTGGTGGCCTTTCTGGGTGCACAACCAACAAAGTATTTAATTAGCAACACACTATGTAACTCATACTCTATTGTCCACCACTTTACAGTCTTATAAAGCTAATTCAGACTGTAAACTCATCAGAAGAAATGCTAGTTTTCACATGCCTACAAAAAGCAGCTGGTATATTGTCAGTACCAATAGCAATCAAAGAGTATTATGGAGCTTGGTTTAATTAATTTCATATTTATTTTTTATTATGGCTTACTTTGACATCTGTATCCTGTTAGTTGCTTTTTCCTTGAGTAACTCACTCACTATGGGTAATTCCCTACCTTGTAATTTGCTGTTGGGCTCGCAAATGGAACTGAGCATAGAAAGCAATCACATGGTTCAGTCCTAATTTGCTTTATGCATTGCTTCTCTCATCTGCTTCGTCCCCGCTCCCCTCAAATAAATAGATAATAGTAAAGTTTTAATAAGTTTCAGCCAACATTTATTACCTTTTTTGTGTTCCCACTGGAATCCAGTCAACTAACACATACAACCAGATGTCTAACGATTTGAGGTCAAAAGATCAGTTAAGTAGAAGTTACACTTTGGTTTTGATCACTGTCTCCTGTCAGCAAATCAGAAATACCACAAATGCTTCTATGAATGTAGTAGCTAAACAAAAAAATTCAAAGCCTGAAGTTTTCCTAAACTAGCATATGTTACAGCAAAACAAAATTAGCTATTTTTTCCATTTGTAATGTTGCAAACACAGAGTAGCTGTTCTGAAGCTGATTGGATTACTTGGTGCTCACGACCAAACCTAATCCCAAACTTTTCACATCCTTTTTCTGACAGCAAAAATCAACACCATAACAAATCAGAAAAAACATCTGGGCAGTTAAGCTGTCAACACAGAATATTTCATGCATGTCATATTTGTATTCTGTTTAGTCCAACATGACTCTACCTAGTAAGCTTCTATTCATGTTTGGGCCTCTGCACAGTTTTCATACATAGAGCAGTTAAATAACCAACATTCCAGATGTCAGAAAAAAATAAGACACTGAAGTGATAATGTTGCTGAGCCTATGTTGTTTGCCAGACTATGAAGAAAACTGAATATATATGTTTTATAACACAGTGGTTGTTATACTCAGCCTTTTATTTTGATGAAGTTGAGAGAAATACTGAGAATCACTGAAAAATATGCCCAATCTCTACTATACCCCTGATAACACAGTGCAGTAGCAACTCCACAATTAAGACTGGAAAGCCAGTGCAAAAATATATAACGTAATTTGTCTCCTATACTTGGGAAATTCCTAAAACAGTGCTTTTTGATGCATAGGCTCACACAAAGAATATAGAATCATAGGAAAACATAGGTTGGAAAGGATGCCTGGAAGTTATCCAGTTCAACTTCTGCCTTCAAGCAAAAGCAGCTTCAAGGTAGACCATGTTGCTCAGGATTTGCTCAGTTAAATTCTGAAAATCTCCAATGATGGTAATTCCCTCTTATTGTGAAAATATTTTTCCCCACGTGCATTTAGATTTCTATTTGCTGCAATTTATGACCATTCTTTGCATTCTTCCACATTGCACCTCTGAGAATAATCTGATTCAGCCTTTTTCATAATCCTTCCTAAGGTATTCAAAGACAGCAAGCAGGAATCTTCTTAGCCTTCTCTTTTGTAGGCTAAACAAATCCAGTTCCTTCAGCCATTGTGCAAGAGGTAGGCAAGAATCCTTGCTTTCTCTGATCTCTGAATGTGATTGTAGGCAGAAAACACTGCCTTTGAGGTGCTATAGTATCCAATAACTAGCTCTGCACTAACTTGGCTCAATGTCATTTAAAGTTTGCACACAGGTGATTCTTATCATCTGTATATAGTTGGCTAATTCAAGGTGACAGGATCTTCCTTCAGCTTCAAAAACCAGTTTCATCCTGGAGCTCACGGACTTTTCTATCAAAACTGTCATGCTGGCACTAAACTTTACTATTTATTAATTATTTTTATTTTCTTAATATAGAGGAATAGTGGTTCTGAAGTGTCCTTACTAGCAAATCTTAGAGCAACTGAACGAAAAAATAGCCGCCAAGATGCTAACTAAGAAGAGATCCTAAAGTGTTTAAAAATGTCATTTCTGAGGTGGTGCTTAATATTGTTCAAACAGCTGACCTTGAAGGAAATGCAGTTTCAAAGCTGCAGATGACCAAACCAAAGCTTTTGCCATAAAAGTGCTAACTGGGTTCTGTGGTCCCAATATCCAGACTTCAGGTACCTGTTAATGGACATCTGTTAATTTCTACAGTGTAATACCCATTCTCTGGTTATTATTTTCCCATGCCTTAACTAAAGTGCAGAAGTTTCCATCCTGTCCTCATGATGATAACATACATTTATTCACATAGCTAAGGTTGTTTAACTTGTCAAGCTTTGCACATCTGATCAGCAAAAAATCTCCAAACCCCAACCCCCGCTAAAATAAACAAAAAAAACCTACCCCCAAGACCCAAGTTCTCGCAGAACTGCATTCACCGGCACCCTTTTCTATAAGTTTGGTGGTAAACCCAGGCATTGCAATCTCACCATTCCCCAAGATTTTTGTGGAGAAAGAACCAATGGAATTTAAATTAGTAGAATTAAAAAAAAATTATAGTCCCAACTACATTGGCAATTAATTTAGCTGTAGCTCAACCAGCAGCACCAAGACTCAGAGAACAATCAAAAATATGTCCATGCCATCTATGGAAACAGAAATGGAAGAAAAATTAAAATAGTCATATCATCTTAAAAGTCAGAAGTATTGCTAACTAGAAAGACTAGACAAATTTAATCATTATTAACAGCAAAATGAAACCTTACAGGGGAAATATATAGAAAGGTTAAAATAATGTTTGGGGTGATGAAAGGGAAGAAATACAGCAAATAGACTCAACTGCACATTAACTGCCTATAAAGACCTCAGTCTCCAGACCTCACTGCTGTCCAAAGTAGTATTTGAAGAAAACTATCTCCCTAAAATCATTAAACGCTTGTCTTTGTAACAATTACACATAGTCAGAAGATATTGTAAACATACTTATATTTTTATCTCATTATGTTCTGGCATCTAGTGCATTAATTTAAATCTCTAACCTGTTCCTCTCTAGAGATTGATACAGGAAGCAATTTTGCACACATCATCTCTAAAACACAGAACTCCTAGACAAAAGACTGTTTTGCAGAGAATATATATTTTTATTTTTTTTATGATGAGATAGCTCTTGCATTGCTGTGACACTTCAAATGAATTTGTGCTTTTTTTAAGCACTAATATGACCTAGGGGCAGAAAATCCTTTCTTACTAGAACAAGCCTCTCCTAAATGAATGTGTCTTGGCCCTTGCGGTTTATTCCCACAGCCACTGGATGCCACTGCTAGCAATGACTTTTTCATATATGTAAACATTTGAATGCTCTCTAATTGCTAATCAGCTTCTGGTTTATTTTCTACCATCTCTTCCAAACCCAGTGCCATTGACATCTTTATTTTCTGTGCCTTCTATACTCCTCATTATGCACTCGATCGTGTTTAATAAACCAATGCTTGTTATATGTCCATTATCTCTCAGTTCCAGTCTTCAGTCTAAGAATTGTTATGCTCAGGGACCATGGCTCATGTATGAAGAAATAATGCAAATAATCCTTACTGGGACATACATATATTTCCATTCTTCAAACTGTTAAAACACACTACCCTCTCTGCTTTTTTCATGAGATGCTTAAGAAATTTGGTGGAATTTTGGCAGCTAAATATGTCTCAGTCATCAAGATATTTTTCTATATGGAATAAAATAACATTATCACATATTTTCGTAGACTGATTTCCAAAATTACATTGTTTTATTATAGCAGAAATGGCTTCTCTATAGCAAGTCTGAATACAGATTTTGCTAGCTAACTTCTGATCAAATGATCAACATTCAGCTAACAAAACTACCCGCAATTGCTTGTGGAATACCCAACTTGTGGAAATTCCCTCAGAAGTACAGTGCAAATATTAGCAAATCATGTGGAGTTACAGCCTTTTTGGCAAACACTACTGTGACCTATAAACAACTTTGTTCCCTTGAGGGGATTAGTCTTTAACTGTAGCATCATCTATATTGCTACTCTGAGTTCTGAAAAAATCAGGAAAAAAAAATCTCATTACCTCAGGAGTACAATTATGTGAACAGAGCCTACAAAATAAACATTCTACTTGTATTGGCCATGGAAAAAAATTTGTTCAGAATAAAAAGTCTTCTAAAATTAATGTGTAATATCTAACTGCTGTTAAACTAAAGATACAATGATGAATATGGATAAAAGAAGAGAGTCAGATGCCTTCACTAAGGAGAATCTAGGCTCCATCAGAGAAAAAAGAATAGTTTTTATTTCAAGAGGAAATGATCATCAGGCCAAGAGAAACCAGTGGTTTGGAGGAGTACAGGTTAGGCAGGGGATGGAGCTATTTCGTCTAGTTGTGAATTGTAGTATTCTGTGGAAACTGAGATCAGAGTAAGATCAGCCATCAGTGTAGGGTGGAGCAGCAGTGAATATGAGACCAGTGTGTAAATAAACTTGAAAGGGTATGAGACTAGAATGCAAATTAAAATAAATAGGTTGCTTTTTTTTTTTCATTATTTACATTTCCATGTAGAAAATTTTAGGGTGGAAATAGTATAACTTTTCTAAGGTACCAGAATACATAGAGTAACAAAAGCTAGTGAGAAAATGGCATGGTATCTTACTCTCAAGCATGTCACAACTTCTAGGTCAAACTATTTCAGATAACCAAGGGTAAAACTCTTACATTTGCAGTTATCGGTCTTCACACAAACTAAGAACAGAAACATAGGAAAAGGCAAGTGTAACTGTTCCTGTATTAGTTTATTTGGAGATTACCCATATTCCTTATTACTACTAATGAGTGTTTGTTGTATAAGATGGTCAAGAACTAGATGAAAGTCAATCAAAACCCTGCTCAACACATCCTCCAGTTTACAGAAAGACCAGTGAAGAACTTTTGCTTCTTAAATGAAGTTTTGAAAGAAAAATTGAAGATTTGACACAGCAGAATCAGAATCTCACTACGGAGGTTCAAAGGATGGTGAATAAACTACAGAAAAGCTGCAAAAGTACTGGCTATACTGTAGCACACCTGTATACAGAATTAGATTGTTAACCCCTTTCACAAGGACTATATTTTGTACCGCCATTTAACATTTCAGAAAAATTATTTGCTATTGTGCTATAGTCTTACCATTTTATATATTTTATGTCACTTGGAAAATTTAGTACAAGTTTTATGTAGTCTTTTTTGATAGCATGAAATCTGGTGCTAAAAGTCAATAAAAATATTTACTCCGTTTTACAGAGATATAATCAATAAACCCACTGATAAAACCAAAGATTTTTTTTTTTTTCTCTACCCAACATTTTTGGCAAATTCAAAGAAAAATCAAACTTTTTTTTTCCTGAAAAAACCCTCTTATTATTTTTTTTTAATCTGTTATTCAGATGTGACTACTTGGTTGCTCTTTTCCTATACAGACCAAGTCTACCTCAAAGCATAAAGAGACTAGTAGATTGCACTTAGAGTCTGTGCGACTCTGGAACAAATCATAACAGATGTGCAGGAGATAAGAACCATTAATACAAACCATACTTCTTTGAGCTTTTATTTATGTTTCACTCTTTCCAATATTTCTTTCCTTCATCTCAGCCTCAGTTTGCTTTTTGGTAAAATGATATGACTGAACACCTGTTATACGACAGCACAGACCTTACCTGGGAACAGAGCACAAGACAAAAAACAAATCAAAACAAAACAAACTTGTGGGGATTTAAAAAATTAATTTTATTTTTTTCTTTAGGCTCATTAGAATGACTATATATCCCTCTCCCTTTCTAGGCCTACGTGTCTATTCTCCAAGAGATCTCACAGTGACATCTTTGGGTCAGTTACCTTTGCTCATGGCACCAGGCAATACCGTGCCACTTCAAAAACATGTTCGGATAATTTAATTAGGTCCTATATCCATTTGAACTTTTAACTGATTGACTGAAGGTGGTTTTTATGGTTTGGGTTTTCTTTTCTTCACACGTGGTAAAACAGCTAATTGGTACATTTAGCTGTGGTTAGCCCTCAAAAGCCTACGCATGCCTGACTGCCTATAAATGAGAACACACTCTCAAAGTACGGTTAGAAGTCCACCACATTTCAGAAAACAACACAGAGCCTTATAGCAGCAAGCCTGATTTTTACTTCAGATTTAGTTGGCTTTCTATGTGTTGCACAGACTTCTTAGTGATGATGCCACTTTTTTTCAGCTATTTCTAAGTGGTTCCATTTTCTAGCCGTACAACTAAGCCACAGATAGAGTAGCTCTACTGTTCATAGAAACTTTAATTTCCTTACAGAATATTGTGTCATTTAAATTTAATCACTTTCTTTCTACTAATTTAAACCACCTTTCCTAAATTCTTCTCTTGATGACTGATTTTGCTTAATTTCTGTAATGAGAGTGCATGCTCAGCAAAGGGTACACTTACATCATTATTTTTCAACATTCTTTGGTTGCACTTTCGTAGGAGGATTTCTGTTAGGGCCTCACAGCAGCAGTATTCCCTAGAAGAGAAAAAAAATGACCACAGGTGTTGACAAGCTCAGCCTGGTGCAGAAACCATTTCTGTTGGACTTCATAAATTCTTTCCTCATTGCATTTTCTGGTCTTCTTATGGTTGAATAGCTCACATTTTAAAGGATATGATCTCATATTACTTTCTGTTGAGAGAATGCGATACTCAAGCTATGAATTCCAAACGAAGATTATACAACCGCAACGCATCTAGAGAGAGATATATCTCAGTGAGTTTGCTTTGGCTCCATTTTCTAGATAGGGACTGACTAATCTGTTGTTAAATCTGACCTAATTTCTCTTCATAAACTGGGAGATGGCTCAGTTTACTGCTAAGTCTTCAGACCTTATTTGGAGGCAGAACTTGCAGGGTTCCTACAATTGTGGCTTTCAATAGCTGGGTAGCCCCTTGGCATATAGAGTTCAACAAGAGATTTTTCACTCATCCAATTCCTCAGTATTTTTGGATAGAATCAATACCAACTTAACTGGTTAGTTGCCAAAAGCAGTAATAATCTATTAGCACATCACTGCCTCTCTTGTCTAGGATCCCAGACATTGTCGAGTTGTTCTTGAACTTAACAGCTTGCCAAAATGAAAAGTTTTAAAACTAATCTCCTCCCTCGCTGGAATAAAATATTATCCCACTATAGTATCTGTGAATATTATCTATGTTTTTTGTATAAATAACCAGTAATTGTATTTAGTACTTCCTTCTTTTTTAGCCTCCTGGACTGGCTTGATATTGTCCCAGTTCAGGAACAAAACTATCACTGCTGTAATTTCATGTGTTCCAGCATTTTGCTTCTTGGATATTTCAATATTTTTAAGTATTTCTCTATTTTAAGTATTTAAGCATAATCAGTCAAGATTAGGTGACTATTTAGTTTAGTTCAGTGATCACTTTAATTCACAGTAAACTGGAACTTAATGCAGAATTATCTTAAGCAAGATAAGTTTGTGTCAGAAAAACATTTTCTGCTTAGAATATCCAAAAAAAGCTAAAATACTTGGAAGGTTAAGCCATGCAGCATATAACCGTCCTTGATTGAAGTCTTTAGTAACAAAATTTTTGTCCAATCTATTTGAAGGGCTGTTATCTCCTTAGCTAATCTAATGACCTAGAAAAAATTCCAACCTATTTTACTTTTTATTTGGTATTCGTAATGAAAGTTCCAAAGTATAGTTGTTAAACATCATTTAACTTAAAGAATGTAATATTTCTTAGGCAGTATGAAATAATCTCTCTGTTCACTGTTTTTCCTATATTTGAAAAGACTTTAGAATTATATTCATATAATTCTCCTCATACAGTGCAGTCTTTATTGTACAAAAAAATCCATATTATTATGTTTGAGAGAGCAAGATGAGGCTGCAGAGGATGCACTCTGAGATTAGCAGGTATGCAGAATGGCTGGTTGGATGGCTTAGCCAACTTACCTTAATTTTTGCCATCTGAAAAATTAGGATCTGTGCATGACAAAATATAATATATATTGTGTATAACTGGTTAATGAAGAAAGACAATAAGTATTTTCGAAAGTTTATTCAGACGATGAGCCAGGGTCTGGGGGGGTCTGACCTGACAGGGGAGTCTGGAGAGTTGTAAACATGCTAGATGATACAGGAACACAACTTTATCAGTGCTAAGCAGGAAAGCTAGAAGGATAACCGAGCTCATACTGATGGTTCCTCCTGGAGTTGAGCACTCTAGTATAAAGTACTACATTAAAGCATCACAGCTAAGTGATGTGACTTGAGCACCTCCTAGCACAGAGAAGTTCAGGTAAATACACCCTGACCAACTTCAGTAAACAATGCAAGCTACTCTGAAGAAAGGCTTTGAGTTTCGCCAGATTCACTGACGTTTAGCACACATTTCCCATGTGCCAATAGCCAAATAAGGAATTTTGGCACACGCTGCTTTGAACACTGGATTGGAATGTTGACACGAAATTCATCTGTGTGAAACAGAGAGTGCATGTTGTATGTCCAGCTCTTTTCCTCAAAACAAGTGGATAGCTTTCTTAAAGGATTTTTTTTTTTTTAATTTGGGAGACCATTCAGTTAACAAAAGACAGAGCTTTGCTTAAAGAAAGTGAAAATTTGGGGTTGAGGACTGGTCTTTGTATTGAAAGGAAAGTAAAGAAACTATGAACAGTTATATATAACTATGCTCAATTCATTGCTCAAAAATAGTAATTTGACACTAATACAGCAGATGACATACGTAAACCTTTAAAAACCCGAGCAGGGAATCCATTAAAATCTGTGATTAAACTTCTGTGATTAAAATCACAGAAAAGTGCCATGGTCTGAAGAGAAGAGAGATTCACTTACTGTCAAATGCTAAGGGTGAACTCCTAGAGACCTCCTTTCAGAAACTAAGCACTCTGTTGTGTGAGTGTTCATATTTATACTTCCTATTTCTAGATTTAAATATGAAGAAAGAAAGACCTGGCTGTCAACAATGGGAACTGCTTTTAATACTTTAGAACAAGTGGTGTTAATAAGAAATAAATTTATATAAAATGGTAACAAGCATGCAAAGGAATAAAATTATGGAGCTGACCTAAATCCAAAAAACATGGGGTGTATGCTATTCAATTTGAAAAAATGTTTGCAAATGTGTTTCTCAAAGTAATGACCCAGCTAAAAAAGTATTTTTTAATTTTAAAATGTACATAAACAAACCTGTTTCAGTTTTATTGCTACATTGACAGCTAACACATTGTTTCAATAAATTGTAAAAGTATCCTGCAAGAAGCATAATTAAACATCCTACCCTTTGTTTCCAAGAATATAATAAAATTCTAAACCTTACAGAACTCAATGGCATGAAATACACATCATATGTGAAGCTCTCAAAGGGTTTCCTATTATCTGCAATCTGAGTTTCAGGAGCAATGTAAGCCATGTATCTCAGAGGCATGTCCTAACATGGGCCTATCATCTCATTCAAAATTCTGAACCTGTGTAAGTCCACTCAGGTGTCTCTTTTTCCTCCATAAGGCTCATGGGAGAAGAATATGCAACATCATTTTACTATTAGCAATTTCCTAAATGTTTAAAGTGCTACCTGTTGTTAGTTCCAGCTTTTCCTTGTCAGTCAGTGACAATTTGAAACATTTATGAAGTATTTCAGAGCTCAGCTAGACACAAACAAAGCTCTCTATGCATTCAGGACTTACAAAAGCATGACTACAGCATGGTAGCAGCAGCAGTTTATTTATAAACTGTGAGTAGAGAAAATTCCATTGTCAAATTCCTTACTGGTGGGTTGTTTTATTTTTATTTTTTAAATCTTACACTATTGTATTGCAATACAGATGGTTCTATCTCCAGCTACCCTGAGAACAGAGACAGGGAAAAGAAATACTAGAAAAAAATCCTAGTTTACTTCCACTAGCGTCTAAAAATTAACCCATAGTCCAAGTCTTAAGGAACATGCTTTAATATTTTTTTATCCATAGTACAGCTTTTATGTGCCAGATTTTAGGAAGGTCCTTCCCAAAGGAAATAATTTTTAACAGAAATTTTCCACTATTATTTGTTAATAATGCTACTTATTACTGATAAAATGTAGTACTATTGAAAATGGTTATTCATATACACACGTAAGAGCACAATGAGCCCTTTCCCTTTCAGTTGACTGTAAGCCATATATAGACAACAGGGCTGTCAGACCACCTCACAGGAAAGACTAAAAGACTAATTCATCATTAGATTCTGGTGGGTTGCTAAATGTTGATGTTTATATGCTTTTCAGGGAACATTGCTTTCTTTTATCAAAAAGACATCATCATCACAAGTTGTGGTTTTGCTTGGTGGCGTTGATAAGTATCCAAATACAACCAGACAGAACATGCTGAAAATGTGTAATGCATCCCCTTAGAAAACACTATACATTATTAAATAGAAAACATTGTTATTAGAGTATCATTGAAGTGTGGATTAATGCCAGGAGTGTCCATGTCATTAATCCAATTCAGAGCATAAGTATCATTAGCACTAAAGAATTAACCCAATGTTCTACAATATAGTGTAGAACCAGACAAATTCAAAAATCTCTAGAAGTTCCCTGCATTAACACTCTTTAAAACTAGCTCCAAGGGACACAATTTGGAGTTTCCTGTAAGTTATAGTTGTTCTACTATGAAAAAGAAGATAGTCTAGAACTGTTAAGAGAAACAAAAAGTAATACATGATTAATCAGATATAGTACGTAAGAAAAAGAATAACCCCAAACACCTCTATTTTTCAAGTTTTTCATCATCACCCCTGAACTGAAACTCCCACTTACTTTGTCACAGTTTCAGGTCCTACTCATTCCATACAGTATTGAATCTAGCAGTGTTACATTTGTTCAAATATGATTAGGATACCCTTTTCACTTTCGCATGTACGTAGATTTTACTGGTTAAATGATGTCAGATATCTGAAGGTATAGTGGTGAAAACTGATAAACTGTAATGTTAATTAAATAAATATGTAAAATATTTCCATTGTAATTTCTTTGTATAGAGATTGTGACACTGTTCAGGGACTGATTCAGGGTCAAGATTCTCCTGTTTCAGATTGAAAGGCTCAGTTCATCAGGTGTTATCTGATCTCTGTTGATTGCTTATTGTCTAACCAACATTTATCTCAAATTTCTTGGAGATTCTTTGAGTACTTCAGACAATATTCTACTATTATTTCTGTCAAAATATCAGATATCTTTCAAAACCGTGATGGGGACTTTCAAAGGAGATCCCAATGCAGCATGCCACGGCATGCAAGTGAAGGCTTGCCTGTGAGTTGTAAAATGTGGAATCAATTAACTTTCAAATTATGGATACTTATTTGTGGATATCTGTAGTGTAATAAAAAGCAGACATAACTCCTGACTTTACTTCCTCATTCAGATTTTTAATTTTTTCCTTTATTTGACAAAATGACTAGTGTTGACAGCAAAAAAAACCTCTTGGGAATCAATGATTTTGCTTCTTTTGCAGACTATGAGCTAAGAGATGTTGTAATGAAGAGGAGAACAATAAAGCAGAGAAATTCAGGGTATTATCAGACACTAGAGATGACCAGTGAATACACTATAGGTGCCTGGATAATATATAGCCCATTTCTTAACCTATCCCAATTTCACAAACTGGAAAGAATAATTTTAGTCATATTTCTACAGGAGAACTACAAGAATTCATTTATGACTGTACTATAACATCTAGTGGAAAAACACCAATACTGAACAAGAAGTTTCTGTGGGTAGGAAATCCTAACAGCTCCTGCTTAGCTTTCTCAACAGTCGATTGCTCTTACTGCTGAAAGTATTTACACTTATCATCATTTTTTTAATTTGTCCAATTTCAGTTTCCATCCACTGGATGTTATTTTTATCTTTCTGACAAGTTCAAGGGATGTTATCAAAGTCTTAATCCCTTGAGATAGCTGACAGTTATATATAACCTATCTCTCAAAACAGATTGAGCTGCTGAAGTTTATAGTATTTTCTAGTTCTCCAATCATTTTCATGAGTCTGTTTCAGTTTTAGAGATTCTTTTTCCAGCTTTTGTTGACCATGGGCCAAGTAATCCAGAACTGTACTGCAGAGAGGCAATAAACTTGCTGTGGATCCACTGTGGATTACGTACTCTAAAGATCATACTGACTTTTCTGGATAGATAATCCCCCGCCTTCAAAAGTTAACAGAGATAAACCATTGCTATTCCTTTTCAAAACAGGGAAAAGCATATCAGTTAAGCAATTTATTATATTAGTAAAATACATTCTTTTAAGGTTAACTGGCCATAAACACTTAAAACACTTCTTTTTCCCCTTGGGAGTTTGCTGGTGATAACATTGGTGCTTCATTTGGGGATAAACCCATTCTTCCTTTAGCTTTAAACAACTTTCTATGGGTTGTTATAGACTACCCAGGGCTTTATTGTTATACCCGCAATTTCTTAGTGATATTCAGATACAATAATTCCTTATCTTAAAATGCATTCTTTGTCAAGTACCTAGAAAAAAATATTTGTTAAAAACCAGTTGTTAGTTTTACAACCGGGTTAAAAGTAGCAGATTCTTTTGAAAGTAGGCTGCAGTTGACATGATCTATCAGAAACATTTTAGTAACTGTCCTTAATTTATCACTGTCTGTCTCCCATTATTTTTAAAATAATGATGTAAAATCCTCCAGGAAATACAAACAAAACAACAACCAATATTGTTACAGATAACAAGGAAAGATATTTCAAACATTTATTTTGAAATCTTGAAGTATCATGCCCTTTCTCATAGCAGTTTAACAATTTCTAAATAGTAGAACTAATAAAGACTTAGCCTAGGAAGAAAAGTATCACCTGGAATTCAAATTTAATTCAGAAAAGATGCCATCGAAGATATTATGATAAAAGCTTTTTTTTGTTGTTTTATGTAAAGGGCACAGGAATATTAAACAGATTGATGTGTTTCTTAGAAGTTTGGCTCTACTGAAATGCAACGACATAGTTCCTAAATAGGATTTGTAGTAAGTCTGTTCTATGACTTCTTTTGAAACTTCTAGCTATAAATAGGTCTAAATTATCTTTCAGATAAGTTTTGTTTATTTACTCTCCTTCTTGCTTTGAATAATTTTGTACCATTTCTTCTTCACAACCTGCACTTGCGTAAAACAAAGAAAATATATTATTTAAATAAGCTGATAGACTTCTTTTTTCCACCTATTTTTCTTCACCGATACTTTTGCAGTAAAGAGTGTCTCGGTTTCCTCAGCTTTTCATTCTTGAATTCTTCAGCCTCCTCCTTGCACACTCTTCTTTTGCGTTTTCCTTTTGTACGCGTGTAAGTTCATGTGGAGGATAACTGATAGTGCTTTGAATGACTCCTATGGCATTTTCAGTCTAATATGTGAAGTCTGGGTGTACTAGATTCAAATTATACAGAAATGTCACACTACTAATCTGAGTACTTCTCCCTCTTATACAGAACAGGTAAAAGGAGCATAAGAGGTAGTACTCATGGGTATTACAATAAAAATGGAGAGGCTGAACAGTTTCCCTAACCATATATGACATAATTTCCATTCAAACAATGCTGATCAACGTTTTTATTTTTATTAAAGGAGTTTTATTACTTTCTTATGATTTGCTGGTGCAGCTCATTAGTACCAGATCAAAGAAAGGTAAAAGAACAGTTCAGCAACTTTGGTAGGTTGATAACCTATGCTAATAACCTCCTACAGAGTAGCCAAGGCCATAGCACAAACAAAACCAGCATAGAACCATTCAATGGTATGCTGAATTTCATTGAGGAGCTGTTGTATCAGGCAGCCACAACTGAGCCTCGATGTATCAGCTGGGTTCCCTAGAAAGTGATGAGGAGACTAACCACCTGAGACACCAGTAGTTTGGCTCCTTCTGCATTCTGTCTTCAATTTTACTACTTCCCGTTATAACCCATCTGTATTTTGAATTAGTATAATTTTGCTTTCTCTAATTTAATTCCCCACCCTCTTCCCCTTGGTACCTGGAAAATTGGAGCTGAATGTGCCCAGATCAATGAAATATAATGCAAAGCCTGTCTTTTACACCAGGAAATTAATTGGCTTAGGTTGCTTAATGGTATGTTCTCTTCCATATAACTACATCAGAATGCTACTCAGGCACTGTAATAAGTACGTGTGACCACGTGCATTGCCCACATAACATCTTTTGAAGCAAACATTTTTTTTCTGACATTTGCAAAAAATATAAATATGTTTTGTACCCCTGAGATACTGTGTCTAAGATACAACCCAACATCCACAAACACTCATTTTAGATAGCCTACTAGTACACTTTTAAGGCAAAGAATTTGACTCAGAGCTGTTATGAATTATATTTACTGAAGAGGTCAAATAAAAGACGAATTTTTGCACTTAAATCATTACATACAACTACATCTGAGGTATACTGCAGAAATTGGTAGAATTTTCCTAAATTAGAAATAAAAATACATACAAACATGTACAATCCATGCCTCTTCCTCTACAAATCATGCACATTCCTGTTGTGGGGTGAAAAAATTGTTTTCAGACAAGGATTTTTTGTGTGCCTGTTTTTTTTTCAGGCCATTAGCTTTACTTTGAGTTATTCCACCTGCTGTACTTAGATAGTATGCAGGGGAGTTTTAGTAGCTACCACATGCCAAACTGACCTTAAGCCACTGATATAAATATGGTAATATAGTATAGATATAGTGAGACAGTATAGCCGTTCAAAGTATCAGGTAAATCAAAGCCAGCTTGACTAACTTTGTGTCAGAATGTTTCTAAGCTATTCAGCTTAAAAAGTCATGCCACAAATAATAAGGGGGAGTTGAAAAGGGTATAAGATTGCTATAGACCTCCTATAAAAAATTATTTCCTTCTCACATTTGCCACCTGCTGCATCCTGCACCCTGCTTTCCCCACAAAAAAAAAAACAACACTATAGTTTTGTCTTGAGATGTGAAGAGTGCTGGAATCTCTTCAGAGCATTTAAAGCCCTTATGTAGCACAGTGCACAGCTAAAAAGGGATACCTTATGCACCAATGGCATGATATTTGTCTGCCAAGTAGAGAGGAGCTGAGAGTGTGGTGATGGGTTTGATGTGAGCTAGTTTCAATTGCTACCTGCTGGGGGGAGACAACTTGTGCTTCACAGAAGCTGAGCTGGAACAGGTTTCTACTTCCCTTTTTTTTTATATATAACATTTTTGCCCAGTTCAATGTGGAAAAGAAGATTCCTTGAGATGAATAAAAATAGGATTTACAATACACTGAACAGATTAATTGTGCCATAGTAGAATTCAAGTGCAACTGCTAAGTTCTTGCAGGTTCAGTTGTCACAGGTTTATAACATCGTTCTGCAGTCCTTGAGGCTTCTGGACTCTGTAGGACTGTGATAGAAGATGATGTGAAAAATCATTTCCATGATTCAAACCTATACATTTAAAGCAGAGGCAAGTTATCTACATGGACTGAGAGTACATTTCAGTACTACTTAGTCTCACTTTAAACATCAACATTTTCTACTGATTTCATAAGAGTAAAGTAAACAGATTGGGAGCCATGTAAGGTCAAAATTTCCTACACGTATCTGCCGAGTAAATATCAGCTACAAACAGCTAATAGTACAGATGTTGGTGAACTAAGAACCTAGCTGGGAATTCAATTTCTGTTTTAAATTCTATTTACAACTTAAGGAAATACATTAATAATAATTAGGATATTATATACTCATCAGAATAAATGACATCAACATAAGCTTCCATGATTAACTGGTGAATTTATCATGAAAGCATTGTCCTAAAGCACAAGCTGATGGAGAAAGTTAAAAATCCTAAGAAGCTTCCAAATATTTTTTCAAAATTGTTAGTAAGAAACCCGGTGTTGAGTGTTCTAATCTTGTCTCTAAAAACAATGCTGCTAGCAACACTGTGTATCTGTTTTACACCTAATGAAAAATTAAGCTTGTTTCAGAAAAACAGTTCTTGTCAGAGGTCTCCAATCAACTTGTGTTCATTAGAGGATCATGCTTGACATTTCAGTAACTCCATCACAGAGTCATAGAATAATTTAGGATGGAAGACACCGATGAATGTCATCTAGTTGAACTTCCTGATCTAATTGGGGACAAACATGAAGTAAGACCCAGGTTCAAAGTTAAAGTAGGTTGCTCAGAGCCATGTCCAGTTGAGTTCTGGCCATGTCCAATGCTGGAGATTCCTCATCTTCTCCCAGCCACCTGTTCCAGTGTTTGATCATTAATTTACAATTTTCATGATACCTAATAGGAATTTCTCTTGTTGCAACTGGTGTTCATGGTCCCTTGTCTTTTCAGTGTGCCTCTCCAAGAATAATAATAATAATGATATTACCTGCGCTCGGTGAACCTGCTCTGGCAGAGGGGTTGGACTAGATAATCTCCAGAGGTCCCTTCCAAGCCCTATCATTCTGTGGTTCTGTGATATTTTTCTTTCCACAAACAAAAGAATAACTTTGCTTTGATAGTATTACTTTAATCTGATTATTTGTTTGACATACTCAAATGCACTGAAATTCAAAGATTAACATACAGAAGTCACAGCTATTTCATAATTATTTCAGTAATATTTTTATTGTTTCATAATGTACTAAACAGACTGAAGAACTAGAGCAGATAAAGGCTGTCAGCAAAGAGGATTTTTACCTTCTTGAATTTTGGAAACTCTCTATGTGTCATAACTACAACATGTAGTCTCTACTATATTTATACATATATATGTAAAGAATGTTTTTAGAATATCAGCTATGTTAAGGGGGGGGCAGTGTGGAGGGGTGGGAGGATTGTGTATGTTCTTCCCCAAAAATTATTCTATAATATGTATAATTCTTAAGTATGTGCAAGAATCAGTTGTGCTTGAAAAAAGTGAAAGATCAACGTAACTGAAAGTGCAAGAACTGGTTCTACCACCAGAAAGAAGCCCTTCCTAAGTCTTTGTAGGTAATTCCACCACTCTATGGGAGCAGGAAACAAGCACTACTGAAATAAGTATTTACAAAAATAAGACTAATGGTCCCCACAGATAGTATCAGAAGTGACTTGAGTTTAGCTGACCTTGCCCATGCCTGAAGGATAAATTAGATGAGTTTTCACGATCTTCTCCAGCCTGGAACTCTTATATCCATTATAGGATCCCAATGCATTGCTAAACTTACTACATTCTTTGTTTCTCAAAGTGACATAAGAAACTGATAATAGGCATTGCTAGAAGTATTTCTCCCTCCTTTTGACACTGTGCAACAGCATCCATGGGCTTCCAGACAGGCTTTTAAGCAACAACAACAATTCATCTTGTGAAAGCTACATCAGACAAGAGTTAACATAATCTAGAGCTATGCATACTACAAGCGCAGATCATTCCAGCTGCATCAAATTCAGTAAAATTAAATTTAATTCTTAGATTATTTTTTAAATTAATAAAATTGTTTAACAATTGAATCAGTGCATTTTATACATGCTGAGGAGACAAACAAACCACTGAGGTAAAATCACTTGAAATGTCTCTGGTATTAACATGGGGTAAATGTGAAATTTTTGAAATTTACAATATCTGTGAATTTCTTAGGAGAACAAGTCGTTTGGCCCATCTCATTATATAAACACAGCAAATGAACATTTTAGGAGACAGGTTAGTTGAAGGTAAAAGGTGAATGATGAATGAAAACAGCTTGTCAGCTTTTGTGACACTGAAAAAAACACTTTACAGAACTTTCTGCACAAAACAATAAAACAAAATATACTTGGGTAAAGAGAAACCTTACAGTATAATAGCTGCCATTTCTACTGTGGGAAAATCAACTGACTGATTAATAATTTATTATATGGCCAAACAGAATTTTAAGTTTGTTTACTTAGTCATCCTTTGGGGCCTTAAAACTACATATTTGCATTCATCTGTTTGTTTCTACGTGTTTCAGTGAGACATTTTGGGAGCCAGTGACAACAGTCTCTTTCCCAGTCCCTTTGTTTTGCCATCTGCTGACACGTCATATTCTCAATTGTGTAAGGCTCTTGTGAGCCTCCTGAAGACAACTTTATAAGCAAACAAATTACAGTGAGCTCTGTGCTTTTATCAGGTATGCAATGTGACAGTTTAGATGATAGAGCCCCCAAGGCCTGTGGTGCTTTGCAATACTGTAAAATGACAGAAACAATATAATTAGTTTAAAAACAGTCTAAAATATTACCCAGAGCATTGTGTAAGAAAACATCACAAGCCTTGGTAGTATGATAGTTGAAGATAGTTCTGTGCAGGTAAGTTATAACAGATACACCTTCACATTTGACGATAAAAAGAAAATAATTGCAAAGCTCAAATGTAATTTGTTTTAACTTGGTCAAAAGACTAGTTGGAGATGTCATTTCACATGTAGGGAAAACTGGGTCTCCATCTAGATATTTTTTTCCCATTTAGGAAATCCCGTCTAAGTAAAAACCTAGAACTTATTTTCACTTATGCCTAATTTAAGAAAAGCAGTATAGTGTTATGATTAATATAGCACCACAACCAACAGTTCAAATAAAGTGAGAAATTGAAGAATATTTTAGCTACTACATACTCACAATATTTTTGCACGCTCACAGTACTATACTGTGGTTGAGTAGAAAATAGACCTGATGAATTTGACCTCAGATTTGATGGAAAACATGGAATTCTGTGTCAGTTTTCCCGGGGACATTGTCATTCCCTAAATACTCAGGCTCACAAAACTTTCAAGGATTCCTTGGTGTTTGAGGAAAGCCATGGTCTTTTACATCAAACGAAAGATGAAAACCCAAAGCCTTCAGATCTCAGGATTAGTAATCAGTGCAACATGAGTGGGAACACTCTGGCTGGAAGAATGAGTGATCAATAGGCTAGGTTCCTTCCAGCTGGGGCTTCCCATTAACTCCAGTTACAGCAGCCAACACGTAACTGCTGTAACATACAAGCCAAATGCTTGTGGCCAACAAGCAACTAACCACTGATGGAAAATATGTTCAGTATTCAGTGTGTACAACTATTATGACTACATATGAGCAAAAGCATTTATATACCACTGCTCAAACTGCATGTGTCCACAGCATTGTAAACCTAAAGTAGCTTAGAGTTCTGTTTTAGCCATTTTTCCGAAGTGGTAACTTTTATGATACTACTGAAAGAGACAGTAGTTTAAGAATATGAGATTTTGTTCCAGTTGAAAGAAATTTCAGTGCAATAAAGGTCAAAATATTGAATACATCATATGTAATTTGATCTTTTGCACTTTGTCCAGCTAAATAGGAAATTAAAAGTGGCTAGAATCACTCCTTTTGGAGTGATGTTGGGTCATACCAACCCTGTGCAGCATTACAGGCTTGGGGAAAGCTGACCAACAGAAAAGGACCTGGGGGTGTTGGTTGACAGCTGGCTGAATATGAGGCAGCAGTGTGCCCAGGTGGCCAAGAAGGCCAACAGCATCCTGGCCTGTATCAGGAACAGAGTAGGACTAGGGAAGTGATCATCCCCCTGTACTCAGCACTGGTGAGGCCCCACCTTGAGTACTGTGTCTAGTTTTGGGCCCCTCACTACAAGAAAGACATTGAGGTGCTGGAGCACGTCCAGAGAAGGGCAACGAAGCCGGTGAGGAGTCTGGAGAACAAGCCTTATGAGGAGCAGCTGAGGGAACTGGCATTGTTTAGCCTGGAGAAAAGGAAGCTGAGGGGAGACCTTATCGCTCTCTACAACTACCTGAAAGGAGGTTGTAGACAGGTGGGTGTTGGTCTCTTCTCCCAAGTAACAGGTGATAAGACAAGAGGAAATGACCTCAAGTTGCTCCAGGGGAGCTTTAGATTGGATATTAGGAAAAATCTTTTCACTGAAAATGTTAGCAAGCATTGGAACAGGCTGCCCAGGGAAGTGGTTGAGGCACCATCCCTGGAGGTATTTAAAAGACAGGTAGACATAGTGCTTAGCAGTACAATTAAGTGATGGTTTTTGTTAGTGTTAGGCTGATGGTTGGACTAGATGATCTGAAACATCCCTTGCAACCTAGGCAACACCATGATTCTATGATTCTTTTTCTGCATCCTAGGAAAAGGGTAGTCTCAGACATTGTGTAGCTCCAGCGGTGCTGTGTGAGCCAAGTGGAAATTATGCAAAGAGCACCTGAAGAATGTTGGCTTTAAAAAAATATTAGCCTTCATTGTTGGAGAAATTTAGATTATATATAAACTCGAGACTCCATACATAATTATACTATAAAATAGTATACTCATTAGAAGCTAACATAGGAAATAAAGCATCAAATAGTAAGTCAATTTTACCAAAGTGCATTACACTATGACTCCTCTGGTTAGTAAACTAAATATGCCTGAGACCATTCTTCAGTGCCGAGGCCAGCTGCCACTGAACAGCCTGTATCCGTAATATTAAACTCTCTTATCCTTCGAAACAGGCTCATGCACAAACTTCCAGTTGGGAATGATTGCTGGAAATGATCACTCTAGCTCGCAGACTGCACACATGAATAGCCTGAGGGAGTGCCACTTGGCACAGGCCAGAAGCACACAAGCTATTGTTCTAACAGTTTGGCAATACAGGACATTCCTGAGCTCTATTTAATTTACCAGTATAGATAACAGCCTACAGACCCTCTATTTTCAGTCTCTATGAGTTATATATTCAGTATAAATAGTTCAAAAAATTATGATAATAAAACACTGAATCAAATCAAAACTTTGTGAATTAGGTGAGAAACTTCTGATCATTTTGCATAAGTATGTCCAAAGGTTGCTATAATTCTTAGGATGAATGCAAAGAGTAACATCATGTCGACATTAAAACCCACCACACTGGATTTTAGGAGTACTATTTCAAAGGAAGCTAAAAGAATTTGGTGTCAAGTTTCAATCAGAACCTTTAAAATTTCCAGTAAAGGTATCTTAAGGAAATGCTTCACATTCCAAGCATACCCCTCTATTGATGCTATTTTACCTGTATTGCCTGCATATGAACATTTGTTTGCATTCCCAGACTATCACATAATTAAACCATAGTTGACAGACTATTAAGCCGAATATCCTGTCTTAAACGAAGACTGTTCCCAAACTTTCACAGACTTTAAAATGACAAAGGAAACATCATCATAGGCAGATACTTTTAAGAACGGTCTTAAAATTGGCATATAGCCAGACATCTAAGATGCAACTGTGCAAATAATTGCTTTGCCATTATCAGGTAAAAAAAAAGAATTAAAAAAAAAATGTAAAAAGCCCCAAACCTTTAATGGAGAATGGAATTTTAAAAATGTCTTCTGTTTAATTTTAACATAAAACCTACCTTTGGAATAATTTCAAATAAAGTTGCTGTTTCAAAAGCAAAAAAAGAAAATTTGCCAAATGTTTCAAGTGATCCATATTTGTATTTGTAGAAAAAAAATATTTTGACCAATATTTCTTGCTCAGCAATTACTTTGCTAACATTATTTAACAATGCTATTCTTTGAAGGTATCATATTGCTTTAATTTTCCTAAACCTGCTGCTCCACAGTAGTTTAAACTAATCTAAGACAGAGATGCTGCCAGTCCCCTGTCGTCTTTGTGCCAGTACTAGGGCCCATGCAGCCAGATGATTCAAAATCAGTTAATTTGTCTTAATTCTCTTTCATCAGGGTGAGATCCTGGATCTAGTTTATCATGTTTCCAAATATGCACTACAGCTAACATGAGTGGGCTGGAATACATAGCCAGAGACAGGGAGAGAAGGAGAGCGAAGGAAGATAAAACCAAAAAGGAAATCAAAGTAACCTCCTTATGGCAGTGTCTCGCTAAATTTCTTCATGGCACTTTCCATAGTTTAGGTAAATTTCAGGACTAGTTCAAGTTTGTCATTGTGGTTTTTATGCTCCTAAATCCTTCCTCAGAGAAAACTGTTCAGCTTCTCTTCAATAATTTGCTCCCCAAGAAGGAACAAGTGTAAACCAAGGTCCTACTTGTCATGGCCTGGATCTGGACTCTGAAGAGACATCCTGGGTTCCTTGCAAGTGGGAAAAGAGATTGCTCATCTTCCAGGACAACGGACGTTGGACATGGTTGGTGACAGTAGTGGAGGAAATAGATCTGTGCAGGAGAATAAGGAAGACAAAGAAACCATGTACCTTTTGGGAAAATAAATAGGTTCTTGATCAATACTCGGAATTGATGTAAACAGATTTGGGGGATTTATAAGACCAACAAAACAGAAGGAAAAAGATAGGGAGGAAGAAGACCTCAAGAACTGGTACGGCAAATTTAGTTGAGGTCCAAATGGATAGCAAGCACAGAACAGAAGCGGGAAAGTATAACAGAGTCAGGTTAGGACATGGCTGAACGCTGGGGGCAAAGGCTGACAGTGACAAAGGGGCATCATTAAGTGGAAACAGGTTTTTCTGCATACACAGACTGGAAAGACTAGCCTAAAAGGAAAATAGTTTTTCCAAGATGAGGATAATGGAATGGTGGTGAAGAAACTAACATGGGAAGGGTAGGCAGAAAGCTCCAGGTGTATCAAAAATCAGAGTTCAGCTTGTAGTGAATGCTATCAGAAAATATTTCATACCTTCTGGCAAAGCAGATATCATGCACTCATGGATGCCATCCTCTTTCATACAGGGTCCTATCAGTTAGAGCTAACAGTTTCTCCATGGTCTGGGCTGCTTGCCTCAAAAAGCCTTGTTAACATATACAATACTGTATTAAAAACATTGCTGATTTCATTCTATGTATGCAATTCAGTCTAATGGAATGTTTGCACACATCTTCCAGAGGACTACCACTTTCTTTTGTTCCTAAAAGGGACACTGCTTATTAAATGAGCAGCTGTTAAATAGTTTATTCTGTTATTCAATGTAATTCCTAAGTCTTATTTACTATGCACTGTTTGATTCCATTTTGAAGGAAGACCTACTGAATTGTTAATTTCCCTGGGGTTTTTCACTGCCCCATCATTATAGCATTTGAAGACTTTGACCATTAATGTATCTTTACAACATACTCTAAGCAAGGGAGCACTCTAGTCTCATTTTGAAGACAGGATTTTAAGGGCTTCTAATAATTTTGGGTGTCCATTTTGAGAGAGATTGTTATTTAAATGTCATACATTCCAAGCACAGTTTGAATGAATTCATATCATGCAACTTTGAGGCCTCAGCCTTTGGCAATTAAGTCTTTAGAACCTCAAATTGGTCACCCCAAAATATATTGACACCCTCCAAAACATTTAGGCAGGTTTCTTAGCATCTCAAATTCTGATGCAAGCACTGGAGGGATATAAGTTTTCTCTCCATTATGACTTTCTGCTTTGTGGGCTATGAAATTGCCAGTTGTCTTCATGAGCCCTTCCTTGCACTCAGAGGAACACAGGTTGAAACCCGGGAAACGATCCTTTGGCTAATAGGAGTTTTCTGTAGCTGCAACCACAGAATTCTGTTCATAATTCTATTCAATACATAATTTCTAACTGTTGCAGAAAGTAGCAAGTTCATCCTTTACTTTAAAGAGGCAAAATTCCTACAGAAAAAGTGCATGCAGATACAGAAGTGAACATTATTGTACTATACATACACTGGTGATCTGAATTCTGCTGTTCCTTAACTGAAGTGTTTGAAGTGTTTGATTTTACTGTAATACTCATATGCAGATTGTGTAGTTGCAGGACATTCAACTCTGTCCTTGTCAGATGTTTTTTTTACCTTGCTGATCTCATTTATAAGGTGAGGAGTTCCTACTTTTACAGAAGGGCCATTATAATAGCTTGCATAAAGCCGTGAGAATGCCCAGGATATTTATTTAAACTGTTTTGAACTCTTTTCCCGGTTCACTTAAGAGTTTACCATTGGTTCTAAGGCTCTTAAATGTCTTCAATGAACCTAGGGCAGTTAAGTTCCCCCAAGAACTGATTCCCTTTGTACAATATGGAAACAATTTTGAGTTTAACCTTAAGTTTTGTAACATTTAGACTACGCTTAATCCCCAGCTGCTGTTTTAAACTCTCCAAAACATTCAGATACTCAAGAGACCCAGAAGTCAATGTACAAGTGAACTCAAGAGGAGTTCACAAACCACAGGGTGGAATTATTTTACTGTCAGGAGTCCGATAAATGATAGAATGCCAAGAACTGCTGTTAAGAATCCATGGTATGAGAAAGAAATAAACACAACCACTAGTTTAACCACTAAGTTAAAATAAAAGGAGTAGATTTCAGCTAGACATACAAATCCTCATTCAGGTGCCTATTCCCACAATGACCAAAGCTGGAAGCATGTGATTTCTGGAAACAGGAGAAAGGCTTTGGCTCTACCTGCAGGCCTGCACCTGCAGAATAGGTTTGGTGTCCTGGTAGGAGATGAGGGGTTGGGAGCTCTGTCAAATGAAACATCAAAGCTGGTTGAGCCTAAGCCATGAAAAATTATCAAGAGGAAGCGGTGAGTACTAGTAGTGGGTACTTTCACCCTGTTATGGTGAAAAGGTGTCCATGTTTGTCAACTTGACCTGTTGTCTAAGGAGTTTTGCTTCTTATTGAGGGCTCAGCATCTTCTGGGATGCCATGGAAAAATTACTGAGGCTTATCCAAACCCTCAGGCTATAACACTCTGCTACTCTTGTGTCCACATGGGCTCCAACAATACCACCAGAGGAAACCTGGAACATACCAAGATTGACTACATAGCCCTGGGCAGAGCATCAAAGGCAAGGAAGCTCAGGTGGTCCTCTCCTTGATCCTGCTAGTGAGAATGAAGGGTTTAAGGAGAAATAGATGGATTCTGTAGGTCAACCTCTGACTGCACAGCTGGTATTGACAATGGGGCTTTAGTTTTGATGACCACAGGACCCCATCTGAGGATTGAAGACTGCTTGGAAAAGACAGGATCCACCTGATTAAGTGAAGCAGAAGTGTCTTTGCCAACATGCTGGCCAACATGGTGAGGAGAGCTTTAATCTAGGAAGAGCGAAACGATCATCCACAGTCAAGTGAGAAACTGATGGACTGAGTTGGATAACAAAGTATTCAGGGTGCTGCGGACAAGACAGACCTTCTAATTACCAAAATAGAGCTGAAGAGAACCCACTTCAAACATATGCACATAAATAAGGAAACACCTATGGGACAGCGCTATGCAAAAAGCTTTCACCTTTCCCAGGAAATTGGTATGACCAAGAGCCTCTCTGAAGTGCCTGTACAATAATGCACACAGTGTAGGGAAGAAAGAAAAAAGTATTAGAGGTCTGTGTGCAACTGCAAGGTTAACATCTCATTGGGAAATATAGTGAAATATCTTACATGACTGGACTGCTCCAATGGATGGATACCAGCTTCTTAGGAAAGATAGGCTGGGAAAGCAAGGACAAGGAGTTGCGATTTATGTGGGAGCAGCAGGAATGCATGAAGCTTTGGCTGGGGACAAATGATGAGCCAGCAGAATGCTTGTTAATGGCACTGTAGATGGTAGACTAACAGGAGGGTGATGTTGTGCTGTGGGTCTTCCACACCCTGCCTAATCAGGGAGTAAGTAGTAGATGAGGTATTCTTCAGACAACAGGAAGAATTCCCATCTTCACAGGCTCTGGTCATAGAATCACAGAATCATAGAATGATTTGAGTTAGAAGAGATCATCTAGTTCCAAAGCCCCTTGACATGGGCAGGAATACTTTCCTCTAGAGCAGGGTTACTCAAAGCCCCATCCAGCCTGGCCTTGAACACTTCCAGGGGTGAGGCATCCACAGGTTCTCTGGGCAACCTGTTCCAGTGCCTCACCCACCCTCATAGTGAAAAATTTCTTCCTGATACCTAATGTAAATCTACCCTCTTTCAGTTTAAAACTGTTATCCCTCATCCTATGGCTACAATCCTTGATAAAGAATCCCTCCCCATCTTTCTTGTAGTCCCCCTTTTAGGTACTGAAAGGCTGCTACAAAGTCTCCCCTGAGCCTTGTCTTCTCTAGGCTAAACAACCCCAACTCTCTCAGTATGTCCTTATAGGGGAGGTGCACCAGCCTCCTGATCATCTTCATGGCTCTCCTCTGGACCTGCTTGAGTTAGTTCGTGTTTTTCTTATGCTGGGGGCCCCAAAGCTGAACACAATACTCCAGGTGGGGTTTCATGAGAGCAGAGTAGAGGGGGAGAATCACCTCCCTTGACCTGTTAGCCAGACTTCTTTTGATGCAGCCCAGGGTGCAGTTGGCTTTCTGGCTGTGAGCGCACATTACTGGCTCATATTCAATTTTTTCATCCGCCAATATTACCAAGTCCTTCTCCACAGGGCTGCTCTCAATCCACTCATTGCCCAGCATGTGTCCATGTTTAGGACTCCCACTTCTCAAGCCTGTCAAGGTCTTTCTGGCTGGCATCCCTTCCCTGTGAAGTAACAAACACACCACTCATCTTGGCGTCATCTGCAAACTTGCTAAGGGTGCGCTCACTCCCAATGTCCATGTCCCCAACAAAGATGTTAAATAATATTGGTCTCAATACTGACCCCTGAGGACACCACTTGTCACTGGTCTCCACCTGGACATTGAGGCATTGACAGAAAGGTCAGGGATTGGAAGGTCAGGGGTGGGAAGGTCAGGGACACCCTTGGGGGAAAATATGATATTCCAGTCCTAAAGTAAGTCTTTGATTTTGGCATTTTATTGCCCCCCTAAATGAACTTACTGAATGAAAATTTTTGAGAATGAAGAAACATTGATTTCAAGGAAAACCTTCAACTCCAGTGGTTCAGTGAATGAGACTACAGAAATATTTTGTACTAGAGCTTATAAGCATTTTACGAGTTGTTTTACTGAAAAGTAGAAATATATTAATACTTTGAAAAGGTCTTGCAAGTTTAGAACAGCATTAATTCTACTATTACTTTGAGTTCTAAGCAAAAGAATTCATACATTCACTTTGAAAATGTTTAATGCCATTAAATTATGCCACATTTGTGAACAAGGTTTATTTTCATATCAGAGCATAGCGGGTCCCTATCCACATCCTAATAGGGAAAAATAGTCATCTTCCATTGTCCTTATTAGGGCTGAATTTGACTTTGTGGGGAAAAAAAATGGAACAGTGAAGACCACAGTTACCTTCCAATTGCAAGAACTGTAGGTGTCTTGTGAACTTTCATTTCTAGCCTTAGTACCACCTTGTTAGACATTTGCATCCTTTGCATTATATAATTTCTATATAGAGCAAAACATTCATGAAGTTAGGGATCTGCAACAGTCTTATTGCTTGGCTCATCAGCTCAGTCTTTCCAATGTTGAATAATGCCAGTTCTAGCAATTACGAATTCCCCATTCATTCCTTCTCCCTCTTCCCCTCACCCCGTCCTGTTTGACTCATTTTGTTTCATTTATTTCAAATTTGAAAATACAAAATGGCTTTTTAAAACAAATCTTTTTTCAAATGTCATCTTTAATTGATTGGCAGGTTTACATGCTGTAGGAAACCCTGAATTATTAAACAATCAGTTCAGCAGCTTTAAATGAAGAGTGATCAAATTACAAGACTGCCTCCATACACTGGCTATTTCCTAAACGTGAAATCAAACTCTCATTAAGATATTCTTCACACATTTCCTTTTCCAAAGCAAAATACCTTAGTCTTACCTATTAAATCGTTTGCCTTTTGGAGTCAGAATTTAATCCTCTCTAGTTAGACCAAGAAAATTCATAACGTATTCAGCGATATCAGATGTGGTCAAATTGAAGAGTGAAAGTAACTTTAATATTTTCCCCAAAATGTGCAGGCTTATTTGGTAGTCTCAAGAATAAAAGCCAAGAGTATCATGGGGAGATGAGACAAAATGAATATTCTTTGTTATTGTTTAAGGAAGTTGAGATGAGAAGGGACTGGCATTTAAGAATTTTTAGAATAAAATTAATATTAGGAATCTTATATCGAGATTTCATAAACCTAGAAAGATAACCATACAAAACAAATATATATGTTCTATACGGAGTCAGTCAAGTGACTGTGAGAGAAAAGGAGGAAATGAACAACAAAAAGGGGAGAAGCAATGTATTATCAGATGCAGAAATAATTTCCCTCCCACAACTTGATAGTAATTGCACAACAAGAGGAAGATGAAGCTCAATTCATACAGGTTCCCTCTGTGATTGGACAGGTCTTGAAGGTATACCTACTCATGCATCAGTAACTACACAAACTGGTAAAGATATGCAAAGGCCACTGTAAAAGTTATTCAAAGACCTTCCTTCACAGGTGAAAACTGACGTAATGCATTAGGTTATGTAATAAAAGCTTATCTGCACGCCCACAAACTAACACAGAGACAATGGCAGGCGGGGAGTCCAAATGACACACTAAGTTGATCATAGAAGAGCCATCAGCCCATCAGTGTCCCATCACCACAAGCCCATAGGAGCACAAAGATACACAAAATCAGATGAGAACCGAGACCAAGGATGACTGAGGAACAAACACCCTGTCTGGGCTTCTCCTAGAGTTGTCTCAGCAGATCCTAGGGGTGTCATCTGTGGGATGAGGAGAGTCTCCCCTCTGGTCTAGGTGGGTGTGTATATGTGTGTCTACGCACACACAACAGTCTGTACCAGCAAGTGGAGTGGGGTTTTGTATGCCCAGGTGCCAGCACAGCTTGGGAGACTGGGACCCAGGAACCAGCAACTGGACAGACTGAGTAAGCCCAGCTGCTGGAGGGATCCACCCTGTACATACATACATATACATACAGGTATATATATATATATGTTTTCACCAGTAGACTTTCCTCCTGTACAGCCAGAGAGTGGAGCAGAATGAGACCGTTGGTTCTATCTGTGTTCATGTGAGTGGTCTGAGTGTCTGTCTGTGATCTGCGTGGCTGGCCATAGCTACATGTGGTGTAATACATGTGCTCTGACTGTGCATGTCTATGGGGAATACATCTTCATCCTTGCCACTGGTTGGACCTGGGGACATGGAGCTGCAGCAACCTCTTATGCTGTTGAATCCAGAATGACATATTTTCATCCAAGAACATGGGTCATGTAATTGTTCTAACTTTGACACAAACAGGATCTTGAAATCTACTGATAAAAAGCCCATCATAAAAGGGAAGTTATACTAGCTATTATATTTTTTTTAAATAAATAAATGATTGCACTCTTTGAAAAACATAAAATCAAGCTTTTTTTAAAAAAAATAGCCAAAACTTTCATGCTAAAACAGAATCTATACAAAGCAACTGCATCTCAAATTAAAAAATACCCTGTCACTAGTAGGGCTTTTTTCTACTTATGTATTAATCCTTTGCAGATGAATTATGTAGATATTCTATATTTAATATTGGAACTCACTAAGGAAAATGATGATGTTAAACGTATTTTAAAAAAATATATGCTGAAGTATCCCTGGGAAAATACACTGCTTCAATTAAACTCTTAATACTCTAATCTTCAACAAAACATATTTTCATAACAGCATCATTTGAAGACCTATGTTTAAACATAAAGCAGATTGCAGGATTTTTAGTTTTCCTCATTTGCACTGCCCAGGGCAGTAAGCAAACCCATGTAGCTTACAGCCTAGTCATATAATATAAGCCTACTAAATCATGTGAAACTTCCTTGCCTGTTTTCACCTAATCTAGATGGCATGAACAACTTGTACCTATATGGGCAACCAGATTCTTCTACATTCTCTTAAGCCTCTAAGCATCTTTATTCCAAAGCTGATAGTACTGAGAAAGGTTGAACTATTAACAAATTCTGCCAGTTTCTCCAAATCCTTTCAGAATTTTCTGCCTCACTTTTTGGTAAATCTTATTTTCCATCCCTGAGAATGCATTTAATTCAGCTGCTTGTCCCCCGCCCCTGTTATGACTATTCAGCAAGGTTATTCAACTGCAAAGAGAAATCAATTTGTACTACTCCTGTGCCTACATACTGGATGTAAGATCAGGAACTCCAAAAATTATAAGTTTTCATAACATAAGAAATGTTACTTGCCGGGGAAAAGCTTAATACAGAGATGTACGGAGCAACCACTGTTGCCATTAAATCTCAATGTAAACATCAGTTTATGTCTCCATGAAAGTCAAGGGAGTTGGATAACCTGCTTTGTTTTCGTACTTTCCTGTCTTATGTTTTTACACTGTTTTTACGCTGGGAGTTTAAAAGATTTTAAGAGAGTGATTTTCCCATGGGCAAAAGAAGTCAAAGAGTAGAGCACATAATTTGGCTAAATCCTACGTAAGAGTTTCTTCCTATGGAAACAGTCTACCTCACCAGACAACAAAGATTAAATGCGAAGACATACAATACAAATACAAAGACATGTTATGGTTCACCTCTCTTGTATCTCCCTGTCACCCTTCACTATTATCACAGAATGATAGAATGGTTTAGATTGGAAAGGACCTTTAAACCAACCTCCCTGCTGCATGCAGGGACAACTTCCAGTAGATCAGGTTGCTCAAAGCCCCATCCAACTTGGCCTTGAACACTTCCAAAGAAGGGGCCCCAGAGATGGGGCAATCTCTTCCAATGTCTCACCATCCACAGAGTAAAAAAATACTTCTTTATATTCAATCTAAATCTACTCTCTTTCAGTTTAAAACTATTACCCCTTGTCACATCTTTACAGGCCCTATTAAAATATCTGTCCCCGTCATTCTTGTAAGCCCCCTTCAAGTACTGAAATGCCCCAATAAGGTCTCCCTGGAGCCTTCTCTTCTCCAGGCTGAAGAACCCCACCTCTCTCAACCTTTCTTGATAGGAGAGGGGTTCCAGCCCCCTGATCATTTTCATGGCTCCCCTCTGGACCAACCCTAACACGTCCATGTCCTTCTTATGTTGGGGTCCCCAGGCCTGGATGAAGTACTCCAGGTGGTTGTCTCATGAGAGTGGAGTAGAGGGGCAGAATCACCTCTACTACCCCCAAGTCCTTCTCTGCAGGGCTACTCTCAATCAGTTCTTCATCCAGTCTGTATAGATATCAGGGACTGCCCAACCCAGGTTCAGGACCTCGCACTTGGCCTTGTTGAACTTCATGAGGTTCGCATGGGCCCGCTTCTCAAGCCTGTCAAGGTCCTTCCAGTCCCTTCCATCTAGCATATATCAACTTTACCACTCAGCTTGATGTCATCTTCAAATTTACTGAGGGTGCACCCAACCCCACTGTCTATGTCATTGACGAAGATATTAAACAGTACCAGTCCCAGTACAGTCCCCTGAGAAACTCATCACTTATCTCTATTTGGACATTAAGAAATTGACTGCAACTCTTTGGATGTGGCCATCCAGCCAATTCCTTATCCATTGAATATTCCATCAAACCCATATCTCTCCAATTTAGCAAGAAGGATGTTGTGTGAGACAGTGCCAGCTTTACAGAAGACAAGATAGATGACATCAGTTGCTCTTCCTTTCTCCATCAATGCAGTCACTCCATCATATTGAGTTATCACAATTATTTAGAAAGCCAGAATATAACAAACTAGTTGGAAATCCTAGAATTGCTACTGACACCTGACTTGCCTTCTTACAAATCTACTGTTTTTTACTCCATAACAGGGAAAAAATGATCCATGCTAGTACAACCTGAAGCAAATTGTCAGGAATTCACATACCAAATCTATGTTAACCCATCCCAGAAAATAAAGAATGCCATGAGGACATAAAATTAACATTATATCAGGGATTAAAATTAAATATTTATAAAAAAGAAAAAGGTAGGAACATTTCCAAGACAAAACTCCAAATAGTCCTACTGGAATACAGCTAAAGCAGAATGATAGTTTCACTGTTTTGAAAATTAAGAACCCCTACAAACTTAGGTTTCCCTGTTAGTTCAGTAGCATATCAATAGAAATTTATCAGACCAAACCCTTTTCACATTAATATTTATCCTTTGTCTTTTATTTCCAAAAAGTGTTAGGCAAGTCATATTTGAATACTATCTGATGCCATACTGTGGCATCAGAAATGCATTGATTGGAAAAGTTTAAGTAGTCCAGCCTTCCACTCAAAACAGGATGTTAACCAACATCATAAGCCAGCTGTGGCTTTGCCAGATCCTTCAAAACTTTCAAGGATGGTGACTCAACAACTCCCTGGGAAAGCTGTTCCTGTGTTGCACTGTTCTCCCAGCATTTTTTTCAATGTCTGGTCCAAATAGTTTCAAGTCATAGTTTTTGGCTGTTTTCCCCCATTATACTGTCTAGCATTACCACTACAGGTCTGGCACCATCATCTTTGTAATTCCCCTTTCATGTAGTTATTGGCTGCTACGAGGTGGCCTCGTAGCCTCCTCTTTGTCTGACATTGATATTCACTGTTTTTCATATGTGAACATATAAATCTGATGACAAACCTCTTGCTCCAGCTGTAGAGTTATCAGGTGTCTGCAGTTTTACGTTGAAGAAAAAGAAAACTTTGCTGCCTCTTTTTGCAATCTATTTCATAAATTAAAATAATAAATATGTGCATGATGGGAAGAGTGGTTCCATTTTTCTTTATGGGCAGAAAAGTATTTCTGTCAAAAGCCCCTGTATTTCCGCTGTCTAGTTTTACCTTGCATTGACCCCATACAGCAAATTTAAATACCAGCTTCTCCCCAGAGAAAATATTAATCCTTTTAAGCCTGAGGTCTAAACAGACTGTCAAATATTTCAAAATGTTCCTGTCATTTGAACTTCAAAAGCTATATATTCATTCTTTATAGTATAAAATATTTTAAGTTGGCTATAATAGATTCACTTCAGAATTTTTATTCTTCTATATATGTTTATATATTTGAAGTTCAGGGTTTTCTGACCTGAGTATCAAATGTCAAAGCCACTATTTTCTTTTCTCCAAGTATATGTCCCCAATGTATCTGAACACACAGATTTTGTTCTGGCTTTATTCATTAGGATAGCTTTGTTCCCACTAAGAGTTTCTTTCCCAAGTTCCTAAGTTGCAAGCTCTATATATGTGGCTATCCAACTCCAGTGTATGAAAAATACAGGACAATTCTGGAACCTAATTCCTCAGTTATTTGACTTATCAACAGTGAATTCCACTTAGTTTAATGCTTTCATCTCAGATGACTCCATTGTAAGAACTGTTTGGGGTTTTTTCCAGAATGTCAAACACACTTTGTTTTTATTTTGTCCTCTGATTGAAGTTAATGAGATGCCTGCTTGTGTGTTCAAATAAAAATAAATCAAAATTCACATGTTTTTTATTTAATCTTAAATTATCCCTTCCATCCTGGTATCAGTTTACAATTAACATGTTGAACTTCAAAGGGTCCCAAATCAGACTGTGTAAATGGATAATAAAAAATTATTATATTTTCCTACAAGCCTTTCTACCAAAACTCATTCTCAGTGAATTTAATAACCTACTTTAGCTACTCAGCTGAATATACAAGATTTACTACGTACATACCAATTTTGTAGCCTAGTGTAGAATAGGGTGATATCATCTAACTCAAACCATGATTCAAATGAAAGTAAATTTTTTGTACTCTCTTCTACAGCCAGACATATAATGGTTTAAGTAAAGACAGAATTTGGGAAATAGTCATGCATCTTTTCATGTGTCATCTCTGTAAAGTCAGAAATTAGTCATCTTTGTAGAATTAGACCCTAAAACTACAGCAATCTTAACAAGCTTGTAAATTGGATTTTTAATGCGATATAATTGGGCAGATTGATTACATTACCTGTAGTGTTATTTACACAGACAAAAATGAAATTCAGTATTGGGATACAACAAAGCAACAGGTCTAACCACTAAGGTTATGAAAATTAGTAGGAGAAACCTAGCACTGACTAATTATGAGATCTTGTAAAAAGTGAATAGCTTTTTCTTTCTTTCTCCCCCCCCGCCAAAGCAAACTTTCCTCAAAATACAATAAAGAAAGAATGTCTACACGCTTACGTATGAAAAATACCTTTCCTGGAACATCTAATTTCCTCTGTAGGCCAGGCTTTGGATGAGGAGAGCAGATCGAATCCTGGAGTACGTCTCAGGAGAGAAACATGCCAAAAAATGGTCTCCAAGCCTGAGGTGCCTGCACAAAACAGTTTACTTACCACATCAAAATCTTAAAAACTTTTCAGGTCTTAGACTGCTATAAGTAGTTTAGGTAATATCCTTAAGGCCTCTTCTCACCACTTCTGTAAAATGAGAAGTAGTTTGACCAGCTTTTTTTGCTATTCAAAGTGGCACCCCAAAATAATTATGCAACAGATGGAGCTACATTTGTCTTCAAGTGCTTTCTATAACAGGAAAAGACACTTAGTTCAGCACTAGAAGAGGTGTTAGGGGACATCAAGCATTGAGAATGAAGTATTTACCAAAAAGAACTGCAACCTCTCATGGATTTTTTTATTGAAGTATTGTAAATGCAATTCCATGTCCAGTTTTTTCATTTTTCAAAATCAATTAAACAAGCAGAAATTTATGTGAACTAGTAACAGGACAAATCCAATGAGAAATTCTTATGTATCTTTGAAAATGGAGGACAACAGTACTGCTGTGAGGATTTTTGAAAAGCTAAAAATTTTTCAAGGCTAGTAAATAAATAAACCCCAAAAACACAAAAAATTGAAGGTGTTGCAGGAAGGGTTAATTGCAAGATTTTAATCAGTTTTTGGTTTTCATTTGTCAAAAATATTTCATGTCAAAAGATGGTGTAAGATCTTTCATTAACATTTTTCATAGCAAAAGAATCAAAAGAATCTCTGGAATAAAATAAACCTATTATTTTGACACTCAGATTTCCTTAAATTTCCTGTGTAAGTTTCCTTCAATTACTAGTCATGTATTTACTTGAAGTCCACTTAGATAAACACAAGTAGCAGCTGATTCTGCCTTCAGATTGATACATCCAGAGGTACTTCTCACCTTATTTTCAATGATTTTGTAACTTTTTTTGTAATTCTGTATAGAGTGCTGTAAACGAATTTAGCTTTAAATTTGGACTCAAGGATATATCATGGTTTGAATTACAGAACTATTAAAGCTTCAGCTACAGTATGGGTAAAAATGCCTGAAAAAAACAGAATAACATAATGCACAGTTATAAGCGAATAGCATTTCATGATTTTTAGCTTGTTAACTCAGAAAACTTTTCCTTAAGAATTTTACAATGACAAATTATTTTCATGGATCTAATAGTGCCATATAAAAGTTCTAGATCCTTAAATTTTAGATAGATTATAAATAACCTTCTTGTACTTACTAACTATGTGGGCTGCCTAGGTATTCCTCTGCTCACTACACACAAGCTGAAGATAATATCCTTGTCTTTTCCATGAAAGCAAATAGAGGATATTAGTATACAGACAGCTTCTTCCCAAAATAACCTATTAAAACACTTTTACCTTGGTTCTGCCAATCACTCAATTCAGATAGTCCACCAGACTTCTTAACAGTGGGTTATGCTTTGGTGATACAGAAATCCAGAGCTACTTTTCGACCCAGCAGTGCAGAATACCGTTTCAGAAGCTACCCCAGTTTCATGTGAGACTGAGAATTTCAGCATTTCCCATCAGAAACAGCATCACTAAAGAAGTCTGATAATACTCTGTGTAATCCAAAGTACTTAAATACCTAAAGTGCTAATTCTTCTTCAGCAGGTCTTGACTTCACATAAGTGCTTGATTATTTTTTTTAGTCTCGGGAAGAGGGCAATACTTTTTTTTTTTCCTCAAATTGTTATAGAAAAGGTTATCTCAAATTTTATTTCCCAACGCCTCAAGTGAAAAACTTTTCTAAAAAAATAGCTTGAAATGATAATGGAAACGTTAAACTGATCAGAGATACAATATATCTGTGCTCAGATCTGAGACTAAAATTCTTCTGATAGGGAAATAATATTTTACTCTTTGTACACCAGTTTTCCTTCAAGGATATTCTAAACTACTTATGATAGTAATCTACTATTTTTCCTGATCCATCCTGACAAATGAAACGAAAATAAATTTTTTACATTGCTCCAAATAAAGTGTTTTAGAAGAATATCAAAGATACCACTTCTTTTTCCTCTGGATCTTTATTCACACACACATGTGCCGTAATTAGCCCCAGCTACAAAACATTACATGACGTGATTTATTTTCCTGAACATAATCTTTGGTTTATGAATTTGCGTTGTCCTCAAATTTATACCATGCCCCTACAGTAACTACAGGTAAACTGACCAAGATATATGTACAGGCAAGGAAAGGAGATTCGATTCAAATAACTCGTCATCATTTTTTCAGGGAATGAGCAAAGTAATCTGGATGTAGCAAAGTCTGCCCCCTAAAGATAAATCAGACAAAGCTCATAATTTTTCAAATTTGAAGCTACAAAAGTATGTATATCTGATATATACTGGAGACATCACCACAGGAACAGGTATCATTTTCACTATCTGTCACCCAGAAAGGTATGAGATACTGTTTGAGTTGGATTGTTGGTATCTGCACACACATTTAAGAAAGCTGTGGCAACAAGAAATGCTTTAAGATCGCTGGAAGCTTCTGTCTTGACAGAGAGAGATACACTTAGAGAATGTCAGAGAGGGATAACTAATTCCCTGAAGAAGGATTTTTCTTCTGCTATTCTTTATGTATAGATAGATAGATAGATATATAGCTAGATATTAATGTAACATGAACAAGTGAAAATAGAAAACCTAAGCTGAGAACAAAAATACTTGAAAGACTTTTTACCATTTATCTTTCTACTAACACATAATGTGTTTTGTCATGAAGCACACTCATTACTCAGAGCAGCTATGCCTTTGCTAGTCCAGGAAAATGCGTACCCTTCAGCATATGGTGATTCCCCAAAAGTCTTTGCTAAAGGAAAATAAAATTCTTTCATTTTTTCCAGATGAATTTGATAGTGACTTAATGATGTTAATTGACCTCCGGTGTTTCTTTTCATGTGCCAGCTCTGCACCTCGTTTGACCTCAGGCTTGAAGAAACTAATTAAATAAGAGCACAGAGGCAACTTTAAAACTCAAAAGAGTCAAGACAGATAACAAAAGACGACTTTCTCTACTTTTTTCTCCTATTTCTTGAAGAAAGGAGTTCTATATTCTTAGTAAAATCCACAGACTGTCCTAGTTAATAAGATCATCTGGGATCAATTACTGCCAGGCATGATTGTTTTTTACTTCAGATTTTAGAATGAGATAGTTGTATATCTCTGTAGAAAATGATCACTGGTATTCACCTTAAAATTATAGGCTTGCATCATTTTCAAATATACTTATTTGGAGGGCCCTCTGCCCACTATGTTTCTCCTGAAGGGTACAATTAGGGAGGCAAATCAGCTGGTATAAAGAGTAGCACCCTACAGAAAAGCTTTTTCTTTTTTTCCTACATAAATAGTAGTCAGCTGATTTCAAAGAATTATGCTTGTATTTAGGTGTTCTCTATGAAACCCACATTTCTGCCTAAAGAAGGAAGCATTTGCAAAAGCCAGTCTAAACCTGAGCTGCTGGAGGAGATGGTTCAGCAGACAGGTCAAAGATCTGATACACTCGAAACAAACAAACAGAAATCCCCGAAACCAGTCATGTTTAACTCAAGTATCGTTTTGGCTGTCACATAAGCATTTGTCCCCAAAAATACAGGAAAGGTAAGATTTTTAGTAGCAGGAGACTTGAGGCAATTTAAATCAATCAAGTCAATTACTAAGAGAAAAATGAGATGATTTTCATTACCTGTATAGTGTGGGGTTTACAAACAGGCGTTCTGTAGTCTTAACCTACTATACTATGTATGGCACTTTCACAGGACTGTGGCACTTCACAGAAGCATTTTGTTCACATGCTGAAAACAGTTCTTCAGCAGAAGGACAGGCAGCAGAACCCACAAGGTCAATGTGTTACCCAACAACATTTACACAGCTGCATCCACTTCCATAGCAAGTCTCATCCACTCTTGAGCTTTTACTTATATTTTTCTATACACTATTATTCCTGGATCAAGAAATCTCATCACAAGGCACTACATCATACAAGGCTGCCCGGTAAGACATGAAAAGTACCAAGTGCTGTAGTGAATACATACCAACTCATATAATCATAGACTGGTTTAGGTTGGAAGCCACCTTAAAGATCATCTAGTTCCAAATCCTTCAAGACCATGTGTGTTCAATCTTATACCATTTAGCTGCAAAATGCAAAAAAACCTCAAACACCGACCTTGCATAGAGACACAGAAAGGTTGTATAGAACCATCTTCATTTTGTCATCTTCTGCTTGTAGCTGCTAGAACCACAATTAATTTGCACACCTCTAGTCTACCACTTTTCACTTTTCACATTTTCACTTTGCATATTTCAGAATATACCTGAAAGTGTCACTCACTATGATCATACCTATCATAGGACAGATATTACCCTACTGGCTATAAATGTTTCTGCATGTTGTATAATTGACTATCCATACAGGTCAGTATCTGAGCCACTGGAAAAGCCTAGGAACAAGTCCTAAATAATTTGTTTACAATTGAACAGCGCAGGTTGCCTTCACGGTATTGTCTCACGTGTAATAAAGGTATGTGTAGAAATGTTATCTGTTGGAATACATCCAGCTCCCTAGGCTGAATGAATTTAAAATAGGCTGTCCTACTCTGAAACTACTTACTAAAAATGCAGCAGTTTTGGAGTGTCAGGATAGAAATGTTGTCAATCCCAAACAGGCTTTTATTACACAAGCAGTGCATTATGTAACACACATTGTCTATATGTAGTCCTCTGTTTGGAAGGCTGCAATATCTTCCTTAGAGCCAGCAGGTGGAGAAATGCTTCCATTTAAAAAAATACAAGTGAGAAAAGACAAGTTCAGCAGCTATGGAGGGAAAGCAGCTGCACTTTCCAAATCTATTCCTTCCTTATAATCACAAAATCTATACAAGTCGTAGTTTCCTAGGTAACCCTGCGAAACTGCGACTACTAGTAGAGACTGGAGGAAGTAAAAAACAGACATAGTTTCAAGTTCACCTTCCATAAAATAAGTTAAGAAATGTCAGCTTTGATAAGATTCAGAATTATTTATTTTTCCACATAATGGCTTGAATATGACACTGCCATTTCCACACAATGGCTTGGAATGACTTTGTAAGATACTAGATTATTGCACAATTTTTTTCAAGAATGCAAACACTGGCTTCTCCTGGTGATTATAGTTGGTACATAGTATTTTTATTGATCTTTGTACTGAATATAGGCATGGACACTGATACCAGAGAATATCAGCATCACACAGTCATTGTCGTGCACTTTACTGAGGAAGTCTCTTCAGAAAAGACCCAGCTGCTGACACATACTAATGTTACTGGAACCCATAAAATCAAACTGACTAAAGGTGCTGAGATAACCAGTGGAAACTCCCTTCCCACATTTCTTTATCTATTGTTCTTCTAGGAAAAAAGCTACACTGTACTGGAATAGAATGTATTTAAAAAGTACATGGAATTAATGTAAAAGCATACCAGTCACAGCCCCTTTCTCGAAATTAATTTTCTTGCCCTCTATATTTACACCATCCATTCAGTATCCATCTCTATTGAAAACATGGGGACGCAGATTCTGAAAATTCTCTGGATGAGGAGAGGCTATAAACCAAGGAAAGAACAGAACTGTGTGCTATGTTCATTTGCAAATTCATATGCATCCACTCTACCTTTTTTTTGTCATTTACAGAGCATATGTGGGATTGAAATATAGAAAGAAAATACCCGTATCCTTCAGAGAATGAGATCTGTGTATTTCAACACAGCACTGTGTGCAAAACTGGACTTGGCCAACAAAGTAAACTGACAGATTGACAAAGCTGGTAATTATATTTTAGATCTTAAAGGGTTCCAGCACCAACTACAGTTACAATTTAAGCAGTCATTCTGCCTAATTTCTATTGTTTCCTTTTAACCTTGACCCATATTTGAGAAAAAAAAATCAATTAGAAAAAAAATAATTCAGTATACATATTCCTTAAGTACATCACAAAAGCAGGCAAATGAACCTTTAAATTAAAGCAATGAAATTTGTAAAGTAGTAAGGCATAATAGTGGAAAAGATTATTTAAAGAACATCTTTTAACTAGAGAACATAGATTTTTTTCAAAACCCCTTGGTGATAGGCAGCAGTATGCAGCTATAGCTGTGCCATCTGCCGTGAAGACTTTCAGCTGGAGACCTACAGTAAAATTTAGAGGAGAAAGATGATTTTGTACAACTTGGTCTTTTTGTACTGGTAAGTTTAACTGAATCCACAAATTAAGCATGTGACTTAACCGCTCAGTGATATAATTTCTGAAGACACAGTTCCTACAAGATGTGTAGTTTTAGCAAAGTGTTTACGCACAGTTAAGAGATGTTGCACAATCAGCAATCAGTCATAGTATGTGTTTCAGTACCCCAGGTACTGAAAAAAACCCTGTGAAATACACAAAAATACCTAAAAATGTATTCAGTTCAATCGCCCTTGGAAAAGTAAGCAACCATATTTCTAGAGAGTTCAGGACAGCTTTTCAACTGGTGATGCCTTTCAGCCTCAGATAAACTGATTTGCATTTCATACTTGATTTAAAATCAGAATTCTCATTAATATTAAGCTATTTTTGCATTTTATTTGTGGGGCGTAAGAGGCACCTAACATGCAGCCTTTCTCTACAAAGCTTCAGAACAGCTAAGGCTGATCGGAGGTCAAACTGTGTGTGACACCTTAGCTTGCATGTTTTTTCACCATTTTGAGGGGTTTCTGATGAGAAAGCCATAGACACCTGTAACACTTCCTCTGTGTGCTTTGCAGCAGTGTCTGCAGCAGATGGTGCCGAATGGAGGCTGTATCTGGTACATCTGCAATGCCTTGACAACCTAGGGGACCAACCATTTCACAATTTAGAAGTCCAGATAAAATGTTGAAGCATTTTGCATGGGCAGGTGCCAGCAGAAATAGGCATAATTAACTTGTGCCTTGGACAAACTTGCCAAGCTGGCTGTAACCTAGAAGCCCAAGTTAGCCTGGAGCTACACCTGAATTCATGTGCCCTGTCATGGCTGGGGGCTATTCAGGTTACACCAGCTGTCAGTCAGGTCTCCAGGTTTCCCCAGATGTGCCCCCATTTAGACGTGCCTCAGAATGACAAATTAGAGGCATTTATCGCATAATTGATAGCTACTTTCTAGGTAAAATTTTCTCAGCAGTATTGCGGTTTAATTGGTTTAGATATCTTGGATTTTTTTTTCTAAATTTGGAGAAAATAAACCTCAGCTGCTCCCTAGTTACCATAGCAACTGTAAGGTATTATGGCACTTATCTGAGACCAAACGCGTACATATAGCATTTACTGTGTATAAAACTAATGTCTGAATCAACTTTTATATATGCTAAAAACATTTGTTTTTTCCATTTTGCCGATTTTAAAGGTGACCATTCAGTGGAAATAAAGGACCAGAGATTTGTTAGAATACTGTTTGAATCGTAGAAGCATAGAATCATTTAGGTTGGAAAAGACCCTTACGATCATCGAGTCCAACCATTAACCTAGCACTGCCAAGTGCACCCCTAAACCATATCCCTAATCACCACATCTATACATCTTTTAAATGCTTCCAGGGGTGGTGACTGAACCACTACCCTGGGCAGCCTGTTCCAATGCTTAATAAACCTTTCAGTGAAGAAATTTTTCCTAATATATAATCTAAAGCTCCCCTGGCACAAAATAAATCTGTTTGCTCTTGTTAGTTAGGATAAGAGACTGACACCCCCACCCCCACTACAGCCTCCTTTCAGGTAGTTGTAGAGAGCGATAAGGTCTTCCCTCAGCCTCCTTTTCTCCAGGCTAAACAACGCCAGTTCCCTCAGCTGCTTCTCATAAAACTGGTTCTCCAGACCCCTCACCAGCTTTGTTGCCCTTCTCTGGACGCACTCCACCATCTCAATGTCTTTCTTGTAGTGAGGGGCCCAAAATTGAACACAGTATTCAAGGTACGGCTTCACCAGTGCCAAGTACAGGGGGACAATCACTTCCCTAGTCATGGGATGGTAAGTGTAGGTGAAGCATTTTGGGCTTTGTGACCCAAAAATGTGGAGTTTTGTGTAATAGAAGCAAAACTTACAACTGCTCAACTGTTGAGTTAGTAACTGGAAAGGAATAAATTACATATAGGGTACAGAACTCATGGTTAAGACTATTTTTGAAAATTCATACTGGCTTATGGTATGCAAAGTAGTTTAGTTTTCATTTAGCTTTGCTTTTCTTGCTTCTAATAGTTATTAAAATAATTGTGAGGGAAAAAGCTTTTTTTGAGCTGTCTTTCCTATTTTCTTTCATAAAACTTCTGTTGTGATTAACCCAGTTATAACTCATTACAATCTAGTTGCAATCTAAATTGCAACAGTGCAATTTAATACAACTTAATACAGAATTATACATCAGTTTTATATCATCGTATTATTCCTCTTCTGGGCATTCATTTCAAAAGAACAGCAAATCACAAGATCTGTCACCAACCAAATAAAGTAAAAAGCTTAGAAGTTTATTTCAGTCCCTTAAGTTTCTGTTGCATTAATGAGCAACACTGTGCTCAAACACATGGTGCGTCTTCAGAAGAAAGGTACCATGTGGAGCTCCGAACGCCTGCTTGGGAAGACTCCCACAGTCTCAGAGGTAAGGGTTCCCGTAGTAGCAGCAACAGCAGCAATTCCTTCTAGCTCCGGGCTAGGCACTATGCAGGAGGATTTCTGTTTCTCAGGAAATATGCACTGACTGCTTTGAAGTAACCTCTGTGCTAATGGTTCACACGCTGTAATTTGGGAACCACTTCTCAGAGGTTGTTAAGTACTTGCTACAGGATACAGCAACATTATTGCGGAGAATGGTGCAGGTTCCCTTTGCCCGTATTTAAATGAATGTGAATCAACTCTGAACTGAACTGAAAGCTGTGTAGGCAGAATATATTAACTTGGGCTCTCCGCTATGCTAACACAGTTACTCTACTAAGTAGCTTATAGCACAGGCAGAGTGAGCCCACATCTGCGTGCATCAGACACGCTGATTGCAGGAAGGAATAAGCACCTAGGAGGAATCAGGAATCTAACAGTCTTTCTTAATCTGGGCTTTACCCTCTAAATATAAGGCTTGTATAAGTATAATTTTAGGGTAAGAAAATCTGTCATGTGCTTATATTGAAAGTTTATGTGTAAATCCAGAGCAATAGTTAACTACTCTGATCCCCACAAAAAGCCACTTCTGCTTTATTTCTCTACTTCCATGACAATTTTTTATCAGAAAATCGGGGAGCTTCAAATAACTGCTAATGGGATAAATATGGTTCTCATTTTTATGAGTCCTACATGTCTGAGGAACCGTAAAAGTACAACACTTGCCCTCTGTGCCCCATACCATGAGATTCAGGGGGTTCCAACAGAAATGATATTCGCCATTTACCAAAAAAACTCAGGAAAGTCTCAACTAAAAATAAGAGCTCAGTATCTGAGGACTTGGTTCTTTTTACTCTTAAACTTAAAAAAAAATGGAAAAGCTGAGAACAGAATACCTTTCTTTACTGAAGTAAAATCATTCTGATATTTTTTGGTGGCTGCCTATGACGGGGTTACAGCATTGGTGGATAAGGGAAGAGAAACTGACATCATCTACCTGGACTTGTGCAAAGCATTTGACACTGTCCTGCACAACATATGTGTCTCTAAAATAGAGAGGCATGGATTTGATAGGTGGACCAGTTGGTGGATAACAAATTGGCTGGATGGTCACACTCAAAGAGTTGTAGTCAACAGACCAGTGTCCAGGTGGAGACCAGTGACGAATCGTGTTCTTCAGGGGGGACAGGTGCTGTTTAACATCTTTGTCAGCAACATGGACAGTGAGATTGAGCGTAGCCTCAGCAAGCTGATGACACCAAGCTGTATAGAGCTGCGTGGAACGGTTGACATGCTGGAGGGAAGGGATGCCAGGAAGTCCTGACAGGTTTGAGAGGCAGGCCTGTGTGAACCTCATGATGCTCAACAAGGCCAAATGCAAGGTCCTACACATGAGGTGATGCAATTCCAAACACAAATACAGGCTGGGTGGACAATGGATTGAGAACAGCCCTGTGAAGAAGGACTTGGAGGTGTTGGTTGATGAAAAGCTCAACATGAGTCGGTTTAGAGAAATAATGCACTTATAATAGCAGAAACAGATTAGAGAGTGGGTGCTCTGACTGTAGCGACTTTAATGGTGCCCTAGACAACTTACAGTCCAAATCTATAAGATCCTGTCTACAAATGTAATGACTTGAAAATCCTTCCTAGCAGTAAATTCTTAGTTTCATGGCAAAACTTGGCAAAAAAAAAAATCCCCAACAAGCATTTTTCTGTTTCTAGTTGTTGTCAAAAAAAAAAAAAAAGTTTTTTCTTCAGTTTTTCTAAATTTCTTGATTCTAAAAAGAATATAAAGACAGATTTTGTAACCTGGGTTTGTGATTGGTCCTTTTGATACATTTAATTTAGAAACTTTTCTCAGGAAAGTTGAAACTATATAAATCATTTTTTAATGTTATTTTTCACATGATTGATTTGGTGTTCAGCTAGTACTGAAATTGTAATTTTTAGGAGCCTTCCGTTAATTCACGAGTTCTGGTTCACTCAATGTTTTAAACAATGGCACAATCTTTGATAATGACTGTTGGTCAGTCAAGTATGTTCCATTTCAATTTTGAAATAAGAAATGATGAAATTGACTGTCAAGTCAATTACAATGGAATGAATTTAGCTAGAGGTAATTATAGCATGAGATTGGCTACCCAGGCAGTTATTCACTAACTAGATTAACTTTTGGGAGAATCATGCATTTTCTCTGAATCTTAAAATGAATTTTCTTTACTCTATGTATGTCCTGTCTACGATGTAGATTATTGTTCATTAATCTTTATGCAAAGAATCAATTAATTTGTATCATGTTTGAACACTACTTCTTTCCAGAATACCTCTTTCATTCCTTTCAGTTTCTGACATCAATATGCTTCCAACTGTTCATTTGCATAGGAAATTACTTGTTGGTGGCAACCAAAAAAAAGGAGATTAAGTTATGGCATGAAAAGACACATGACAGCAAAAGCTTGTAAGAGCTAAATAAAACCAGCTTTTTTTGTTTTCATTCCAACTGCTAAGCACCTGAAGTGGCGTGTGTTATAGCAATAGTCATATGCAGGTTTCAAGTTATGTGTTGATAATTTCAACCTCTTAGTTTTAGGTAATCTCTAGAATGAAATTGTAGACATTATTCCTGCAAACAATCTGCTTTGATTTTAGCATGTGTTCTCCCCTCACACCACAGAGCTCTATGAAATAACAGTTTAGATATATCTATCTGTTTTGTTGAAAATAAAACCTTTAGTTAACTAAATAAAACTGGCTATATTTATGATTGAATGCATCTCTGGAAATAAGCTATATTGCCATATGAAATTAGAATAGTTAAACAGTTTTTTAAAAAAAATCAAGGAATATGAAAATACATAAATGTTTATTATTTGTTCTAAATATAAGATTGTTTAGTAGGAATCAGACAGTGGGATGCGATGTCACCGAGCATCCCAGATAGTGACCACTAAAAGTTAGAAACTACTTGCCAAACCTACCTAGTTAAAAAACCATGCTATGATTTTGTAAGAAGAGCTGAAAAGCTTCCACATATTTAATTTAATAAAATTCTAGAAACTTATTTCCAGGTCATAATCAAACAATAGCGCTTTTTTTTTTTTCTTTTTAATTCTGTTTGGACACTTACCAAGGAAGCTGGGCACCAGAGCTGGCAAGCTAAGGAATGTTTCTTCTCCCCTAAAGAACTTACACATCAAAATTGATCAAACCATAGCAAGTAGGGGGACATAAATTAAAACAAGAGAGGGGTAGGTTCACAATATCATGTGGTTATTAAGGCATGCCCATATCCAAGTTAGTTTTGTTTTACTTATTTTTGTAGTTTGAGGCTTGTGAGGGCTTACAGAGCATGAACTTTATACGAACTATGGTTTTCCTGGGTGCCCGATGGCTGAGCTGCAAGGCTCTCAAGCTGCCTGTAATTGAAAAGACAACATATATTGGTGTGTCAGAAAACATCACTTACATCTTTTTATGCTGCATTTACGTCTTAAAGAAACTTATCAACAGACATTCCCTTAGGTCTAGAATACCCACTATGAGTGGGTTCTTATAAATAAGTGAACAAATAAAATTTTCTGATTTTTTTTTAATTATTTTCTCCTCTGAAAAACAAATTCTGGTAAAACCAATGGAAAAGTAGAACATCAAGGTTTTTATTATGGCTTGCACAGCATGTTTTCAGTAATAACTAGTCCTTGACTTTGTGTTCAACTTTTGAGGTGAGGGGTGGGGAATGGGGAAGAGGACTCTCCTTTTCTTTAATCATACTTTAATTACCATAGCTACATGAACAGGGGGAAGAATAGCAACACGTTCAACTTTCCAGGAATGTGGACTCTGATGTCCTGCAAAACATTTTCCTAACAGATACATGTGCAGAAGCATTTAATAGCCCCCCCCTAATATTAACCTGCCTCTGTACTATTTCATTACTTATGTGTTTTGCTAAACTATGCTATGTGCAATACAGAATTTGTTCAACCTTTCCAAACTCTCTCAGATCCCACAGTTGAATAGTGGGGGATATTTTTTTTTTTTTATCCTTGTGGAAAACAGCGGTTTAGAAGTAGCTTCATCAGTTGTATCCATTTCATGCACAATTGCAGGAGCTTCTTTTCAGTGGGAAACAGAACCAGACGTTACCAGTTCTTAGTTTCCTTACCTCGTAAGTACTGCAGGAAGCCAGATCTTGGGGTGTTACTAAAGTCTCTAGGAGAACATCAAAGAAATTGGCAGACCACGGTTGCCATAAAGCAAAAGTAATATGAAAAACAGAACTCTCTGCAGGTAGGCAGTAGTTAACACTGCAAATCTCTTTAGCTGTGTAAATAACCATCCGCCCTATAAGTAATTTCTGTTCATTTTTGTTTAAATAACAAATGAGTGGTACACTTCATTCGTGACAGCTTTTTTTTTATACACTCTAGTTTTAGCCAGGTGCTTACTTATTAAAATCTTGAGAGACTAATTCTTTAATTCAGAATGTTTTCATAAGAGCAGTGGAGAAAATCTCAGGAGACAGTCTATTTATGAGCCTGGGATAGCAACATTTCCAGGTAAAATAAACTCAGAATTATAATTAAACCCTCAAAATGCCAGGTGCTTTTCTAAAGCTTTAGAAATAGGATCCACTCTGTGGCTTTCCAGAACTCTAGAATTATCTGGTTAGTGATTTACTATTTTTTTTTAAGTTTGCATTGACACCTAACACATAAGCTTTATTGTTATAACAGGATGATATTGTTATTGTTACAGGGGATGCAATGACCTTAAATTTGGGAAAGCTTTGAAGGTAAATGAAAAAGAAGTTCCAACTTTAATATAGGTTTATTTGCTGTAGGTCATACCAACCTAATCGGGGATGAGAGGGAGCGTGGGAAGTAAAGCAAGTGTTAATCAACTGATGTGAATAACACTTCCTGCAATGTCATAAAGGATGGAAAAGAATTAATAGAAAAACTGATAAGAATGAAGTGGATTCACTCTGAGGCCACCAAAACTTTTCTTGAAGGAAGTATGTAGGCATGAAGTTACTGACAGAACTTAAAGGATCCCTCCTGGGATTTACTTTGCTATTTTCTTTGCAGGAAAAAAGCAGGTGTGTGCTTATGGCATTCGTTAATGTATAATGTGTCCCAGGTGAAGTACAGGATTGTAGCAGTTCAGTGGTACTTGATAGTACGAAAGGCAAGGACACAAACTTAAAAACTAATTCTTGAATTTCTGCTGTTTATTTGGAGCTTATACCCTGAAATTAAAAAAGACAGACCTGAGTGTGATAGGTGAACCCAACACAAACGTGTGACACAGCGACAGGAAAGGCAAAAGAAATTCAAGTATCAGATGAAATACAGGTGGTGTTGTCAACACTAGGTAAAAGTCATGAAACCTTCTTGTCTGCCATGTGGTCACCTAAGCTGTAATAAGTGCAATGATGCCTCCAAACAGTAGTCGGGAGATTGTTTTTCTTATGAGATGAGCTCCTCTAAAGTGCGGCATGGTCAGCTAAAGCCAGCGCTGAAAAGGGGCAACAAGTCTGCTGTAGAAATGGAATCCTCAGAAAACTGGAGTAACTAGGGAGGGAGGAAAAAAAATCTATTAACAATCAATGCAATACTTTATGACAAATGAGTATAACATAGTCGCTGATGAAGTTAGACAAGAGATTCTTTTTAAGGTATTTAAAGGCCCTGATACTGTGAGAAGATTGTGTAAATGTGTATTGTGCAGGAAAATTCTGACAACGTTTAAGATGGCAATTAATTAAGGTTATGAAGCAGATTATATGATGTAGTGTCTACTCTGATGGAGTAGTTGCAAAATATGAGAAAGGACTTTAGCCATCATGAAGGGGAGAGAAGTAAAAGAGCACCTGTCATTCATTTCAGTGGCCAATCTGTCCCAAAACCACAACTTTCAAGAAATTCTTCACTACCTTGTTTCTATGTTAATTTGTCCTATGGTATCACAGCAAGTGTTTGCTTTGTAGGAAAGCAGAGTATGCAAGCCCATATGAGCCCCCTTAAGGAGTTGGTTGGGTTTTTTAAGCAGAAGGGGGACCAGATATGTTTACTTGTTCTTAAAATGCTTAGGTTCTCTGAGACTTCAAAGAAAGGTGAAAAATTCTATTACAATACTGTAATTTGTACAAGAATCCAGAAAGACCTTTCTCATTTTAAAAATGTGGAATACTAATTGAAGTTTCCTAATTTCCATGCATGTAGAAATTGGTTGGATTTAAATTAATAGTCTTAAATTAAAAGATCCCACAACATCTTGCCAGTTTCTGATGCCTAACCTTCTATAATTAACTCCTTACTGATGTTTTGTCCAACACGTTTGAGCCTATTGTCTCCAAACGCATTAAAATACTATTTGGACATTCTTTGACTTGTATCTCAAAAAGACAACAGGTCTTTCACTTAGGTAGAGAAACTAATTGTCCTGGTTTGAGGTAAAACAGAACCAATTTTCTGATTGGCCAATCAGAACGACCGATGGGCCGCCCCTCCACTTCCCCCCCCCCCCCCCCGAGAGGAGAGGAAGAGATAAGGAGATTTACAAGTTTAGAAAAAGAACTAAACTTCCTTAATGAAAATAATAATAAATAAGGACATAAGAAATAATAATAAAATTAAATTAAATTAAATTTAAAAAGTATACAATATATACAAAACCGTATCCAACTCCCAGGATGATGATTGCATCACGGGCAGACACAGGGAAAGTCCCAGACTGGAGTCGGCGACAGACAGGACCTGAATTCCAGAACTAGAGTCAGGAATGCTCGGATCGGGATCAAAGGCAGACGAACAGCCAGAGGCCTCCTCAGACGACGGTCATTGAAGAAAAAGAGCGAGCCAGAGCAGCCTTGCCCCTTTGATCCCTCAGCTTTTATACTGAGCGTGATGCAGATGGGATGGAATACCCTGTTGGCCAGTTTCAGGTCACCTGTCCTGTCCCCTCCTCCCTGCAGGTGAGACCCCTCTACGCTTCTCCGCTTCCGACCCTCTAACAGGGTTAGCGAAGTGAGCTGACTTTGGTTGTTATTGCAATAAGTCTGAGCAAGAGCCTCTGTGCACACCGTTCCTTGGTATAATCAGGTCTTATCACTCTGGGAGTGAACAGTTTCTGAACAATATGCTGTTAATTTCAGACTTTAGCCAGTTAGAAGAGGCCCAGCTAAAAAGTAAAATTACAAATCAGAAAACTGGTTCTGCTTCACCTCAAACCAGGACACTAATCCTGCTGAAACGGAAAATAAACATAAAGCTGTTCTGTGTCTGAAAAGTTATGTAAAATGGCCTTATGATACCGTATGCTATAGCATATTTAACACCATGCTAAACTCTTCAGGCATTGGTTCATTTGTTGTGCTTTTTTCTATTAGTTTCTGTGAGGTTTTTGGTTTGCTGCTTTCCCATCCAATCTTTGTTTTCCTCTGTGAAGCTGTTTAAAGCAATTTCCTCTATGTTGCTTTCAAATGGTCTCAGAACCTTCGGCAGTTCATGTGGGTTTGTCAGTAGCAGGTATTTTAAGTTTAAGAAATTCTTATGAATAATTTCAGTCCTGTGTTTCATGGCAAGAAAACAAACCATCCATACAGCGTGTTATGATTTCTGAATGTATATGGAACTCTTGTAATAGCCTCAAGTATTAAAAGAGCAGTTTACAATATGTCACACTTATTTGGGAAATTTAAGGAGACTAGTGGCTAGGGACAGCTTTGAAATATTGCTTGATAGTACACCAATCAGCTGTTTGAGTACAAAGCATGTTATTACAGATATCTAAAACACTTTGCATTAAGAAGTAAAATATTTATACTTTTTCTCCCTTATCTATCAACATAGACAGGTGGCCAAAAATTTTAGTAGCTTAGGAAAAAGAACACTTGGACACATGAATTATAGAGAAAAGAAACCTAGCAGATCTCTAAAATGTTTTTTTTTCTTTATATAGTTATTTTATTTACTTAAGCTACGAGACAAGGAAATAAATTTATTGATGTCTCCCATGTATCCTCCAGCAAGCCCAGCTACTGATTAGCCTCTAGTAATCTTTGAGAAATAGTCAAGGATGCTTTAAAATCTTCTCTGAATAAAATACAAAATTATGACACTGAATAAACAAGTTATTTCTCTGTTCTTTTAACATACAGTGACAATTGAAAATGTGAAACCTTACTTATTTCCTAGGTAAATATTGCAGAACAATTTAACAAATTAAATGGCAATAAATGTAATTTAGAATATAATTCTTGAGTTCAAATTGTCAAGATAGGATTTGTTTAAATGTGAGGAAATAACTAATCTGTATGTGTTGTGGGTTTTTTGGTGTTTTTCCCCTATTAATTCTAATATTAGTGAATGCTTTGAGAGTTGTGTGGGAGAAGGCTGTTTTTGCTGCGCATATAAAGCATGGTATTTTCTGACATCTACAGCAAATGCTTACTGGAGAAATGTCTGAAGGTGGAAAGAAGCCTTATATGCTTGTCATTTCCAAAGCTCATGCTCAAATTTATCTGATGGTATGGTCAGTGTCTCAGAGTCACTCTGGGGAGTAACGTCTAAGTTTCAAATATGTACTAGGTGAATTAGCTGTGATGGTTACCATAGCTATTTATGGAATATGCTTTAAGTCATTCTATACAACAAAAAATAGGCATATTTCTAAATAATTGACTTCCCTGATTTTGGGAAAGAAAGGCAGGGGAATATGAGAGAGAAAGAAAACGGTAACTAAAGGTGATCGAGAAGCATTTTTCTTTTCTATAACATTCCTCATTTAAAATCTAGATAAAATAGACAATGTAACTTTTTGATCTGGTTTTTGATTACTAGACAAATTTGGAAATATCATCTATTTCTTTGATTATAAAGCTGAGTTTAACTGAAGGTTTTTCAAATAGCTTTTTCACAAAGGAATTTTCACTCACAAAAATAATAATTAAAAAAAAAGCCATCCCAGCCAGCTAAACAGAAAATGACCATGAATTGTGCTATTACCCCCTCAGGTATAAACTTTAAATGAAATCAGGAGCTGTCTTAGCAGTACCATCAAGGTAAAAGAGAAGGTGTATTTCTACTCCTTTAGGAAATGGTATAATATTGTACTCTTCCCGGTCTTGGCTAAAACATGTTTCTTTTGAACCTTCTTTTAATAAAAGAAACTGAACCTCAGATATAATAATTAATCTTCATAAAAAGTACAGTCTCCACTTCAGAAAGCAAACGCTAGCTCTAAAACAAGATTCAGTTGAAGCTTTCTTAAGTAGATCCATATTGATACAAAAGACTATACTGATACTCAAAGAGTTCATTGCTTGCCAGAAGCCAGGGAACTAACACATTCACTTGGAAACTGCTTAGCTGACTTAATACTCTCCAATAAATTTATATTACTTTAAGATTAACAATTTCAATATGATTGTTTTTTGGTTTTTTTTTTTTTGTTATTATTCTACTCTCATTTGACTGTGAAAACACTTTGTTGTTTAATCTTGAGTTATTCTTCCATTCATGAAATCCTAAGCGATTAGCCTGGGCTCTAAACTCTGACTGGCTTGTGTGTTTCTTCCCAAATCTCTAAAATAAGTTATTGTCATTTACTTGGGATGATCAGGATTTACTATAATTTGAAAGGAGACTTTTACTGAGGTTTCTAAATACCTCTACAGTACAAATAAAACCTAAACTAGCATATTACTTGGTGCTTGTCCATATTGAGGAGTACAAGAAGGGAATGAAAATTTTTACATATTAAACCACAAATTGCAGTAATGAATAAATAAAATACGGATTTCTATGGCTCAGCAAGATTGATATATCTTGTAACCAGTGTTGTTTTAATATAGGAGAACATGAAAAATGTACTCATTTCTCTGAAAAGTGCTCCAAGTTCACACAGTGATGAACTTGCCAGTTTATTGTTATTGGGATAAAATTTCTGTGTGGGAGACTGCCTAAACTAATATATCTACCGAAGAGTTGCTATGTTAACAATATTCCCCATGGCTATGCTGGCACAGCAGAAGAGAAGATGGTGGTATTGTCTTCAGTGCCAGTGATACTTTGAGAAACTTTGAATCAATTTACTTCAAAACAACACAAAAAAGCTCATTTAAATTTATGAATTTTAAAATGTTAGAATATCATGAATTGGTGGTTAGAATTGTTTTTGTCCGCATGGGACTAAGAAGGAATAATACAAGTCACAGATACATTTGGATAAAATCTTGCAACACAGATTCAAATGGTGGCTTTCTCCTTCTCCTTCTCCTTCTCCTTCTTCGAGGTGGAACTCAGCTTCTGTACCAGAACGTGGTGAGAAAGGAACTGTTTTCAGTGCGGTTTTGTTTGCTTATTTGTTTTAAAATATTTTTTAGCTAGAGGCAAGGACAATGGGACTTGCTTTTGATGAAATTTTCCATCCATGTTGTACTACTAGGAAACTCCAATTAGGTTCCGATAAATTCTCAAAGTTTTGACCTAAATCAAATCCCAGTATAACAAACTTTGGTGAAGGTGTAATTGTAAAGTGTTTGCACTGGCAGTGTACAAATTGGATACTATTTTTGCTGGTAACCAAGTACAATTAAATATGGTCATTCACCACTGAGTAGTGACCAGGAATTGTGTTGGTCTACATGTGTGTTAATATTATCTACAACCATGCCCACTTAATAGTAGTTACTGCAGGAAAATGTATCGTAAGGTGTATTTGTAGATGGTACAAATCCATTCTGTCAACCTTACTTAAAGCAAAGTGATACTTCCCCGTAAAGGAAAGTGGTACAGACCTGCAGATAGCTAGGGCAGGTTCAAAACTGTCTTAGCTATGTAGCTCTTAATCTTACTAGATGAGATGACTTGTTAAAATCTAAGTCATGTGAGAAATTCTGGAAAAGCCACTAAACTACGTAGCACTACATGGGAAAGATGTATTGGCTAGATATATTTATTGCTGCTTCACAGTGGATGGGTGGTTAAGTGTTCCTAAGGTCATGATGATCTCAAGGGTCTTTTCCAACCGAAATGATTCTATGATTCTATGATTGTGTCCCTGTTTTTTCTAGAGCATCTTTTGGGTTATGTGGCAACTACAAGTTTCTCCTGTTGTTAAATCATCACCTGCAGAGCAATTTGCTTCCTGCTTACTGTCATGTAAATAGTAACAAAACAGCGAAACCTAAATGAAGCATCCTTCACCTGGATGTTAGTTGTCACCTAATGTACTAGTGGAAGAATTAGTGATGAGACATTTATAAGAGTATTTATATATCATACGTACATTTGTATGTGTGACTGTGTGAAGCTGCTTTTCTTCTGTCAGGATTAAATGATAGAAAGAAACTCTGAGTGGAGAGAACAGGTTCTGACTGACAACAGGTAGGAGGCTTGCCTTACATAGAAATAGGTTGTTATAATACTTCTGTGATTCAGCACTCAAGTCTTGAATGTTACATTATGACAAAGAATGCTATGGGAATGAAACTCTATTCTAGTTGTGCTTCAATTCCTGCAACCTTCTTGCTGAATATAGACAAATCTTGCCCTTAAGGATTTTGAGTGATTTCATCCTGTTTCAGGTCTACTCATTACTTCAGGTGATGATTTTGTTTTGCTAGGAAGCAAAAATTTCAGCTCATAAGATCTTTTGTATTTATATAGAATCCCTCACCCAAAGATCTTAAAGTGAGGAAATACATCATAAGGAAAAGGAAGTAGAAAATTAGCTTTGTGTTTCATCAGCAGTAGTCAAGGTCAGAAGCTCTGTCCTGCAGCAACTTCTGCCCCAACATTTTGGATAAGTGAAAGGGAAACTGTGATCTATATAAATTACATGCAGTAGTTCTGGCACAAACAAGTTACTTTTGCCCATATAAGCCTTCAGAACACCTGTTTCTAACTTTTAGACTTCGTTTGTTTAATCAGTGCAGTCCTTACTCTCTGAGTGGCAACTTTACTGAATTCATCTTAAGAAGAGAAGATGATGCTTTGGTAAAACAGAATGGCTTTACATGCTTGCTGTGGTTCAGAAAACTGATTCTAAACACTTCCCCTGGAAATTAAATACGTCACTGTTAGTGGATTATGTATTGATCAGCGGTCTTTGGAACTGCTTGGAAATGTAATCTGCTGCATGAGTACAAGCCTGAAGATGTGTGACAGGAGAAATAATTGCTGTGCACATAGCAAGGTTTGTCATGGGGTCCTGGCAAAAAGTAGATATGAAGTTTCCAATTTGGTTTTCTAAACAAAGTCATTGGGTAATGGTAAACTAGAGAGATATTAAAAACGAACAGAAAAACTCCATAAGAAGCCACCCACCGCCATGATACAATAAAAATTAGGCAAATACAGATCTTAAAATACTCTCGTCTGTGATGGGGAAATGCATTAGAGCTGTGTTTGTTCACTTATTTGCTTGCTTAAGGGATGCTTAAGTGGTCACCAAAGAAATTATTTTCCTCTCCTGCTTTGAGAGGGCAAAAATCCTAGATGTTAAACCCTTGAGGCTATGACTAGGGTGCACCAAGTCTGAAAAAGCTTGTATGGTTTCAGGAGGAAAATACTAAGATTCAGCAATACTTGGCTGCTTTGGAGACTAGAAGAGCAAGTATCTGGCTAGTTAATGTACTGCATAACCTGGCTAGTTAATGTACTGCATTTTTCAACTGTTAACCTGAAAACCTTTTAAAAATTATCATCCCTTCCTTTTCTAGAAGTAATGAAGCTGAGGGAGGATGGACTTATTTTTCTGACAGATATCAAAATGACAGTGCACATGAAGAAGTAAAGCCTTAGTCTTTGGGGTCCAGTCCAGTGATTTTCCAATAGACCATGTTGCTTTTTTGGGACACTGTGATAGATTATTGCTCTTGAAGACACCTCAGTAAGATGGAAACAAGTCATGTTCATGGTCTTGTTGTTTTGATGGATGAATAGGCTTTGATGGATGAAGAGGCTTTGTTGAAAAACCTATATAACCTATAAATAGGACCCAGCACTGAAAAAGGATATGGGCTACCAACTCCATCATTACTGTAAGATTCGTAATTTCTACAAGTGGAGAGAAGATGCCACACTGACATTTATTTATGAAGGACACCCTATAGCTTGTTTGTTTGGGCATAATTTGGGGATGGGACAGGAGGTGATGGGATGAGAGACCTTCCTTGCCAAGAATTTGCCTGAATGAGATATCTGGAGCTTCTTCAACCAAACGCAACAAGATCCTGTGTGGTATTTACTGAAACTGTTCCTGCAAGAGGCATTTACACTAACATAAAGTCCATCATAAGAGCAACAGAATATAGTAAAAGGTGCAAGCTATGTTAAAAACTCATAAGGTCAGGTAAAAAAAAAAAAATGGTATGGTTTGCTGAAGTGTGTCTGGAAGCGTATCCAGTAGGCTATTTAGAGTACTTCCATATCAAAGTGTCTGGGTGTTTTTGTGGGTGGTATGGGATTTTGGGGTGGATTTTTTTTGAGGGGGGTTTTGTTTTTGTTGTGTTTGGTTTCAGGGGTTTTTTTTGTCTTTATGCTTTAGAGAAAGCATTCAAGTAGCTGTAGAATGTTTTGGGGGTTTATGGGTAACCAGTGTGACTTGAATGTTACACTTTAATCCAGTCCTCATTTTGTAGCTGTATGTTCTCTACCTACTGAACTGAAAAATACACGCTTTTCTTCTTGCTTTAGTGTGGGATTCTCTTCAACATACTTTTTCCTCATTGGCATTTTCTTTGTTCTTTAAGACTGCACCACTTTCAAAACTCCCCCAACTTTGCTTTGAACCACTGTGAACAACCGTCTTGTCTTCTGTATTGATTATTCTCATCAGTCTAAAATTTGTACAAGACTGCTCCTTACATGCAAAGACATACGGTGACAAGAAATCTTGTAATTCCTCATTATTTGTATCAGGGCTTGAAATACTTAGTCTTTGTCAAACCTTAAGCCTTAATACAGATCTTTGTCCTGCACAATTGTGTAAGCAATTTTGTTCTGATCTATTGTTCTATAAGCGTCTGAGCAGTGAGCACGGTCCAGGAGTGATTTGGGACTTTATGTGATAAATAAATTGTCCAGAAAATAGAACAATCTGGGAAGAGGGATAGGGAGTGGGAGGAAGATGTAAAAGGGCAGAACGTCTGTTCTGGGACAAGCATGAAAAGAGAAATTCTGTATCTCCAGCAATACTAGAGTACAGAAAATGTGAAATAGTGTTACTACCTTCATAATGACATGGAGATGGAAGGACCTCCTACAGAATCATCAGACGGATTTTTAGTGTGCTCTGGCTGCTAGCTAAGTGAATGAGCAAAGAGAAATGAAAGATCACTTTATTTTTTCAGATAGGCCTGACATATAGATAGTAACATAACTGCAGGTTCTGGAAACTTCTTGGAAGAAGAAATGCCTTTAAGATCCAGAAAATTCAGCTCAAGTGACATAAAATTTGGGAAGATTATGATTTAAGTTATTCAATGAAACAAGGAGTGTAGCAAAAAGACAGACATGACACATTTTCAGTCCAGAGGTGTTTTCAGTAAAGCTTTTTTTTCTTGTAGTAGATTAAATCCTAAAATATTTCACCCAACTGTTGCTAATCAACAGAGAGGTTCCTGGTTATCAGGCAGCTAATCTCGCAAACTTCTTAACAGAGAACTGCTTAAACCACCATCTTATCCTCTAAAAGAAAATCTACTGTTTGTTTGATGTAAGTTGTACTGATGAGATCAAGGAATTCAGTGGTCAGAGAGACATAATTCTTGATAAGATTAGCAGTTTTGCTTTCCTTGGGTTGTGGCACACTGCAGCTGCTTAGAAACTTGCTATAGAGTCTTCAAAAGAAACCACATTACTGAAGGCAGATTGCCTTCTGCATTAAATTTTAGATTTATTTGGAATAAAAGTTCCTTACTGAGCACTATGAAGATAAAAATGCTAAGATCTGTCTTCCTCAGCCTCCATCCAGGGGAAAGATTTTACTGTCATTGATCAAAAAATATTCTTTCAATACTTAACTTATATAAACCAATTAATCATTGTACCTATTCTGTGGTACTTCACTGTATCCTATCTGCTTTTTCCAGTTCATTTTATACTTCAACTGCACTGCTATTTAATTCAATTGCATTGGAGTCCTGCTCTATGGCAAGTGGAGGGAGGTGAAACTACCTATATTGACATGTAGAAACACTCATGCTCTATAAAAAGTAGGGAGAAAATAAACCTATCGTGCAAAGAATAATGTGTTAGGTTTCACAACAAACAGCATTTCTTTGCAAGGTTTGGGATGTTTAACTTACAGTGCTTTCAGAATAAGAGTATTTCCCCTGTCCTTCATGTATACTAGTTGTTTAAATGAAAAGCAACAGTGGATTCAAAAGTTCTTGGTAATGTTAACAGCAACAGTTTAAGGTCATGTTGTTTCATAGAATCATAGAATGATTGGAGTTGGAAGGGACCTTGAAGATCATCTAGTTTCAAAACCCCTGCCATAGGCAGGGATACCTCCCACCAGACCAGGCTGCTCAAAGCCCAGTCCAGCCTGGGCTTGAACACTTCCAGGGATGGGGCACCCACAGTTTCTCTGGGCAACCTGTTCCAGTGTCTTACCACCCTCACAGTAAAGAATTTCTTCCTGATATCTAATCTAAAATCTACCTTCTTCCAGTTTTAAGCCATTACTCCTCATCATATCACTACTGCGCTCCCTGATAGAGTCCCTCCCCATCTTTCCTCTAGGTCCCCTTTAGGTACTGGAAGGCTGCTATAAGGTCTCCTCGGAGCCTTCTCTTCTCCAGGCCAAACAACCCCAACTCTCTCAGCCTATCTTCATAGGAAAGACTCTCCAGCCCTCTGATCACCTTCGTGGCCCTCCGCTGGACTCTCTCTAACAGGTCCATGTCTTTCCTGTGCTGAGGACTCCAGAGCTGGACACAGTACTCCAGGTGGGCTCTCACCAGAGCAGAGCAGAGGGGCAGAATCACCTCCCTTGACTTGCTGACCATTTTTCTTTTGATGCAGCCCAGGACTTGGTTGGCTTTGTTCAGTGGGTTTTTTTCCTATGCATCTGTCTACTTTCTTCAGCAGAGGTGTGTGTAGCTGTGGCATGGCAGGCCATAAGCACAAAACTAAAGTAAAAACCCAGGCTGTGATTTCATTTCTTTGTGTAGAGACTGAACATAGAGACTGGTTTCAAAAGATTTATTTCAAGTGTCTCACTCTTCAACTGCATTAAGCTGAATGGAGGTGCATTCAACCAGGTATGCTATGTGATCTTTGTATGTCTTTATTTTTAGAAATCACTTTCTGTCCTATTTTCATTGTTTCTTCAGACAGTGGTGGGTCACTAAATGATTATTATATTCCTGAGTTCATAAAATCATAGAATTCAGGATACTTATTTGTCATTTTAACTATAATGCCATCTAGTTCTAGTAATATTTGACATCGATAAGATCATAACTAAAAATACTACAGCCATTGTAACCTCAGAAAGTGCCCCTAATAGTAGAACAGTGATACCAACAGTATGAGTTTGAAATTACTTCAGTGTTTTATACATTGTGTTGCACAACACAGTATCAAGTGAAAACAGAGTATTTTTGGCTTTCCTGTTAACATGCAGAGATTCAGGAGCAATTAAAGAGTGTAGCAGAAGAACTAGGGTTTTCCTAAACTTCAGTTGACAGGAAATTAATGGAGAATTGTCTTACTTCTTAGTAGCTTGTATAAAGTGTTTTTTGTAAAATTGTAGAGGGGGATAAGAATTAGCATAACTCTTTTTTTAGGCAAAAGTTCATGCAAGTCTCTTCCTGCTCTAAATCCATTGTTTCTTAGAGTTGGCTTTCACTATTGTTCAGTTAATAGCAGATACTGTTGATGTCTCTGTCAACATGGGCCTCCGGTGAGATAAAATGTCTGTGCTGTATACAATGTTCATACTATAATAACTTTTTAAGAGCAAATGCATAATGCTCTTTAAATGATTTTGTTAGCAAGACTCCCCACACAAGCTGACCCAATGTAGAGGTATTAAAAAACCAACCAAACAACACCCCCACACACATCCCCTGGTATTTTGGTAGTTATTTTAAACTTTCATGAAGCCAACATCTGTTGATGGGGGAAGGACAGAATATTTTAAAACTGGACAAAAGGCTTTTGTTTTGAAGAATTTTCAATAACTACATCTGTAAAATAATTTTTGCATTTCTTCTTGCTTTTCTTGCCTTATTAGTATTTTCTGCTCATAATAGTGTGACTGAATCTTTCTTGGGAATTGTTTTCCCTTTTCACTTTATCAAAATGTGATTAATGTAGTTACATGTGAAAGGCTGGCTACAATTCAAAGTCATATTCTTACAATGGGAGCCTGAGATTTCTGAGCAACATTCTTAGTATTGGTTACGGATACCACCAAAGATAACTGTTTTGACTAGAAAATTTGTTTGAAGAGAAACTCTGTCTCAGCTGCAATTTTACCATGAACAGAAAAGGTTCATTCAATGCGCTACTGCAAGCAAATTTTTCAGGCTATTGGACAAACACTTTTATTTCCTGTCTCCCAGTGAGGATTTAATTGTTGTATTGATTTGATTTTTCTGCCTGCAGTATTGATTTTCGGTTTGGGGGATTATTTCTTTTTGGAATGTGATGAAAATGCTGACAAGTATATGATATTCCATGGAAAAACTTAACAATGTTTTGAGAAATAATCGTGCTGACAATAAAGGCATAATTTTATTGTTAATTACTTTATAATTGCTCCAGTGACAATTTCTATAGTCATCACTAAATTCATCCATAAGTTCATTGTGAAAATATGAACTCTTTATTAGCTGAAGAAAGGGATAAGCAAGAATCTTTTTAGCCTCTTAAAAAAAAGATAAAATCATTGGAACTCATTCCAAAGCCAAATAATTTGTTTGGACTTTTCTCACTTTAAAAATCAAAGGCAGAAACAAACTGTAACAACTTCAATTATGAAAATACACATGCCTTTTCCCTAAAAGACCTAGTTGTGCCTGATTTGATTGGAGAAGACTTACTATTTACAAGACTGAAAATTCTGTTATTCTCACTATGTAGATATCTGTTGACTTGTTAGCTGCGGATATTGACTTGTACCCCAGATCAGAGTGTTTTATTCAAAATAAAACATTTTTCAAGGACATACTGAAATAAATTGCTTAATAGCTATCTAAGAATTAGAAAACTGAAAGTTAAAAATTATTTGAAGAAAAACTATTCTCTAAAACAGTTCTAGTTCCTGCATCAGCAGACCATATGGTGTCCTGTATTTCCTATATATGAAAACCACATATTTTTTGTAATTTACATTTATTATTAATTTGTGGTTTAGAATCTATTGAATGTTGCTGATGGTGAGATTCTGGTATTGTTTGAATACTACTAAGAAAATGGAAATGAAGGTAAAGAGTTGATTTTATCTTCACAAGTCAATTCATTATTAGATTTCCTTGACTCAAGAGACTAGAAATTAACATCTCTGAAGGAAAATAAGTGGTAGCATTTTTCACATATCTATATGGCTGCCTAAAATGATGGAGGATAGTCTCTAACTCTTCTAACAGCTTTCGCTTTAGAGCATAATCAGTGATTATACCGAATAATTGAAGAATGTTGACCATAAAACCAGCAAACACAAAAGCAGTTAAAATTTTATTCTATTAATAAAAAAAATAATCTGCAAAGTGCTATAGTAATGAAGAACTTGCAGGGAGCTAGAGTTATCACTGTGCTCTATGTAGAAGAAGTGAAAGGTGATGTTTAGATGATTACAGTTCAAATCCTCTGATAATTTGTGTACTAATCAATAAGAAAGCATGGAAGATTAGGTGTTGGTGAACCAGACAAGATAGAGGGAAGAAAACCAGATAGGAAGGGGAAGCTGTATTAACTGTCTTTCAGAGAAGGCAGCTGAAGAACAGTGTGGCTAAGGAATTTGCCCAACAATATGAAGAAAACTCGTAACAAAAGGAGGAACCGAGGTCCCACCCAAAATGCATGTCTTCAACTACATGTAGTTTTCCCGATAATGTTAAACACTAATGTACTAATATTTTTTATGTTTCTTTACGTCAAAATCTCTTCCTTATAACTAAGTAAATTAGGTCAGCTCAAATGAGGATAAGACTATATATATTTATCCCCATGCCACACATACAATGTTTGCAAGTTTGATTATATTTTACAAATGAAACAAAATTTCTGTGCTTCATTCACTGGTCTATATGAACCAAGAGTGAAGCTAATTAGGAGCCTCTTCAAAGTAGAAGGATTTTTCAAAGCAAACTGCAACAATAAGAATTTGCCCCTAGTAATCAGCATAAGAATTAGTAAGATTGAGGAGCTGCTTAATCTTTTCTGAAACAGCATTCTGCTTTTTATATGGGGCAGCAGCTGGAAGATTTAGGAAGGTATATTTTCAGTAGAATCTGAATCCTTCCTTAACAAGAATTATGCCTTTATGTGTCAGAGCATAAATATTTCCAAAATGAGACAGTTCATTCTACTCCAGGGCAGGGAAGATGCTTTTAGCAAAGCTAGCCAGAATTTTTTAAAGGCTTTTCATGTTGCATGCTGGTTTTCCTTTCCTCACACTTATGGAAATGCTTCTATCTTCACATAATTTAGAAGCGAGATTGAGTAGAGTCTTAAATTAGATACATCTCAGTAAAGTTCTGAGGGGTAGATGGGCTGCATAAAGGTGTCATTTGCCTTTACTCTATTTACAGCAATAAAAGTTTTCTATCATAAATTTTTCTCAGAATTTTTCCTAGCCTTGTTGCTGTGTAATAATAAAAAAATAAAAAATAAAAAAAATCTTGTTTTCTAAGAGTTGCAAAAGCTGTATCCTTAATAAATGAGAAACAAGAAGGCAGCAGGTAATATATGTAATAACCTTGCACTTTTCTTAGTAAACTAACATAGATAATCCCTGCCATTGTCATACTAATCTGTATAATGTCTCACTTATAAATGTCTAGGTTTGCAAGACTAATCGTAACTTTATAGTAAGAAAGTACTCTTCGGCGTTTAACTATTCATTGCTGTGCAGCCATGAATTGTTAAATTCACAGTGCTTTTTTTGGGGGGGGCGAAAAGCAAAACATAAATACCTAAACAATTCACACTTTAAACAGCAAACTAACTTAATAATTTTTTTATATTTAAATTATGACAATATTATTATAAAATTATATCTATATGGACATACATCTTAGGTAACATCTTAGCAATTTTGCTCTGCCAAATTTTCTATCATTCTTTCAAATGATTGCAGCCTAAGTTTCAGTACTCCTTTGGTGGGTCATACCCTCTTTTACGGAAAAGGAACATATACAGTAAAAGTTCTTAGCTATTAGAAGATAAATTTTTTGTGGAATGTCACTTTACTTTAGAAGACAATCTTTAAGTGGAAAAAGTTAAATAGGAAAGAATATTTTATAAGTAAATCAAACTGACCTCCTGGTTAATTTGTAAGCATTGAAATGCCTGATAGCATCTAAAAATCAGAGTCCCATTCATGGGACTCCTAGGCTTATATATCGCATTATGAAATTTTTGTGCCAATCTGCTATCTAAGTGACTTCATGATAATTTTCAGTTTTCCAAATATTTTTTTTAAGTTCTGTTCCCAAGGGAGTACAAAAAATTGAAAACAAATTTAAGTGAATAATTTAATAAGATGTCTTGAAAACTGTTTGAGATTGAGAAGGTGTTTTCCACTATTGGGATATTTTATTGGAAAAAGAATGCTAACTGAGGATATTAAAGATGCGGTTTACAGCTGTGTTGCATCCCTGAAATGTTATACCTAAAATATTTTTTTACAATGGCATCACCATAATATCAGTTGATGGTTTAGCTGAGCAAGTTACAGAATCCAAAAACCCACCATAGGCTAATAAATAAGCAATAATATTTTTAACATCATAGTCTACTTGAGACTTTCTGTGTTTCTTTGTATTTTCACACATGCAAGATTTGGGAATAGCTTCAGCATAAGAATTCAAGGGAGAGGACAGAGAGCCTACAAAACTGGTGGGAGTATATGTACTATAGAAAGGAGATAACAAGATGTGATCCTTTATGATTTTGTGTTTGTAAAAAAAAAAAAAATTGTCAAAACCCCATGTAATTGTAGACAAGCTAGTTTAAAAAGAAAAAATTAAAAAAAAAATAAGTTGAGAAGCCACTGGTGCTTGTCTGCAAAATAGGTCATTCCAGATGGAAAAGTGAGGCTTTTTCAGAAACGTGGTAGAGAAGAAATCTTCATTAGTTGGGGTGGGCTGCGGACTATCTTGTGGAGGAGTATGTCTGGAGTGAAATTGATAGAAGCAAATTTTGTGAGTGTGATATGATTGCTTCAATATGAATAGTGTTATTGAATAATGCAAGAATCTGAGAGGCCTAAATTTGTGAAGAATTTAAGTGTTCCAAGGATGAAAATATAATTAAATTAAGGTAATGGCAAGAATGAAAGAAGTTAGTAGCAAGCAGTTGTACAGTAATCAAGTCCTCTAGGAAATGATTGTATTGGAAGTGATCAATATTATCTAAAACTGATTGATGAAATAGTGATGCAGAGGAACAATGTATAAAACTTTTAAAGTAGAAAATTATTAATGAGGTGAATAAGTTAAGCTCATAAACAGATAATGTAATAAATCAATTAATTACAGGGAATTAAAAATGCTGACAATTAATTATGGAGTCAGATATGCAGAGAAATGGTTATATATCTCTTCCATTATAGTATTAATTCTAAAAATGATAAATATTAATTACTGACCAAATTAATCATAGACGGTGATCAAAGTTTTAATGCAAATTCTATCCAGTGAAAAGCCTGACTGTAGCACATATTTTTGGTGCAGAGCAAACAGTTGAGGCTGGCAACAGAGAGCATGACTGACTGTATCTAAGCAGCTGTCAAGCCTCAGAAGTGTAACTCACCACTTCAAAGAAGGTAACAGAAAAGGTGGCAGATGATTTTTGACACCTGCAGGACAACCAGGTAATCAGAACCAGTCAGTATGGGTTTATGACACAGAGGTCCTGCTTGACTACTTGATCTCCTTCTACGACAAGGTAACACACTTAGTGGATGAGGGAAAGGTGGTGGGTGTTGTCTACCTAGACTTTAGTAAAGCCTTTGATACCATTTCCCACAGCATTCTCCTGGAGAAACTGGCTGCTGATGGCTTGGATGGGTGTACTCTTCACTGGGTGAAAAACTGTCTGGATGGCCTGTCCCAAAGAGTTGTGGTGAATGGAGTTAAATCCAGGTGGCATCTGGTCATAAGTGGTCTTCCCCAGGGCTCAGTATTGGCACCAGTTCTGTTTAATATCTTTATCACTGATCTGGACAAGAGGATCGAGTGCACCCTCAGTAAGTTTGCAGACAACACCAAGCTGGTCAGGAGCATTGATCTGCTTGCGGGATCTGGGCAGGATGGATTGATGGTCCAAGGCCAATGGTATGAGGTTCATCAAGGCCAAGTGCTGGGTCCTGAGCTTGGATCACAAGTGCTGGGTCCTGCACTTAGGTCACAACAACCCCAAGCAGCGCTAAGAGGCTTGGGGAAGAGTGACTGGAAAGCTGCCTGGCGGAAAAGGACCTGGAGGTATTGGTCAACAGTGGGCTGAACGTGAGCCATCAGTGTGCCTAGGTATCCATGAAGGCCAATGGCATCCTAGCCAGCAGGACTACGAAAGTGACTGTATCTCCGTACTCAGCACTGGTGAGGCTGCACCTCGAATGCTATGTTCAGTTTTGGGCCCCTCACTACAAGAAAGACATTGAGGTGCTGGAGTATGTTCAGAAAAGGGCAACAAAGCTAGTGAAGGGTCTAGAGAACAAGCCTGATGACAAGCAGCTATAGGAACTGGGGTTGTTTAGCCTGGAGAAAAGGAGTCTGGGCAGAGACCTTATCGGTCTCTACAATTACCTGAAAGATGGGCAATAGGAAGAGAGAAAATGGGCTCAAATTGCACCAGGGGAGGTTTAGATTGGATATTAGGAAAACTTTTTTCACTGACAGGGCTGTCAAGCACTGAAAAGGCTGCCCAGGGAAGTGATTGAGTCACCATCCCTGGAGGTATTTAAAAGACAAGCGGACATGGGACATGGTTTATTGGTGGACCTGGCAGTGTTATATTAACAATTGGACTTGATGATCTCAAAGGTCTTTTCCAACCTAAACGATTCTATGATTTATTAAGGCAAGAGTGAGTTTTAAATCATCTCCTTAGCAAACCTGGGCCTAAATCAATGCCGAAAAGTATTAATTACATCAGCATACGCTTAGAATGAATTTTCCATGAGAAATGAGACATCACTTAACCCAATCCACATCCCCAAAAAGCTTTTTTCTTCGAATAGCTGGATCTCTCAAAAAAGGATAGATGTTCTTTCTCTCTCTACTGTTTACTTCTTGGTTCAAGGGACTTAAGCATCACCAAGAAAGCCGAGATCTCCTCTAGAATTAAAGCTAGATTCATCACAACTTCCCCAACAGTGACAAATTCCATTAAGAAAAAGTGCATCTGTAATATTTGACTATTATCACTTTAACTGTTGTGGTCTCAGGATGTGGCATGGCTTGCAGAACAACAAGCTGATACTGTTAGAAAAAAAAAACAAGTTCTTGGGCATATCTACTGGTATAAAAACATAGAATCGTTTAGGTAGGAAGCGACCTTACAGATCATTTACTTCCAACCCCCTGCCATGGGCAGGGACACCTTCCACTAGACCAGGTTATTCAAAGCCCCATCCAGCCTGGCCTTGAACACTTCCAGGGATGGGGCATCCACAACTTCTCTGGGCAACCTGTTCCAGTGCCTCACCACCCTCACAGTAAAGAATTTCTTCCTAATATCTAACCTAAATCTACCCTCTTCCAGTTTGAAGTCATTACCCCTCGTCCTATTGCTACATGCCCTTTCTCCAAGCCCCTTTCCAGCTTTCCATTAAGCCACTGCCTTCAGCCTGGTGGGGGGAGGATACAGGATCCCTTTCATCTTGGGTTTTCTCTGATGACTGTCCCTGTTTCTCTCTCAGAGAGGTCAGAGCATGATTCCACCAGTCTATTTCTCTCTTGCACTCTCTGATGCTTCTTAGCCCTTCTACTTTCTCTCTTAGCTCTGCCACCAGGCTGAGCAGATTGTCCGCCTGATCACACCACACACAGCTGTCTTCACTACTACCGTCCATTAGTAGTGAAAAATTGTGTCACTCCCTGCAGCCTGAGACCTGGGTGGCTGCATGTTTCCATGAGAGCTCTGTCTGGGTTGCTACGTCTATTCTGGCAAGTGCAGAGGACGCAGCTTTCTACCTGGTGGAGACCATAGCTAAGCTCCCTCTCACCAGCTGAACTCCCCTCTTGAGTTGGCAGAGTTTTCCGTGCCCTTCCTGCACACTCTTCCGCGTAAACTGCTGTGAAAACTGACGCACCATGCCCTGTTTGCCTGTCCTGTTCACCAAGGTCCTGCTCATTGTTAACCATGAACAATTACTACAAATCTATACATAAGTTGAAGTTGGCTTTTTCTCTTTAATATTTGAAGAATTGAGTGCCCCAAGTTTTGCCCCTATTTTTCTGAATAGTATCACTTCATTTAATACAGCTATAATTCTCCCTACATGTCCTACTTTATTCAGTATCTCTGGTAAAGAAATCTTGGATATGATTCTGAATGTCAGAAGTGTATCTTTTGGCTTTATTACTAATAAATTCTTCTTCATGAAATTGGCTGGAAATGATGTGAAACTGTTCTTTCTGTAACTATGTTGACTGTGCCTGTAGCTGATTATAAAATACACGTTGACACCTTTCTGCTCTTACTTTATTTTCATTTTCCTCTCCATTTCTCCTATGCATGTTCTCCAAGCTGATTAAAATTTCATTGTAGGCAGGTAGATTACAGAGTCAAAGGGAAATTGTTGTATTTGAAAAAATACGGTATAAGAAGCTAAAATATTGGCAAAGCAATGTTAGAATAAGAAATTAATGAAGCTTTTACATAGGTCTGCCACTTTAATCTGAGTAATTTTTTTATACAGTCCTAGCTGTTTTGGAAACATGAAATTAATGCTGCTAAAATCATTATGGTTTATAGTAGCTTAATTTCTTAGGATGCAGCATATGTAGAATCTGCATTCCATTTGCACATTTTATAACTGAGTTAGAGAAGAAGTAATTTCCAGTTAAGTATGACTGCTGTGGAAACACAGGATGTGACTGCAGATTAGGCTATCAGTGACTGGAGCAGGTACTGGGTAGTCCAAATATGTCATGTTATTGAAGATCTTTGATGTGGTAAAGTGTGAGGGTTAACTGAGAATGAACATGGTTAAGCTTCTCCTTCCTTCCTGTCCTTCAGATGGATCCTCATTTCACGTATACAAAAAAAACACATACAGGAAAGGTGTATGTGCGGTACCAAGAAAATATTGCCAAACCTAGTAATTTTTATTTTCTTTCTGAAATTGTGTCTCTGTAATCTGTTAATTATTTTTATTAATGTTACCATTTATATTATGAGTCTTTTGTTTTCTGGCTTTTGTTATTGCTTTTTAGGAAAGAAATAGAAGGGAAATAACATTAATATGTTTGCTTTGGAAGAGAGAATGCCTGTATAAAAATTCAATCTGCTCTATTAAACATACAAGAGGAAAGAGAAGATAAGTTTAATATTACACTGACTGACCACCACAGTGTAACCTTTCAATGGCATCATGAAGTTCTTTAAATTATACACTTCATTGTAGAAAATCATACACTTATGGACAGTTGTTGACAAGTATTCTGTGTGATATTTCCAAAGCTAAACTGTCAGCCCAAATTCTACACTTTGAAAATAGGCTGAAGTTGCTCAATAAACCCCAAACCCTGTCAATGGAGAGACTGGCACTAAACCTGAAAAATCAATTCCTGTCCATAAATTTCATCTGATATCTATTAGGAAAACCACAACAGGAACTAATCAACAGTTTCCTTAGTCGAATGCAAGTACAGACCAAATTAAATTTTCTATATATTACAAAGGACTATCACAGCTTAGTGGGAAGAACCCAGCTTCCTGCTTTAATTTTTAATGGTTCCATTAAAAAAATTGAATTGTTTTTTTTAAAAAAGTGCTCGCTCCTACAAAAACTTCAGCATATGGATGGTGTTATGTTGTAGGTATTTTGTGGTCGCTATCCCATTTTGCATTTCTTTGCATCATCTTAATTCTCTCTACGCATGATCTTGTCTTACTATCTGACATTCCAATCTAGAATATATTAAAAACAGTTTAGTTGAGAAAATAAAACCTAGACTCTTTATAACTTGACCTTACAGATATTAATGCTAGCCTAACTGTACTTACCTAATTTTTAGAAAAATAAAGCTGCATGGGGACGTAAGAAATCTAGAGATAGAACCTGCAGATCCGCTATGAAATGTAGATTCATTTTCTAAATAAAAGGCTTTCCAGCTTTAGATCACGCTCTCCACTGACAGTCAGTATTTCTCCTACAAGTTCATCTAAGCAGAGAATTCAAAATAGTGTATAGTGTAAGCCAAGTGGTTCTCAAAGTAGTAATCAGTGACCAGTTCTTGAAACTTTTGGCAGTCACTTGACTACTTTTTAATTCAGTGCTGTTTAAAGCACTTCAATTGACTATAGCCGCTCACACCACAGTTTCACAGATTTATTGAATATTGAACATTTAGGTACTCGCTGCAATGTTTAAGAACGGGTTGCAAATCTGGCAACTGATTTAGTCATATAATTGTGGACACACTAAAATGATGATATGGTACTTCCAGCCAGCATGAGTAGAACGGTTATCATCTAGCTTTCATTATTACTTTCTCCCTACTTACATTTATTAAATTTCAAAAGCATGTCGTTCTCCACCGTTGCACTGTAACTCTGTTGTAGTTGTGTTCTATTCTAGAATTCCCTGTATTAAAACAGGTGGAAAATGATCAGTGCATAGACTGAATGTTTCAATTTGTTTGGAAAATTAAAACTTTGAGAGGATCAGGAGTTGGATCTGTCTCGTCTCATTTTGGTTTTGTTAAACTTCTGATGTGACTTGGGGTGAATTACTTGAACTGACTCAGTTTCCTTGATGGCACAATGTGGCAGTATTCCCTCCCTGTAGCAGGGATAGGTACATGGGTTCTTCATAAAGCTATTTCAGAGTGGAAGTCAATAAAGGGCAAAACACTGTGGTTCCTGCTGTGCTTGGAAGCTTCAGGACCGTAAGCTTCTAGCAGCTTTGATTAGTAATGCTACTAAGCAAATTTTTATTATATTGTCCTGTTTTCAGTTTTTTCTGTAACTCAAAATGCTTATACTTTTTCTGTGATATAAATATGAGATTATAATTTATCTTCCCAGAGAGAAGAAAGGATAATGACAATAGAGACTCAGTTTTGGGGAATAAAGAGAGGATACCAACTTGAAAACCCAGACTTTTATGGAAGTACTTGAAACTATTCTCTTGGTTCTCTGTGGTATTTTCTACTGTGAAAGAATTTATAATGCATGTGTAAACTTCTCCTGGAGATGTTCAACAGAACCTGCACAAGTGCCACAGATTCTGTTATGTGCTTTTTTCCTCTCTCTCCAGAATAAGCATTAGGCATTGTCTGGAAGCAGTCTATGAGATCTGGTTTTTGCTTTTAAGATAATGAACAGGGCATATTTTAATGACAGACATAAAACAGTGGTAAATCTGGGAATGGTTACAAATGTTGTTGGTCTGAGCATTTAAAACTCCCAACATATTTGAAATTAACTTCTTGCATCCAGGAGATGAGGCCATGGAAAAGGGGAACTTTCTCATTCCTTGTTTCTCATTTTTTTTCAGTTCTCAGTGACTGAAGTGTTACTCATTTCCCTTCCAACCTGAATCAAGGAGCAAGTCTAATCCTAAAAGAATCTTCTTCACCTTGACATGACAAGGTTATAGGGATGGGGTGCTAGTGAGGGCCCTCAGCCTGTTGCTCTGAGATGTGCTGGCTACACTGCAGCACACTTGAAGTCTTAAAGAGATGACACAGGGGCTCATGAGGTAATAGAAGCCAAGAGGGAAACACCAGTGAAATACCTCAGAGGAATTAAGGAGTGTTCCTCTAAGAAAGTGACATGGCCAACAGCCCAGTTGAAGTGCCTCTCACCAGTGCACACAGCATGGCCAACAAAGAGGAGGGGTTGAAAGCCACCATGCTGCTGGACACTATTTCGTAGCTTTCTTTTACTGAAACCTGGTGGGACAAATCCCATGAGTGAAGTGCAGCTACCAATGGCTACAGGCAGTTCAGAAGGGGCAGATGAGGAAGGAGGGGTGGAGGCGATGCCCTCTACATCGAGAAATGGATAAAGTATGAAGAGACTGAGGCAAAAAGGGAACCTTGTAGTTGGTGTCTACAACAGACTACCTGATCAAGGGGAGACTATTGACAAAGCCTTCTCACTCCAGTTGTAGAAGGCATCGCGCCTGCAGGCTCTTGTCCTGCTGGGGGACTTCAACTACCCCAACATCTGCTGGAAAAGTAGCGCGGCAATGTGTAGGGAATCCAGGAAAGCCCTGGAGTGCATCTGAAAAGGATACTTTCTTAAGCCAGGTAAGAGACAGCCCCACCAGAGGGAATGAGATGCTATATATGTTGGTCACCAACGCAAGTGAGCTAATTGGATTAGAGATTGGAGGCAGCCTGGGTTGCCAGTGATCATGCACTGGTGGAGTTTACAGTCCTGAGGGATATGGGTCAGGAAAAGTCAGGACCCTGAATTTTAGGAAAGCAAAATTCCAGCTGTTCAAGGAGATAGTCAATAGAACCCCAGGGAAACTCCCCTCAGGGGCAATGGCGCTGAAGAGGTCTGTCAGAACTTTAAGAACACTTTCCTTGCATAGAATCATAGAATGGTTCAGGTTGGAAGGGACATCAAAGACCATCTAGTTCCAACCTCCTCTGCCACGGGCAGGGACACCTCCCACTAGACCAAGCTGCTCAAAGCCTCATCCAGCCTGGCCTTGAACACTTCCAGGGATGGGGCATCCACAACCTCCCTGGGCAACCTGTTCCAGTGCCTCACCACCCTCCCAGTAAAGAATTACTTCCTTAATATCTAATCTAAATCTACCCTCCTTCAGTTTAAAACCATTACCTAAAACCATTACCCCTCATCCTATCACTCCACTCCCTGGTAAAGAGTCCCTCCCCATCTTTCCTCTAGGTCCCCTTTAGGTACTGGAAGGCTGCTATAAGGTCTCCCCAGAGCCTTCTCTTCTCCAGGCTGAACAATCCCAACTCTCTCAGCCTGTCCTTATAGGAGAAGTGCTCCAGCCCTCTGATCATCTTTGTGGCCCTCCACTGGACCCATTACAAGAGGTCCATGTCCTTCTTGTGCTGAGGACTCCAGAGCTGGACACAGTACTCCAGGTGGGGTCTCACCAGAGCGGAGCAGAGGGGCAGAATCACCTCCCTTGACTTGCTGGCCATACTTCTTTTGTTGCAGCCCAGGATGCAGTTGGCTTTCTGGGCTGGAAGCGTGCATTGTTGGGTCATGTTGAGCTTCTCATCCACCAGCACCCCCAAGACCTTTTCCTCAGGGCTGCTCTCAAGCCATTCTCTGCCCAATCTGTATTTGTGATCGGGATTGACATGACTCAGGTGCAGGACTTTGCACTTGGCCTGGTTGACTTTCATGAGGTTTGCATGGGCCCACCTCTCAAGCCTGTCCACATCCCTCTGGATGGCATCCCTTCCCTCCAGCATGTCGATCCTTTCCTTATCTCTTTGGGGAGAGCTTTAATTTAATTATGGGGCCCAACAACAGTCACTGATTGTTAGCAGAGGCCCAGAGCAGAATGACAAACTGGATACGCACAAGGACTGATGTACTTGTGCCTGGTAGCAGATGCTGGTACTTGTATGGAATCATCTGGTGTATGCTGTTTCTTCAAAACCTTCTTCAAATATTCTTCTCTCTTTTATCTGGACAGAATGAAATTCCTGAAGATGTTTTGCTGTTGACCTTGTGATTTCAGAATAGGATTTGCTGAGAACAGAAATTAATAGTAGATAAATTATTTCTGCCATGCCAAGAGTTAAAATATACAAAAGGTCTTGAAATATAGCTTTTTGTATAATAAAAGTGGGAGGAAAGCCAAGCTTTCTTGAAGGCTTTATGTATTCCTTTTCCCTTCTTCCGGACACATTTGATAGGCAATGCTATCAGAAATAGTGCCTCTAATATCTGGTGACTTGTATCATCCTGCACAAGCCTCTACCTCACACCATTCTTGTAGCTTTCAGAGCTCTGTGCTTTGAAACACAGAAGTTTTTGTGTTGAGAAAAAATACTCAGTCATACTCGGTATGTTTTCCAAAGTTACTCACTATTTCTAGTGCTGGTTAGGATAAATAATTTAAATCTCTGTTTACTTTTATACGTCTTTCACATTTTACATGCAAATGAAGAATCACCCACTCCATGGCCACCTGCTATTCATTCTACCCTAGCACCTACTCTTTCAATGCTTGTTATCTGAGTTCAGGTTGTGACTGCCTTTTGGACCTCATTTTAAAATGAAATGTGGAAATACCAAGCTTACTATCTCTTAGTATTAAAATAAAATGAAATAAAATAAAATAAAATAATAATAAAAAAGTGATAGTTTAACCCCAGTCTGCTAAAACTGTAGGCAGGAACCTGTTTTAGCAAGCAGAGAACATAAAAATGTATGGTTTCAACAAACCATTCAGGTTATCAGTCCATTTTTCCTTTCCCCTTTTTTCATAACTGTAGGTATGATCTCTGCTTTTTTACTTTCCAGATGTTTAGAAAAGTTGTTTGCTTAGCAGCCTGTGTATTTTAATTGCCAGCTTATTTTTGTGCCAATATAGTCTTTATATTAACTATTTCTTCTTCCTTGCTAACACTGCTACTACAGCAAGCCTATCTATAGGCAGCCTTCTGAGTCTTCTTTCTGCAATGGTGAATAAGCAAGGCCTTTTTACATATATGTTGTAGGCTCTCTGATCTCCTGATCTGATTAGTTGACTTTGGTGCCTGCTGAGGATGTGTATACCTGGAAAATTTAAATTGATATACACTGAAAGATCCTTAGCACATTAGGACTGGGGCTGAACATGAAATAGCCCTAAAAGACTTACAGGTCTGAAGTTTTATGGAAAGGGAAGGAAAGGATAGATCCCTTTGTTACATGATACCAAGAGGGGCACAGAGTAGCCCTGAATTTCAACTGGGGAGACACCTAGAAGGGCAACAAAATTTCTTCAGTATCTGGTAGAGGACTAAACCCTCTGGAACAACGTGGTGTGGCCCATGACTGCACTAGTATGAAAACAATCTGAAATTTTTTTCATTATAGAAACAAAGGATGGAATCACTGGTACTCATGTCTTTCTTGCATGGATGGTGTGACTGGGGCCACTGGCAGCCTAACCAGCATGGAAAACAGGAGCGAAGGCCAAGAACAGCAAAACAGATTTGAAAAGTGAAGGGCTGTCTTGAAAAGTATCCACCACTAATGATGACTCCACCACACAATATTGTCTGTGTTACTGACTTCTTTTAAATAGGTTGAAACATGGTGGTAGCTGTTAAATTTTTTTGTGTCTTATTGTGTTGATGAGGCAGCAGACTAAGATGGAGTTAATATTGCCTATGTGTGCTGGAACTACTATTTACTTATAAAAATCAGTGGACTGTAGAGTGTTATAAGTTTTTACTATAAAAATAGCTGCAGATTAAATTGTACAGTTTTGCTTTCAAGCCTCTATTGTCCTACAGTTCTCATAAATATTTATAGTAAGTATACCATCAAAGCAAATTACAAAACATCTGAGAAACTGTGGAAAAACTCATATACATTCACCTTTTAATAAGTCTGTAAATCCTCTTAACGATCCACAGTGATTCAGGCACTTGTTAATGCAAGAAGCATGCAATAATAGCAGGACCCAGTCTTTTTCTTACTGACAATAATTCCAGATTTCATAGATTCACAGTATAGTCCAGGTTCTAAGGATCAAATGACCACCTAGTCCAACATTATGTGGGAAAGGGAGCCTAGATGAGATTGTCTAGCACCCTGTTCAGTTGCATCTTGAAAACTTCCAACAATGGGGGCTCTACCAGGCCTCTGGGGAGGTTGTTCCAGTGAATGATTGTTATTACTGTAAAAAATTTCTTTCTTATGTTGAGATGAAACCTCTTCTGGTACCTGTAACCCTTTCGCTTCTTCATGTGCCTCCTTGTGAAAAGAGAGCCTCTGTCCTCTTTGTAGCTGCCCTTTAAGTACTGGAATACTGTGATGAGCTCCCCCCCAACCCCCCGAGCCTTCTCTTCTCTATGGAGAAAAGGCCTAAGTCCTTCAGTCTTTCCTCATATGGCAGGTTCTCTAGCTCATTGACCATCTTCGTGGCCCTACTTTGAACCCTCTCCAGTCTGTCCATGTCTTTCTTGCAACGTGGGGACCAGAATGGACACAGTACTTCAGGTGCAGCCTGAAAAGCACTGAGCGGAGCAGGATGATCACATCTCTATCTCTGCTAGTAATGCTCCTCTGAATGCAGTCCAGGATCCAATTTGCCTCTGTTGCTGCAGCGGCACACTGCTGATGTTCAGCTTGCTGTCCACCAGGACCTCCAGGTCCCTTTCAGCAAGGCTGCTCCCCTGCCACACAGACCCTAGCCCGTGCTGTGGTATTTGGTTATTCTGACCAGGTCCAGGACTTGATACTTGCCTTCTTCCAGTCATCAGGGACATCCCCTGGTCTGCACCACTTTTCAAATATTATAGGTGGTAGTCTTGCAACAATGTCACCCACTTCTCCTAACAGCCTGGTGGATTCCCTCTGGGCCCATAGATTTATGTCGGCTGAGACCCTGCAAGAAGTCACACACCAGCCCTTCTTCCGCTACTGATGGGTCGACACATGCACTGTTGTGATCTTGTGATCCCAGCTATACCTGTAAAGACAGAGGCAAAGAAGATATCAGGAACCTCTGCCTTGTCAGCATTGACTCGTTTCCCTGCCCTTTTTAGTAATGTGCCTATGTCTCCCCTGTGCTTCTGCTTACTGCTCGCATATCTGAAGAATCCTTTTTTTCTTGAACTTGACATCTTTGGTCAATTTGAGTTCAGCTTTGGATTTGTTAGCCACTATTGAGAGCTACTATGTAGGTTTGTTTGTGTATTAAATGATGGATAGTTATTGCATTCCTAGATAACCACTGGCTACTACCACGTATCTAAAATATTGAATGGTGAATCGTTCTCTGAATATGTCAATCATCAACTTGAATCCTTTTACACTGAATTGGAACAAAAATCACAATGGCTTGAAATATTTTTCAAAAACCAAAGTTCTGATGTTACAAAATGTTTCAGCAAATGAAAATTAATTTCAGGAGTATGTGGTCATCATGGAAAGCAAAATAAATTTTAGTTTTGTGTTTTCAGAGTTAATAGTTTTTCAACTGATCTGCACTGGTCTTTATTTGAGTTTTTTACTTGCATACCACTTCTATTCATATTGTGGGGGGAAAATAAGTAAAGGAGAACCACCTTTGCCCAGCTCAAACTGTGAATTTAAGGCCTTGGAGAAGTAGTCACAGATGCAGCAATCTGAAAGCAGAGTCAGTGTCTGACAGGTGAATGCTAATGTCATTGTTAGTGCCAAGTCATGAAAAAAAAGCTATCTATCTGCACTCTTTTGAAACTCTGTGGAGTGATAACTGTAAAACAAAATTATAATCTGTTTCCCTCATGGCCTCGTATTTTCCTTCATGTCTAGTAAAAATCCACAGGGGGTCAGACTGGCTGTGGCACCAGCAGGCAGTGCTGTCAGCTGCGGTGCAGTTGTTGCAGCTCACAGTGACAGACCTTGCAAGCCTCCAAACTTGTTTGTTTCCTTGGTTGCATGTCTTCTCCTCTCCATAGAGAAGAGGGGGGTTTCAAAAACTTGTCTGTAAAAACTAATCCATCAATCAGACTTCTTTGTTTTGTGTTTTCTGTTTGTCAATGAACTGAATTCTGTATCTTACTCAGGTTTCAGTTTCATTACCTCACTCTACATTCATTTTTTCCTCCTGAAATTTTATTTCCTTTGGAATGTATACGGGGTAAATTTGTCTCCCAGTCATAGTGTTGATCTTATTTCCACCCCATCCCCCCTTTACCTGTGTACTATCTGCTGTCATGAGGAAAGGATAAGAGAAAAATGCTCTAAAAATATTCAGTCTTAATGTTTACATAACCAGTTCTTCAGGGAGTTATTCAGACCACAAAAGTAAGATAATTGACTATACTTCAAATGTTGGTAACACTCATGTAACAACAAAATATGCAGCATTACTCCTGTTTATAGCCAAAACAGGACCAAGTCTTTCTTAAATAGATGAAACTGTAACTGTTGTATCCTCCATCAGGAGGAAAACTGTGAGTAAAGGCTGTAATTTTTCAGTCAGAGCCAGGCCACACACAAAGACTTCTGCTGTCTTGGGTCACACATTGGTTGACCTGAAGTCACTTCATACTTCAAACAGTAGGACAGAGAGAAGTACATTCCAAAGACAAATTTGAAAGCACATTAAAAGCCTCTTCTTGACTCAGTGATTCTTGCCTTAGAAAATTGAATCTACAGCAGCTGAGGCTCAAGGAAGGGAAAGAAAAGAAAAAAAGCATTTAAGAGCACCATAGCAGTTTGTTTGCCCTTATTTTTGTTGAATGTGTTCCAAATCTTCAAGACTGTGGTCATGTTTTACCTCTCAGAATGAAATTACTGCATTATGCAGAACAGGGATTCCATACTCACATTCCTGTTAAAGATTGTAAATTGTTGTGTAAAAAGAATTCTGGTTGATCTATCATCAATAGAAACTGCTTGAAATACTTTTCCATAAACATTTTCAAAGCTATTACATTCTTTAATTTTATTTGCATATTTAATATTGTTTCTTGGAATGGTTTCAGGGTGTAATTTTTTTTGGTGAAGGCTGCACTAGAAAAGTCTATGGTGCTGTTTCAGTTTCTGGGTTAATAAGCTCTGAACAGTGGATCAAATGGAAGGATCAGGTTTGAATTCTTCATCAAAACCAACGTATCCCTCACAACAAGGAAAGGGTTAGGAGGGAGAAGCTTGCCAAGACCAGCAGGCCTACTTTGATTGTAAATTGCAGTCCCATTTGCCTTAGATCACCATCTGTAAGACTTTATTTCAAAACAATCTCACTATTATTTTTTTCATTATTTAAAATCCAGTTTTGACAACTTAAATTCGAGGATGCTTGTATTTGTAAAGTAGGCTTCAAGCAGGTCTCCTGCAATCTACCATGACATCTGTTCTCCTCAGTGTTCTGTGCTGGGAAGTCTTTTATGAGGATCTTTAAGATTATGTCCAAACTAGGTAATTTCAGTAAAATCTAATCCTAGTTAATTGAAGACCACCAAGGAGGAAGAAAAAGAAAAAAGTACGGTGTCTGTTTTGTGTGAAAACATACATCAGGTTTTTAGCTTTAGCAAATTTATGACCCAAATCCATCAGATAGTTGGTAAAGTTCTTCTGCTGCAGTCTTTACTACACATAGCATGGAGGCAGAAAAGAGGAGAGGTTGGCAGCCACTCGTTACCAATATAAATAACAGGTATTATCACATAATGCTATGTTGTTGAAACAGTGATTAAACCTCTTGATGTATTTCAATGTGAGCATCTACAGTACTTTCTTTGTAGTTTGGGACCTGTCTTTAATATTACTTTGAATGTGAACTTTGATCTCAACCATCAATACCGTCTTTGCCTTGCCCCAAATTGCATTTAAAACTTCACTTCCTCTTTTTGATGTATTTGAGTGTTGAAATGATAGTTACTGCTGTTCACAGGATAAGCTTAGAAGTAGTATATAAACAGAGTGTTTTTTAGAAAAATCAGGAGTATCTATTACTTTGTGGTTTGTATTCAGGATTGGAAGCCAATAACACCTTTTCCATGTATTTAGGCAATTCAAGTTACCAAGACGACTTTGGAAGGAAAAAGTGCTAAGTGAATTTTAAGTGTTCAGTAATGAATTAAATAATGAATTGCCAAAAGTAAAGGAACTCCATCAGTCTAAAACAATGAGTTCATTTTAGTGTGTGAAATTTTATTTCTGAAAAGTTATATTTATCAAACCCACAGTTTTTCAACAGCTTTCTGTCTGATAACATAGTTTTACAAAAATTACCTAACCTTGAAAATATGGCTTGCTCAGATCTAGATTCTGATTCTAATATAATTAATTCCTTGTTCTGGTTGTTTATGAAAGCTTGTTTTGAGGTGGATTTTTCTTAGATTTCAGAATTAAAATTCTTGCTAAGACAAACTGGAGAACGTGGAAGAGTCAGTTCTGTGTGTTCCTCAGTCTGGATTTACAATTATGTAGATCTTATGGAATGACCAAGAAACTCAGTTAAAATGAGAAAATCTTCTTCTGAGGCTCTGCCACTGGTTTTTCAGGGATTTTCTATTTTAGAAGCAATTGTGCACTTTGTCTTTCACCACCTGGTAACGTGGATTTTGACCAGGGAGGCTTTTCACATATGTAGCAAACACCTTGAATAGAAATATGGGATTTCTATTTTTGTTGAGATACACAGTAATATCGAACAATTAAAAATGTAGAAATTGTTATGTAAATTTTATGTAGTTATGTAAACACTGCAGTTTAGAGGGTTTTTTGCCTACAGAATAGAGCTTTCTTGGCTTATTCTGCATGATAACCTTTCCATGAAAAGCCAAAGGTAGCTCTGACCTGCATGAAAGGGCGTACAGCAATTATGTTACTGATGCTTAATAGGAAATAAAACATTTTGAAAGGAGTCATAGAATCATAGAATCTCCATGGTTGGAAAGGACCTTTGAGATCATTGAGTCCAACCATGCACACAAAAGAAAAACCCCTACAATCTCTGCCACTAGAGCATGCCCTGAAGTGCCACATCTAGATGTTTCTTAAATACCTCTAGGGATGGTGACTCAACCACCTCCCTGGGCAGGCTGTTCCACTGCCTGACCACTCTTTCAGGAAAGTAATTCTTCCTAATATCTAATCTAAACCTCCCCTGCCACAACTTCAGACCATTTCCTCTGGTCCAGTCATTATTCACCTGGGAGAAGAGGCCAACCCCCACCTCTCTCCAACCTCCTTTCAGGTAGTTGTAGAGGGCAATGAGGTCTCCCCTCAGCCTCCTCTTCTTCAAACTAAATATGGCCAGTTCCCTCAGCCTCTCCTCATACGGCTTGGTCTCCAGACCCCTCACCAGCCTGGTAAATCTTTTTTTAGAATGTGAAATAATGGTTTGTTGAAGCAGGCACAGCTGAGTCTGGAGAATTTTAACCAGTCATATTTTTAAATAACTAATCACTGAAGGTAAGATAGAGTACAGACTTAGTGGTGGGGTTGGTATGTACATTGGCAAAGTTGTTTTGCATTGCAAAAAGAGCTGAAGTAGTAGAGGGCTGAATGGAAAGTGGCACATAAACCAGTTCAGATTGCAGATTGCTGAATGCAGGTAACAGAATGGAATTGTCATCCAATGTCTCACTATTATCATCTACAGAAAATATATTAGAAAAGCTCTTCTTAACTACAACAGTGTTGTTCTGGTGATGCAAATGAGGCATGTTAATTGCTAAAGTGCGAAATCTGAGATAGTGCCAGCAGCACCTTTCTGCTCTAAGGCCAGGCTTATTCTGCTTTATGATTTGATGCATGCATAACTTTGCTAATACCTTATAAGAACTTAGCAGGAAACGAGTATGTCTATAAAGATCATTGTTATAACTAATGGATGTTTTTTCACAAATGTAATACTATATATATCTTTAAATGTCTGTGAAGAATTGGTGACATTCCTCATATAGTTTGCTTAGACTCAGCTGTAATGAAGATATAGGCATGCGTGCATACAAATACATACAGTAACATTTCCAAAGTACTTATCTGAGTAAAGTGAGCAGAGTAATTCTGAACATGAATGTGTCTTGTTATTCAAAAATAATTTCTAAAAGTTGAAAGTTTTTAGCACCAAATGTAGCTTAGGCTAAACAAACCGCTTGGTCTTTCCCATTGCTTTAAACCTCATACCTAAAAGTTTTATTTCTTGAACTTAGCAGGGTTTAATTTCTTTCTTTTAATGAATGAATAAATTGTAGAGTAAAGATTTTGAATAGAGCATTGAAACTGAGAGTGGTAACAAGCTGAATTGTTTAATTGTAGATAATTAAGCTCATTAGAGAATGCTTACATGGTTCACAGTCTAGTCTATTGCTACTAACTGTTAGACATAAGTTTCTGATAAATATTTTACAACTAAAATTGCTGCACTAACAGGAAGGGTTATATTTCATATTATTTATTGGTTTAAATGATTATTAATAAAAATAAAGAGCTGCTACACAGTCATCTTCAATAATTTATTTAAAAAAATTATAGAAATTGTTCTCACTTTGTTGCAAATCTAGATACCTTTTTTTATTTCCTCTGTGTGTGTATGTGTAAAGTTGTTTAGATAAAGCATTCAGTAGCTAATATTGAGTATTTAATTAATTTAATTAATTTAATTATTTTTTGTTTCAGAAGATTTGGCATGCTTTCTACAGACTAAATCACTAGTCCTGATTCAGTCACAACTGAAAATATAGGATATTACCTTTGCAGGCTGTAATCATATATCTGCTGTGCTAGCTTCAACTCTCCTCTACTTTTCTTCCCCCTTTTTCTGCTCACAAAGTGGTTGCAAGGAACAGTAAAAATAAAGGACATCACCTTCCCTCCCTTCACTCCCTGAGTGAAGATGATGTCTCGATAGGCGATAAGCATAGTTAGTGCCCCACAGCACATGGCAAAATTGTGCTTTCAGACCTGAAATCTTCAAAAGGAGTGAAAAAGCTGGAAGCATCTCTATATGTTTTTACACTATGCACTGTAGATTATTGTAAGAAAGATGCTATTGTACCAGAAATTCTGAGATCTCAACTGAAAACAAAGTTCTTCTGGCTCTCTTTACAGCTTGCTACTGGACACTGAGAACATCCATATTACACACTGCCTCTGCCCTGTCTGCTCTAATAACCTCATGGCTTTGACACAGTAGCATGTCAAATGGTATATTAACCAAAACAAATTACATTTTTTTAATTGATTGATATTTTTCTAAACCTAGACTTTCAACTTTTTGTTACATATGACTTTAGTAAAAAAGCAATAAACTTTTAGCATTTGTTATGACAATAGTAAAAAGGCATCTATAGTAAAATTTCCTTAAAACTGGACAATGGCCCATCAAACCCAAATGTTACTATTGATAATTCATTTCTCTTATTCTACGGCTATTCTGTTGGGGTTTTTTTAATGCATCTTTCAGAGCTAAGATGTTTTTCCTAAATGTATGTGTATCTTGTTCTCATTTGGAAAAATCACTGTGTGAGGGATGTCAGATTTAGTTGATAATGCCTATAATTATTGCAAATGTTTTATATTAGTGGTTTTAGCAAGCATACATACCACAACATACTGAAAACATTAAATTCATCTGTTACTCACATTTTAAATGTTCATATGTACACTTACTGGTGAGATAGGCAGTGCACTTAAAAGACAACAGAACAACTATTAATCAGTTATTACACAGCTATTTAACTGCATGCTTAGTAGAAGATACAATTCAATCCATGTTGTCAATAAGGTCTTTAGATAAGTAGTGACTTATAGGTAAGAATTAATGAAGGGTAACATGATTTTTTTTTTTTTTCCTAATGGGAAATACTTGTTTTTCGTGGAATAGGAAACAAATGGTGCAGGGGAATAACATTATCATAATATGTTATTTACTGAAATGCAATGCTCTAGAGAAGTATCTGCCAATAGATAGATAGATAGATAGATAGATAGATAAATTGTTTTTAAGGTTCTTGCTGAAGAAACTCCTGAAGCATGTGATATGAAGCAGAGCCTGCCATGACTGGGTTGTATCTTTCCAGATCAGTAGCAATAAAATGGCTGAAGCCAAGGAGATCAACATGCAGGAAATATTTAGAAGAATTAATTATCACAGCAGCAGCATAGCTATCAGATACTAATGATATTCTTTAGCACCATCTTGGACATGGGAAAGTAAATGTTACAAAAATAGTAGACTGGGGTAGCAGAAAGAAGCAGAAAGGTGGTTTTGTCCAGGAGAGAGTCCTAACTTGGATCTGGACCAGTCAAAAGGAGATAGCTAGTTATACGGCAGAAAAGACCCTACTTCTTTCTTCCAACCTACTGTGAAAGATTAGAGGAGAAACTGTGAACAGGAAAAAAAATCCCAGACTCCTAAATTCCAAAGGACTGAAGCATGGCAGGTGCTCTATTGCAAAGAAATAAAAGCAGATATTTGATCATTTATTTAAAATCTGTGTTCAGCTTATGCTAGGCAAGTTAACGACTAGCTATGGGACCCTTGGAGAAGGCCATGTTTCTAGCATGGTTTTTAAAAAGTAATCAGTTAAAAATACCCAGATACTGTTCAGAGGCATTCAGTAAAGTGTTTCACTTAAGTACGTTAGGACAGTGTTAACTTCCACATTGTCACCAAAATGGTAATTTTGCTCACTGAAAAGCTGCTGTTCTTAAATGAAAATTTTGCTTTGAAATCAACGAGAATATCATACAACAACTCTTTAAAGTATTTTACAATTTATGTAAGAGTTTGGTTCCAATTTCATATTTGTTGCGTTTTCTCTCGGTATATATGATTTCACCAATATATAAAATCTCCATATCATCTCTCTAATATGACATGACAGCACACCGGAAATATTCCTTGGAGAGAAATGCTACAGAGTATTAGAGGATTAGAAAAATGAAATGATTGACTCAAGTTGACAGACCAGTTATTTTTAAAACAGCTTCAGATAAGTTTTAAAATGCAAGCGATGCCCTTGCTGCCAAAATCTGTCCTGTGCTAGTTATTTCAGGAATATGAGTGGCTTGGTTTCTGTTCAAGACATTTAATTCTGGCATTTTCCATTTTATTCAATAAAACTAAGATTTCAGAAAGGTATATTTTCAACCCTACTTGGGTTGTTATATTCAAGGGGTAATCTAAAACGTTTAAAAAATATGTAACTTTTGGCAGGGTTCAAATTTACAGATAGAGATTTCCCTATGGCTGATTTAACAGAATGTATCAACTTTTCCCTAATTTTAGATACACAACATCATTTTGCATCTCTTACAATCAGGACAACATATTGCCCACATATACAAGCACACTAAGGAAGCCTTTCTTAGCCAAGATAATAGCTCTATGTACAATTTCACTGAATACGACAAGCCGTGAGGAAGTTAATGTTTTGAGTTGAGGATTTGGGGGGTTTTGGGTTTTTTTCAGTGGTGTTTTGTTTTTTTTATTTTTTCTTTTCCAGAAACCCAGGGGACTGAATTCACAGAAAAATTCTGCTTACAAGAAAGTTTGTGGAATAAAGCCACTGTTGTAGTTGCTACAGATGATTTAATTAAAAAATTATGGCTAATTTGGTTGGACAACCTATGAAGAGATAAAAGGTAATTTGTTGGTAGCATTATTTACGGCAAATAATTTGCCCACATTTTAGTGATGCTGTTTAATCATTACTTATACCCTGCCTTAAAATAGGGAATTATTAGTCTCTGGAGATTTGTCTTTTCCCTTTGTTTCTTAAAGTTTTCCTGAAGTTGTAAATGACTAAATGTGCTCCAGGAACCACCATTTAAGAAGGCTGTTTCTTTATTTTTGCACAGCACATTTTGTGATTAAATCCTTGCTCACATTTTTTCTGTCTCTTCTTACTACAAATGGTAGGAAAAAAATGAAGCTCGTTCAGAGAGCTACCTTTCAAAAAAGGACACATCAGTGACTGGACATTTTTAGTTGTCTTAAATGCAAATTTCTTTCTGTTCTGCTATGTTAGCTTTGACGGTAACAAGCCTGGCATAACTGTGGAAGACAAATGTATCCAAGAAAAGAAATTTAAAGGCAGCCTTTTTTGATATATCTGCATTATGAACTCTCTATAATGTCCAGGGCACTCTTTTCTTACTGCACTTTTTTTTAAGCTTCTGCTTTTTACTAAATCATGAGTTCAGACTATTTGGTGCCATATTCCAGCTGTTCCAGCACAGGTGAACTGAGTGGGAATGAGGGCTAGGAACCTCTCCTTTTAGCAAACTACATGTGGCATTTTGGTTGCCTGCAGACATTAAAGGAACAAGGAATGACACTGATGGCTTTAGCAGGCAGCAGGGTACATCTGTCCTGGCTTTGCCCTTCTAATCAACAACTGTGCTGGGCTGCTGCTATTCTGAAGAGGCTGCTGCTTCCACTGCTCAATTTCCCTTCTCTCTAAGTACCCTCACCAGCACTGTGCATATCCCTCCCTTCACCACCTTTAGTTCAGGAGGTGTAGAGACAATGTTGTGATCTCAAGGCTTCACAGCATTTCAGGCTGTTTGGAAATTCAGCTAGTTGTTCACCTGGCACCATTTAATAGTTCTAGGATACTTGTTACAAATCTAAATGGAAGTGTACTTTTCCCTCCTTTTGGCATTTGGATTTTCAGTTTTCAGTCACTCAGAGTAGGATCTGGCCCACTCTGTAGTGACTGGCAGGTTTCAAATGTCAGCGGGTTAAGTAACTGTTTTGGGGCGTGTATTCCTGCCATGAGTTGGACCCATGCTAAAATACATGCATGTGCTTATGCATGGATGGAAGTCAGGGTAATTCTCTGAATAAACGTGAAGGTCTGAACGTGACATCAAGAAAAGCTTTTTCTTTGCTTTGCGTCGTGCTTTAGCTATTACTATATTCATGCTGGCTTAAAGATGGAAAACGCATCTCAGTGTTTCGGAAAGGCTGACTCAACTGAATGATTACCTGCCTGGGCAGAAATCGGTTACACATGCCACACATAGCAGGGGAATGCAGTGCATGGCCATGCAATTAAAACACAAACCTGAGGTAGCCCCTGTAGTTGCGATGTTGCTTTAAGCTACTTGCAGTTTGCCATGGTATTTGTAGGACAATAAAAATACATAGTCTTATCATTTTAGATGGTTTTCAGGATGAAGTGAGGACTAAAAGAAACTGATCTCAGTATCAAAGGCTCACATCTTTGCTGCTGCAGAAAACAAACAAGACCAATGTCTAATTTTCTCACGGTCTACAGCAATGCAGACTGAGCTAACTGTCTGTGTTTTGTTTTGTTTTGTTTTGTTTTGTTTGGGCTTTTTTTTTTTTTCCAAGAAGGTACCAAATTCCTTGCTAGTATAAAGATGGCGGATGTTCTTCCAGTCATTTTGTCATAGCAGACAGGGCAGTAAAGTCCTGTGTTCCAGCAACACCCTTTTCCACAATGGTCCATTCTGGCTTATTTTTGGGCAACAGTTCAGAGCAATCTCGGAGGTCTTGTTTTAGAGTGCCTGGATTCGTATGCCACATATGAAAAAGTAGGCTCAATCTAAGCCTAAATTACTGCCCAGGTAGTGAGTCCTAATTATTGTATTCTGCATAAATAGCAGAAGCAGAGTTGATGTAATGAATAAATTGAAACTCTAAACAACCCCCTGCCTTGTTTGTTATCTTTCTCTGTAATGACCCTTTCTCTATAATGTCCTTCTTCCCTCTGACTTGCACTTCTTTTTGGGCAACATAGCCACCAAACTTGGTATATTAGGTCCTGTGGCAGGTACTGTTATTGCTTAACCCTACCTTTGTCACATACCAAATTAGTTCTTCAAAAACGCTGGAATAACTACTGTGACATCTTTACATAGTAGATCTGTAAATTCTGTTTCATGCTGAAAATCTTTCTTTAGAGGTGGAATATTTATGATTAAGTTCCTCCCTTACCTAATCCCCGTGAAACCTTGCTTAAAGCTTACTGACCTCCAGTTATTACTGTAGCTCTCAGTGTTTTGGGGTTTTTAATTTGATAGTCTTGGATTTAAAAATGAAGTGCGTAGTGGGAGGGAAAATGTTATTTGGAGTCTAACTGGAAAAATACATTTTTTTATCAGCTGTTCTGAAAGACGGGCATTTTCTAGGTTTGGTTGTTGAGACTGAAAACCACTGTGGACATAATAGAAACTCCATCTTTTTTTTGTACAAAACATTTAATTAATTGCATCTGTTCAACAGTTAGGGAACCTGTTATGTTAACCAAATCCTGTTTTCTGGGGACTGTTTTTGAAGCTCAGTCTGCCATAGCAGTTATCACAGAACTTATGTGCCTAGAAAACACTGAATCAGCATGTAAATTTGTCATTCTGCTGAAAAATATAGTGGGAGCTCAAGAATCCTTTGAAACAGCGCTATTATTCACCAAATCATAGACTTTGTTGCCACTACTGTCTTACCTTTCCTATAGTGATTTCTTCTCGTCATGAAGGGAAAAATTGATACAATTTGCTAGTTCTTATTTTGCTTCTTAACTGTCCTAATCTTAAATAAAATATAGTCATGTGCTTGACTGACCCATCTTCCTCTCCCAGTTTGAAAATGCTATATATAATTTATGACTCACTGAATATGCTAAATCTTGTGTTTTTAAAACTATATTCATGGTTACTGCATTGGACTTATGTCTGGATACAAACATTTCACTCCTGAATGATACGAGGTGATCTAATGAGTATAATTATTTGAGATCACTTAATCAGAGGCTTCTAAATATGGAATGTGTCCAATTTTAAATATGAAATAATAAACTATGGGGGAAAAGTAAGACACCATTCACATAAAACTATAGCCATTTGAATTTTTGAAGCATTCTATCAATCTAGAAATATCTATACACTGAGAACACTAAAACCAGCAGCTGTTTCACGTTCGAGTTTTGAAGTTGACTCTGGTGACTTATGATGTGTTGTTTCGCCAAATAGAAAGCTATTGAAAAGCTCTATGCATTTGCACAGCTCACTCCTAAATTATGAATCCAGGTAATTTGCTATTAGTTTGTGCGTGTAGCTGAAAACTGCTACATCTGTGCCCATCTGCATGAAACCCCAATGAAAAGAAATGGGTGTGCAGAGATATGAGTGACAAGGGATTATAAACATTAGAGATTTAATTAAACCAAAAAAGCTCCTGCAAGGTTCAGGCTGGTAAACGTATATCTTCCTTTGCCGAACTATGATAGGAAAAATTATTCTGGTTGCCTAGCAACTACATTGCACAAGCTAACTCAGTGGAAAATCTTCGGGTTGATAGCAAATTAAAAATGGACACTTCATGTGAAGAGAATAAAATTTCTCCTGAACCTTTAGTCAACTGACAAATTCATTGCGTGTTACTACAAATTAAAATGGTAATGGGTTTAGGAATATTTTGTGGGGAATGATAGATAGCCAATATGGCTTAACAGCTTAGCAAAAATGCTGAATTGGCTTCTAAGGACAGAGTACTAAGTGCATCCAAAGCGCACAGTGTTGATTTGTGGAGGAGAGGCAAAGACTGAGAATCCTGGTGAGAAAAAAGATGATTTTGGAAGATCTTGTTTACAACTTCCAGTGTACACATGCATTTTCCACACTCATGACAAGTTCATTTAGCAGTTCTTTTGCAATTTAGCCTTTAATAGAGAAGCAAGAGGAAAATGCTAACGAATTTACATTTTCACAGATCAGCTTCAGAAAGCTATATTGCAGCAGCCCAACTCTGTCAATTGCTGAGCACCCACCTGCAGCAGAACTTGCTGCTTGCCTGAGCTTCAGAGCAGTTCCCTATGTCCTTGAGGAAGAAGCAACACAAGCTGTCTGAAAGATGCACGGTGCTGTTTGTATTGTGCTTGGTTAAAGAATATTATGTTAATATAATGCTCATAGCTGATGTTGCATCTACCACTGGTATCTTTCTGCCAGTTCTTTTTCTTTAGAAGAAAGAGCTTTCTTACCATACAAGTCCTTTTCCCATCCAGTGCAAACCAGGAACATTTCTTTGTTTGAGCAGTATCCTCTCGCAACTTCTGCTGTTACACATGGTAATCATATTCATGGTCAGCTTAAATTTTTTTTCATCCATGGACAAAATATATCAACAAAACTACTCTGAATCCCACTGTGGGACCTGTTCTCTGCCTCCCCTAAGCCCTGCAAATTCATACAGCTCATGGGGATAAACTGCAACTCCATTAAATTGTACCGCAAGTCTTCTAGATCTTCTAGTGGAGACTCATTTTTGTGAGGTTGCTGTACATATAACACTTTTACAAAAAAAAAAAAAAGAAAACGACCTCTACTGAGTTTATTTGTCTTTGCTTTGCTTCAGGAAAGTTTGACTTGTGGCTTGTGAGCAGATGGGGCTAAAATCACTTAGGGACGTGGGGGAAAAGCTTGTTGTGCTCGCTCCTGTCCTGAATACAGAAACAACTCTCTTCATACAACTGTAACCCAATAACAAGGTAGCATATTTTTCTGTATTACAACGTGTTCTCTACGCGAGATGGCAGCCAACAACTCCTACAGCTCCTACAGCTATTCCTGAAGTTACTTGTGAAGTACCTGTTCTTCTGGCTGAATTGTAGTCATGGTGTCTGTAGAGGCACGATGAAATACATGTACTTAGTGGAGTAATGGTGAAAATTAGGCATATAGAACTATAATTATGATAGGGTAAGACATAACTCCTGGTCATATGAAAATGTTGGTATAGGGTTTGTTTTGTGAAGTCTGTTGCTGTCTTCCCTACCTGTGTTTGTTTTGCAATTTAATATTCAGTTAAAAAAATAAAGGATTTTAGAGTTAGATTTTAGAGATCATATGATATTTTAGAACAATTAACAGAGAACAGTAGCAGCCTTCTTTCTGCTCAATGTAAAGAGATACTTTTGCAAGCCTGTGCCTATATACCTTTTGATTTTAAACTGAACACTATTCTTCTATGTTATCTGATATGATGTCTGGAGCAGCTACAGTGTGCTTATAATAACTTTGATGTTTCAGTCAGTGGATGTCAGTAATGTTAATAGCAAACTGACTCATGCAATTAAGACAGTTCCTCAAACGCTTTGGGGACCTTTGATACACGTACTTTAAGCATTACAGTTTACTTCCTTGCAGATTCCTAGTCAGAAAGAAAACACAAAGATTTTTACTTTGCAACATTTATTTGTTTTTAATAGCATGAGGGACTGCTATTCTTTATCTTAAACTAATTTCAAATTTAAAGTAGCAATCCCTCCTAGCAAATAAGTATTTTAAATAGATATGCAGTTTGCAAGCTGATAAAAAGCAGAACTGACTGTACCCATGTTAAGTTACAGATAATCATACTGAATGAGCTTTTAATAACTAGATGTGTCTGCTCTTGTATGTCTTATCACCTGCTTTAAACAGTCAGGTTCACCACAGAATCACAGAATATAATAGGCTGGAAGGCACTTCTGGATGCCATCAGGTCCTGCCCACCTCTCTTGTGCATCAAGATGAGAGGAGGGGGAAGAGGTGCTGGAGCAGGTGTTTTCCTGCAGCTCCGAAGAGATGCCGGTGGGGCAGGAGCAGCAGAGAGGATCTGTTATGGACTGACCACAGCCCCCCATTTCCCCCACGCTACTCAGGAGCGAGGAGGTAGAGGAGCTGGAGATGAAGGAGTGAAGCTGGGCCTGGAAAGAAGGTGGGGGTGCGGGAAGTAGTTTTAGGTTTTTTTGTCTTTGTTCACCTTCCAACTCTATTTTAATTGGCAATAAATTAAATTAATTTTCCTCAGGTCGAATCTGCTTTGTCCTTGACGGTAAGTGATCTCCCTGTCTTTATCTTAACCCTCGACGAGCTTTTTCTTCTTATTTTCCACCCTGTCCTGTTGAGGAGGGGGAGTGAAAAAGAGAGAGTGGGGGTCTGGCAGCCAGCCAAGATCAACCCACCATAACACTACTCCAAAAAGGATCAATTTCAAATCACATTATGTTGCTCAGGACCTTGTCCGGTTGATTATTATTTTCTTTTTCTTTAATCTCTATGGATTAAGATGCCACAGCCTCTCTGGGCACCTGTTTCAGTACTTAACTTCTCTCCTTGCAAAGAATACTTTTCTTTCAACACACTTTAACTTCCAGGCTTTTACTACAACATAATCATTTGGAAGGATTCCAAATGGAATTCCAAATGGAATTCAAGAAGGATTCAAGCAGAATATTCTTATTTTCCAAGACAGTCCTATAATGCAGCTATCAATAATTGCTTTAAATTACACACAATACAACCAAGGACTTTGTGCTGTCTACGACACTATATTTAAAAATCTCAATTTTCCACTTTTTTGGAGAATAATTTTGGCTAGAATCTTCTTCCTAAATTGGCTTTCCACCCTAAACAAAATCAAAACATTCCACACTTTAAGTCTCCATTTTTCCCGTGTCTTCCTTCTACTCTTCCTCTAGCAATTGCCTCTCCAAATACAACACACGCAGGCCCAGTACTTTTCCTTTGAGAGTCAGAATGACAGTTAAACCAAGAAAATGGGATGGTTTCATTGGAAAGCCAAAAAAAAAAAAAAAAAAAAAAAAAAAAGGACTGGCTTTGACCAGAAGTTCTAAACTTAGACTCTTTCAGTGTTTTATTTAGCATTTCACAATTTCACAGTCACATGTAGGGTTCAACAGTCTGTTCACCACATGCTGCAGCTTGTTTATGCTCTGAGTAGGTGGACTGCTCTTCAATGCCCTGACTACGGTTGCACAAAATCTAGTGAACTACCTGTGGGGCAATCTAAATATCCTTTGTAAGTTTCCCTAGCAGTCAGACAGAGGTGATGAAAACAGATCATAAATGTGAGAAGGATTTTGTTAGGTTTTTACCTGGGTTTTGCCAAACATTGACAATAATGTGGTAAATTTGCTCAACTCGTGATTAAATATCAGCAGGGCTCTGCCTCCTAAGAGCTGATGAAAATCCAATTGAAAAGCACTTTCAGAAGAAGTTGTATAGTTTATAAACAGAAGCAACCTAACTTCCAGTAACATTTAGAGTTTAGAATGATACTATTAGATAATTTTTTTTAGACTTACTGGAAAACTGGTTTGAAAACTATTATTAACAAGAACAGGTAAACTTTAATTTTAAGGGAATTACATCTCCAAACTATAGGTCTGTCTCTTCATGATATGCACCTGAAATCTGAAATTGATTAAATCCAGTACTAAAGCTGGAAGATATGTAAAATATACTTGCAATTGTTTCAAAGAGCAAGGGAATTCTTGACTTACAAACCTATATCAAATTAGGAAAACTCTGAAAATTTATTCAAGGGAAGTGGAGAAGTAGTGGTGCTGTGCAGGAACATTTAGGCAGTTACAGAATAAAACTAAAGGGTCATGTAGAAAACAACGCACTGAACTTAAAATATACTAGAGCAAGATGAGTTGACCTTTTGCATATTGCTTATTCTGCTCTGTGTCCTAGTGCTGAAGTTAGTTGCGACTTACTCTTTGAAGCTCATGACCCACCAGAAGAGGCTCAGGGAACTGGGTTTACTTATCCTAGAGAAGAGAAGAGGAGGTGAGCTGCAAAGGGAACTTAATAGAAGCCTTCCAGTGCCTATGAGGAGGTTATCAAGAAGATGGAGACAGGCTCTTTACAGATGTGCATGACATGAGGACAAGGGACAATGGATATAAACTGAAAGAGATGGAAGTTTTAATTTAAGGGGTGGGAGGAGTGGGAATGCCGTGAGTACAGACAAGTGTTGGAACAGACTTTACAGAGATGTTGTGGAATGTCTGTCCTGGAGGTTTTCAAGACCAGACTTCATAAGCTCCTGAGCCACCCTGTCTAACCTCAGAGCTGACCCTGCTTTGAGCACAGCTGGACTAGAGACCTCCTGAGGTTTCTTCAGCCTGAATGATTCTGCAATTCTGTCCTGGCTCTTCACTGGTTAAATAATAATAGATTTTAAAGAAAAAATAACTGCTTTAGCATGGTTTTTAATATTTTTCTTCATATGGGAATTAGTTTTGTGGTTGACTTACTACCAGGGCTGAGGAACTGTGCAAATGTGCAGCTCTCATTACAAAGTACTATAGTATAGTTTGGCTGACTTAGTCATTCAGACAAATATTCATCCCATTTAGTTGCAGCCAAAGTCAACTAATATCTTGTACTGTGCTGCTTTTTTATAAGCTCCCTTTCACAAAGGCTGTGTGAATGACTGACAGTTTTGGAGTCAGTTCTCGAACAGAAAGTTCAGAGTTCTAGTAATTAAAGTAATCTTACATGCTGATATGAAAATCTGAGAGGATATATCCTGAGGATATACCCTCAGAAGACTGAGACTGATGGCATGCAAATTTCATTGTCTGAAACAAAGTGTTTTGTCTGTGTGCACTTGTAAGTAAGCAAGTGGAGTGAAGGATAGATTTATAGGAGACAGTGGTGATGGACATAATTTGAAATACGAGAAGTTTGGACTGGGTAAAGTCCAAACTTTCACTGTGAGTAATCAAACAGTAGAAGAGGTTGCCTACACAGGCTGTGCAGCCTTCATACTTGTAGGCTTTCAATGTCTCACACTGAGCACCGAGGAACCTAGTTTCATCTCATAGCTGACCAAGTAGGAGTTTGGAGTAGAGACTTCAACTTAAGGTTGGAAATAACATCCGTCATTCCTGCTGAAGTATCAGTGGTCAATGTAGGTGACAAGCCATTAAGTGTCATGTTATACAATGGTCTGGGCTCAGGTGGTTTCACTTACACCTGGTGACACTGTCATATTTCATTAAAGAAATTATTTGGAGTAAGAATGGGAATCACAGCTTTTCTAGCTGTCAAGTGTGCTGGGAGTTAGAACAAATACTAACCTGTGAAGTCAGTCTCTCTGGCTTTATTGGCTTTACTATTTAAAAGAATCGGAAAAAGAAGAGTGAGAACATGTTATATTGGCTATCTAATAGTGGAACATTCAGGATACACTTGCTATGTCCTTCTTTACACTAAGGATTTGAACTCCTTCTTACAAGACACAATGATCCCCCTCCCTTTTTTTCACCTTTTTTATTTTTAGAGCAAATAGGATCTATGTCCAACTTAAGCCTAGACCCTTCCTTGTCCCCCCCACCCCATTTTACAAAGGACCATCCCTAATAAACAAGATCTGATATTTCTTGTGGTTCCATATGAGTTTTGTTTACCATGCATAGAAAGGCCGTATTTGTTCCTGTCTTGATATTTTATTTTTAATACCAAGAAATCTGAGGACTTAAAGTGAAGAAAAAAAATTAAAAAAAAAAAACACAACAAAAAAACAACCACCAAAAACCAAACAACCCGCTGTGAAAGATTGGTAACAGTAAAATATTATAGAAATGCTAAGAACAACAAAAAAATAATATGTAAAAGTGTCATTGCAGGAAATCCATGGAATTGCACAGCTGTAAGGGCAGGACAAATTAGCCTACATAAGGTTTAATAGCAATCGTGTATATGCAAGAAATAAACATTCTGGGTACTGTGCCTAGGGTACATTTAAAGAGGTGGTAGTGATGGAAGCATCAGGTTCAACTGATGCCCTACACGTGTAACCCTGAGATGCAAGTTACAGTATCTGCAGTTCATCAGCTCAGTAATACAGGAGTGCAACGCATTTTCATTGCTTACATTGATTGTTATTTTATCAAGTGTTACAGAGCTTAATAAAACAGTCTGCTATAAAAATTATTTAATTCATGTACCTATTTAGTGGTGAAATGGTTGGAAAACAGTAAAACTGCAACTAAATAACTATGAGGATAAACATCTTAGCTAAGAACTTGCAGTAAGAGATTGCCTAATCAGAAGGTCTCACTTGGAAAAGTCTGTGATCCGGGTATTGACTGACCAGTCTAGTCTGAACGCCATCAGCAGTTCTAGGAATCTCAATACCTGAAAGAAGTTCAGGCAAGTGTCTGTCAACCACATTTTCATTCCATGCCACCAGTGCTGTAGGTCAGAAAGGCTGTTTAAGTTTCATTTGTTTATTGCATAAATATTACTTTGAACTAATTGAATGCACTATTACTTTTAGGGAAAACTTTTATGCTACTTAGCCTGATTTGAAGGATTACAACACTGCCTGAATCATGAATCATTTGAAATGATAGACTGCCTTCATCCAACTTAGTACAGATACTGTAAAGACTGAAATTCTATTCTAGCCATGAATAAAAACAACCTGATAACCAGAAAAATATGTTTGATAAGAATGGGTACTCTTACACTCAATCTAGGAAAATAAATGCAAGTATAGTATGTTTTAGTCTTTTTCATCCTTAGCTATGTTATAATCTGGTTTAATGGCATTGTAAAAGTAGTGTGACAGAGAATACTTATTAGTTAACAAACACTGAAGGACTCAGGTGAGCTCAAAATCAGTTTTGTAGTATGACATACACTCTTGCAATGGGAAAGTGAAGATTTTTTTTGTTTTGATGAGTTCAAACCTTAATCACACAAACTTTTTTTATAGCGAAGCATTGCATGGTTGGTTCTGAGCACGGCGATGAAAACTAACCCTAAGCATCCATCATTAGACCTTCAGAAGAGAACATGGTATTTTTTTTCATATTAGACATTAGTCACCATCAAGTGGGTAAGCATTGCTGACCTAAATTCTGTCTGAATCACTTCATACAATTTCAGGGTTTCTGCTGAAATACCCTAGAACAAAATTTGTGTTGACATTGAAACCAGACAGTCACACTGAAGGTTCAACAGACATCAGCTGTCTGATTATTTTGCCTTGAGCTGCATGCTCCCTTTTTATTTGTGGGATTCATTTGTCATGTAACATCAGTCCTTATGCAATTTTAGTCATGATTTGCCAAGTTTAGTGGTTTGGGGTTTTTTTCCTAATTTTACAAAGTAGGTATAGTTAGAAATTTTGAATGCAACTTTCATCCTATCCTATGCTGCATCTCAACAGCACTGAGTTCAAACATGATACTTACATGAACTGGAGTAAATCAGCAGCTAATACTGCACTGATTCACAATTACAATTTCCAATACAACAGAATCATGAGAAAGCAGGGATTAGATTATTTGGTTGCAACTCAGTGGTGGTGGATGGCAATCACAGGGGAACGTGCAGTGTTTGCTGCAATTCAAAAAGCCACTGAGTCGACCAGCTCCAGGACTGTAAGTAAGACCTGCCATAAGTACACAGTGCCCAAGGTGGACAGATTCTGTATAGACATTTTCTCTTTGTGTTTTCTGTTTATGTATGCTATCCCCCTCTGAAATAAAACTGGCATTAGACTCCTTATTTATCAACAAATGATATTTAGCTGTTGTTTTTTCAACTTAATCCCTTGTGTTTAAGAGAAATTGGAAAATGGGAGATGTAATACATAAATATAATTTTTTTTCATATTACAGGTGAAAGTAAACATATAAGCATCTTTCATTCCTACTCCTTTATTCAGTTTGCACACACTTAGCTTCAGTACAGTTAAAGAACTTCAATAACTTCAGTGCAACTACTCTTAGTAGTAGATTTAATCATATATGTTAAATATTTCAAGGTCTTTGCATTTGCTGAATCTTTATTTGTTTTGACCCTGTATTTTCAATAGAAGGTATATATTCAGATGGTGAAGATAAAAAATGCAAGCTCTTCCTTCTTGAAGCAGACTCATATTCCAAGACAAGTTCCAGCAAAAGTACTTTACTAATGCATTTTTTCATAGACTTATTCACAACTTATACTACATAGGGAATATGTGGATGGATAAGTGTAAATTTAACAACTGTTAATTTTTTTAAATGTGTGTGCACTTTAATGATCGGTCATATGGGCTTCTTCTAAATGCACACTTTGAGAAGTTTTGGTATTTGTTTTCCTTTCTCTTGGAAACTCTTATTTTGCCTTGCCACCCAAATGTCTTGTTTTTCACTCTTTAATAATAAGGCTTCTGTTTATTTCAATAATTAAAGCTAAATCAGAAGGGAGTAAGCTTAATTCATTAAAAAGAACAAACATTGCCCATCTGCAGATTTATTAGGCTTTTTTTTTTTACATTATAGCTTTTAAAAAATTATTACTAGGTCTCACATCTGCTAGGCAGTAAAGATAAGAGGGGAGATGAGCATTGCTCTTGACATCTACATTCAGTTAGACATTTGGGTTTGTATTTGGAAACACTTTTATTAGTTATCTGGCTATGTGCACTTTCATTTGGAATGCCAAAAGCAGGCTGTTGTGGAATCAACCGGTGTTAACCAAATTTAATTTGTTCAACTTGAAAACTAATTTTGGGAGATTCTGGATCTTCATAAGACAAGAGTAGATGGTACAGGGAGACAGTAGCGGACACCTCTGTATATGCAAAGACATATGAGGCATGCTGCAGAGCTCCAAGTAGAGATGTTTGGAGATACATGTCCTAAAAAACTACAACAATTTTCTTGAAATCTTTTAGCATAATTCTTATACTGAATGACTCATTCTCTTCTCTTGTACTTTACCTCGGAATACCAAAAGAACACCTCTCTCTCACACAACAGCTGCCAGTGGCAACCAGTCATCACTATTAGATCTGCATCTGGCCCCTGCTATGTTCTCAGACTTATAGTTTTAGCAGTCCGAGTCCTTAAATTTTGCTCTTGAAACTATGATGTCAGTTAAAGTGGTCAGTCAAATTGAGGTCAATATTTTCTATGTTTCCACATCCATCTCACAGAGTGCCCTTTCTGATAGCACTTTTCAGATAGGATCACTTCAGATATGACAAGCAATGTGTCAACTATTTCTTATTTCAATCACTTCAGTCACTATTGTCACAGTCAAAAGAGACTTGATGTGGGGAATTTAACTTAATTGATTGCCAATTAGCAAAAATTTTTAATTACTGATTTGTGTATTGGGGAAACACAAAAAAACACTAGCCATTTAAAACACTGGTAAAAACTACCCTTCCTCTTCTTTTTCCACGCTCAATTTCACTCTGGACACCTCTGCCTCCCCTCTTATAATTGCCACGGGCCACCTCAGTGAGGCAATGGTTCGGGAGGTTATGGTCAGTACATTGCAGTCTCTTCCTGCTGCTTCTTCGTTCTCACTCTTTGCATATGCTCTGGTGCGGGTCCTCCATGGGCTGCAGTCCCTTTGGGGGTGTGACTGCTCTCTTATGGTTCACCTCCCACTGTGCTGACCTCGGCGTTCCCCTTGCTGTTTCTCACTCATTCTTCCCTCCTCCTCTGCCTACGTGTCATTTTCTGCCCTTTCTAAATACACTTTCCCAGCAGCGCCCACCCGTGGCTGAGGGGCTCAGCTGTGCCCTGCGCTGGGGCCGCTGGAGCCGGCTGGAACCGGCTGTGTCCGGCACGGGGCAGCCCCGGCCCGGCAACACAGGGGCTGCCCAGCAGCACCTCCACTGCCAACGCCTTGCCATTTCCACCCAATACAGACCTACGTCCAACACAGGTCTGGCCTGTGTAATCATAATTCTCCTCTTCTTTGCCGGGTAACGAGAGAAACCCTTCAGGAAACTTCACCTCTTCCATATCCTCGGCACATGGCAGGTTTGAATGCTTGTTTCAGTTAGTAGATATTAAGAGCTGGGGTTGTCCAGCTGGAGAAGAGAAGGCTCCGGGGAGACCTTATAGCGTCCTTCCAGTACCTAAAGGGGCCTACCGGAAAGATGGGGAGGGACTCTTTATCAGGGAGTGTAGCGATTGGATGGAGGGTAATGGTTTTAAACTGAAGGAGGGGAGACTTAGATTAGATATTAGGAAGAAATTCTTCACTATGACGGTGGGTGAGGCACTGGAACAGGTTGCCCAGAGAGGCTGTGGATGCCCCATCTCTGGAAGTGTTCAAGGCCAGGCTGGATGGGGCTTTGAGCAGCCTGGTCTAGTGGGAGGTGTCCCAGCCCGTGGCTGGGGGGGTGGAACTAGATGATCTTTGAGGTCCCTTCTGACCCAAACCATTCTAGGATTGTATGTATGTACACGTATGTGTATGCATATACTTGTGTTTTGACTTGAGTAGGTGTATATAGATAGCTAACAACTTTTTATCCAGATGAGCTAATACGTCAGGCTGCAGGAGTGCTCCTGAGACAGAGCTGTGGCTGGAGCACTCCTCTGGCAGTTCACAGTCCCCACTGGTGTGAACACTCTTAAAGCCTGGCACTGCTTCACTTGGGAGAACTTTGGAGGGCTGTGAGGAAATGCTGCTTGGTGCCTTGCTGATATAATCCTTTAATAAATCTTGCTGATGAGCATCTGAAAACTTAGACTGAGCGAAAAACCCCACCCCTTTTCCAACATTTGCAAGAATACTATGGTAGGAAGTATGCAGAGACGGCTCTCAAAAGCCCAGAGGGGGAACAACTAGTGGACATGAGAGAAGGCCTGTGCTTGCATACAAGGAACTGAGACAGAAACCTTCATCGTCAAAGTAATGCTCCACTGGCCATTAGGAAACCAATTATGAAGTTAATTATTGTATGGTTTGCTTACATTATACTTAATCCTGGTTTTTATAGTTAATTTTATCTTCCAAGAAAATTCATAGAAATTTGACTTGAAGTCCATGTAGTTTGGTGCAGAAGGCTACTAGGAATATTCTCAGGATTGCTTGGTTTTGGGGTTTTGTTGGTTGTTTTTTTTTGTTAGGGTCACTTCATTTAGGAAACCATTAAGGTTAGTCTACTATTCCAGTGGAAACACTGGCATACAAAGATCTATAGTCTGATTTCGGAGGTGACATCCCAGCTTGAGGTGGAACAAAAGATATATCCTTTGCTATTTTTATGTTAATTTTATCATGTTCTAGCTCAGCTCCTGTTTAAATAAAGATGTCAGTGAAAATTATTCTATGTAAAACAAATACAGGTAGTTTAGCTCACTGTCATGGAGTGAGCTCCATGAAATGAGTCAGTTCTTCCTCCTACAATGAAGTTGCAGATCAGCCATGTGAAAAAAAGCAGTAGAGCTATGAGTTTAATGTGCAGCTGGTTATAACAGGATTTAGGCACCTGGCACTCCTGCACACATTTGATGATTTTAGCCTTAATCCCTTGTCAGAATTATCTATTGAAACACTGATAGAAATTAGTCTACTTTTGAAGTTTCTGTGTTTGTCACTGTGACATTCAATATGCAGGAGAAGATTTCTAAGAATAGCTACTTTTTTTTATGTTATTCTCTCAGGAGCCATGTTTCCCTTTATCAAACGCAGATTTCTTAATAGCTGTTCACACAGTGCTTAATACAGATGGTGTTTCACTCTGATACAGAAGTAAATAATATAGCTATTTATTTACAAATACTGAATTTGAAAATAGAGCGGTCAACATCATTTTCTGACTGTATCACAAGACTTTGAGGAATCAAGTTTGACTGTTTTTAAAAGTTGCATTGAATGCAAATGCTACACAATAGAATTAAAAATTCTTCATTCCAACTTCATGTAAATACATTATTCTTGGAAGAAAGAGCACCAGCAGCCCCTTGCATTTGACATTCCAGACTTCAGTTGCTATTTTATCCTAACTTTCTCATAGTTTCACTTCAAGATGAAGTCCAAGCTCCTACATAAGAAAGTAATACTGGAGTTTTACTCTGTATCAGCTGTCTAACTTGCACTACAGAAAAAAAAGTGTTACTTTTTTCCAGTTTTCCATCCTTTTGTCAAATGGTTTCAGCCCAGTTTCAATGGACTTCTATTCAGTAAGGTCAGCAGAAGGATTTCTCTGTGTTGCTAAGGGATTTTAGAACCAGATCCTCTCTTTTTCTGCTGACATTTAGTAGACATGGCAAGCAAAGAACATCTTCAGCACTACTTCAGATGTACGCTTCATCTCCCTCTGAGTCTGAATACCTAGTGTGTGACACAGGCTGAATTTTTTAATACATTATCTCCAAGTACTTAAGACTATTTCATGTGTTTATATAGTTACATTTAACACAGAACAGACTGAGGCAAATATCAGGGAAAAACGCATTATTTTGTAAGGCCACATTCTTGATCTCTTTAATACACTGGTTACCCATAGAGACAAATGTGCAAAATATATTTTAATGAAAATAATTATTTTTCAGTCTGAACTGAATTTTGTAGAAATTTGGTAATTAGCAAGAACACAGAAATTCATAGATAGAACAGAAATCTTCTTTTTCAGGGACCCAAATGCCATTTTTATCTATTATTGTTAAAACAGTATCAGGAAGACTTACTAAATAAAATTTCAAAGCTTTTGTGGCATTTAGTTGACTTTTAAGGAGATTATAATACTTTTTGTGACAACATGCAGCATGTGCATGGTTGCAATATTCAATAGTGATCTATTTTAACAGGTGAATTAGAGCCTAAGACATAAGTTTCATAAAGACCTTGATCTTACTGAAAGAACATGGACAACCTTAAAACGCACTCTTTTAAAACTACTTATTTTTCTGTAATAAAAAAATATATTTACAAAATATATTATTTATTTTAAATCTTAGCAACAATGTATGTTAAATTTTATTATATAGGGTATTTTAATATTGATATTAAAATATGTTAAAAATATCAAGCCACAACTATTAATTCTCTACATTTTGTTGTCTTTTGTGATTCACTGCAACAGTAATTTCCTGTAAAACATGTTGATATACTTCAGTGTCAAGAGTTCTAGTATTTTAAATTTATCTTTGTTATCCGTAAGTTTGCAGTTTGACGCTATGCTTGTATACAAGCTTTGTTCCTGAATAAACTGAGGTATTCCCCCAAGAAAGGCATTATCTTACTATAGTACTGGTAAGCATTATCTTATATCTTACGATAGTACTAGTAAGCAAGCACTAGTATGTTTTCTCAATTTTTTTCCCCTCTTGTTTACACAGGAAATATTCTAATAAGTGCTGGCATTTTCAGAGGTAGTATTTTGGTTTGCTTTAATATGGTGGTATGAGATACTTTGTAATAACGATAAAAGGGTTTTACCTTATAGTGATAACAGAGATGATATATTGAGGTGGTCTCCAAGAAATAATAATTAAACACAAAAAACTTTTTTTTTTGTAGGGGGAAAAATTTTAGCCTTTCAAATAAAAGACATGAGATACAGAATGGTTTAAGAATATTGGTTTGGTTGAACACTCATTAAAAAATTCAAGATGTGTTAATTGGTACAACAAGTGGTTTGCATACTATATGCAATTATGAAAGTATATTTTTCTCAGAACAGGACAAAGGATGTGGTAAGATAAGGAAAGCTTCCTAAGATATTCTGAAGATCAAAAGACTATGCATTATTCTAAATGTGTGACAGTTCCCAGGTACTTAAAAGATAGTGCTAAAGACTACAGATATTGGTACAGCATTATTACCAATATAAATTAAGCAAATAACCAATGTGAAATATTACTCTCTAAATATTTCAAAATGGCTAAAAGCTCAGTCATCGCTTTATCTGCTTTCTCTCATGATTCCTGACCTTGGGTTAATATATTCTTGGTGCAAAACATAAATAATTTAAAAGTGCATTCATTTAAAATGTTATGTATATATTAAATGGCTTTAGGTAGACAAGAAAATCTGATTGAGCAGCACCACCTGTTAATAAGGGAGCCAATGTTTTCTCTCACTATAAAAACAGATTTTTAGGCATTTTGTCTTTAAACTTTTGGCCTAAAGTTTTCTAACCCTAAGATTGCTTCATGCAGTCTTGGCACTGCATTTTTGCACGAGATTTTCCAAACTGAATCACCTGAGATAAAAGGAAAAGAAGCAAAAATTCTTCTGCAATATTAGAAAAGAATGACAATGCACTGAAATTTGGAAATTTGACTTTCACAGAGAGGGTTTTTTCTGTATGTTGAAGGGAAAAACAGCCTAGCTATGAGGAAAGGTTTAGTGAGGAGTGCTCATGGAAAACTGATGAGGAACGTGGGTAGATGGCACTGGAACTTGGGACAAGAAGTGGCTGGGACAGCAGCTCTGAGGGGCTCAGGCTGAGACATGGAGGGCAACCTGGGACAGTGGCCTCAGCGAAAAGCTAGGCAGAAATCTGTCCCGATAAGGGAACACATCAACAGTGCATTGAATTAACTTTGAGGTTTCCAAATCCCACTCTTGCCTCTTATCAACAAGCAGGGAACCCACTGCTAAAGTCTCTCGTTTCTCTGAAGTGCTTTTCCAAGCAGAAGATAAGCAAACGCTGCTACCAACTCTCCTGCTTGCTCAAGCGATATGTTTGCTTTAGAGTTTCTAGTCCCAGTTGTATGTAGATGGATTGCACCTGATTTAATGGTGTTTGAATATTCTTTTTAAAAATAGGGGATTAATGCAAAAAAATTTACTCCTGAGGTTGTAGGCCAAGCTTTCCAAAGTTGCTAAGAATGAAAGTGTTAGTTGCCTGTGTGGTTTCACTTCATTATCCATATGCATAAGCTTTATGATTGTTTTATTATATATTGTACTGTGTGTCCTATAGGACTGCAATCATTTCTGTATCCACACTGGAGAAGGCTTGATTACAAAGTCACTGCCTCCCTTTTTGCAGCAATTAGAAAGCATGCAGGAAAAGAAATATGACTCAGTAGCTAAGCCTGTCATGTGTTTTCCTGGGACAACTCAGTTGTATCCTTGTCTGTGCCAAAGATTGCATGAATCCAAGACAAATGGTTTACAGGTAGTCACTTGGGGAGGTGCCTGGTTTTGGATGCTTAATGGAGATACTGGGTCACAGCTGCTGCAGCTGAGATCAATGTGGGCTGTGTTTTAAACATCAAGTACTGCAATGGTCAAACTATTCTGAAGAAGAATCAGTTTTGCACAGACACACTGGGTAAGCAGATTTGTGAATACTGTGTAAGGTCTACACACTATTGGAAATAGAGTACAGAGATTTTCATAAGCCTTTTTTACACGCATGATGTAAAACTAAACTGATGTCTGTAAAACACTCAGGTGTTTAATGGTAAGATGTATAAAAGAATACATCAAGTATTACGTTTTACCATGTACATCCACCACCAAGAAAAAGAGAAGAAAAGAAAAGAGAAGAAAGGAAAAGAGAAGAAAAGAGAAGAAAGGAAAAGAAAAGAAAGGAAAAGAAAGGAAAAGAAAAGAAAAGAAAGGAAAAGAAAGGAAAAGAAAAGAAAAGAAAGGAAAAGAAAGGAAAAGAAAAGAAAAGAAAGGAAAAGAAAGGAAAAGAAAAGAAAAGAAAAGAAAAGAAAAGAAAAGAAAAGAAAAGAAAAGAAAAGAAAAGAAAAGAAAAGAAAAGAAAAGAAAAGAAAAGAAAAGAAAAGAAAAGAAAAGAAAAGAAAAGAAAAGAAAAGAAAAGAAAAGAAAAGAGTTCGGAGGGAGTGATTTGCCTGGTGTGTAATTAAAGATAAAGGAAAATGAAGGAATCTATTCAAACCGATACCCCATGGAGTAATGAGAACTTAAAAATCTAAGGATCTCTACTAAGATTTCTCTGCTGTGCGTTTTATTTATATCAGCAGTGAAAGGTATTCTATTTGCCAGCTGAAGCTGAAGTAACAGACTTCTTCATTTCAGCAGGTCACCATGAGAGATCAGTTTATACAAGGCTTACTGTAAATTATGGCCTGATTTTACAAATTGGGCAGCTTTAATATTTGTGCAGTGGATAACACAGCCTTGAAAGGATTTAAGCTGTTCTTTTTTGACAGTATAATTTAGTGTTCTGATATGAGACTCTCTGTTTTATGCTTATTTTAAAGTTAGCCCAAGACACCTGGTGAAACAGTCTCCATTACAGCTTACTTGAACCGTAAAAGGCAATATACACTAGCTGTAATAAAAATCCAGCATTGCTCCTATTTTCATTCTTCATAATTTTCACAAGTTATAACCTGTATAAATTATTTTTATTCATTTAAATAATTTAGAAAGGAAACTCAAAATACAACAGAAGGCAGTATGAAATGTGAGGATTTTTTAAAGTAATAATTATTTGCCTCTTCAGCTAACTGTCTTGTACACAAATTATAACTGTTTTAACAGGGCAGAATATACATACCTTTATAGCATAAATCTCCCAGATTTACAGTAATTAGGTAGTGGATATGAAGTTATTGAGTCAATATTTGACTCAAACTGTACTAATAAAAAATAATTGCTTCCTCAAAAGAGATTTCAAGATTTATAAGTGTAAAGTTGGAAGCCACCTCAGTTTCTTCAGTAGGAGCAGAAGACCAATGACGTTGAATAATCCCTTTCTTTTAATTTCGAACAAAATTTTTATGTGCTAAATCCTAGAAGCTTTCCTTATTTTTCTGCTGTGAAAACATTCCTATATTTCTGTTATAATTTATGTGGACATTCTAAGGACAGATTATATCTTGCACAAGGCTGTCTCTAGATTCCTTCAGTTTGACTTTAGGGATAAAGCTCAGATTAAAACCTCAATTGCCAATTTTAGCGAGTAGATCATTCCTTCTGGAATTTATGCCTCTCTTCCTTGTCTGCATCACAGAAGCCAATCTTTCTGCCAGGGGCTTAGCATAATGGTGAGGTTAGAATTAGAGGTAAAGTGAAAGTATGATTTCACAATAGCAGCAAGCCTTCTCGTGCCCATGTGAATACTGCATGTAGCTACTGCCATTATCTTATTCTGTAGTAAAACAATTAGTTATTTCCAGGGCTACCAATCCAACCTTTACCCTAAGTATTAAATATGCTTTGGTGAAATCTTGAATCCGTTTGTGTATCTGGTTTAATGCCCACCAGCTACTCTATCTAACTTAAATACAGATGTCAAGATACCTAATTTATGTGAAACAGTTGTTCCAGACTCTACTGAAGACTAAATTTAACAATGGTTCCTTTTTTTATCGCATGTATGATCTGGGGCTTATTTGCAACAGTCATCTCCAGAATGAGAGAGGGCATATGTATACTAGAGACGCAGACATCTAAAACTGGCTCAGTTTCCAAAAACCTAATGTATTCCTTTCAAAGATTGTGTTCTAAGCAAGGCATTTTTAAAGGAATATGTTTTAGAGTACTGTGGAGCTGTTTTCTTAAAACTGCAAAGGAAGGGTATATATGAGGGCCAAGACAATTGGTAAGTGGAAGAATTGAAAGCTAAGGTAGCGTAGAGACTTCAGGCTTTCTACAGTGCCAAGCAACAAATTGTCAGAGAACACGCCAGGCAAAATTTAGCATAAACTGTGTGAAGATGATGAGCATGCTTTCATTCTTGTAACTTGTGAATATTTAGTTAGTGGCTTTCAAAAGATATCCAGAAGAATAAAATAAGAATAAGATGGGTTAACATTAAGTCAATGTCAGTGGCCGTGTTTAGAAGTTCAGTTTGACTTGAACTTTGATTTTTATTTAGAATTTCTTCTAGGATGTGGGCTTGATTGATAGTTTGAAAGATTTAGAGAGACATTGTTTTGGCTGTAACGATAATGTAAAATAGTCTAATAACCATTACATACGTTATTTAAACATTTTACTTGATTTTCATTCGAGGATGAAAGTTCTGGAGTAACTAAAATTCATGCTGGGGGATTTCAGAATTTCTATGAAATGCTCAGCTCTTCTAGGGGTGGGGATTTGGGGGAAAGACAGAGGAAAGCAAGAAGTTTAAATGAGACTTGTATTTTATTTTCCTGTAACTTTTCCTTTTTAAGAGGATAATATTATACATCCAAGGGAGAATTTTTTTGAAGTCTCATTCTCTCTCTCCGAGGAAAAAAAAATCCTTGCAAAAATGTTTTTCTTTTCACATCTAGATCTTCTGAAGCAGAGGTATTTCCAATTGCTAAATGATTTAAAAGCTATTAAGCTTCTGCAGAGTATGGGGACTTTCTGAATAGGAGGTACAGAGGACTGTAGTCTCAAGGTCAAGTAGCCCCTTGAGAGTAGTAGTAGTCATTCCCCTTGAAAGTAGTCACACTGTCATTAGCACCTTTATCACAGTTTTTAACTCAATTTAGGATAGACCGGTGGACTCAGACTGGTTAATAGATAAACATCTTATTACAGTACCAAAAGGCAAGAAGCCAGATGTAAAGTTGTGGTGAAGCTGTGGTGAAGCTTATCATTGTGATGATAGATATCATGATCACCTATCATGTATCAGTGAAATACTACAGAAGAGTGTAGAAATGTTTCTAAGCATGTCCCACATTAGGTCTTTGCACATTTTAATTGATTTTCCCACCCGTTCAGCTATGCAATAGTTTTTTTGCACTCTAAGCACTTTAAGTGGGGAAATATTTCTGTCAGCCTAATCTTAGGCACAGTTTTACAGAACATCCCTCCATGTTTGGTCACATGTGTGTTCTTTGCTGTTGATGATGTGCGTCTACACCATACTTGTATCTGTGTACTGCGCTGCGGTTGAGGACAGACCCCAGGGGCCAGACTCTGCTGCTCTGTGGAGGTGTCAGAGTGGGTTGTGCATTAATCCAGTGGATCGCCTTGGGTAGAAAATCTCCTGCCCGTTAGAGCTATGAACTGTATGCAGCCCTTTGCATGACCAAAGCATGGCTACAAGCCGGCAGTTGTGGGAGGACATCTTTTGCTCTCTTTGAAATTATACTTTTGTAATATTGTAACAAGACTTTCAGAAAAAAATTTCAGGCAGTCCTTTACATTTGCACCCTAACACAGGTTTCCTCAAAGTAATAGCCAGCTACAATCATGAGTATACTTCATCATGATGCTTTGGAGTGTCTTGTGATCAAATTGAACTTTTTATGTTAGTGTGAATTGTTGGCTTTCTTCATTTCAGAAAGCATGGCTTTTTCTTACCTTCTGTATCTTTTGGGGCTCCTGTGGGAAAATGACAAAAGTTTTGCTTCAATGCCATGTTCAAGGCTGCAACTGAGATATAATACTGTATCTGCCACTTCATTTGCCCAGAATAACTTCATTTTGTTTCAGAAAGCCTGTCCTTGGTTCTGACCCTGGCCATTTCCCTGCGTGTTCTGCCTTCTACTGTGAGCTAATCACATCCTCTATATGCAATCAGGCCTTTAACTCACAAATGTGCAGCGTTGTTAAAGCCACATGTAAGTACAAATTTTCTCTTTGGTGAAACATAATATCTATTCCTTTTTTTTTTTTCTTTCCTTCCCCCCAGTATAACAAGTAGAGTTAGAGTCTGAGTACTCCCACTTATAAGTGATTAGGTTCTGTTTTTCCTCCTTCCAGCAACCTTACTTTCATCCAAGAAGGAAAGTAGTCTTTACTTCCAATCTCATCTTTTTTGCTGTGGTCAGCCCTTTAGAGAATCATTGATACTTTTTTTTTTTTTTTTTTTTTAGCCTGAGAGTACATAGGAAGCTATCTTAGTACAAATTTCTGCCTGCTGCCTTTCTGCTTTAAGTCATGTGTTTCATTTTCTATTACAATTCTTTCTTGTTGTGGGTCTCAGTAGACTCCTTTCTGCTACGTTACATGTTCTGGGCAACAAAAGTGCTCAGGAGACACATTAATTTTGAAAACAGTTTATACAGAAGTCACAATTTCAGCTGGCTTTCTAGCATGTACATATGGTGATGTAGGTATCTCTTCCATGTAGGTATCTCTTCCAATCCCCTTGCAACATACGTGCTTACATTCTCTACAGGTCAGGCATTCACATGCTTCTTGTGAGGGTCGAAGGCTCAGGTCAAGTAATAACAGAGCTGCAATGTCAAGGCAGCTACAGTTCAGAGAACATGAGCATAAAGTCGAAAGAAGTTTCTCATAGTTTTTCTCAGATTTATCTGCTATGCTAAGTGTCCCTAAAATAAATATTTACTGCACAGGTCCTGAGGCTGTATGTTACAAGTTCTATTCTGTTGGCAATTAGTTTGGCAGTAGATTGAAGCAGGCCAAGATGTAGGGTCTATTTAAATTACTGCTTAAAAAGAAGCTAGGCAAGCACACTGAACACTGCCTTCTTCCCAGCCTGAAATGAAGACTGAGGTCTGGACAAGGTCCAGCTGCCTGACATCATTCTGCTCTGGGAGCCTGCATGACTGTTGGGTCTTCTGCCCACAGGACACATCTCTAGATCCTTATCTCCAGCATGTCTACATCCTCTTCACCACCCTCTGTTTCAGTCAGGGTGGATACAGCAAGAAACAGACTGAGGCAAGTCCTAGCAGATCTGTGAACAGAAGCTCTGTGGCAAGGTGCATGTCAGTCTCTTCTCCCAAGTTACAAGTGAGAGGACAAGTGGAAACAGCCTCAAGTTGCACCAGGAGGGGTTTAGATTGGATGTTCAGAAGTTTCTTCCCTGAAAGAGTTGTCAAGCACTGGAACAGGCTGCCCAGGGAGGTGGTTGAGTCACCATCCCTGGAGGTATTTAAAAGATGTGTAGATGTGGTCCTTAGGAACATGGTTTAATGGTGTACTTGGCAGCATTAGGTTTGCAGTTAAACTTGGTCTTAAAGGTCTTTTCCAACCTAAATGATTCTATTAATATATCGGCCTATGTTCAAACTCAGGTGTGCTTACCTAGGACTGTGTGTTCTGATATTTGGCATCAGACTGGATTCAAACAAGACTAACTCATTTCTTTCTTAGAGAGCAATTCAAAAGTATTCTCACTACACCTTGATTTTAGCATGCAGTGTGTCATATTTGCCATCACTAGGGCTCTACGTCAGAGCGAGGGATTATATATATGTAAATACTTATTGCTGTAGAGAGTCCTGGTAGAAATGCAGTTTTATAGTGATCGCTCCTAAGTGTTTAGGAAAGAGTTGCATAAGGGCACCTGGTAAAGCCTTGAGATATTTGTGGCAGGAAAGACTGTAAGAGCTGCTGTGTAGAGGATGAAAATGAATATGTGCCACAGCAGACACCTCTAGGAAGTAAATAATTCACATGAGTGAAAGCAATGAATCCAGAAGATTAGTACGAAAAACAATTAGTATACCATTATAAGCAGGAAATTTTATTTCATCAGTATGTTTTACACCTTTTGGGTATACAAGGATATACTATCAAGTAGTTGTCCAGACTTGAAAGGCCAGATTTTGAATTTTGTGACCATTTTCATGCTACAGCTTCCTAAATTACATTCCAAAGAGATGCAGTTTCTTCTTACATTTTTTAATGTTTCTCCTCTTCACTTCAAAAGATTTTCTTGACATTGAAAAGCATAAACTGTTTATTCTTGCTTGCTAAATTAAATTTTCGTTTCCACACATTTCGTGTCCACTTCAGCTGAAGGAACAAATATTGATGCCCGAATTATTTCTGAGAAAAAACAGTCAGTGCATTCCAGTGGTTCTTCAGCACTTCAATGAGTCTTTTGCAGTTTTAAAAGAATAGATAAACCTGGGTCTGCACATTCCTCTCCAAAGGAGCTGTGTCCTGAACCCTCACTTTTTTTTTTTATAGTGAGGAATTCCACACCCCAGATGACACTCTTCCTCCTCTCAATATGGCACCCCTGTATCTCTCTCTCCCGAAGTACCACAAGTGCTGAAGGCAGCCTAGTAGTAGGTCTTTGACCTTGCACCACATCTGAGGGAAGTTTGCTCTGAGAATATAAAAAAAAGCACAAGCAGACTATCTGCTATAAGAACCATCCCCTTTTTGGAGCCTCTCTTGACATTAAGTTCACTGGCGGGAACTTTAAGTCACATTAAGGGACATGCAATTAACATTTTAAAACCTAGTTAAACATGTTTTGCTGGTTTCCTGTTCTAGGCTCAGCACAAGAACCAACACTCTCTGAATTCAGTCTAAATCAGGAAGACAAAAGACACAGGCACATTAATTCTGCTCACCCTCTTAAAGACCCATTCGTGGGGTGATCAGGTCACATCTTTAGTTCCCACTACCAGATTTCTCAGTGTAATAGTGGTTACACTGTACAGCCTCCTCCAGAAGGAATCTCTGGCCATCTTCAGCAATTGTTGAGCGGGCTTATTTCCAAATTAACGAGCAGCCTGGCTTCTTACAACCTCTTAAAAGCTGCTTTCTAAATTCAGGCCGCATGACATATCAGAGCCTGATTGTCCAACCACTTAACAGAAATATGCTTCCATGTAGTAGTTTTCAGTGGGAGACACTAGTATTTACTCAATTCTCCTAAAAAGGCTCTTCGTTATTAAACGATATTTCTTATTCCACTCTACTATTAATTTGCCTAAAAGATATATAGTTTTGCAGAACTCTAGTTTGTATTTTGTCTGTGTAATTATATTCTTTCGAGATGCCATTCTAAAGTTATGAGAGCTGTCACTGATGGTTAGCAACTGTTCTGCTTTGAGAAAAATTGAAATACACTGCAGACTAATTTTTTTATCATTTCCATGGTTCTAAATCTAAACATTATTACATTCAAAGCTGTCATTCAATGTATAGCTGAATTTAGCTCACTTAGTTTGAAAAACAGGCAAAATAAGGAAGATTTTTAAAGAAAGATCTATAAACAAGATGAAATTTCATGTGCAATATACAAAAAAAAATCTGAGCATGAACACAGATATCTCTGAGGAGAAACTAATTAGCATTACACTTCTTAACTATTTTGACAGACTTAGACAGATTAGTTAAAGTTCATCACTCTCTGCCTGTCAATGCCTCCCTCCCTGTAAAGTGGTTAAGTTCTAAGCCACATAGTTCAAACCAAAGTGAATATTTATTTATTTTGGTTTTACTCCTTTTGCTTCATATTACTCTTTCAACAGAAAAGCGTGACAGAGGTTGGATGAGTTTGTTAATGTTCCTCAAATTGTGATGGCTGTGGTGCTGGGTGCCTGTCTTGTTCTAAATTTCAGCAAACTTCCAATTTTGTGCACTGGGTTACTTTGGTTTCTTCTTACTATGTACCAAGAACAACATTTTAGCACAGTAGGTAAAACAATGGCATTATTAACACAGACACTAATTTAGTCAAGCTCAGTTTGATATTCAAAACTTCAATTGGAAACTGTATACAATCAAAGTTCTACTTGTTTTCTGCCAAAGAGTGAAGTTAGTCACAGCACTAGTTCTGGTCTTTGAGATATGGATGGATAACTTGTCAAGGAAATCATAAACATTTTACCATCTTCTAAATATCATGGCACTGTTTTGAAAGTCCTCAAGGAGACAAGTTTTCCCCATTACGGAATGCACCTTTTAACTTCACTATTCTGAGCCTTTTGTATAATTTCTTTTTTATATCAAGGTTAGCTGTGTTCTACTACTACTGACATATTTCTATGATGCTAATATACGTCTGTCTTTTTTAGCAGGGATTAAGACTAAATCTTAGAAATTATATTTGCTTATGAACTTTCCCAATTTATATAGTTATATGCATATATGTGCATGTATTACCCCTGTGGATCATCATAGCTAGAGTGCAACAGTGCAGTAACTTATGCTCAGTTTTCCATAAAATCTGGTAGATAGCGTGGCTGCAATAAATACCTGATTTTGTTAACACATCTTGTACCATAATAAAATATAAAATGTATTTTTGTCACAATTTGGAGTGTCTGGTCAGCACTCAAAGCACTGTTAAGAGGAAAGGATTTCTTAGGGCTGATCCTGAATCCACCTATATTCTTAAACAAAGTTTACATAAAGAGATATTGAAAATATATTTCGTATGACTGATGCACTTTAACAGTTCAATGTAACTAATGAGTATTTGTGTACCTACCTTAGCAAACAGATCAAAAATGAGAACAATGTTTCCATTTCAGGTTGGCTCTTCAAGCCTTTGCTTATTTATATTTATAAAATGAAGTCTATTCTGCAAAAGAAGGCGCATAGAAAACATCTTTCATCATGCCTACTAAAATTTAAGGAGCTTAGGCCAAAATACAGAACCTAGTAAAGAGACATGCATTTCTAGCTAGGGCTCCACAGTCGGTGTTTTTTTCCCTTAGCAAACAGAACTATCTTGCTCAGTTAAACTTCCTGCAAACCAATAACATCTTTTTGGTCAGAAAAACAATAGCTCTGTTGCAGGGCTGAAAACTATTTTCGATACAAAGCAGTCTTCAGAAGAAAGGACCCCTTGAGATTTGGTAGATATCAAAAACTACCTTGTGAACTTTGAGAACTCAGTTCTGAATATAAGAAAACATATTTGACATCAGTAAAGCCAGAAATCTCTGCTGAAGTAGGTGACAAATTCTATTAAATATTGTCTCATTGAAGTTGCATCACAGAATAAAGAGTTAAAGGATGGTAGTGATGATCAATTTACTTTTTTTGAACTTTTACTTTTAAACTGTAGTTTCAATTTCATTGTATTTGAAGTATACAGGCCTACACAAGTGGAAATGATGTAGAGCTTTAATTTATCCTCTTGAGGAACTGAAAACGGACCTCTTATGTTATTAAACACTAACCAGAGAAGAATTTTAAGGAAATCATCCATTAAATTCAAATAAGCAAGATATTAAATTAAGAAGGGTTTAAGAATTCAAAAGGATTTTAGGAAAACAGTTTAATTGTCCATCTTCTTTGATGCAAGAATTTGTGCTTGAGAAAGTTGCACCCATTTACGTAATTTTATTTTTTTTTTTTTCCATTTTGCCAAACTGAAGAACTTCTATAAAAATGCATCAGTACTGGTATTTGTAAACTTGCTTGCAGTGTTGACAGTTTTAGCAGCTCAATCTGATTTTAAAAATCACATTTAGAACTTCAAAATAACATATGTAGAGCAGACTATATTATGAAATTAACACAAATGACCAAATATATTCATTATTATATTGCTTATCTTTAAAAACCTAATATTAGTGCTTAGGCTTCTGGATATTCATATGCTTATAAATGGCTATTTTATGCCAAGACTTCCTCCATTGATAGTAAATAGCTGAATATTGTTTCTTTGAAAAAAACAAATGTTGACTATGAAAACAGTACTATGCTACCAGCAAAGACAATATTACATTCTTAATAAGCCCTTCTCCTCAGGGCTGCTCTCCATCCATTCTCCACCCAACCTGTATTTGTGCATGGGATCGCATCAACCCATGTGCAGGACCTTGCACTTGGCCTTGTTGAACTTCATGAGGTTCGCACGGGCCCACCTTTCAAGTCTGTCCAGATCCCTCTGGATGGCATCCCTTCCCTCCAGTGTGTTGACCACACCACAGAGCTTGGTGTTGTTGGCAAACTTGATGACAGTGCACTCAATCCCACTGTCCATATCACTGAGAAATATGTTAAACAGCACTGGTCCCAGTACCAACTCCCGAGGAATGCCACTCATCACTGGTCACCGCTTGGCCATCAAGCCGTTGACCGCAACTCTTTGAGAGCAACCATGCAGCCAATTTCTTATCCTCCGAGTGGTCCATCCATCAAATCCTTGTATCTCCAATTGAGAGACAAGAATGTCGTGCAGGACAGCATCAAATGTCTTATGCAAGTCCAGGAAGATGATGTCAATTGCTCTTCCTTTATCCACCAACATTATAACGCTGTCATAGAAGGCCACCAAATTTGTCAGGCATGATTTGCCTTTAGTGAAGCCATGATGGCTGCCACCAATCAGCTCCTCCTTTTCCATGTGCCTTAGTGTAGTTCCCAGGAGGATCTGCTCCATGATATTTCTGGGCACAGAGGTGAGGCTGACTGGCCTGTAGTTCCCCAGGTCTTCCTTAGCAACTTCATCTGCCATTTCCCTCAGGCCCATGGATGCAGCTCATCAGGTCCTGTAAACTTGTGCACCTTCAGGTTCCTTAAATGATCTTGTACTTGATCTTCACCTACAGTGGGCAGTTCTTCATTCTCCCAGTCCCTGCCTTTGCCTTCTGTGACTTGGGTGGTGTGGTTAGAGCACTTGCCAGTGAAGACTGAGGCAAAAAAGTCATTGAGCACTTCAGCCTTCTCCATATCTTGGGTGACCAGGTCTCCTGTTTCCTTCCAGAGAGGGCCCACATTTTCCCTAGTCTTCCTTTTATCACTGACATAAGAGTTTTTCTTGTTGCCCTTGATGTCCCTGGCCAGATTTAATTCTATCTGGACTTTAGCTTTCCTAACCTGATCCCTGTCTTCTTGGACAATTTCTCTGTATTCCTCCCAGGTTACCTGTCTTTGCTTCCACTTCCTTTTTGAGTTTGAGTTTCTCCAGAAGCACCTTGTTCATCCATGCAGGCCTCCTGGCTTTTTTGCCTGACTTCCTCTTGGTTGGGATGCATCACTCCTGAGCTTGGAGGAGGTGATCCTTGAATATTAACCAGCCTTCTTGGGCCCCTCTTCCCTCCAGGACTTTATCCCATGGTACCCTACCAAGTAGACCCCTGAAAAGGCCAAAATCTGCTCCCCTGAAGTCCAGGGTAGTGAACTTGCTGTGCACCCACCTCACTACCCTAAGGATGAGCTCCAAGAACTTGAACTCCAGTTATGTAATTTTAAGTGCATATATATATATATATTTTTTTACTTCCTCATCTGGACAGTCACCATAACCTACCAGAATGCGGTCAGAGTTTGAACTTACTGTGTTCTTGACACAGGTTTAGGCCATACATGTGTTTTGAATTCCAGATGGTTCAATAAGAACAATCCAGCAGGTCAAACTTTTATTTTGTTATGTACACCTTTGAAATGAGAATTTACCGATTTCTGTGGAATGGAACAATAAATATTATTTGGATTAAGAACAACACCTGAATCATCTACTGAATTACATCTGAGTCAAGGTGAGAGAGTTTCTCACAAAAAAAAAATATTATCAATTACTGTTTTCCTTCAGACTGATTACTCAGTACAAAAACACCCATGTACCATTCCAGAGCATTTCTAAGCCACCCAAGTAACAATACATAACACAGGCATGTGAAGGAATTATAAACTTGGATATAGATTTGCCAAAAAACTATTAGCTTGGTTTTCTTCACTATCTGTGGACGTGCAAGTGCACACATCTAAGGTCACCACTGTCTTCTACAGCCCTTGCCATCAGTAAATAAGACTAGAAAAGTAAGGAATATTTCCTTAAAATTAAACAAGTGCAGGTAATGAAAGTCACTGTGATAGCATGAGTACTAATATCCACATTTTAAATACAGTATAGGTATTCTGAAACACATAGCTCTCTCAAATGTACTTCCTTCCCAGCACACTCATACTGATTTGTTGAAATAAATTACAGACAACTTCCGTGCAGCTCTTGCCTCTATAAATTATTCAACTGTTACAGTAAACAATTAGCATTGAGCCCCTTCATTATAAGGGGAATATATTTTTCTGCTCCTTATCATCATCCCTGGAACCAGATAATGAGGTGAACTATATGGCCCATGTTGTTATTGTCAAGATATTTAAGTCCAGACACAATCCTTGCATCTCATAACACCCTGGAGAAGTACTCTGCAGCCCCTAGGATAGTGAGAAGAATTAATTTCTTTTGTGAGAATGGTTTCTGTTCAGAATATTTCTACAGCATTAAACACAAAGTTAAACTTTTTAAATACCTGACCTTACCGGGTCAGCCCTTCCATTTCTGAAATCAGACCATGCTCTGGTGGGAGCCGCTTTATGATGGGAAAGAAGAAGCTGCCTCCATTGCAGAAATACCTTCAGTACTGCATCAGGCAATAAGAAGCAGTTGGGACCTTGATTTTTCTGCCCGAAGGTGTACCAGGTATCAAGGTCAAAGGTGCTCTCCTAGTTGGGCACTGCAGCTCTATGCTGCCCTTTTTACAAAGGTATTGCAAAATGAGGCAGTTTCACAGACTGAAACAATTCTCTTGAGAAACTTCGTTTTATGGCACGGGTGCACAAAGAACCTACTATGGGTGACAGCTAGTGTGGATGCGTGGTCTTATGCGTGTCTCAGAAATGTAGGAGTTCCCTCTCCCCATTAGCTTGCATTTATTGGGGTGGGGCTATAGCAGGAACTAAGCTCATCCACACAGATAGGGCCTTCAAAGAAGCTATGCTAAAAGTGCTTCCTTAAACGTATGCTAACTTTATGTTGGCACTAACAGTACAAGTCTCATTAATGTCAGGCATCTTTTGCCAGAAGTATAAAACTGTCACAAACATTCCTCAGTAAACTCCTACTGCCCCGGCTACGTAGGTGTAAACTGAGGCTCATATAGTAGCAAGAACTGCTGCATAAGTATTTCTATTGGTGACAGCACTGCATGCAAGTGTCTGGAAATTATTATTGCAGGAAGCCTTGATACAGATATTTCTTTTATCCACAAGCACGGTTGCCAACAGTGCCATATCACCCTTCCTTTCCTGGTAGATGCATATCATTTTAAAAGATACAAAGCTGTGAGTGTGGTTCTGTTAAAATGTCAGGGAGAAAGGCTATGTTTTGTACTCTTCACACCAAATTTTGTATTCCAGTACAGATGGACATGTGGTAGACAACAGCAATTGTAAAGTGACAATTTCTGTACAGAGTAGGCCTTCAATTTATCAGGCTTGATAATTCAGTTATTTTGAAGCTTAGCAGTATTATCACATAAAGGTGGAAAAGGTCAGAAAATCAATCACAAATACTGAGTACATGCCGCACTTTCTGAATAATTCTTATATCCAAAAATTCACATTAAAAATTAATACCTACGCAAAATAATGAACAACTAAAAAAATAATGCTTGACTCATACAATCAAATACCTGCAAAAAAAAAAATAATCTACAAATACATATGCTGGCATTCAGAAAGAATGGAATACTGAGGCACAGAATAAGTTTGATGTTTCCTGCCTTGTTTTTGTGTATGTATGTATGTAATGTGTATGTTTGTGTGTATGAATATGTAATGTGAGTGGTTTTAGATTTGTTAGTTTCTCTCTTAAAAGTCTGACTTAATAATCAAGATTATCTGCTCCAAGAAAGGAAGAAAAGAACTAATGTTAGAACACAAAAGTAGACCAGCTGGAATATTACCAGATCTATCCATCAATTCACCTTAAGTCCTTATAAGACTGAATCTGTCACCCAGTTTTTTGAATTTATTTAGTTTGGGAGCACCCCATCATAAAGTAAATGTAATGTAACATTAGCCACTTTGCAATGAATTTAAGTAGATTCCTTATTTCTTCTTGGGGTGAAATCTCTACAAAGGTATTTAGGAAAGGATTTCCCCCACCTTCCAATCTTCCTCTCCCCATATTAATTCTTTGTCTTCACTTGTAGCTATAAGAAACACATAAAACAAGGAAAAGATACAGGAATATGCAAAGTAGGTGAAGATAACGGATACATGAACCTCTCAGGTACTCCATAGGGTCCTTATCACTGTGCTGAACTTATATTTGCAGGAACCCCAGCTTCACAGAAACAGTACCCCTCTGTCAAAACATGTCTGGTACATACCACCGAAAAAAAGACTCTTAGTTTTCGGAGAGCAATGAGAAGCAGCTGCAAAAGGAAGAGCTAAAACAAAAAAACAATTTCAATTTTGCCATTAATAATAAGTCACACTTTTTGGGGTACATTACATCTGAAAGCAAACGTAAGCCAGCAGATCAGCTCACAGGAACAGCACAGCACATCTCTGCAACACTCACTCATTAGGTTAGATGTTCGTAAGCCCAGCTAAACTAAATTACACTTCAGAAACTTCCATGAATTAACTGAGAGGGTGGTCAGGCAACCTTTTATAGTAGTAGAGAGGACTGAAACTACAGGAGGTTCCAAGGGCCACTGCCTTTTTTCGCTTTGGTACAGAGGGAGCTCAGGTTCAGAAGACTACATTGCAGAGCTCTGAATCTTTCAGAAATCCTTTAAGAAAGTTGGCCAAGCCTAAGCCTCTGGGCTGCTCCCTGAATGGACACCTGATGTGCTTTCATAGTTGTGATTTTGCAATTCAGATGGCTTTTTCTCTCTTCTCACGGGATAACATTACTCTCTCAAACTCACACTGGTTGTCACAGTTCCCATTCCTTAGACCATCCGCCACTACCCACATATCAGCCAAACCGCCACTGCTCAGGCTTCTTCTTTCCCATCTGGCTCTTCTTACAGACAACAGATTACCTGTAATTACTTCTTAGACCAAAGCTAGCTACAATGCTTGAGGGACAAGAAGACCCAACAGAAGTTACTATGTTTACCTACAGACTTTGCCTTGCTTAGAAAAGAAACCTACTGAAGAACCATAGAGGTCCAAGTCTCTGTAAAACCTCCTTCGACTACATAACCCAGGCATGCATGGCCAATCTGTATTTACACAACACATAGAAGGAAGTACCAAAAGAAAACACTCAGAGACACAAAGGCATGGTATCTCTGTCTGAGGAGACAGTCACTCTCCTCTCCATAAACTGCGTTAAACTCACAGACCAGGACACTGTTCTCCCGAATCAAAACCAAGTTGAATTGCCTCAGAAATGAGTAAATACACATTGCATAATGCAAGCCTTCCAAGCCATTGCATAATACAAGGCCTGGCTCCTTCGTTACAAGTGCTGGAAATGTGAATAAGATAAAGGATGAAGATAGCTACACAAAAGAAAAGAGCTCATGGGCAAAATGCTTTTAACACTGCCTCAGAGGGCTGGTGACAGGGTGTCCGTTATGACTCTCAACCAGATTTTTCACAACTGGTCAAAGGGCACGTTTCTAACTCCCTGCCACTGAGACTGAGTTTCGGGTTGATGAAATGCTAAACACCCGCCCCTATATCTGAGGTGAGTGGGAGATAGACTTTAAAAGGAAAGAGTGGGAAAAAATGCAGAGTGCTCTAGAAATGGATAAATTCATGGTCTGGAAGCACTCTAAAGCCATATACAAAGAGGCGAGGAAACAGCTTGCAGCATGTCAATAACTTCAGATAGAGTGTCCATGAACCGGCTTTTTCCATGCAGTAGACATAAGCAGCTTATTTTCCAGTAAAAGAAAAAGAAGTTACCTTAATATCTGCCTGATAAGCACATTTGGACAGTTACTATGCAAGAAAAAAAGAATCACACTCAGGCTAAATCTAATATAATTAGTTCAGTGCCTATGCAGTACAACAGTGATTAGCGCAGAAAAGTACACACAAAATTAAACCTCACATATCTACATGTTCAAATACTGTGATTGAAATAAGGCTTGAGCTACACTGTAAACAACAACAAAATGTGCCGGTTGATTTTCTAAATACACTTTACTGCTCCCTGAGCAAAATGGAGAAGATATAGCAACAGACATAGCTAGAAATCTCAAAAGAGTTTATCAAATTAGGGTTCTACAGATAACCTTAATTCTAATATTCCTTAATGCTTAACTTAGACCTTAGACTTTTTTCAAACTAGATTTATGTCAGGAGATTTCCAGCCTTTGTGGTAAGCAAACTAAAGGAGGAAAGATTCACCACATTTTCATATGAAGTACCAGATACTACTGGAAGAGACAGGATAAACCGGAGGCAAGGATGACCCTCTGCGGGTAGGGCTCTCACTGGTAGTGCACTATCCCACAACACCTACACCAGACCACAGTAAAGGGGTCTATCCAAACTCCTAGACGTGACAAAGTAACAAGCCAGCTAGTCCCAGGGCCTGGGGAGCCAGACCTGGAACCATAGAGAACCAGAGACCAGAAGAGAACCAGAAACCAGAACTGGAGAGAAGCCACCTACCACGCACATCCAAGGTTCACCAAGGAGTCAGAGATGAAGATCAGGCTGTAACACAGAACCAACATGCATTGAAGAGATCTTAATACAGGTTCAAGGCCCAGACAGGAGACAAAACTTCCATACTACATAGGTTTGGAGTCTATCCAGAAAACCCAGCCAGTGAGACAGGCCTGAATCCAAACAAATCTCAGACAAGATCTGGCTACCTTGGCCTGAGTTCAAATAGACTCATGGTCAGGATGAGGGGCAGGTAAGGCCATTAGGGCAATTAAGGCTAATTAGTGCATTCAGGACCCTGGCACCACACCCAACAGGAACCATGAGCAGGGTCGGAATCTTCTAAACCAGCTCTTTTCTTGCCAACAAAGAGTTCATTGACTCAAAAATAGACAAGCTCTTCATCCTGGGTTAAATGTGCAGTTCTAGTTATGGTCAGCGCAGCTTCAACACATGCATATGAAAATTGCACTAGTAAGTGAATAATAACATGGCCAAATCAGGGTGGGTTTTTATCACAGTGGCAAGAGGCACATCCTTGATTCCAGGCTCCTGCTGAGTCATTTGCCTACCTTTTTAGCCTGCTGACTTGTGAAAACACAGCAAATGCTGTGGCTGCTCTATAGCTATGTGCATGCTGGCTGGCAGTTAACAGAGTTAATAGTCAGCTCCTCTGCTTCCCCCTTAGATGAAACAGTAACTTAATTTTTCTCCCCTACACAGTTGATGTGTTTTACAAAATCTGTGATTATTTGATATTCTTGAAACCTATGAAATTGGCACTTGGAGACAAAAAAAGTAGGGATTAATACGACAGCATGATTGAACAGGTCTTGTTTCCTTACAAGCCAAGTAAAAATACATCAGCCATGAAGCAGGCAGACAACACAGAAAATTTCAGCCTAAAAACTTCATCCTGTCAATGGCCTAAGGAATTAGAATTTATGCTATTAAGGAAAATATTATGCAACATATCTTCTCCGCTATCTTATCATCTTACACTGGTATTTCCTTAAAATAATTTAAATCAAATAATTACATAAGAAAACTACTACAAGTATGGATAAAATATTAGATCAATACACTGTAATTAGATCAATTGCACTACAAACTGTAACCAGTAATGTAATATAAAAAAATATCAACCACTATTAAAATAAAAATGTGTGACGAAAAGCAGCCCTTATGTTGGGACTCTGTTTTACATCAAGTGGATAAAAACGTAATAGCAAATATAGTTATTAGTGATTCTAAATGGAGACATATCAGACAGAAAATATTATTTTTTTCCTAGATCATGTCTCCATTTTGAAGACGATTCTCCTTGATCTTTAATATGACTGCTGTACTTTTTAGGTTTTTTTCGTTTTTCATATTTACATCCACAATGACTTCCTTTAGGCATCTACATCAAAGAAACGGTGCAAAAGGCCTCTTTAACTTATGTTGTGAGACCAGACCTCTTTAACTTATGCTGTATGAGGGAGTAAATGCACAAGCTTCACACAGTATTAAAATAGTTACCTTATAGTGACATCAACATTTGAGTCTGCGAAGACCTTACAGTATTTTCTGCACGTTGAACAATGTGTGTCTACCCACAAACAGGCAGTACTCTATTATATATGAAAAGTAGCAAAGCTTGTTAAAGTAGTCTTATAAATGTGATTTACACTACAACAAGCTGTAGAAGTATTTATTGCTTCTCTGCACTTTCAGCTATCCAACTGGTTTCACTCTACTACTTATTTTTACATATATTATCCTTACCGGTTTAATCTTTGCAAAATTCCCCTGGGATCTTATTCTGAAAAGACCATATTGACAGAAACCACAGTGAGGAATTCTCATAGCATTCACTAAAATACACAAAAGTGGTCTCAGAAAATAGCTGCCAAAAGAATGTGGCTTCTCAAATACGTCGATGCCGTAATTTATTAAACCGAAGAAAAATGTGGGTTATTTATTGAGTGCCAATATAACCAGTCAGTTGACTGAATACTGCAATCTGTCGAATCATCTCAGCTATCAGTGAAATCAAAGTGTGCTCAGTACTTCCAAGTCAATGTCTGACCTCCTTCAGAATAGAATCATCATTTCACAGAATCACAAAACCACAGAATGGTTGAGGTTGGAAGGGACCTCTGCAGATCACCTCATCCAATGCCTTCTTGCTCAAGCAAGAGCCCAGGACCATGTCCAGACAGCTCTTGAATATCTCTGAGGAGGGAGACTCTACAACGCCTCTGGGAAACCATCAGTGTTTTCTGATGCTCAGACAGTATCTCCTGTGTTTCAGTTTGTGCCCATTGCCTCTTTTCCCATCACTGGGCACCACTGAAAAGAGCCTGTCTCTCTCCTCTTTGCACCCTCCCTTCAGATATTTATATACTTTGATGAGATCTCCCCTAAGCCTTGCCTTCTCCAGGCTGAACAGTTTCAGCTCTTTCAGCTTTTCCTCACATGTGACAACACTCCTGTCCCTTCATCATCTCTCCAGTATGTCTATGATTCTTCTGGCTTATGTTCAACCTGGTGTCTACCAGGACCCCCAGATCCTTTCCTGTAAAGCTGCTTTTCTGTCAGTCAGCCCTCAGCATGTACTGGTGCATGGGGTTGTTCCTCCCCAGGTACAGGATTTTGCACTTCCCCTTGTTGAACTTCATGAAGTTCCTGTCAGCCCATTTCTCCAGCATGTCAAGGTCCCTCTGAATGGCAGTACAACCATGTGGTGTGTCAGACACTCCTCCCAGTGTTGTGTCATCAGCCGAGGGTACACTCTGCCCCAGCATCTGTATCACTAATGAAGATGTTAAACAGGACTGGGGCCATTATTGACCCCCTAGAATACACTGCCACTTACTGGCCTCCAAAGAGATTTTGTGCCACGGATCACTACCCTCTTGGGCCATTCAGCCAGTTTTTAATCCACCTCACTCTCTGCTTACTCAGCCCATACATTGTGAGCTTGTCTCTGAGGATTTTATGGGAGACAGAGTCAAAGGTCTCAGTGAAGTCCAGGTAGACGATACCCACTACTGTCCTCTCGTCTGCCAAGCCAGTCATTTCATCATAGAAGTTTATCAAGTTGGTCAAGCATGACTTCCCCTTGGTGAATCCATGCTGACCACTCCTGATTTTCTTGTCATTCATGTGCATGGAAATGGTTTCCAGGATTAGCTGCTCCACCACCTTCACAGGGATCGAGGTGAGGCTGACCAGCTTGCAGTTCCCTAGGTCCTCCTTCTTGCCCTTCTCGAAGATAGGAATGACATTTATTTCACTGCAGTCTCCAGGCACTTCTTCAAATCACCATGATTGATCAAAGATTATTGAGAGTGGCCTACAATGACATCTGCCCATTCCCTCAGCACACTTGGGTGCATCCCATCAGGCCCCATGCATGTATAATTTGCCCAACTATTCCCTGACCTGATCCTCTACCACCAAGGGTACATTTTCTTGCTCTGGATTATTCCCCTGGTCTCTGAGACATGGGATTTCTGAAAGCTGGTCTTTTTAGTAAAGGCTAAGATAAAGAAGGCATTCCTCAGCTTTTTCCACACCCTGTGTAACCAGGACTCCATCTCATTCACCAATGGGCCCACATTTTCCCTAGTCTTCCCTTTGTCACCTATATACTTACAGAAGTACTTCTTCTTGTCTTTGTCATCTCAAGCCAGATTCAATTCCATTTGGGCTTTAGCTTTCCTAATTTCACCCCTGAATGCTTGGGTCAATGTCTGTGTTCCTGCCAGACTACCCATTCTTGCTTCCACCCTCTGTATGCTTCCTTGTTGTGTTTGAGCTAGTGAATACCTTCTTGTTCAGCCATGCAGGCCTCCTGGCATTTTTATCTGACTTCCTATTTATTGGGTTGGACTGCTCTTGAGCTTGGGGGAGGTGATCCTTAAATATTAACCAGCTTTCTTGGGCCTTCCCTCCAGGGCCTTATCTCACAGGACTCTTCCAAGAAGAACTTTTAAGAGGCCAAATTCTGCCCTCCTGAAGTCCAGGTTTTCAAGCCTTCTTTTTATTTTCCTATTATTTTTCCGATTTGAAGTCTTTCTGGTGGAGCTTAACAACCATCAGAATGGAAGGAGGGATCAGAAGGTCAACTGCCTGTGGCTTTCTCATTCTGATTAGCAGGTTTATACATTTTCTTTTTATACATAAACATTGAGGTCCAGCACATAAGTCTTCCAAATCCTGTTTGCAGTGCTATAAAACAGATGGACAGAAAAGCTGTTGCAAATACTACTAAGTTGTTATGAACCAGGTCCAGTTTCTCAGTATGTACTTACCTAGCATTAAGGTTTAAAAAACCACCCTGATGAATTATTACCATATTTTTCCAGGATACAAAAAGGGAAAGACGCCTGTCAGAAACCTCTCCCTTACAGCAGTGGTTGCGACTTTAGAATAGGTTTTTTTGATCAAACTGATAAACCTGTACTTTGTGACTCACCAGGGAGACACAGCCAGCCAGTATAAAAATATACCAAGTACAACGCAACTTGGTACCTCAGTTAAAGGAAGCCAGTGCCTGCTACTACAACTGAGACAAGTTGAAAATCACAGAGAAAGAAAATTAAATGATTGTTTTACTTTAGAGAATTAAATGACAGCTTGTGTAGAAAGGTCCCCCAACTTTTTTGTTTTCTCTTTATTTATTTATCAACACCCAGAAAGCCAGGCATGTTAGTAGCAATAAGAGCTCAAAAAGACTTGTAAAAACATTTTAAATCTGTTCCGCAAATGCATTTGTTGTAACTTTGAAATCTCTTTTCAGAATTCAAGGTATTTCTTGGTCCCATAGGATGAGGGAAATTACTAACATATGTGAGAAATATATCTCAGAATCTCTCTTATTCTACTGAAAATAAATACTTAACAGTGCTTTATATTCAGTATGTTTCCACAAGGTGGAAATCATGGGTTTCTTATCACTTCTAAAGAACAAAAAAAAATGTTATCATCAAGTAAGCATTGTAATACCACAAACCTAAACAGAGGGAAAATGCTCTATATACAGCATAAAATTTCTGCAAGTACCTGGTTTGTACTCAGAATGTTTAGCAGTATCTTAATTTCCCTTGGATGTTTTCAGCTTTTTCTTGGGAGCTAACCCAAACTTTTGCTTTAGAAGGTAATCAAACCATACATCAACAGGTTGGTGTTGTCACTTCAGGTTGAGCAGTCCAGCAATGTCTCCGTTTAACGTGATTTAACATTAAATATATGTCTCACATTGATTCCGCTAACCATTTTCTTTTTTTTAATGCATACATTGTTCAATGCAAGGCAAAAGTCGGTATTCAGAAATATCTGGTATCAGGAGCACAGCTGCTACCAGGGGCACACTAACTTAATTATCTCATGTACAATAATTGCATGTATGAGTTTTCTTAAATATCTTCATAATATATCTATCTCTTTGCAAATGAATTAATTAGAATGTTAATGTTTTCCCCCTCTGTGCCCTTCTAGGGTGCTACAACTTTGTAGGGTGACACATTTCCATGTATCTAAAATGTGATACTTCCCAGATATGAAGTGATAAGATACCACGAAGATCAGGATCAATTGCCCTGTATCCCTTACACAAAACTTTTTATACTGAAAAATTATTATCCACCTGAATTCTAATTTTGCACTGCTGCTCTTAGTTTACAACAAAATAAAAATAATGGATGGATAAATCTATATGCACATTTAATTTCCTGCCTGGGTTGAAATTTTATTTAAAATGAAAATCAGAAGAGAATTTACTGAAGTTAATACTTCTTTTCCATTCCATAAATGCCTTTCATTAGGATTGATTTGCCCAAAAATTCTGTATGTCAGAACAGATGAATTTACACATTTTTAACCACTTTGATCTTCAGGCTTCTTACACAAGATCTTTTAATTTCAGTTCCATTTTTATTTGAGCCTTTCTTGATGATTTCATTAATAGTTCCTTGCAAGTGACGGAATGGGTATTCCCACATTTGAATCAAGAAATCATCACCCTTCTTTAATCCAATTCCAGTAAAGAGAAAGAAAAAAAATTCTGCATAAACCAAGAACTGGGCTTCTCCTTGAAAAAATCCCTGTCATTTCTCACAAGCTTCTGGAATTTGTTTGAATTACAAACACACAATCTAAAGAAAATGGCCAGTCCAGTTTTACACTTAATAATAAGTTAGTTAAACAGTGGAAGACAAAAAATGTTACATTTTTTTCCTCTGTGGATTTAGTTAATTTCAAAGGCAAATCAGATCTCGCGACAACATGCAAAGAACACCTTGCTGGCCTTCCCGGTATAAAAGGGCCATGCAACAGACTCGGCTAACCTAGAAGATATACAAGATGCCCTTCTACAGCTGAAATACCTAGACTGGAGGACGGAAAGGAGGAAAGGGACAGAATTCGGGCATTATCCTTCTTAACTGGAATAACGACTAATCAGAATGCATAACACAGCAATGCAGAATGTTTCCATTCAGAGAATATGCTTGTATTTGGGCCCACATTGAGAGTTCTTCCAAACATTCCCTGACCACTTCCACTTGCATAATGTGTCTTAAACTTCAAAGTTAGATGTGGCAGGTTAGAAGACATGAAGAAAAGAAATGAAGCTGACAAAATAAATCATACTACACTTTCTAATATAATTTTCTGTCTATACTTTGCTTCTATGTCAAAGCCAATAGGACTGACTGGCACAAGTCCATGAGACTAGCAATTCAGAGCAGCTAATGGGATGGTCAATGTAACCATGCAAGCTGCTATAGCAGCAGCTATTGCACATGTCTCATTTACCCAACCGGCACTCTGAAGGCCTCTTCAGTCATTGATAAGAATAAGGCATTCATCTTGCTTCAGAAAGGTAGTGGGAGCACACATCGCTGTTGCGAAGCACTGCACCCATGCACAGATGCACACACATGAAAAACAGGCCCAGTTTGACTTTTAAGGGGAATATTAAACAATTAAAACTCATGTCTGTAATAATAGCACAGAGGTTATTTTAGGGAAGCAATTCTACTTTTTTCACTCAAAGAGTAGTATTCACAGGGAACAAAATTTATAAATTATTTACAAAACTGTGCTGACCATGACTGCAATATCTAATCTCTGTTTAAAAGGGTCAAACGTTTACTGACATTTATTTTTGCATTTGATTATACTGAGAATATCTAAATAAATACAAGGCATTAGTCTCTCAGTGACCCAAGATCCAGAGCTGCCAGGTTTCCATTCACTGACGTTATTTAGAGAAAGCCTAATGTTATACTTGAGGTTTCATTGGGCATTCATTTGTATTATATTTTTAAAATTTTCAGACTCTAAAAATAGCTTCTGGCCTTTAGTGGAACACAATATAATTTTTACCTCTGCTTCCTTTCTATTTCCTCAATAACTAAACACACACTTCAGTTATAAATTATGCAAATACCTGAAAGATTTACATGATTTACATTGCAAGCCTCCTTGTTGTAAGTTTCCTGAACTGTGGCCTCCTGTGTGATCAGGTTAGCTAGGAAAAGACACGTTCACCTTCTGGATTATATTAACATAATCTCAATCTTGTGAAAACTCTAATGCTTTGTAGCCACGCAAGCATTTCACATATTCAGACAGAGATTTTCTGCTTAAAATTGATTTAGCCTAAGCCATTGAGAGATAAACATTCAGAGGGTTAACTGAACAGCTCCAGGCTGCAATGGGAAGAAATCATAAGGGACTGTTTGTCTTGGATGGCATTTAATTATAATGAGCAGAATCCAGATTACTAGCAGAATCTATCTGCATATGTGTTACTGAATGAAATGTATTGAACAGGGGGAAAAGGGTTAACGAACATTCAGAATTTTGTATAGTGTCACAGAAACAAAAAATCTTGAACTGACACTTTAATTTCTCCTCTTAAAGCTAGTTATTCATGTAAAATATTGAGACAGCAAATTAGGATGTAATTTATAAACCCAGTTCCTCTTCCCTCACTGATACAATTTTGGATCTTTTAGAGGAATTGATTTTGATTGCCAACAACAGAATCAGAAATTCTGAAGTGAAGCACAGACTCTAAAGCATTTAGATCTTGTGCTTCTTCATGTTCATTCATTATGTATAATACGAAGTGACATTGTAAGCCAGAAAAGAAGCTTCTTTCACCTTATGCCCTGCCACGTTTATATCCCCAGGCACCCTGCTGAGTCACTGTGCTTCCAAATCTATGTAGGCAGAGCCCCAGACGGTGCCCCAGGGCAGGCTGCATCCTCCTCCTTTGATTCCAGTTTTCTCTTTTTCCCTCTCCTTGTATTTGAAATTTCTTTTTACAGCCCCGTCCTAAAACTCAGGTCCAATAATTTGATATCACAGTTTCCAAATCTTTTGAGAAGCTTTCCTTAATCCCTACCAGAAATATATTGGATGGCTCACACCTCTCGAGTGCCAGTCAGAACCATGCTTTTTGTTTCAACAGCAGCTGTAAAACAAAAAGAGGGCATATTCCTCAAATTTGATAACATGCATGACATATATTATGACAGTCAATAGCTGTTGAAGCAAAAGCACAAGAAAGTAATCAATTTCCTGTGTTCAAAGAGGGGAAAAAGAGATTTTTATCATGGTATTATAAAATAAATATAAGCTGTTCCATGAAGAGAGGGGGAGGGGCCCGCCCATTTTGAAGTAAGTGCAGACTATACAATATTAATTGCCTCTAATAATTGCCAAGTACTAGTAACATTAGTGAAAAGTAATTGTACTGGATTGTATTACTGAGTACAGTTGTTGATTTCTTTTTAATAATTGATGTCTGAAAACACAATCTTGCCGTTAAGAGCTATGATTTTCTCACATTGCCTAGCAACCTGTGCAAATATAGAACTGCAGATGCAAAACTACTGACCTTTCTTTCATGCCTGCTTTCCAGTGCTTATTATTTCTATCCTACACAGAAAAAAAAAAAAAACCACAACCAAAAAAAACCCCAAATCAGAAAAGAGATTTCAAACACTGAACAGTATATACTTAGCATTTCAGGTAACAAAATCATGAGAATACCTTTGCTTAACAGAAAAGGAGAAAATGTTTTATTTACCTAAGCTTAAAATATTGCATACTGGATACTGTCTCACTGATCTTTCAACACATACAGAATGGTTACTCACCCTACAATATCTGCAGCTCTTAGGAGGAGTCATCCATGCAGATTCCTTTCCTAGTGCACATGCACAGCATGTGGCAGAATTTTTTTGGACCAACAATACCCACTGAATCTAATTCCTGCATTTAAGTATACCTGCATTCAGCCTAAGGGGATGTTGAGCTACTCATTTCTTGGTAAAGAAGAAGTAGGGTTACTCAGAAAATGGGAAGAAGGGTACATTCAAAACATAACAGCATGTTGAAGGAAGCCAAGGTAATAGCCTAGACAGCTTCTTCCCATAGTGACAAAATACGGCTTCCTTGACTACATGTCACTGTGTATGAGGCAGCACATACAGAGATGGAGATGAGAGAGAGGCCTTTTACCTCTTCAGTTGTGATTGGAGGCTGGACAATAACAACTGTTACAGAAGACTAAACAAGCAGCAATTAACAGCACTGCAATAGGCCTCAGAGAACTAGGAGACAGAAGATGAAAAGAGAGGAAGAGCGGATGGCAGCCACAAAATGCTGAAGCCCTAGGTTCCAAACCTGGATTCGGTAGTGAGGTTACATCCAGTCACTATACTTTCAAGGCTTACCACCTTGTTTGTTCGGTTTGAAAGGGCTGTCCAGCAGACCTTACAGAGAACTCTGACTACCCACTACCAACAGCATAGTATGCTATTCTGAGCCAGGACTGAGAACACTGTATTTCTCAAGTTTTCCTCTCTAGGCATGTAAGGCCATGCAAACAAAACTCAAAGGCCTAGGACAATTTATACTCTAACATTTGGTGCCTTCTCAACTTGGGGTTCTCTAGTCGTCTTTCATTTTGTTTAGAAGTTTATCTCTGTATTTTATGGGAATATAGGCCCATCATTTCTTCTTGGTCCCATGAGAGATTCCCAGTGTTAGATAGCTAACATTTGCTTTACACAGTTCCCTGCTGTTTCCTCAGATTGGTCTTTTTCTGGTCCTTTATTTCCTGTCTCCGAAGAAGATCTCATGATTTGATTTCCCACGTGGTGTCCAGATTGCACACATGAATATATAAGATTCCCAGTGGACAACAGGGTTCATCACTTAGCAGAAATATATTACCCATGGTGCATATCAAGAAGTTAACACTTCAGGAATGGAAGGGAAGAGCAAAGTGGAAAATGAGGGAAAGAATACATGGGCCCCCAGTATAGCTACATATAAAACATACATTTGTATTACTGCTAAACATGAATTCCTCTTAATGTCAGCAAATAGTCAATATACATATTTTTCTAAAGCATAGACGTATTTAGAAATATCACTTCATCACTGTTGCCAGGTGTGGATTTATTCTGTGGATAAAGATCTGTGTTTTGGAGAAGTATTGTGAAGATCAGTTGGTTTTTATAGTAGCTTTTGAGCAATGTGCTTACTTTGCTGGTATTTGTTTAGTACTTTGTAGCTTTCAGTTACCATGGCTATTAATGCCATTTTTAATAAGAACTAATGAAAATTTTTAATAGGGAAGACAAGAGCTAAACTTCCTTTGCCTTGATAGTGGGGGCCTGGTACATGCACAAGAAAGGAGTTCAGCCGCAATCAATCTAGGAGGCAGAAATACCTCCTTAAACTAAAACATAAGAACACGGATACAATGAGATACTTCCCTTCTTCTTGTCACAGATGGAGGTAGAAAGCCATAGAAAAATAGATCAAATCTCAAAACATTAAAAAAAAGCAATGCAGCATTTGTAAATATCTCAGAATGTAAACGCACACACAAATCTTATGTCAACACATTCCCTCTAAAGTTATTCCAATCCAATATGGTTAGCCATGCCCCTCCAAAAAGTCATCTACAATGAAGTCTAACACTATATTGAAACTACATGGTGGTTTGGGTTAGGAGCCAGTCCTATAAAAATTCTCAAAATCCTTATAATAATTTGGCTCAAGTTTTTGACATACTTTTAAACCTAAAATGGATTTAACAAGCCACAGCAGGAGATTGTACACATTACTAGTATTTGGTGTGAGCTCAGACTCATGTTTCTCACAACTCCTTCAGTTGCCCCTGCCAGCGGTCCGTATATATATGGTGTTGGTTTCATGCCAACTTTTAGCGTGTAGAGTTTTAGGAGCAAAGGTTTTCAGGAGCACATAGAGATTAAACCCATCATTCCACTATTCTGCTGATTAGGGGAGCTATTCTTAAGTTTTGTTTTATTTCCCTCCTAGAATACCTTGAAATACTCTGCATAAGTACAGTGTAAATTACGTGAAACCAACAAAATGTTTCATACTTAGCTTGCAAAGAATGCAATTTACTTTGTAAATATGGAATGTCACTATAGGTTTCTGCTGTCCTTGCTGTCATAAACTAAGAAACCTCTTCAAGAGACTAGAGAGAACGAATTAAATTTTTGTTATTATGACAAATTATGACAAAATTTATGACAAAAATTATTAATTTTTGTCACACTATTTGTCTAAAAATATAAACGCTTACAAGTCCTAAACTACAGGATCCTCCTTTTTTTGCCTCATGCATTTTGCCTCCTGATAAGCTGACAAGTCCTTTCAAGCCACGCTTTTTTGAAGAGGACAGTATGAAGTAAATTGCCTTAAGGATAGAGGTCAGAATTTAGGTAGACAGTGTGTTGTAGTTGTCCTCTGTGAAGTATGCCTGTTCTGTTACCTTTTCCTATGCAGTTTGATTTGTTCTTGAAAGTCTCAGTCAGGCAAAAAATCTTCCAAGACTTCAGAATTATCAAGAGTGAAATAACTAAGCACTAGAGTTGAGTAGCCATGTAATCTGAATAGTGTAAAAAAACAAGAAAAAAAATATAATTATTTATGTTGATTTATTTTATTATCTTATGCTTGTAAATTCATAGATCAGTCTATAAAATACAAAGTGTATGTCTTACATAAAATTAATATTTTAATGAATACTTCCACTGTCTAGAAAACAGTAAAATTTTCTTCAGGAGACATGATGACAGAAAACTCGGGAAAAACAGAACAAACTGTATTATAAAAGTAAGATCCATTAAGATATAAAAATCAGTAAATTAGTTTGCTCTATATTTTCTTAAATTTAAAGATCCATCTTTTAAAATTCCATGTTATAAAGGTTTTTTGGTCATTTGTTTTCTTATGCACACAACACATGATTTAAATTAAGTAAAAGTAGTTTTACATAATTTTGTGCGTTATAGGAGCCACTGCTTCCTTTAGACGAATTGTAACCCTATATGTGAAATATTACCCATCTCAGCTCCTTCCTTCCAATTAGTTTCCTACTTTAGATTTATTTCAAGTCACACTAATCACTGTCATCATCACTACAGTATGAAACAGAACAGAGTTTAGTCCTCTTTACCTATTTTCTTTTTAGGTAACTAGAAGGAGATGTTCAGCACCTCAGAAAGTCAAGGCATTTGTATCTAAAACCATCTCTAAAAGAAGTAATAGAGAATAAAAATGAGTGGGAGGAGAGAGAAAAAGAATTCTAATTTTGCCGATGCTTCTTTCTTTTAAATTAAGCACTTTAAAACATTTTGACAACTATGTATGAATAGCTCTATTATTTTGTAGAACAAATTTTATTAATATTCTTCAGTTTTATTTTATACATACAACTCCAAGCTTATTAGCTAAGTACAGTTTATTATAATTAGCTAAATACATTTAATACTTGAATTCTTAAATTAAAGGTGTTTGAGTTTCTGAAGATTGGACCCTGATTTTGAAAATAACTTTTTCAAAGCATAAATGCACCCAGAGCTTTTGAGCAAGCTAGCTTCAGCCTTCACATCCTCATTCATACACCAACAGTGCAATACAGCAGCACATGATACAAACATTACCATGAAAGTTAAAAGCAAGTATGCTAATATTATTTCTTTTTTGCACAGAAATGCAACTGCCACACCATTTCATGCAAAATGCCACTTACCTGTTGTTTGAACAAGTTTGTTTTACTGGTAATTTCTAAAAGCAGGTAGAAGAAGATTGTTCAAACAAATACATAGAAAGTAAGGCAAAGGCACCTGTTATAGACCAACAATAATTTCATCATAGTTTTATAATATATATTTCCTATGCTATTTCATAAACAAACTTTTAAATAATACTGAATGATTATCGCACCTTAGCTCTGTTTTAAACGTGCTTATTATAAGCAAGTAAAGATCATACAAAGTTTTGTATAAAACCAATGCAAACATTAAGTTTTGCATGCTTAAGTCTATGTGATTTTCTGAAGATAGATCAGCTATTTAGAAAAGTTACTATTTCTGGACTATGTGTTGGGGTTTTTTTTCCATAACTACTTATCTATACTTGTAACATACATACTTTGGAACGTCAAACATTACAGCTTTTTGTAGTGCCTGTGGCTGCCACCTTTTTGTAGTGCCTGTGGCTCCTAGTCAATAAAAGATTTTTAAAGATAGGCATGTACTCAGGATTACTTCTACCACCACTTCAGCTATTTTGAGTGTATGATCCCTCTTAAATACCATCTAGCCTACAGTAACGTAAAATAGGAATCTTCAATCATGTCTCCTGGAAAAATACATCAAATAGAAAGGATACAGAGGATAGTGAACCTGCTTTGCTGAAATGTAGAGTAAGGTCTACTATGGTCTAATACTTCAGTGCAAGGTAAAAACGTATCTACTGAGTGCTCCTTCTAAACCATAATTTATGGATCTTACAAATAGCGGAATACCCACACTTGATACCTCACAGAGTGCTAATGAAGAAATGACTGATATTACTTCATAGGGAAGCACACACTTCCCTTGTACGTCTCTGCATTGCCTATGCGCATTTGGCAGATTCGAAAGGCTGGGGAAGAGGTGAGATCATGGGCAATGATAGTGTGTCTTTTAAATGTTGATTCTTCCTTAGCTCTGCTAACTTTATGGGCTTCCAAAACCGTGTAGAGAGGGAATATTAATTTTCTATAAGGAAGGTCCAAGTGTCTCCTTTTTGCCATTAACATTTCATGAAAGCTGTCAGGAAGATTAAAAAAAAAAAAACCACCCAAGTTATCACATTTAGGAAAAATCCTTTATTAACAGAAGATGGTCAGCATCTGGCCACAAAAATACTCTGGAAAAAGAGATGAAAAAAGGTTATGTTTTATCTGCCAGTAGTGTTCTTGGTGATTAACTATATTATGGAAGTCTTTGCCAATAAATGTCAAACAACCTCATTCCACTCTTGCCTTGTTAGTCACAGATATAACAGAGTACCACGTCTGTTACCCATCTCTCAAGAATCCATTTTTTTGGATATACACCACAGTAACAATGCTGCCAGTCACCTGTCTTTCAGCAATCATATGCTTGCTTTTCATGGTTAGTGATACGAAGTAACATCTATGGAAAGAAAAGTTGGTTTATATGTCTTTGTTTTATATCAAGAACAAAATTCAATATCCTGCTATCCTGCATGTCAAGAGAACTAGCTTTAGTCTCTCCAACTGTTTGCTGCTGCGCTGAGATACTGCTTACTCAAGTTACATCAATTTATGCACAGCAAGCAATTAAATAATGAAAACCACAAAACATTGGACTAATCTTAAAGGAATTGAATAGCAATCCTAGTTTTAATTTGATCTGCACACTTCAATTCCTTTTCCTCTGGAAAAATACATAAGCATCTACAAATTTTAAATGCAATTCTTTTCTTCCTGGATAGCCACTTTATATATATCACTAAAATTTTTTCAGGAGCAACCAATGATACTGGTTAGGATGTGTTAAAATTTTTAAGGATCTGCTCTTTTAAAAGCATCGAAGCACTGATTTTCCAAGAGTTACATTTCTTTAAGAATTCCAGCTTTTTTGAAATGTTAAGGGATTCCATCACAGATTATTAAATCCAAGCAATTAGCCTGTTTGGTATTTTACCACACTATTTTTTATAAGTAACTAAACATATTTCTTATTTCTTGTTTAAATTACATTAGAAGACTTATTCAATGGCTCTAAAAACCTTTTTTTTAATCAAAACATCTAAAGTAATATTTTATTATCACTTATATCTCATAATAAAATAATAAATGTTAGCAATCAAAATCTGGAAAGCCTCATTGTTTTACTATTTTCAGCGGTATTCTCCATCATAACCATACAATAGACAAAACATTTAGATGATATCTCACATTCAATTTTTCAGTTGAATAAGGATATGTAAAAAGGAATCCTATTTTTTATAAGAGCTTATCTGAACATTTCATCTCTCCTGTCAATATTTTCACTCTGGGTAGATTCATTTGGCTTTTGGAGAAAATTCAGTTAGCTCTGCTACTCAACTCAAAACACGACTGCAGACACACTGCCTCATTTCCTCTCCTGGGAAACATATACATTAAAGATATTAGTCATATTTTGGATGCATTTTTGGAAAAGTCTCAAGTATTTTACCAATAAAGATAATGAAATTTATGTAAAACTTCTATATTACTGAGACACCACAAACTAATAAGCAATGTTTTATTTTGGCTGTTGAAGCTTGTCGGAGTCCAAGTCCAATACAGAAATCTCACATATTAAAAATTGTTTCAGATCTGCATCTCTAGATGTGTCCACATCAAATTAATGACATATTATGTACAAATTTTGCCCAGTCTTTCCAAGTTTCCTGGGCATGTTTTTGCTTTGACATTAAGAACATATTTCTTACTATACTCCCAAGGAAGAAAGGAAGAACAGGGTGTGAAAATACCGGGGTGAAATCCTCTTGGCGGCTGGTCACCTGCGGTGTCCCTCAGGGCTCAGTTTTGGGGCCAGTTTTGTTTAATATCTTTAACAATGATCTGGATGAGGGGATTGAGTGCACCCTCAGTAAGTTTGCAGATGACACCAAACTAGGTGGGGGTGTTGATCTGCTTGAGGGTAGGAAGGCTCTACAGAGGGACCTGGACAGGCTGGATCGACGGGCCAAGGCCAACTGTATGAGGTTTAATAATGCCAAGTGCTGGGTCCTGCATTTCGGTCACAACAACTCCAAGCAACGCCACAGGCTTGGGGAAGAGTGGCTGGAAAGCTGCCCAGCAGAAAAGGACCTGGGTGTGCTGGTGGACGGCCAGCTTAACATGAGCCAGCAGTGTGCCCAGGTGGCCAAGAAGGCCAACAGCATTCTGGCTTGTATCAGGAATAGCGTGGCCAGCAGGAGTAGGGAAGTGATCGGGCCTGTGTACTCGGCGCTGGTGAGGCCTCACCTTGAGTGCTGTGTTCAATTCTGGGCCCCTCTGTACAAGAGGGACATTGAAGTGCTGGAGCGTGTCCAGAGGAGAGCTACCAGGCTGGTGAGGGGTCTGGACACCAAGCCATATGAGGAGAGGCTGAGGGAGCTGGGCATGTTTAGCTGGGAGAAGAGGAGGCTGAGGGGAGACCTCATTGCCCTCTACAACTACCTGAAAGGAGGTTGTAGAGAGGTGGGTGTTGGCCTCTTCTCCCAGGTGAATAATGACAGGACCAGAGGGAATGGTCTGAAGTTGTGGCAGGGGAGGTTTAGATTAGATATTAGGAAGAATTACTTCCCTGAAAGAGTGGTGAGGCACTGGAACGGCCTACCCAGGGAGGTGGTTGAGTCACCATCCCTAGAGGTATTTAAGAAACGTCTAGATGTGGCACTTCAGGGCATGCTCTAGTGGCAGAGATTGTAGGGTTTTTTCTTTTGTGTGTATGGTTGGACTCGATGATCTCAAAGGTCCTTTCAAACCATGAAGATTCTGTGATTCTATGATTCTATGAACAGTAGAAGCTCTGCTGCAAACCCCACTGAGAAAAATTTTGTGCAGCACATGGTTAGAACCGCTTCCTGATAAGCCATATTAAGTAAAAGAAAAACAAAACCAGAAAAACAAAACCAAACAGTAATCTGTTTATAATCTTCACAGAGTTGTAGAGTGATGCAAGCTCACTCTCACAATTATATGAGATGCAAATACGAAAATCTTGTCTGCAACTTGCATAGCTGGAACATTAAAAAGAAGTCATGTAGATCTCAACTCAGCCCACCTTGTAATACAGGGCACCAGTGTGGAACAAAGAATCAGAAAAGCACATTTGCAGGATTATTAATGTTCAGCTTTTCTGTGGGAAGATTCCACCTCTTTACTAAGGTCCAAGAGCTCAGTCTTTCCCTCTCTTTCTTCACTTTGGTGATCATGAGTGCTTTGCCACTAACATCTAGGTACCAGCCTCTGGTGCAAGTCAGCTTAAAGTAATTCCCATCTTGCACTGATAAAGGTCCTCAAGTCTCTAACAGAGGTAATTTAGAAGTCTGAGGTTTATAACACGATTCACATAACATCTTCCTCAAGCCAGAACAGAGGTACAAAAAAAAAGTCTTTGCCTCATACACCAGTTTTTTTTTAAGAGCTACTATTCTTTGCAACAAACTACATTTTCATTTAATATATTGAAAAAATATGAAAATATTTTTGGGACAAAGTTGTCTTTTTTTGTACCCCTATTCTGGATAAAAGGGCAAGGGTGTTAAAGAAAAACAAATAATAAAAATAATGCTAATATTGAGCTTAACTTTCCAAGAAAGAAGAATGAAGATGACTGAAAAAATAAAGATCTAGTTCAGAGCACATATCTTTTTAAATGTGTTATTCTGACAAAGAATACTGGAATCAAAACACCAATTGGCGTATGGTTAAAGCATACAGAGCATGAGTGTGTGTGCATGCATTTATCATAGAATCATAGAATCAATAGAATGTGTTGGGTTGGAAGGGACCTTTAAAGGTCATCTAGTCCAACCCCCCTGCAGTGAGCAGGGACATCTTCAAGTAGATCAGGTTGCTCAGAGCCTCATCCAGCCTGGCCTTGAATGTCTCCAGGGATGGGGCCTCCACCACCTCTCTGGGCAACCTGTTCCAGTGCCTCACCACCCTCATTGTAAAGAACTTCTTCCTAATGTCTAATCTAAACCTACCCTGCTCTAGTTTAAAACCATTGCCCCTCGTCCTATCGCTACATGCCCTTGCAAACAGCCCCTCCCCAGCTTTCTTGTAGGCCGCCTGTATATGTGTACACACTCCATTTTATGAAGACTTGTCTTAAAAGTACGGGTGATGTGGATATATGTGAAAGCTAGCAACATTTTAGACTTAATCAATCATAAATATACTACTATTTGTTTAATGTGCAAAATTTTTATTACTTATGATGGCTACAGTGTTGAATATTGTGCTTATGTAAGTCCCCAATGATAAAATATCCTGTATTTCACCTACTTTATTAAATTCTTGTCTTAGCTACAGTACTGAAAAGAATGCCATTTCATCAAGTTTCAAGTTCTTAACACCAAATCTGTAAAGTTTGAGTGAATAAAATCCTAATGGAATAGTTAAGATCATCTGCATATTCATGTATGCAATGTATTTAGGTAATTTCCAATTTTTCTTTTTCTATCTTATATGTTTAATTTTTACTCCCTTTACAGTAGTATTTTACTTTCTTACTCCTATTTCTTTTCATCCACAATTACTCACAAAGACTACAATGCTGTTTTAAAGTCAACACCAAATAAACAGCATTTTATTATGCTTCACAACAAAAAGAGAAAACGTTTGTTTGTTGTATTCGCTTTCAATTTAAGGATGCTTACAAATCACTTCTTGAAGCTTTAGTATTTCCCTATCATGGCAAATTTTGCTAGAAGATACCTGAACTCAATAACTATAAATGTCAAGATTTACAATTAAAATCCAAAACATAGGCTAAACAGAAAAACAAAAAGACAAGATCACAGCTTATATCCTACACCAATACACTGCATAGTGAAATATACTACATTTTTTTCCCTAGATCTGCTTAAGCAAAAAGAAGTTGTATAAGTAAGGAAAAGGGATTCCGGGAAGCTCTAACACCATGTTAGCTTAACGGGGCTACAAAGGACCAAGCAATGTGTTATCCTTTGATATTAAAGGGGTGGTGGCATCTTGGGAGAGCCAAAATACTTGAGTTTCAGATTAACAGTGCCAGAGAGTCCAGCCCCAAGTTACACCTACAGGGAGAACCAACAGATGCCTGCACAACATTTAAAGTTTTATAAGATGGAAAAGAAGACTTCTTGAGATCTTTGCCTTTATATCACAGAAATAGAAATGAGGGCAAAAGACTATCTATTTTCATAAATGAAAGTTAACTTTACTGACACAAACAAGGTATAGCACAGTAGTTTTGTTTAAACTATTTTTTTTAGAAAAAAGAATAGCTGAAGAAAGGTAAAAATATTGTTTAAGTTATTTCTTATGTACAAGTGAATGTGCTAAACAGTACAAACATACTTATAGGCTTGTGGCCTACCAAAGAAGAGCGGGTAAAGTGCTCTCCTTAATTTTTAATTTGTATTTCTGTGAAAAAGTTGAGACTATTTCTTTGAGTCTGGAAACCTTAGGCATGAATCTAGAAAGATATATTTTGTGATGGGAAGGACAGAAGAAACGTACAAAAAAACATGTTTATTTTTTGTTAAAAAATAAAAACATTTAATTAAGACAGGACCAAAATGAAATCAAAACAAAGACATATTCATATTTTTGAATATTTTCCCCCTTTCCATTGCAAGCTCCAATCCTGTCAATGTAACTCTGGAAGGAGCCTGCAACAATTGCATATGGTGTTAGTGACATTAATAGGGCTGAAGGCAATATCATATAGTTAATCTAGGCAAAGAGAAAGGCAGATTTGGAGTGATATGTCAGATATTACTACAGTTGATAGCAGAAAGAAATTCACCTAAGACAAGGACTTTCAACATGCTTTTATATATCTGGGCATTTCTGGGCTTATATATTTCAGTCTGAAAGACGAAAATGATGGTGTAACTACACAATCAAGTTTCAAATAACAAGCAATCACACTTTAGGTATTTAGATCCAAATGGTTCACCTCAATGTTTCACTCCAGCCACCCTGGTGGTATTGCTTCCCAAAAATCTGTAAACCAGCTAAAGACATGAAAGGGAAGACAAAAGCTCATAAGAAAAAAAGAAATGTGGCAGTGTAAGAGAGGGGAATATTCAAGAATAACAATAAACTGAGAGCTTTCAGCATTTGGGGAATGATATAGAAAAACTTTAGAAGGAAAAAGAAAAAATTCTAACAGACACGAAACACTTAACACCAACTGAAATCCTTCCCTCACAAGTAATGTAATAAAAAATACTGTTCAAGCTGCAGAAGATACAGACTCATTGATTCTAACTCTGTAAGAAAGATCTCTAGGCTTTCCATATTTCTTGAGAGAAACTCAGATGAGGTCTTAAAAATTACCGATGGAACACTGCAAAACAATAGCTGCATTAGCATAGCATGAAGAGAGATAGATAGGATCTGTCTCATGTAAAGTCCTTCCAGCTGCTTGTGGCTCATTCCACCTAAGAAGTGTATTTCCATCAAATACCCAAATATGCCTTTTAGAACAAGGAAAGGGTTAGAAAAAAAATCTATGCTTGTATGCACAATCTATTACGCTTTTATGCCTTTTTTTTCCCCCTTTTTGGCCAATTGGTCACTTCAACAGAAGCTTAGATTTTTTCCCAATAGATGGGTCTTTTCATAACTGTCCTGGACTTCCTTAAAGACTAAGTTGAGAATGTTGAGATAAAAATTAAAATAAACAGTTTAGAAATAAGAGTTATAGTACTAATTTCCAATCAGCTATGCACACGTTTTTAATTTTCTTCACGTTTATCCTCATTACTTTGCAAAGCATGAAAACAGATTCCTATATTGTGTTTTGTGTTCTTATTCTGATTCCTATGACCTTTTCAACATCCCATCCTGATATCTCAAGGTAGAAAGGCTGTAAAAGGGAAAAAACAAAAATGTGCAGAGAGCATACAATTCTTTCAATTGCATGACAATTTGAATTTACTGATAATTTACCCACTTAATGCTGTCATCACAAGAAAGCTGATATATGGATCTTCAAGTTACTGTAATTTAATTTCTGTTATTATACTACTGTTAAGGAACGTATTTTTGGAACAAAATATATCTGGTTTTGAGATCAAAGAAATTAAATTTATTCATTAACTTATCATATTGCAGTATATGCTTTCCTTCCAGTTACTGTGCATGTATTGTCACACATACTAAATACAATACTTTTTTTTCCAAAAGTAAACCCAGCTGTGACAATTGTTTTCAACTTATTCACTGGAAACTATCAACTAGTAACTTTAAAGGATATTTCATATGCTCTTCTCCAGGATGAAACCTTGTATTTTTTTTTGTGTTTTATATCTTCTTTTTTAACTCTGACTTCCATATATAAGCCACAAGCCATCAAATCTCATAAAACTTTTAATGTGTATTTGCAAATCTCACCAGACATGTGGTCCAAAGCTAGCAGCACAAATGATGATTGCACGTAAGAATCAGAAAATTATCTTCCAACTATCACAGAATTAGAAAATACTAATATTTTAATTTAACATTCGATTATTTATAAAGCTATGTGAATTTTATTTTTCCTGTTTAAATAAAAATCTTTTAAATATTATTTTTACAAAGAAAAAATCCAAATGCTTCTTCCTTTTTCTCTTGGAAATGTGTAAGGTGAAGATTTATAATCATTCATTTCAGCTAAAGATACCACTTGTCTTGCTTGTATGTCACGTCTGCCCTTAGCTCAAAAGTTGACGTCATTTACAAGCAGTCTTTATTATATTTATACATTTGAGACACATACATACTGTGCTCTTCCTTTCTGTACACAAAGCTTTCCTGGGCTTCCAATGATAAATGGTTCACACAGGATTTCCATTTTAGAATTCAATTCAAAACCTTCAGGAATATTCAATAAAGAGTTTATGATCAAGAACAGATGCAATGTAAAGCCAGACTTTTGTATGTTTGGTACAAATGAGCACTAATCAAGTACATTAAAAATCATTAAAGTATATATAGTTTAATAAATTAATCTGCTGTTAAAAACAGAATAGTTACAGAGTGGCTAATGTGTGTTTGTTCGTATTATCACTTTCCACTTCAACTGTACATTAGTTTTTATACCTTACAGGTTCTTCTCTGTGTTTACTTGGCATAGATGTGACTTTCTGATACAAGATTATGGCTTTCACAGTAAAGTTACCAGAAACCCAAATTGGGAAATCTGAGACCTGGTTTCTAAATCAAGCTCCATAAATCCTGGTAAGTAATTTTAACCTCCCTTTACTTCTTTTGTTCCTTTTCTTCTTGCAGAACATTCTCCAAAGGACGGGAACTGACTTATTATAGACCTTATTACAATGTAGACCTTCAATTTCTCCCAAAATCTCAAGGCACTGATGAACATTTTAGAAAATTATCAAGTTTTGGACAATATTTTCATTTACAGTAGTTCCCCAGATGTCACTTTGGACTTATATTCAACTGTCTGCATAGGTTCCTTTGAAATTCCCCTAGCCATGAAAAAACTTCATATTTCACAAACCATGACTCCTCTTCCCTCCATCTGTGCCTTCCCTCAGCACACAAAATTCTTCCTTACTCTTACACTACAGGACCTGTTCTCCCCATGGTGATGTATGAGGAAGGCACAAAACAAAAGACCAAATTTATCTTTCTATATGAGCTTTCAGAAAAGCAACTGACCTGGCAGACGTACTTTGCGTGTACAGAATGAAGAGAAGAGGAAAGAGTCAGAAAGGGAACTGAAACCATCTATTGATTTCTAAAGATTAACTTCTGATTAAAATCAGTGCAAACACTTTCTACAATAAGTTATTAAGGAGGGATTCCCCCAGTTTCATTTGTTCCCTCATCTTTTTCAGTTTCTTGAAGGGCTATAGGAGGTCCCAGAATCCATAAAAAATACAGAAGTCTTGCTGTGGAATTAGGACTTTAGTTCTCTTTCCTATATTTGCTACAGTGAAACAAGTCAAACCATGGTAAGTTATGTAGTTTTACAAGAGTTTCAGCTGGCTATTTTAACTCTCTAAAGCTGAAAGCAGTGAGCTTCTTGAGCAGAGTGGCTTGAAGGACAGCAAGCCAATGACAGTGGGAAATACATGCATTTAAAAGGCCTGGGGCACAGGCATTTTGGAATGGCGTTACAACCTTCACACCAAACCACACACTGAATTACTTTGCTTGTAGTTTAGCTGGATGCAACTCTGCTAACAGCACATCAGTGACATAATGACTCAGCTGAAAGAAGTGCGAGAATTTAAGATTTTTCTCCACCTCATAAGGGATACATGCTCAAGTCCTAAGGATCTAATATCTTATTTCTGCTTGAGAAAATAAAAAGCCTTTTGTTGTCCTTATCATGAACCATCTGTAAATATTAAAGACAAATCTGGCACATGGTCATACCTAAGTCAAACTTTAGAACCCACAGTCCTTCAACAAACAGTTGAAAAAAGAACTTCAGTGTTTTACAGTATTTTAATAAAGCTATTATCTTACACCAGATTTTAAGAATAAAGTTCAGGGAAGAATATACAGAATTAAAATTCAACGCAAATGAGTTAAAAGGCTATATAGGACCAATAAAGTTTTGGACTGTATAGTAGAAATTTGCAACTTATATAGCCTTTTGCTGTGGCCTGCATTGGCCCTGATGTCCGCAGAATGGAATGTGTATTAGAGAAAATGAGAGTAAACAATTGTGTTCTTTATAATATAGGCACTACACAAGCTAAAAAGACTAATCAGAATAATAATAACACGAAGTAAAGAAATATCACATTTAGGATTCTTTTTACATTAGAACCGTAGCTACAGCTTTGTGTGATGCACACTGATATTAAGGTTTCACGAAAGCTAAAAAGGAGATTTACTACAGCCTATATATTTTGTTTTAACACCAGTAACCTTTCTGTCATCCATCTATAATACATTGAGATTCATATTACATAATAGCATATTCTACTTTGTTCCAGTTGTTGAAACAGAATAAAATCACTAAGTTGATATTATTTTGCATTCAGTAGTGTTTTAGAACAGAATTAATAAGCTAACATCCCAATTCATCAAAAAAGGGGAAAGGAGGGAGAGAGAAGGAAGGGAGCAGGGACGAGGAAAACAAAACAGTTCTGTGGTTTGAGCCTGAAGGCTTACATGCCTCATCACTCAAGGGAGCTATCTTGAGTGAGCAGCCAAAAATTGCTTCCCTCTACATTATGCAGTTCTGACGCAGGGATCTGAAGACACCATGCCTGAGTAGCACAGACATCAGCCATTTCTGCCATCTGCCCCGCAGTGGGAATACCAGATGAAGTCAAACCAGTTTGCTAAGTGAGAATAGTGAAAGGCAGCTTCCTACAGCTGATGAACTGTGGAAAGATTTCTGAAGTTGAGTATTAGCCATTTAGAAAGGCAAATACATTGCACTTCTAAAGCCAGAACGACTTAAAAAATAAGAAATACAATGACAGTAGTGCCACTAAGAAGTAAAGTTCTTCCCACCCCCCACCCCCCCCCATCATTCATGGAAATTAGGAAAAATAAGAGTGATTACAGGAGATTTAGAAATAATCTTGGGAGTCATTAGTTGTTCATGACAAATTACATACAATTCATGATGACACTTCTTTTCTTTGACGGAAAATAACTGATCACTACCAACTCTAGAGACCCAGGTGCTCCTGAGCCTCAGGCCAGCTGGTGATTCAATCTTTGTCTGATGAACATCAGTAGAGTTAATCTAGTTTTTATCCTCAGGATAGCAGATTAAAGTTTTTCAAACATGGGTGAGGAAGCTAGAAGATTAATATCACACATAATTCTGGAGATTCTTCCAACCCCAGGAGAACCAGTGGGAATGGAGCAGTGTAGTTTGTGGCCTGTATCTACCAAATATGAAAACAGACAGCATATCCAATTTAGTAGTTGAGATCTTGGCATCTCTGTCCTCTAGCACATTATGCAACACCTATATGGATATAATGAAAGGGAATATTTAGGATCATGAATGACTCAAAAGTCATAGAGTCATAGATTTATGAGTTGTAACAGGCAATGACTCCAACAGGACATGGGAGTACAGTTAAGATTTTCAATTTCTAGGATGAGATGTCTGAGTTCTAATCTAAAGCTGAAAGCTTGAACACTAAAATGACATTTTCAGCAGCAACTTCTAAGGGGGAGAGGAAGGATGGAACGAACTCTTAGTAGGAGCCCAAATTGACACCTATACCAAATAAATTTATGAGGTGCCTTTGTCTGGACCTAAGACCTCATCATGACTGGAAGAAAGACCCAAGGTCTGCAAGATGCAAAATTGCAAAGCTGCAAGTTATATTTGCAGAAATTAACATGACTATATATTTTTCTGAGCTTCGTTGGGATACACTCATATTGCTTATAGAAGTTCCTTGCGAGCCATATTAACTTTTCCAGCAGAGGTTACAAATTCCTCATCTACAACCTATGAGAGAGTACAACTATGGAGACAAAACCCATCAGTTCCCTGAAAAATTAGTAATATTTCATGATGAGGCTTAACTGATTCAACATAAAAGCATGTTGTTGATAACTTCCAGTTCCTACTTCAGGTTTAAAAAAATACCCTCAAAAATTTCATTAAAGCTCAACATTTTGTATATAATAATCCCAGAACTCAGCACCTAGGCCTAAAGAAAACAATTCTGCTGTCTTCACAAAGGTCAGATCAGGTCTTTCTAAAGCTTTGACCAAATAAAGCTTTAAGCCAACCGTAGGGTTGATTTGAGCTATGAGAAAGCAAATGACAGAAACTTCCCAAAAAGGAAAATAATCCCCATGAATTCTAAATTTGGCATTGAGAAGAAGACCTCTGATTAGCCAGAAATTTATAAAAAATAAAATAAAATGTAGAACTCATTCTCCACTGGCCCTGATGTAGATGGGACAGCTTGCAAAACCACACAGCTCCCATTGACTCATGTGATAGACTCTTAGAATCACAGAATGTTTTGGGCCAGAAGGGACCATTAAAGATCACCTAGTCCACCCCCCCACCATGGGCAGGGACGCCTTCCACTAGATCAGGTTGCTCAAAGCCCATCCAACCTGATGTTGAACACTTCCAGGGATGGGGCATCCACGACTTCTCTGGACAACCTGTTACAGTGTCTCACCACTCTCATAGTAATCTTACATCTAATCTAAATCTATGCTCTTTCAGCTTAAAACAATTGTCCCTTGTCCTGTCACTACTGGTCCTGGTAAAAAGCCTCTCTCCATCTTTCTTGTAAGCCCCCTTTAAGTATTGAAAGGCCACAATGAGGTGTCCCTGGAGTCTTCTTCTTCAGTCTGAATAATCACAACTCTCTCAGTTTGTCCTCATAGGGTAAGGGTTCCAGCCCTCTGATCATTTCCATGGCCCTCCTCTGGACCAACTCTAACATGTCCATGTCTCTCTTGTGCTGAGCACCCCAGAGCTGGATGCAGTACTCCAGGTGGGGTCTCACCAGAGTAGAGTAGAGGGGCAGAATCATCTCCCCTGACCTGCTGGCCATGCTTCTTTTGATGCAGCCCAGGATACGATTGGTCTTCTGGGCTGTGAGTGCACATTGCTGACTCATGTTCAATTTTTCATCCACTAATATTCCCAAGTCCTTCTCTGCAGAGCTGCCCTCAACCTATTCATCTCTCAGTCAGTACTGATACTGGGGATTGCCCCAATCCAAGTGCAGGACCTTGCACTTGTTTTTGTTGAACTTCATGAGGTTCACATGGACCCATTTCTCAAGACTGTCAAGGTCCCTCTGGATGGCATTCCTTCCCTCAAATGTATCAAAATTACCACTCAGTTTGTGTCATCTGTAAACTTGCTGAGGGTGCACTCAGTCCTATGATGTCATTAATAAAGATACTGAACAGTTCTAGTCCCAATACAGACCCCTGAGGGACACTGCTTGTGACAGAGCACGGGAATTTATGAGAATACACTGAATACTAAATATGTTACTTGTTACTGATAGGGGAGCACGTGCTTCTCTTGCCACTGCTTAAACACACAGGCACACATCTCCTACCTCACAGCAAATCTGCACTTATCTAGTTTCAACCATAACCCAGATATTTCAACTAAAAAAAATAGTGGAATGGGTTAAAGTTTTACTTATGCTGTAAATGCTTGTGGTCATAACATTCTTTTTTGTTATTGTTCTCGGACATAAAAAATCCACAGACACACTTTCCTTCCTTGTAACTTCTGCAAGACTTCAAATGGAGCTTGTAATATTCACTGAGACATTACAAGAGCTCCCTGAAGTTCAAGCTTTCACATCTAATAACTCCCAAACCTACAAAACCATTCGTAGTAAAGCTGTCTTGTTCTCCTGCTTTAATCAATTAGTGTCTCTTCTGTCATACGCGTTTGTGAGGAGCATTATGGGGAGCTGGTCAGCTTCTACTTCTACTGACCAGCTCACTTCCTACACAAAAGAACATCATGGACCACTCACTACTCAAGTGGTTCACAAATTACATCTGGGACACATTAATGGTTCAAAATCCTGGGAAAGAAACATCCAGTCTCCACATATTTTTCCCTTTGGTGCATTTTAATACCTAGCTGAAAGAATTAATCAAGAAGTAAGCAAAATGAATTCTCCTCCCAAGTATACACAAGCTTAAAAAACCTACTAGTTTCTACTCGATAATTTTCAACTACTTTCACTGTAATTGACTGCTGTCTAAAATCAAAATTATTTCAAAACCTGAAAGAGAAACAGAATTCTTCCCATTTCTGTCAGAAGACAGGTCATCCAGAGATTCTAATTATGCCTACAATTACCTTTGCCTACACAGCATGATACTAGTAGTAGCTGCTTTTAACTCAAGTGCAAAAATGCTGACACAAAAGCTTCTTTTTTCCTAGTAAAGAGTGGGGTGAAGAACAAAAACTGGACACTTAACACAAGATGGCGATCGGTGTTGTGGCTTCATTCATCTGCAGGAAGACTTAGTAGAAACAAGCTAGTGTTCCTTTTGGTTCTGAAGTTTATAGTCAACACATTTGTTGGTTTATGAGAAGCCACTTGCTTGTAGATGTTGAAAAATAGATGTCATAGTATGCAGGGTTTCCACAACTCTTGTAGGAAAACAGGAGGGTGATGACAGCACAATCTTCTTTGTCAGGCAAGATAATAATATTTAGCCAGAAAGTAACATTAAAAGCTATTGCAGACAAATAACAAAGAGACAAATGACAGAGAAGACAGTCAGCAAATGAGACATTTTCTGTAAGGCTCAGGTTTTTAACTGTGTCTTAGAAATCTCAGAAATCTGCAGCTGAATCAGAACAAGGTATCAGACTTCTAAAATCAAAACCTCCAAATGCTTCATTTGGGCCACATTCACTTAAAGAACCCCCAGTTCACCTTTACACTATAAAGGGGAAAAATTCTAGCTAGTTAGCAGAGATATACTAGTTGTAACATCAAAACAGTGATGTCTTGCTGTAGCAGATCTGAAGATGTGCTTCTGTCTCCAAAAGCTTATCTGTTTCTCCTCCCCAAGTTTAGCCAAATGTACTTTCTTTCCCTGAAAACCTTGCCAAGGTATTTTGAAGCATTTTATACAATTTATGTAAAAGTCCTAATCCACCATCCAAATGAGATAACAATAATTTTAAATGTCATGATCTCTAAAATTTGGACTGAAATTCCAAAGCTTTTATGACAGAAAAATAAGACCAAAAAAAAATAAAATCTCTATGAGCACAGTTTTCCTGATCCTTGGAAGGTCATTTGAAACATTCACCAAGACATCTGGGCCTTTCCTATAAGAGGTCTAAAGAATATATAGTCTTAGTATGTATATCTTCTGGTCTTTAAAAATAAGAACCAGTCTTCTGTAGATAGAAAGCAACAAATAAACAGCACTGAAGCAAGCCATACTTTTGTTCTGTTTCAAGAGCAGATTAAAAAATGGAAACTTCTACTTATTCTGCAAGTGTTCTTCCTATCACAATAGAGCATGTGACAGTACTCCTGATATGGCGTAACAGAATTGAGTGTTACATTGTTTGAAAAGTGGGTACAATGTCTCCCTTAACAAAACAAGCAAATATGAAGAAACGTTATTTTTTTACCCGTTACTGCTTATGGAGCATCTAACAATTTCACATATGTGTGGTCACCTGAAAGATTTGCCATTTCCTTACTTCCATCTTCCTGAATTCATTTCCTTTCAATGGCGGGACAAGTGATAATATCATCAGTGCTAAAAAGAGAAGGCAAGGAAAAAGGTGGATAGAGAACAACCAGTCCAGAGAAGAATCAGAATATTGGTGGTAGTGACAGGACTTCAATGTCTCCTTAACTGCTGAATCCCACCAAGGCTTCAGAAAAAAGAACAGAAAAATCCCATAGCAAGCCTTTGCGCATTGTCAGTAAAGAAGGAATTAAATCTGCATGGCAGAACAAGGTCTTTTAATTGACTGTACTAATTCTTAACTGAACCTGAATTTTCATATCAAGATATTTGCTAGCTTTGATGAAATAAAAGTTGAAAAATGTTTCCAAAAAAGAAAGGTAGAATCTTTTGGGATAAATTTGGGAATGGAAGATGACAGAAGCCTTCAGCAGTACTGAAAATGCTTTGTAACTGGCTATGGCCTGAAGATTTCACAGTCTATCTTAAGCAAAAAACACACAAGAAATACAGAAAAAGGAATAAAAAGCAAACCCTTTCATTTATTACCAAGAATAATACTTTCCACCATGATTCCACGCAGTGGAGGTAGACACTAGAACATTACAAGGCTTAGTATAATTTTTTCCAGTCTTAAGAATTTGAAGAAAATAAAATCTACAAGCCAGTTCCCCAAAAACTTATTTTGAATAACAAATGCATGTTAAGTTCTCTTGTATTTCTCATTTGGCTTTTGACAATTAGGTTGTAGTCAAATAATTTGTAAAGTTTTTGTTGTACAACCATGAGGAGTATAAAAGTCACTTTCAAGCACAAGCTTGCGTGATTCTAAGAGCCAAAGCTGTACAAAAACACCATCAAGAAAATCTCAAAAGTTCAGTTAAGGTTATGGGAATTTGCAGTCCTGTCAAATGCAGAATAAGCTTCACTGTAGACTACAACTTGCTTTGCAAAGCAGCGCTTCATTTCCTCGAAGTTGGCCTCGGGCAGTGGTATCCATTCCTCTTCAAAACTGCTGTTGCGATTCAATTTCAGTTTCCACTCTCCCTCAAAGACTACTTGGAATAACCCACAACAGTTTTCCAGTAACAAACACACATACGGTATCATCTATGCATGTGTACACAATTATATACACTAGCACTGAAATACGGCTCTGCTAAATAAGGGAATGCAAGCACAACAAAAAGGTAAAAATTACTATCCCTTACACTTGAATTCAGTCCATGCTGTAAGTTAGTGAAGCAGTATCAGCTGTGTGGAAATTTTTCAGTTATTCTTGCCATGAATGAAAAGGATTTAGATGCGTTTGTCAGCTAGAGCAGGGGGGAAGGGAGGAGAGTGGAAAGAGGGAGAGATCGAGACATCTGTCACCAACAGGTCTTGCCACTGGTAGTAATATTTCTGTTTTCCCTCAACCACTTTGTATATACAGAAAGCATAGAAAGCAATTTAATTTGAGAGGCCAAGGTAAAAGTTTTCTTCAAATCTCTATTACAAAGCCTTTGGGTGTTAAACATATGCACAAGCAAAGTATGTAATGGCTATCTAGCAAGGCCATATAATTCTGCAACAAGAATAATAATTAGCCTTGTAGTATAGTTTGAGAAGTCTGTAAACAAAGGAAAATAAATGTTTTGTTATGAAGTGCCCATATATCATATGAATGACACCAGGCCACGTTTCCTAAATATTTGTACAGCCACCTGCAATGACACTATGAATCTATCATGATAGGCTGAGACTGTCATATTAATCAATACAATAAGATATGTTAAGACATGTTAACATATAGCATTTTAGTTTAGAGGAGGAGTACATTTTTTAAACAAATTTCATTATCCCCTTTTAGTGTACTTCGGTTCATTTTGCAGAGTGGTCTGAAAGTGCTTGAACTCTATCTGGTTTGGATGAAGCTAAACTGAAAGCTGCTCTCCAGGGCTGTCCCATCCCAACTATTAATGATCATTCACGTCCACAGGACTGCCAGGGCTCTACCAAGTAACTCCCTGTTGAAATGCTTGCAGCATAGTCCTCAGAAACAAGCGTTTTGTAGCCTATCTATCTGATCCTATTGAGCCGCACCACTTACTTGCAGAGACTGTCTTAAATGTCTTGTCAATTACCTTAACAAAATAGTATATTTAATAGATAATGTAAGCATCAGACAGCTCGGAGAGAAAAAAAGATAGAGGAGAGAGAGAAACTGCCTTCCTGGGAAGAAATGCTTCTCTATGCCAACACAGAGACAGTCCTGGCTTTGCTAAAAAGTCTTATTTTGATGTGCATACTTCTAAATGAGCCTTTGCAGAAAATGTCCGGTGCCTGCTGATGTCCCTGTTCAGAGAGTTTCGGCAGTGCTGGTTGCAACCTTCAAGTACATCTAGAAAGTGCTACCACCAGCAGTACAGAGAGGAGCTGCTATTATATCTCAGGGCAGGAAAAAATATATGTGAATATCCCCATCTCCCTCTAATCAGTACCCAGACTGGTCCTGATTAGAAGTATGTTTATGTTGCAGTCATTTCAGAAGTAATTGCAGTGTACTGCGATTGCCTAATTTATACTCTTTTGCAGTAGCCAGAAATACATACTAGCATGAAGAAGCTTCAACGTGGCAGCACAGAGCACAGTATAGTCATACTTTATCTACCAGGAAGCCAGAAATGCAGTGTAAAAAGTTACTATTGTAAAAAAAATGAAAATATGAGTTTCCTCACTATTTCCTTGTATTTTTCCATCCTCCACGAGGACTAAGGAATAGAAACCACTCGACCTAAAACATGCCCAGAGCTCTAACAGCCTCTAACTGTTTCTTACCTCTTCTGGGTTTTGCAGGTATTTGTTGTCACTGACATTGTACCTATCTTTAAATATTATCATCAGAAGAAAAGAACAGTTTGTTTAATATTCTGCTAATTAATCACAGTCCTCAATCTCTCCCTTTCTTTATTTTAGACCATTTAAATTTATTTTCTTCTATAGTCTTTACCATTCCAAGCGCATAAGTTATTCAAGCATGACTGAAGTGGTAAAAATAGGTTCCTGAAAACAATTCAAAAAAACAGAAGTAAACAAAACTTTTCCCTTTCTGCTGTACTTTGCATAGTTTCAGTACAAGATTCTTTGCCCAAAAGTATTCATCCCTTCTAAAAAATGGTTAATAAAATAGAAAATTCCTTGTGATATTGTACAGTGGTGGCTTCTTTCTATATGTATTTGCAGCACAAGATAAATCTGTCTAATTAAATAATTTCTTTAAATTACTTCATGATTTGTGAAAAGACTTTTTACTAGTACATGAACCAAGAATCTCAAACCCAAAGACAGATTCTTCTACATCAGGATATATATAGCAAGATGGATATTTTCCTTCCCAGCCTTCAGCCCTAAACGGGCTAAATTATAAAATATCTGACACAATTTCGGAACGCTACATCATAATGGGCCTTTTTTAAGCATGCCTTTGAATTAAGGCAGACACTACAACAGCACTATAGCAGTCCTGGGATTTGGGAAGCAGCATTTTAACAGCATGTTGCCCGTATTCTCATGCTGTGAACATATTCATAGCAGTTCCATGAAAGTCCCAGGACTGCTGGTGTAGCATCTGTTCACTACCAACAAAGACTTGGATATTACACAAGAGTCTGTTTTCTATTCATCAGCTGCCTTTTTACAAACACAGGACTTCTATTGCAACAGGAGAATTTTTCATCTGGGTTTTCTCATGTGAACACACAAACACACTCATCGTTGAAGATATATCTTTGTGACATTATCGGACATTTATCAGGCTAGAGCTACTCTCAGGATAAACAGGGACTCTTAGGCTTAGATGTTATCCATATCCAAAAAACATATACGTGTTTCCAAAGATGTTAACAAGAAATCATAATCTGGGAACAAAACACCTTTCATTCAGGATAACTCAGTTACTAATGCCCCTCTTCTCAAAGTGGTAATTACATATCAATTTACAATTCAAAATACTTGGACTGACCTTGACATTTATCATCTCAGACCTTGCCCAGTGATGAAGAATGTGTATGGTTTGGCTCCGCATACAGATTCACATCTTGGTTTCTGCTACTATCAGACAAATACGTAGAGACATCAGCTTCAGTGGGGTATTCCGAACAAACAATTTTAACAAGAATCATCCCATAGTGCTACTTGTGCTGAGTGCATCATTTGATCCAAATCATTTAGTTTTATTTGTGTTTGGATGTGCTTACTTTATCAATTAGGCTCACTTTGTGGGCTGGTTCAGAGAGGATCACAGTCTGCTGATTGCATTACAAACCCTCTAGCTCTCTTCCAAGGTCTTTTCTGAGAAAGAGTAATCTGGACCAAGCTGATCAGTCTCCTCCAAACATGTGACTTGAACACAGTTGACATGGCAATGTATGCCAGGATCACCTCCAGACAAACAAGATGGATGCAGACAGGACAAGTATGGCTTCTTCTTCTTCTTGGGACAGCCTCACAACAATTTTTTAATAGACCTCAAATTATTTGTTAATGAAATTAAATGAAAGTGGGTGATTGGTCATCTTTTTTTCCCCCACCATATAGCTGTGGAGGTAAAAAAAATAAACTTCAGCACACTCATAACACATGATGCACACAAGTGCATGCATACACATACTCTGTGCTTCAAGACCCAGAGTTCTTCTCTCCAGTATTGTAAATACCAGGATAGTGGAGTGACAATGAGTAGACAGTGTGAATTGTTAAATTTTCTTTGTCATTCATATAAATTCTGGTCAACACACACTTTAGTGGAAGAGAACAAGGAAGCTAAACTAGGTACATTTGTCATGGGCAACCTGCCTGAATATTCTCAGACTAGGAGGCAATCAGGTTAGAGGATCCTGTACATTCATACTGAGGCTATTGAGAATAATTGTTCATGGATTTAAAGAAATCAGATTACCCCATAATCCGATAGTAACATTTGGCATGCTACACATTATTAAGAAGTCACTGTAAAATTGTTATGCAAATTAGATATTCACAAGCAAGAGTGCAAAGAATAGAATAACCAGAGAATTGCATGGTGGTATGAAGTAGCTGAGCAGTATCTTTATTATTGCCAATTACATACCAGTCTAGTTTTTGAATGGGATTATATTTCTGAATAGAATACATTTCCAGCAGCTCCACTGGACATCATTAAAGCGGTGGCAGATTCCATGTACAATCCTTTATAAAAATTCCAAAAGCCCATTGCACTTTCATGTTTCACTCTTTTACATGAAAGCCATTTGCCAGCCATTTTGTGTAGTACTGCAGAGAATACTTACAAAGGCGAGGAAAAAAACAACACACTCCAGGACATACACTGAGAGCATGGATAGTTTCAAAACAATAATATTGCTAGATAATTGTTAGACAGCTAATCAGTTCTATATCATCACTTAATTTTCACACGCTCACCCTCTGGTATTGCTCCAAGGAAAAGATTTTCCCATATTAAACTGCTATCATGCTGTAACTTGCCCTTCCCTTCAAGTTCCACACTCACAGACAATGTTTTGTGGAAAGATCATAACATTACATGGTGTGAAATTTGTGCAGACAGACATCTATTCTTCTTGTAAAAACACAACCTGGAATATACCAAGTAAACCATTTGCTTGTGTTAGTGCTGGTACAATCCACTTTGGCCCAATCTCGTGCCAAGAAGCAGTCTAAAAATGTAATTTAATTTTTAAACAAAACGTATTCATTGATATTTAACTGCAGGCATCACAGTTTGCTTTTTTTTTTTTTTTTTCACTGCTGAAGCATAATGAGAAGGAAGCAATTTCCAAACGTGCCGAGAGCCCTTTGGCTGCTCGGAAGCAGCGCAGGTTGCCATAGCAACTGCCGCACCACCCTCTCGCTCTTCCCAGCCAATGGCGCATCCCAGTGCGGCCGCAGTATCTATCGGTGGAGCCTATTCCTGCTAAGGCAAAACACAGCTACACACCTCTGCTGCTATTGTTGCCGTCTGGACTGGAAATCGATGTATAAAAAGAAAAAAGAAAACCAACCAACCAAACAAAAAACAACTAACCAACACCTTAAAATAGGCCCCATTAAAACATTAAAAAACAGAGTATATAAAGCAGCAGTTTCGTTGTCTGCAAAGCACGCTGTCTGTCATGATGACCTTGATGCTCAGTTTTATAATTTCCCCTTGGGTAAGAGAATTTGCAAGGGCATATTCTCTTTACGTTCAACATCTTCCATTGCAAATGAGATTTGTCTTACCGAAGCAGCAGCAAATCAAATTCTGTGTTTCCTCAGAGCTGCTTGTGTGCATTTACTGCATTATTGATTTGGGAATCTAACATCGGCAAAAAGCAAAACTATCCAGTTAAGCTTAGGAAAGGCTTTACACATCAGCTGATCTCCCCCGTTGTATGCAGGCTAGTGGTACTTACCCACATGACTGTAAATTAGTCTGGAAAAATGAGAAATGTCTGTGATCGTTAATAATGTTGTTATCAGACATTAAAAAAAATAGAGTTTTTCTAACTTGACCAGGTTTCTACGGGTATCAGTGGTCATTTTAGTATTTATTTCCATGGTTCTAAGGTAGACACCATCTCTTCTCCTTTTTCAGCCCATCACTTCTTAAAATCAACATCTAGAAAGAGATAATATCTTTTATTATACCAAATGGTGCAGTCAGAGAAAGGGAAAGAGCAAGCTCTAGGGCACACAAGCCCTTTCTCAAGCTTAATATGAGCCAAGCACGCACTGGAAAGAATTACTCTGGCTGGCAGTCTAGCTAAGGGGAAAAAAAATAATTCCAAAACTCAAAGCTAAACTTCGAGGAGATTATTTTGGTTACTAACATGTATACTATTACAGGGTAGGTGAAATTCTGGCCTAAAGTATGGGGTTTTTTGATAGTCCACTAGAATTTCCTTCCTATTTTTTATGCTTCAAATTCCTCACCATTTTTAATACTATTTATAGCTCAAATCTGCTGGAAGTGGCACCCATTTTTAGCATACGCATGCACATAGGCACTCTTTCCCTGTCTCCCTAGTTTTACTATGATTCTCAGCATTTCCTAGCTTATTAATATAATTCAATGATATTCAGAGCAATTACAACCCACTTAGTTTAATGTTTGCTCTGTCTTTATCAGGCCTGAAAAAGGGCTTGAAAGCTTCAACCTTCTGCACTTTTTAAATACCTCAGGTTGCCTGTCTTCCAGGCTATCACAGCTACATAATGCTGCTATTAATTTTTATATGTTCTTTATAGTGAATAAATATGTTTGGTGTGCAGCAGAGAATCCATTATTCAATCAAAAAGAGAGAGTATGATCCCACTATTTACACTGTGCAAACATTTAATAAAAGGAGAAAAGGAAAAGAAGACTCATTCAGAGATAAACAATTACAGATATAAATTATTTTTATTGCTGTGCATAATTTTAGATCCTTCCTCTATGATTTTCAATAAAATGTTAGAAAATATTTTTAAATTTAAACAATGTTTTCTATCCAGTTAGGATCATAAACACACTACAAATCAGTATAATGTGCAAAATAATGCCATTTATACACACACAAATTGAGCATATTCCGATAAATCGTTTTTAATTAGTACATTTAATAGGACAATTCTTAGTAAACGTGGTCAATTACTCATTACTAGTAGCTTTTTCCAAGGCTGAATCAACTAGAAAAGTGCTTTATTATCCGTTTGGTATTAGACACAAACTCAGTTACTTATTTCCAGCTTGCATGGCTCTGAGGACATTTGAGAGCAAGAAAATCACCAGTGGGTCCAAATTTACATGACTGTCTTTTATCGACATTAGGGTCCGTAAAGGTAGTAACTAAGAAAGTTTACAGAGGCTAAAATTGCTGTCATCCAGTAAATTGCTGTAAATTACTGTCGCCCAGTAAGTAGTATAGCTACAGATACTAAATTATTGAAAATACTGTACTTATTGCAGTGCTTAAAATCTAAATGACTACGTCTTTAGAAAGATTTTGGAAACTGAAAAGAATAAATTAAAATACGGGCTACATACAGCTCTGTATAGTTAAGAAACTTCTCCAAGCCTGACTGTTATTTCAAAATACTGGAACCCTGGGTGGAAAATAAAAATCATCAAATTAGATGCTATTCTGAATTTCACCTCTGGAACATCCATGGGATGTCAGCAAAACACATGAAGTTTGGCAGAGAGCAGCATATAACATCAAATGTCTCCCTGTGAAACCTCTTTTTGTACTGTTGTGTATTGGCACTAAAAAACACATAAACTAAAAGCTTATCATCCAGATGTGCTGCAAGATTTTCCCTTTAGTCTTAAACTTCGCTGCCTTAGGCTGACTCATTCTCTAAAAGCTTTGTGAACGCTTGATAATGTCATTAGAATGTGGTCTCAGAAGGAACGGAGATCACTTTTCAACAATATTTGTAAAAAAATTCTTTCTGGCAATTTCAGAAGAGAATACTTCAGTCCTTTTCTTCTGATAAGATTAAAAATCTATTATACAAAAATAAACGCCCCCACCTTTTTATTGGGAAAAAACAATGAAACAAATCCCCCGCATAAGAGAGATACAAAAGCAAAAATGCATTTTGACTGATGATGTGGAAGATTTTCTAGTTCTATTCTGATCTGTGTTCCTGGGCAGAGAGTCTACAGCATTTCCTATTTTTTGTGGTGTCATGTTGAGAAATGGTTAGAAATCCAGATTTAACTTGGCTGAATTAGTTTATTAAGATTTATAAATGCCTGTCTGGATTCAGCCATCTAAATAGAGTGTGTCGGAGTTTTACCTACAGTGCGAGCTACCAGATTAAAGTATTTGTCACAGAATTCAATGCCAGAGAAGTTCCATTTGTGGTATGATAATAAAGGATAATACAGCCATGAAAATCAGGGTCGGGAACATAATATTACCCATTAAAAAATTGTCCCTGTTTTCTGTAAACTCCATGGCTAAGAATATATAGTCAGCTTCTCTGTGTGGGTCACATACGTCTTTCTGCCTCACTACCGTCATGATCACCGCAGCTTCCAGTATAATTTTCTCCCTTATCTACAGCTGTCTACTTCTTTCCAGCTTTTTGGGCTCATCAGTCTCTTAGGTTTGTTTTGAAACCTACTTGCAATACAAAAAAAAAATATTCAGCTGCATCTTGCTCTTTCCAAATAGACAGTAAAACTTCAAATTTCACTACGGGAGGAACCGGGGGAAAGCCCCAAAATGCACATATTTGCAGAGCCAAGCTCTGACAGACTCACAATGTGCAACCTGTGGAAAAGCCAAAGAGAACTGCAGGACTTCTGTATCTTTTTATTATCAAAGCATTTGCCTTAGAACCAGCCAACACTGTAAGCCCAAATTGTGTATCTTCCAGCTGCAGAAATTTGTCTTGGCTTCCCTTTCTTTTTTAGGCACATTTTGTTTGAGCTTCATTTTCACTGCTTTCCAGTACATGTTGCAGTTTCCTCTCTCCCCTATTGTTTCCAAATTGTTCTTGTTCTTAAGAATAGACACCACAGAGCTTGCAAAATGACAATTGAGAGTATAAGCATTTTTTTCTTTCTTAAAAAACAGTCATCTTGGATATTTTGCTATAAATGCAAAAAAAAAAATAATCACGCTTTGAAGGCTGTCATCCTGTTCATACAAAACAGACCTCACCTACTATTTAAGTATGGAGAGTTATTTGATATAAGCAGCAAAAATTTCAGGAAAAAAATAGAGAAACTGATGAACTAATATGGAATTGTGTTAGATTACAAAAATGAGGCATTTCCTTGAGCAAAAACTACAGAAATTTGTCTTATTTTTATAGAATCCTTTGCAAAGGGGGTTGTATTTAACAATCTGAATCTCTCCCACATTTCTCACAATGGTATTCACCACCAGAAGGACTGTTTTCAGAGACATGTAACAGTGAAGAAGTGGTCATAGGCTTGAAAAAACATTCGTATCAGGAAGGAGATAATCAGAGCCCACTGAGAATCAAGATCTTTGGATTGAGAACAGACTGCTGCAGAAATTTGTTCATGACGGGTATAGAAAATATTCTGTGTACACTTCCAGTTGAAAAAATGGGCTCAGAGAACTTATTGAAAGGGCAGATTTCTTTTTGTCAAAGAGTTAAGTAAGAAAAATGGTATTTGCGTGATTCTGGGGAGCACTACAGACCACCTCCATTTAGTTCAGTAAATCACACCAGTCTTTCCTGCTCTTAACAAAGATATGTCTTACTGCGGTATCACAGCTATACTGTAATTCTGAGAGTCACCTGGCATGCCATAGTAGATGATGCAGGTTATTTCAAGTTTGAGTGAGGAATCTAGCCGCTCTGCATGGAGAACAGATGTGGTAGGATGGTACTGTGCCAGCTCTGATCATAAAGATTCAGCAGAGATCTGGAAACAAAATACTCTTAAGCAGGAGACTGACCAAAATCTATCTTGTTTTGCCTTTACAAATGTACTTCACCATGAGAGACAGTGTGATATATGACTGTGATTGTCCCAAATGAACAATAAAAAGGAATGATCACTCAGGTCCCAAGACACAGATACATACTTTCATTTGTTCAAAGTCCAGAGGTCTTGGTCTGTGTCCTCCTTTGAATCTATGCTCCAAATGAGAAAAGATGTGTCTGAAACTACCATTTTGAAGATGACTGAAGAAGCTTGTATAATACTTGCAAACAAAAATTTTAACTCACCAGATCTGTGACAGAAATCTGCATGAAAATGGAAGAACTCTTTGGTTTGTAAGTCAAGTAAAGCCAAATTAGAGAGACATGTTACTGCTGTTAGAGCAGTGGCAATAAGACTCCAGATCATTTCAGTTACACACAGGCAAATTGCCAAATTGAGGAAAAAAAGAATGACAAAACAATGAACACTATAGAGGGCAGAAGCAGATTCTTGTTTAAAATCTCACTGGCCAGGTTTTCCCTTGCAAGTCAAAGGGAATTCCCCTGTAATTAAGTGATTCCCATCTCGCTTGTGCTCCACCTCTCTTGTTTGTAGGGTTTTTCTTCCAAATTATGTATTAACATCCATATGACAATATTTAAATGTTTTTTTGCCATGAAAGAACACAGGTAAACTGCCTTCTTCCTACTTTTTACCTTCTTTTCTGAAAAATGGCTCATGTTCTTTTGTCACAGTATCCCTCACACCATTCGTCAACAACGTCTCAAACCTGTTAATTTACAGTATCCCATCCAGACTGAATGTACATCTCTTCCAATGGATATGGGAGGGGTAAGAAAGATAGACAAGCATTGCAGGGTGTGACCTGCTCATTTATGGTAAATGGGTCTAAACACACAAAATTGTGTTCTTCCATCTCTATTCAGGTCCAAAGACATTGATATTTCCTTGCAGATGCTTATGCTGAGCCCGTAAGAAGGTTCATAAAGGTGAAGATGCAACGTACCCTACAAGTATCTCTGCTAATGTATAACTGTTGACTTACAGGTCCAAGTAAGAACAGAGAGAAGTCATGAAACAGAAAGCCCTGGGCTACTATGCAAGACAGCTGCAACACTGTAAATTCAAATCCAGTCTCCACTCAGTAGCAACATTACTGAAAATTCACCCTGAAACCTGAAGTCTCCAGGATATGTAAGAATATAACTGTGGAACTCTGTATTCTGAGAAATCAACTGTTTTTTAATGAGCCCGTCCATGGGATACGGGTTGTTGTTATGGTTTGGGAAAACCCATAACAATTTATAATCATTTAGACAATTATTCTATCACCTGATGACCCCTCCCCACTTGGAAAGGGGAATCAGGGAAAGCAAGAAAACAGGAGGGTTGATTTAATAGATTTCATAGGATAGATTAAATAGGATAAATAGATTTAATAGGATAAGACTAAATAATTAACAATAATATTAAAGAACCAGTATTAATCCCGATACTAATATAAGATATACAAGAATTATACTCAACCAATTCCATCAGCAGGAAGCTGTGCACTCCCAGCAGTGGACAGCAAATGTCGGACACTGCGAGCATTACGGCTTTGGGAGGAAGGGAAGGGCTCAGGGCTCCTGCACCAGGGCAAGGAGTTCTCTGGACCTCCACTATCAAGGGAGAGAGACTACGCAGCAAACTTTCTAATTTATATTGAATGTGACATTCACGGTATGAAATAATCCAGTTGGCCAGCCCAGGTCAAATGTCCAGGCCTCGCTCCTCCTCATCCCCGCACCTGGCAAGGCTTGAAAACACTGAGGCCTTGAATCCCACATAGCCTAGCTGGCTATAAAGTAAATATTTTCCCAAATTCAGACACTAGAGTCTTCTAAAAGTACCATTTTCCCCAGCATTAGAAGTGAAATTAGTCCTGTGTGGCTCAACTCCGGACAGTTGTACATCAGCTAGTGCAAACAGATCTGTGAAAATGCTAAAATGTGGGATCCAGCAAGGTGAAGAATCTTCTTGAGGCATTTGCCTTTTGAAGCAATAGCGTTATCATGAAAGTCACCCCCGGGCCTGAATTTTCAGATTTCTTGAAAGAGTTTTGATCTCCAATCTCTTTTTTTATATCTATACATAAAAAATGATTGCAGTAAAACTTTTTACCTCTCAAGGACAGATTCTCTGATCCCAGGTCTGAAACCAGCTTCAGACCAATGCATCCTCTTGTGAAAGGGTTCCCTGAGAAAAAAAAGGAAGGACTGAGAAGTGGAAATCCTCAGAAACTAAGCTGTATAGCATTTTGTGTCCAAGGCATTAGTTGCTCCCTGGAGCACTGTACTACACTAAACCAGCTTTCATCTAAGATATCTCTAGGAAACCCTAAGAAGAGGAGCTCTGAGGAGCTCAACTGGAACAGCAATTTGTTATACCCCAATATAATTTCCGATTCAGAATTGTAGAGCTGTCAAAAATTATATTCTTTCAGCAAAATAACAGTCTTATTACAGTCCTTGATGCGTGTGATTGTCTAGACTATCAGCTGCTTTCTATGACAGAAGCTGCAGCTAACAAAGAATTGTTGCATTAGATGTAGAAGAGATTTGTCTCCCCTCTTGGGAAAAAGCAAGGTTGGTTTTTTTTTTAATCTATCCTTTTGAATAAATACCCAATAAAACATTGAATTAGACAAGTTATACAAACTTGTTCCAGTAATGTTGGATTGACTGAAAGCAATGGGTTGGAGGTACCGAAATGGCAACAGAGGTCTACCAGTGTGTGTGACTGATCATAACAGCTCCACAATGACACACAGTGGGAGCTCCAATGACGTCCTATGTTCAGACTGCAGCATCATGCAGTTCACGGACATTGAAAGGAAACTCTATGCAAAGGACAGCTCAGTCTTCTGCAATGTCAATCTGCAATGTCCTCCATGTCTTAAAAAAAACCTAAATTAAAAAAAAAGTCTTTTTTCCATTTTTTTCCGGTTTCTAATAACTAGATCATGTATAATAGTGAAATTTTTTTCATATTAAGTAGTATCTGTTTTTCCTTACTGAAATCCTTCAATCTAATGTTCTACTAAATAAAATTTGGAGAAACAACTTGATTTATTTCAATATTTACCTGTAATTGAAATATGGATTAGCACTTCTTTTTAGCACAAGCATGTAATGACGGTTTTACTACTTTATGATCACCTGTCCGTAGAAAAAGATTAAAAGAAAAAGCACCTGAAGAACCTGAAGTTCATTAAGAAATATTTTAAACCCTTAATATTTTCCTGTCCATTCTTCTTCAAAACAGAGATATCAAAAGAGTCATTTAAAAAACTGTGATTTATTGACTGTCCCTATATGTGATATTCTTATGAACAAAGTAATACGGTTACCAGAAAAAAAAATGCTTAAATTAATAATGAGGTTTAAACATAAGTTTTCTATAAATCTGGATAACATTACAGAATCATTATTTTTTAATATAGAATAACTAAATAAATGAAAAAGCATGCTATGTTAATCATCTGCAATAAATTTTTTCAGTTTGTTTTCTTTCTGAATGTTACCTAACTATATGTGGGCCACCTAAAAAGAAGTAATATAATTCTGAAATGCTAGCAACAAATAGAATTTTCTTATTTATTGACTTGTATAAAATCACATTTACAACAGAAACACACGCACCTTGTAAAATGATCCGGAATTGCTGCTCAGCAATTACTGATTGTAAAAAATTACTGATTGTAAAAAATTAGCATTGCATTTGATAGGTCAGTTCATAATTATGCTTTCTCTAAATCTTTCCACACCACTCTTCATCCATTTCCTTACTTAGTGTGACATACAGGCAAAACGTATCAGGAAGGAGAAAGAAATATTCTTAGGAAATTAAAATGGTACATCAATAATTTACCTACAGTTAGGCTGAAAGTACTCATCTACCCCGGCATAAGGCTGCCAATTTCAATTCAAGTCTTAAAACCAAGTTTTGCAATTGATACGGTGGTGGAAGTCAAGGCAGAACAACAGCAGGACATTCTTTTTCCGTATTTTAGCAACTCATTGACCTCCTGACATATGACAAGTCACACTCTCATCTCAGGAAAAAAAAAACAACAGACTAAAAGGTATTAATAACAGTTAAAGGCTCAATGACTTTCAATCAAGCATCTCAAATGAAAGCCTTTTGGCATATTCAGGAATTAAAGTTCTGCCTTTTGAGAGCCAGCACAATGGTGTGGAAAAGGGGCTGTTATAGAATGCCCGACAGCACATAATATAATGTGTATTTTGCTAAGCTTACTTTTAATGCAGTTCACGACTTTTATAGCCTCAAATATTATTTTTATTTCCCTGGTAAACATTAACACATTTGCTCAGGGGTTGGTGTCCAGTAATACATGCTTTTGTCACAGAGCCATGTGGGGTTTTTTTCATAATTAACTCCTTGCTAGTACATGCCTACCCTGCGTTAGTCCTTCCTAGCTTAAAGATTTGATTATTGGTAACCTTTAAGATGTTTCTGCTTGGAGGACAGCAAGAGCAACAGAGAACAATTTCTCAATGTCTAGATCATGTTAACTCACCCTAAGAGTAGAAACTGTCCAGGGGTATCAATTTATTTCCAACACCAGCTCCCCACACTACCAAAATTTACCCGCTTATACCAACATTTAACAGCTTTCCTAGGATTGTTGGAACTTTTTATATTTACAATGGCACAGTCCTGACAATTGGAGGATTTTAATCTTTCCAGTCTGGACTTTTTAGTTGCAATATTTGTCTCTTGTTACAAGCAGCAGAACCAGTGATTCTTGAAAGTGCAGAAGCAAAAGAGAAAGGTGGTGATTATGACTTCTCTAAAACTCCCTTGGACTACACGGGGACACAGAACCTCCGATGTAAGGACACCAAGCAGCACTACTATAATTTATAATTTCTTTAAGAAGACCACAAAATGCCCATCACTAAAGGTCCCTAAGAATAGATTACACAGCTATTTAATCAAGAATGATATAGGTATGTTTGATACTTCCTTGAGGAAGCAAAATTGACTGACTTATTTCCTCAGGTACCTTTCAGCCCTATAATTAGACCCGGTATACTCCGAAGAGATTTAAAAACATATTCTGTAATTACGGAATGTACTTGAAACTTTCAGAATGCGTAATACATGGTTTTGTAAAAAGTACTCAATAGTCCAAAAATTCTTTTTCTTGATATAGATTTTTAAGGGGAAAATGATTTAAGAAAAAGTTGAACTTTTTAAAATAATGGAGTAACCACGTGGGAACCGATTAATACCTGTTGAAATTATTAATATCAAAGGTAGTGGTTTGATTTTCAGAAATCTTGTCAATGAGAATGAACAAATAACTGTTTTGTTTGCATTTTTTTGCACGCTTCAGTATATGAAGTTAATATTTCACATGTGCCTTGCGTGGCTAGGCATGATTCTGTGTGATCTGAACTGCTTCATTCTGCCCTGCAAGCACAGGCACAGTATCACCTGCCTTGGAGTAAGGTGCCTTCCTAAGGACTGCTGCTGTTCCATTGACGTATAATGTACGACAAAGATCACTGAAGAGAAAAACATAAAAATCAAATACAGGAAAAACAGTAAAAATTTTGACTGTGCAAGTTAGTGTAAATCAGAAAATAAAATCCTGCACAGCTCAGCTTTGAAAAAAGAAAACGTTATCTCACACTTCAAATGGATGTTTGATTTGTTTATCATAAACACTCTGCTTCGTTTCATTCGGATTGCTGCAGTAATGTTATGTAGTCATTCCCTAAGTTTTTCTTCAGAGTATGACACTTTGGGATCGTATCTGTCTTGAGGCTTTTTTTTCCCCTTTCTTTCAACCTGTGACACTGAGAAAAAAGGCCATCATACATGTACCTGCCTATTTTCTGTTCCTCTGCTTCTTCTGTGCGACGCCTAAAAAAAAATGCAGGGGTCTTTTTTAATTAAAAAAAAAAAACACAAACCAACAAAAAGCCATTTTTCCCGTTCGCGGCTGCGCCGGGAGGGGCGGGGCTGGGCGGGGCCGGAGGGGCGGGGCTGGGAGCCCCTTCAGGTCCCGCCCCCTCCCGCGGTAGCCAATGGCCGGGCCGACAGATCACCCGACGCCGGCGCCCCGCCCTCCCCCCCGGCCACCCGGGTACCCCCCGCCTCTCCCGCTTCCCCCCCGCCCCCCCTGTCCCCTCAACCCCCCCGGAGCCCCCGCCATCAGCCTCTGCCGGCGCTTCTGCCTGCGCCGAGCTCTTTTATTGCCCCCGCCGTCCCCCCGCCGGGAGTTCTGTCAGCCCCCGCTGACAGGTTCCCGTCCGCCGGGGGGTGGAGGTGCTTGTGGGGCCAGGGGGGTGCGGGTGCGGGTCTGGGCGGCCGCTGCGGGAACATCTGGGGTGAGGTTTGCTGTAAAAGGAAGCAGGTATTCAGGTGAAAGGGCAGCGGCGGCAAGGCGCAGGGGAAAGAAAAAAAAAAATAGAAAAAAAAAAAAAGAAAAAAAAGAGGCTGGAAACTTAAAAAATGCTTCTAATAATCGGAGGAATGGCATTCTTCGGCAGCCTGCTAGTGGGAGTCATGTGGAAAAGAAGCTGGAACAATTTCACAAGGAAGGCTGTTAAGTTTCTTCGGCTTTTTTGTGATGTGGCTGTCTCCAGCAGCAGAGAACTAAAGTCAACAGCACGGAGTGTCCCTTCCAATCCTAAATTGCTAAAACAATTACAGCAGTCAAAAAATTGAATTGTTTTCTAATGCGGGGCATATTTATGCGTCTTATACAGAAAGTGTCCCTTCTTTCTTTGCATTTCGTACTTGATGAATCAATTAGCCTAATATTATTGAATGTTACTTTTTAATTAAAACAGCAGTTTTCATCTTCCCTAATATCTTCCATAAAGCTCAACGAAAACACTTTGGTCAAACAAAGTACTTCAGAAATCACTCCATCATATAGTTTCATAAAGCTTCCACAAGATTTAAAACTGCTTTTAAGCTTTTTGATGCCATAAATGGCCAAGCATTTAACATGAAAAATCTGATGCAATTTTCAACGGGAAACCAAGAATATTATTTTAGCTTGACCAAGCAAGAATCTATGGACGTATTTATGCCCCAAGTGCTTTAAAATTACAGTGACTGCCTAGAATGTGTAGAAAACAATACAGCTCCTATGCTGCATTATTAAGATACAAGTAAAGACAACATTTTTATTTTAATACAGTGCTTTAAGGAGGAAGAAATAGTAATATTTCAGTAAGGAAGTGACAAAAATGGGAAGTAAGTCTTCATAAGGAAATGGCAATTTACCTTGAAAAAGGAAGAAAAATGACAATATTCATGGTAGCAAGAAAGAAAGAAAGCAAAGGGGAACAGGGAAGACAAATTCTGCAGTTTTATTCACTAGAATTATGTACAAGATACATTTTTCTAGTGTGTTTTATTGCATAATATTATATAATTTTGCTAACAGTCAAAATATAGGACCTGTACTTCATTTGTGGAGAAACTGTGGCAACACAGTTCACTTGCTGAGCAGTCCTCAAGAAAAACTGATTTACTGTAATGCCCAATGGCCGTTTTAAAGTAGAGATGAAATGCTGGAGGCACACAAACACAGAGACACACAGAGAGACACACACACACAGGGTGTTTATCTTAATATGCACCTGGGAAATGAAGTTTCCCCAGGCAGAAATACAACCAAGCTCCCTGCCTCACTTGAAAAAAATGAGATAAAAGTCGCTGCTGGGGGAGCAGAGCCTGGCGGAGAAGGGAACGCTACAGACGAAGGAGGCAGTTCTGGTTACATCACTAACCTCAACATGCCTCACTCCAGCGGCGTGGAGTACCCTGACAATCAGCTCCAGTGGAAAAATGGTTATTCATAGACCACAGTCTGGAAAAAAAAAAATAAATCTAATGTGCAAAACTTTCACTGGGAAGAATACCATGCAAGGACTCCTGCTGACTGTCACAGCTCGGTCTAGAGTTTGCAGTAACAGGAAACATAAACAATAATTTTATTCCCTCCAGTGCATCTTGTTCCCCACCAAAGGGCTGTATTTTTTTTTATTACAAAGAATGTTCATTAATATTGTGTATCAAGCAAAACCATTGAAGATTTGAGACACATTAGGTACGGGAAAGCCAAAAATACTTTATTGTACAGTACACTATGTTAATTTTTTAAATACTGCACGCTAGAGAACTTCCAAGTATTGAGACCTTCCACATTCAGGAACATTGAGACTTAGCACATTCCAAAGCCTCTGTATTTAGCAGTTATGAGAAACTTAATTAACACAGTTTTACCAGTTTATTCATCTTTGGGTTTATAGGTATAAAGAGAATGACTTAGAAGATTTTTTTGGCCCAGACATGAAAATCAAACACATTCCTCCAGTGAATTAATACACCTTGGTCCTCTAACCACTAAGCACTAGCTAAAACAGGAAATTATTATTAGAATTAATAAGTTCAAATGCATTTTGTCTACATTGGCAATAAAAATGGACTTCTTTAAATAATAGTTAAAAAAATCTGGGTCCAGTCTTTCATTGTTCTTTTTGGAAGTACTAATCGTGGCAGGAGGGTAAAAGGAACGCAGAATAGCATTTATTTGCTCTAACACAAATTTCAGGCTTTAGTCTCCTCTCTTCCACCTCTTTCTCCTCCTCAGTCTAGATCAGGGCTCTGTCCATGTTTGGGTTTTGGTAGGGATGGGGTTTTTCGGGGGAGTGGAGTGAGGAGAGGAGAGCAGAAGAAAGCAGGGAGGAGAACATTGTTACCAGTGAAAAAATTGAATCTCCTCACCTGTCAATGTTTCTGATAAAAGGACAGGTAGGGAAATTCCAAAGTGGCAATATTTTACCACACAGATGATACTATGTGTATTTTTACTGTGGGTCTCAATGCACATTCATCTACACACAAGCTTTATATTGTAGGTAGTAAGCATTGAGATTGACAGGAAACACACAAAAATTGAGATGTAGGAGTATTTTGGCAGAGAACTGCAGTGGAAGCTGTTCAGTGATGAAGTAACAATTTTACTCAAGCGTACAGCGGGGGCAAGAGGATTTCCATGGGCTAGATACTTTTTTTATAAAGCTTCTGACTTCTGAGCCACTTCTTATTCTATTAGGCGTTGCCTGCCCACACAGCAATTCCAACTTGGCCTCATTTACACAGCAGAACTCCTTGCTAAGGGCATTTCGGCTATCCACCAGAGGAAAAAGTAGTCTGTTATTTCTCAGTGTTTTAGACAGAAAAGATTAAGAGGAAAGCATGAAATATAGATCTGGCGAGCTCAGTTATTAATTTAATGCAGAGAGCAACTGGGAGAAAATAAAGCCCAGAGTTAGAAAGTAATTGCCTGATTTTTAACTAGTGTGGTTCCTGTGCGTTCCCCTCCTTAGTGAGGCATTAGAACGACAGCCTACATTTCCAAAAAGGAGAGGTACGGAGAGATGCCAGGAAATCATTCCTGGGGAGCCTCCACACAAGTCTCTGGTTACAGTGGGGACAACTGATTTCCTAACTTCTGCTGAATTAAATAAAAGCATTTTTATAAGTTGTTAAGCAACTAGTATATATAATTATTTCCACCATGCACTTTCATAACCTGTTTAGAAGTACTGGGTTCAATTTTCCCTGTTTTTTCCTCTTACAACAAATCAAGCCCAATTCCTACCAAAAAAAAAAAATAATAGTTTTCAGACAAAATATTAAATCCAAAGCAAGCAAGCAAACAAGCAAAACAAGAGTCGGAGAATTTTAATCTTGGAATATTGAATTACTTAAAAAAAAAAAACGACAATGAAATTTGGGCCCACAGGCCTGTGCTAGGAAGGGAACACAGTTGGCAATACACTTGAGAATCTGTCCAAATTCTCAAATGGACCCAACCACTTTTCCTTCTGAACATAATTAAAATAGTTCTCATTTATTTTCACTGACGTAAAGAAGATTCTCCACATCATTGTTTTCAATAAAGTTCAATCTAATTAAATTTTAATAAAAGCAAAGGAGACACCGTGGCCCAGAGTAGCAGAATTTATTAGTGATTTTTTGAGTAAATCATCCATTGTGCTTTGTGGAGTGCAGTTTTCAAGAGTAGCTGTTCATTTCAGGAGCCGCTGTAAATATATTACCCATAAAGCAGTACTCCAAACAAGGAAATATCACAGAAAGACCCCTAACCCACCCATGCAGCATCAGAGACAGGTTAATCTGGGCAGGTAAACCTTTCTTTCACATACTGAGATTTGTGCAAAACTTACAGTCAGTTTCATAGAATCATAAAATCATAGAATCATTTTGGTTGGAAGAGACCTTTAAGGTCAAGCCCAACCGTTAACCTAACACTGCCAAGTCCACCACTGAACCATGTTCCTAAGTGCCACTTCTACACGCCTTTTAAATACCTCCAGGGATGGTCACCTAACCATTTCCCTAGGAAGCCTGTTCCAACCCTTTTGGTGAAGAAATTTTTCCTAATATCCATCCTAAACATCCCCTGGCACAACTTGAGGCCATTTCCTTTTGTCCTGTTGCCTGTTACTTGGGAGAAGAGACCGACCCCCACCTCTCTACAACCTCCTTTCAGGTAAATGTAGAGAGCAATAAGGTCTCCCCTCAGCCTCCTTTTATCCAGGCTAAACAACCCCAGGTCCCTCAGCCGCTCCTCATAAGACTTGTTCTCTAGACCCTTCACCAGCTTTGTTCATTTTCTCTGGACATGTTCCAGCACCTCAATGTCTTTCTTGTAGTGAGGGGCCCAGAACTGAACACAGTATTTGAGATGAGGCCTCACCAGTGCCGAGTACAGCGAGACAATCACTTCCCTAGTCCTGCTGGCCACCCTGTCTCTGATACAAGCTAGGGTGCTATTTGCCTTCTTGGCCACCTGGGCACACTGCTGGCTCATATTCAGCCGGCTGTTGACCAACAGCCCCAGGTCCTTCTCTGCCAGGCAGCTTTCCAACCACTCTTACCCAAGCCTGTAGCACTGCATGGGGTTGTTGAGACCCAAGAGCAGGACTCGTCACTTGGCCTTGTTGAACCTCGTACCATTGGCCTCAGCCCATTGATCCAGCCCTCTGTTAAGCCTTCCTACCCTCCAGCAGATCAACTCTCCTTACCAACATGCAGTCATCAGCAAATTTACTGAGGGTGCACTCGATCCCCTCATCCAGATCATTGATAAAATATTAAAGAGAACTGTCCCCAACACTGAGCCCTGGGGAACACCACTTGTGACCAGCCACCAACTGGATTTAACTTCATTCACCACAACTCTTTAGGCCTGGCCATCCAACTAGTTTTTCACCCATTGAAGAGTATGCCCATCCAAGCTATAAGCAGCCAGTTAGTCCAGGAGAATGCTATGGGAAACAGCATCAAAGGCTTTACTAAAGTCTAGGGAGAAAACATCCACAACCTTTCCCTCATCCGCTAAGTGTGTCACCTTGTCATAGAAGGAGATCAAGTTAGTCAAGCAGGACCTGCCTGTCATAAACCCATGCTGACTAGGCGTGATCACCTGGTTGTCCTGTACATGGCCCTTGATGGCACTCAAGAGGATCTGCTCCATAACCTTCCCTGGCAATAAGGTCAGACTGACAGGCCTGTAGTTCCCCAGATCCTCTCCGGCCCTCCTTCTAGATGCATGCCACATTTGCTAACTTCCAGTCAACTGGGACCTCCTCAGGGAGCCAGAACTGCTGACAAATGATGGAAGATGGCTTGGTGAGCACTTTCACCAGCTCCCTCGGTACACTTGGGTGGATCCCATCTGGCCCCATAGGCTTGTGTATGTCTAAGTGGTGTAGCAGGTCACTAACCATTTCCCCTTGGATTATGGGGGCTTCATTGGTGAGGGCTTGATTCAGAACTCTCTTCTAAAATTCTTTTTCAAAGCAAAGAATAATGCCTATGTAGGACAAATCAGCTACAGGTTAGCCATCTGAGGACTTAGTTCCATATCCTCTTCATGTTATTTAGTCAGAGAGGGTTCACCTAACTGAAACGCTGGCATTTCACATTGCTGAAACCAACTTCCCTATATGCAAATTCCATAGACTTCTATTACCAACGTTCTGTGTGTTGGCTTCCCAGTAGCATAGGCAAAATTGTTCTTGCGTCAGCAAACTTGACTGAGGCTCAGCTACTCATGAAAAGGGAAAGGAGGTGGGTAAATTTAATCCAGCTGTGTCTAGGGGATGGTATTGAATGGGTGGAAGTAGAAATTGCTAGTTATTGGGCCACGGTCATTAGCAACATTTCTGTATATGTCAGACCATGTAAGAACACAAATTTGATCAGTATAGGGTATGAACAAACTATTGCATTTCTGATGAAACGGAGCAAATCGAGCAGAGACTCTGTTGATTCTGGAAGGATAGCCAATACCAGATCCAGTATAAATTTACTGACATAAACAGCCATTACCACAGTCATTCAACTTGCCAGTGTAAATTTTAACCAGCAAGATGAATTTATATATACTAGAGCGGTGATTTGTCGTGTGGCCATAGCATTTTCCTTACAGGCAGCTATCATAAGCAACTGCTGACTGCCTACAGCTAGAGCTCACATTAAACATGAGTTTAAGAGGCAGTTTGCAGGACCACGTTCTTGCTCACACGTCTCCGAGTACTGTCACAATAAGAGCAAAGCCAAGCACATTGCCAGCCTTTGTTCCATGTTCCCCTTACCCTCCCCCCTATTTTAAAACAAAAGCATTGAAAACCAATTCCAAGCACTGAAATCATGTAAACAGTGCTTGTTCTAGCCTGCTAATTCTTACACCCGTATATTACATGGAAACCACAAACCATATAAAAATAATTTCTTTGCAGCTTTCCCCCTGAAGGCCTCAAAATGTTTATCTTAAGGTTTATAGAAGGGGTTTCGCACAAAGATATATACAGGTGTATGCATGCCCAACATTTAAGGTCATTACTTTTTTTTTTCTTCTTTCCCAAAGGCTCAAACATTGAAGAACAGTGTCTTCCGTAGTGAGACTTCTAGTTACAGGTCTATTATAAAAAGTTGGAAAGAAAAGTCGTTATGTTCTTGATTAGACTGATACAGACTGTTTTTTGTCAGAAAGAGCAGCAGACTTAGAGAGAGAGTTCCCTTTCCATCCCTCACAAATTCTTTCCTATAAAGTTTGTTAATCTATCTGTTGTATGAAATATTCATCAGAGTTTTAGTCTCAAACACTAGCTTTTTCTTCCCGGACCATCCAAGGACAGGGGCACGTGCCTAGCGTGTTCATTTTGATATGGAATACACCTAGCCTGTTTTCTTTCAAAACATTGTTCGCTCAGGGTATGTTAGGATCTGATGTCTCTGGCTGTGTTTAAGTAGGTGATGGAAAAACTCTGTATCTTTCTTCAGTTCCCTGTTCTTACAGCCTTATCATTTTCACAATCAATATTGGTTCTTACCAGCCAGACAGAAGATCTATCTAGGACCCAAACATTAATCTCTGATTCACATTTCTATCTAATTTGCCAAGGCACTGGCTGCTCATGAAAGAAGAATGCATCCAAGAAAACCAGTGAATTTTCTCCCTCCTCCCAGGACTTTTGCTCAAGACTACGTGAAATTCCCTCTTCAGGCAAGAATATTTTTTACCTTTAAGTCTTCAGGAGAAAACAGCGATAGAAACTTGGAAAACTTGGAAAAGGAACGGGAGTCACGTCTAGAATTAACTTCCTCTTGTCAATTGTTTAGGCAATTAGGCAAATAAGCTATTGAATTGAGGAAAGGTATTTGTGGCTTCAGCTGGTTGTCTGAATGATGGGTGTCTACTTGCCTTTGGTGAGTACAAATCAAAGAGGTGAGCACTTTCTTTTCACACAAAATAGTGTTTACTTTGTGTGGTTGTGGCAATAGAATAGGAATTGTTATTAATTTTACGTCATTCTTTTATACACTTTAATGTAACATTTTTCTAGACAAAATGTAACAAACAATGCTTTTGATTAATAAGTATTCATTGCTATATTTAATATTTCAAATGTCATGGGAATTTTTACAGTGGGAATTTTTATTTATTAAGATTTGTTTGTTAAAAACAGTTTGTTTTGAAAGGCTTGCTGTTAAAATATTTTTAATTGAAGAATATTGGAAAATAACATTTTTGAACTGCTTTGAGAAGGGCAAGAGTAGATATCTGCCTAGCCTTGGGCCACTTTTGTGTAAGACCCACTTCGTGGCTGTACAAAATGAGCAGAGAACACAGGGAAGTGGTGTTCCTAAATGCAGGGAATACAAAGCCCCCAAAAGTGGCCTGACCCCTCCTGGTTATGTTAGGAGAGAAGAAACTGTGCACACATTCTCCTTGTGTCTCTCCACACTGAAGGCAAAATTACACAATCCGATAGGAGACAATGCAACAACCCACTAATAATAAATCAGATGCACTATGTGGGGAAGGGAGGGAAATGGTGGTGAAGGAAATAACCAAAACCAAATGAGAGCAGACGGTGATTTAGGAAGGAGACTTCTGAGCGCTCTAGAACTGTGTCTCACAATGTCAGTTTGCCATTTGACAAGCTCAGTGCCTGGGCATGTAAGGTCAACAACAAAAGATAAGGAGGAATTTCTATTATTAATGCTTAATCTACCCCTCAAGAATGCATCAAAGAGTGTATGTCATAGCTGTAACAAGGTAAAAGCAGGCTTTTGGAACCTCTGATCCTGACCAGTAGCTGGAACTGGTTGCTGCTGTTCAGATACATAGCTATAAAACCAGCCACAGGTAACATTTGACTCCTCACCTGAATGTTTCAGAGGTCAGAGAGGGCTTGAGTTTAGAATAGCTGTAAGCATTATTAAGAGCTGTAAGTTAACCTTAAAAATATTACAGACTTCAACTGTGGACATTTGTCTCTGTGGTTATACGTGTAATAGGAGTGTCGTGGCAACTGGGTGATACTTCCTGCCTGTGCCACAATGTTGTTAAGATTAAAGCCTTAATTAGCGGCTTATTAAAGTTTATTCTTAAGCAATACCAAATTTCTACTGACCTTTTGTGAGGTGTCTATTACAAATAGCAGTTACAATATTTAAAGCCCCTTCTGCATAAAAATTGAGAGAAAATCCAAATAAGTAACAGTTTCCAGCACCAAACCTGATAGTCTAACCACCCTCACTCAGCCTATCACACTGAACTATACAAAACTTTGAGTTTTCAACTCTTCCATCAGAAAAAAATCTTTTTTAGAACAGCACAGGACTGCACACTGGAGGTTGGACGTTGCCTGTGGAAGGCAGTTGTGCGGAAGCCAGCAGGACTGCTCAGACCACCCCATCCTCCATAAACATATAAGGGAAGGAACAGCAGACCTAGTGTGTTCCTTGAGGCTTGCTGCCCCTGCGTAGCCCTGCTCTGTGCCTGTGGGCCAGAGTGAGGGGGAGATACTACTGCAGGGTCTCCATATTAGGGGCAGAAGCACTTCTGAGAAGCAGACAGGAAGGAGGAGAGTTTAACGGACAACCCTTTAACAGGCACAGATTAGTTACTTGAAGCAGCGGTGACAGAAGAGCACTAAGATAACACCCAGTACAGCAGCAAGCTGATGTTTAGACACAGGTGTCTGATCTCAGACTTTGTGTACCTTCCTCAGTTGTTCTCCCAGAATTATCTTTTAGGCCTCTTCTCTAGTTCAATACCTAAAATCCACCCCCTCACCCCCAAAATAAATTATTGTTATACTCAACAACTGCCATATCAGTCAACTCCTAATTATAAAGAACACAACAAAACATCCTCCCCAAAATTTTAAGCAACACTGATTCAGGCTTGGGAATGAGGGAGGAGGGAAACCAGGGAACACATTAATACGATTGATGGATAAACATATTAAATTAGTAAAAATTTGCAAATTTGCAAATTTTAATACATGTATCCCAAGAGAAACAAACAGAACACATGCTTAATTGAAAATAAAATTAATGAAAAATAATTCCTTATTCCCCAAAAGCACAAGACCCTAACATTAGCATTGTTAGTGTGTTATTATGAATCATTATTTTGATAAAAAGCAGAGCTAAAATGGATTTTTTTGTTTGTTGTAAGCCGCTTGTACTTTATCACATCAGTGTAACACATTAGGTGCGTTTATTATTTATCTTGTTCTACAGTAAGCAAGCTCCATATATTTTCAGGCTTCAGTGGGTTTTTCTGGCATGCTGTATCAAGAAGATATTTCAAAAAATCATTCTGGCTTTCCTCCGTTTTTAAAATGCTCCTCATGAATCATTTTTTACGCTCACAGTTAAGTTGGGCTTCATGGATGCTTGGAACATTTTAAGGACAAATCCTGCTAAGGGCAGACTAACTGCATAGTAAGTGTAAAGGAACACAAATCAGATACAATCAAATAAATCTGTCTAACAAATTACTGCCTGTCAGGTAGCTACAGTAGCAGTCAGCTTTTACTGCTTTTTGACAGTTTTTTGCAAAGTAAGGCATGTTAAGGCAAACTCTTTCACTGAAGTGTTCTTCCTCTCAACTGCAGTAGGCTAAGTTCACATCTGCAAACAGATAGTGTTAGTTTAGTCCTGGGGAGGCAAAACCTCAAAACTTTTCTCACTCCATGATGGTCAGTTTTGTGCTGACCACTAAAGGCAATGTTTTCCACCATTTCCAGCTCCTTTCCCAAACACACACTGCCATGTAGCCCTCCTGTCTCCCCTTCCCCCAGCCACCCACATGGTTATTGTGTTCCAACTCTGCAGAACTAACATACACAATCATTTTTTGCACTTCTTTTTCATCGCTTTCCTTTCTCAGGGAGTAGAGGCCCCCTGTCATTTTGGGAAATACTTTGGGTTTGCCTACATCACATGCTGTTCTAGCTTTCTATAACCTACCCCATCTATGGGTAGCGTTGAGGAGACATATTCTGCACATTGGTGGTCTAAGGAGAATGTCATGACATACTAAATGTATAGCTCAGCTCCTGGAACAACTTACTCTGCATTTGCAAAAAAGAATAGAGATGCAACCAGTTCATTAAAAGTAGAAACGTGGCTGGAAAGTCTCTCAGAGTAGCTAATGGCTAAACAAGAGACTGTTTCCTTTACAGTGATTAAGTCCTATGGGTGAGCTGTTAAGATTTTCTGTAGGATTAGTTTGTAGCACTTAAACAAGAGGAACAAGAGACAAACTGCTAATAGTCTCAAAAAAGAGAAAAGGAACACAAACACTGCCTGTATGCATCATACTAGCTATACAGCTTATAAAATTGTATGTTGTAGGGCTGATGCTCTTCCAGAAAATTCCAGGAATAATCACACTGAGCCCTCCTAGGTAGGACTGAAAAATTATAAGAGCTCACTTTGTATCTTTGCCCCGCTGTTTATTGGCCATAATCACCATCTGCTACAGGACATGTCAAAAGGCAGACTAGAGTCATGTCCCAGGGATTGGCTCACAGTCTATTCTGCTTTTGTCTTTTTAGGGCTAGTTTCCAGGTGCCCTTACTATCCTGGAGACGGTGCCAAACGAGCCCTTTCTCTTACTGCAACATCTGTTTGTCAGGCAGCCAGTATCTGAATTCAGTATTTCCTGAAGAACGATGTTTGGGGCTTATCAACAAGTCTGCAGGTGCTGCTTTTTCTCAAGAAACGTGTCTGGCCAGATGAGGCTCACAGCCAGTTCTCCTTGCTTCCCGTTGCTTATCAACCAAATTTAAGCATCAGCCTCTGCAATCAATACAAATGTTTCCTTGCTAAATGAAACAGGAGGGCAGAGAGGACTGTGCATCTTATCCACCCAGCAAAAGTCCTGAGGCACCAGCTCTGTGACCCTGTGCTGTCAGACCGCTAAATGCAATGGCCTGGGATGCAAGCCCAAATTCACACAGCCCAAGCTCCACATCAGCTTCAGTGGCTGATGTTTGCCCTTAGCCAGATGATTCTGTGGATCTGCAGCCAGATCATGGGGAACATGAGCTGCAGGAACACAGGGGAAATATCAGCAATATTTCCAGCCTCTAACACTACTGTAACCACCTTTTTCTCCAAGCATTTTGATTTACAGATTCATCTTAGAAGCTGTTTCTTTACTACTTGCACATATAATAATTTCTTTTTTGTCATCACACCCTAAATCCAAAGAAGACGTACACAAGCTCATCTTTTTGGGCCTGTCTTTTGCACATAGTGTCTCACACTAAACGACCTGAGAGCCACCTCCATCCTCTAAGCCCAAGAGGAAAAATTTGCCCCTACTCTGCTGTGACGTTATTTTCAGTAAAATCATAAAATGGAAGATTGTTAAAATACATACTTTCCTAGATAAATACTGCCAAAGTACTATTAGTCTTTCACTCAGTTTCCTGCCGTGGCTCTCTGAAACCAAAGCAGAATATACACTATCCACACTGATGAAAAACCATTTGTTGAAGTTTATCTGGCAAGGCCCAGAATGGGGTGCAGCTCTTGAGGTGTACGCACACAGCCTTGTTGTCACTTTCAAGGCTCAAGACTAGAGTAAGCTGCTTGATGACAACCTTCTAGGAGTTAATTAGGCAAACGTGACCAAGCGGGATCACAGATTCCTCTCTGCCCAGTAGGTGAAGTGCTTTCTAGAAGACATTCAAAGGGAAGCATTAAAAACCCTACCTGGTTGGTTTTTTTCTTTTGTTTTCTTTTGGTTTTTAAGGGAGTAGGGCCCCAACTTGGCAGTGGTGCAGCCTTGGCCATTTGGTTGTAAACACACATTGTGGCAGAAGCATCTACCACCGTGTGAGGGAGGCAAGACCCTCTACACACACTAGTAAAACTTATTCTGTTCTGTGTGCCACAGAAGTTTTACTCTGTGTAGCTGTAGATCTGAGGACTTTGTTGGTACACCTAGTCAAATCTTTTTGTACAGATTCTGGTACCAAAGCACTGTTAAAACTCTGGAATATCTCATCAAAGATAGGCTAAACTAATCAGATTTAAAAAATGAATGGAAAGCTTACTCAGCATGAGCTGGGTTGATTGAAAGTAGTGTCATAGAATCGCAGAATGGCTGAGTTTGAAAGACACCTCTGGAGATTATCTAATCCTACCCCTTTCTCAAAGCAGGGCCAACCAAAGTAGTTTGTTCAGGACAATCTCCAGTCATATTTTTAATATTTCCAAGGATGAAGACTCCACAACCTCTCTGGACAATCTGTTCCAGTGTATGACCATGCTCACAGTAAAATACTTTTTCTTATGTTTAATGGAATTTATTGGATTTCAATTTGTGCCCATTGCTCCTTATCCTGTCATTGGATACCACTGTAAAAAGCCTGGCTCATCTTCTTCATTCCCTCCCATCAGGTATTTATACTCAAGAATAAGATACACATAACCTCTTCTGTAGGCTGAAGAAGCCAACAGATGCTCCAGTTCCTCAGTCAAATTTGTGGCTCTTTGCTGGACTTGCTTCAGTACATCTATGTCTCTCTTGTCCAGAACTAGACCCAGCACCCCAGATGTGGCTTCACCAGGGCTGAGCACAAGCAAAGGATCACCTCACTTGATCTTTGTATATCTTTTTTTTTTTTTAAAATAGAAATACCACAGATAGTAATTTCACCACATTATTTATCCAATAACTCCTTATAATTTATGGAAACATCACATCTATCTACCATTTAACACGGGTGTCTGTGATTCCAAGTTTCTTTCCTACTATCTGTATGTGATGTACACGTCTCCTCAAGCAGTTAAACTCTAGTAGTGTTTTCATTAAACATAAAAATATTATGTTCAAAGGCAATTTAACTTCCTGTGGAAGTCTATAATTAACATTATGTATTAGACTTAAAAAAGAGAAATTGGCAGCAGAAAATTATTTTATGACAACACCGAAGTTTTCACTAAATAGTAACTGTTTGTACTGAATTCTAAAATTTACTACACACTCCATCCCATACATTTCTATACATAGAAAATGTATTTTCTATCAGATTTTCCGATGAAAGAGATGGTCAACTGTCCTGTTCGCTTGCAGGATTCATAAAAGTGCATTTATACATTTGAAATTGACAGTTAAATGCATGCAAGTTTATTTGATTTCTATAATATATAATGTGTATTTCACTGAATCACTACATGTATCGTCATGTATATTGATGTGTGAACACCAATTGCAATATACAGATATCTAAGAAATAAACATAGAAACCAATGAAAGATTTGACATGGGATTTGATACACTTGAATAATTGCAGTTTACAGAACAGGTTGTTTGCTTCCTTATTCAGAATGCTAAGAGCATAGTTAGCAAAAAGAAAATAAAAATGTCATTCTGGAAGAACTTAATCTAGGAAAAATATATTGATGGGAATTCTTGTGTGGCTTCACATCAAACTAAGCAGACTACCATCTCAAATGTAATTATGAGAACTAGATTTCTCTGTATGGGTAACTGACTCTGAAGATTAAGACACTGTTTCCTCACTGATAAAAAAATTAATTAAAATAATAAAAGCAATTCTGTTAGCTCAAGTGCTTGCAGTCTTTGAATCTGGACCAGAATGACATCAGCTCTTGTCTTGATTTTCTAGGTATCAGATTGTACGCAGTGTTGGTAAGTATCCCCAAATTCATTGTAGCCAGATTTCTAAACAAAGAATACTTAGATTAATACACCCATAGTATTTTTATTGCTATATATATTTAGAATGAAAAAAAAGGAGTGAAAAATGGATGTTGTGATCTCATGTTTGTGTAATTCACAAACTTTTTCAAAGGTTCACGATGATTTTATGTTGTTTTGGAGTAATGTATAATAAATAACAGTGTAAAAACTGAATATCAATTCTTGCCATAATCAGTGTAATACTTAGTCTCATGCTGACTGCTGATTTCATCATCTTATTTTTCGGGTCTTCTAGCTGCATTGGGTTCATTTGAATATCACCAAGGGTTAGTGCCCATGACGGATCAGGACCTGTTGCACTGGACATTGATCAGCTGCATCACAAGCGTGAATTTGGCTGCTTTCAGTTCTCTTCTGATGTGGCATACAACTCCTTCCCCAAGAAAATTAGTCTGAAAACTACTGTGGGAGGTTGGGTATGGCCCCAAAAACACCACTGAAACACTGTAGGAATTGCACGTTGCAGTTTATGAGGCTTCAGCTCTTAGGTACAGATATTCCAAAAGCCTAGAGAAATTATCTGAAGGCATGAGTTGGTTCATGGAAGAGGCTGGAGGAAGGATTCAAAATGCTCAAGAATGCAGAGCTAGGAGTGGTTGAGGTCATGCCCTGTGCAATCATATAAATTCCAGCTTGATGAAAAAGTTAAAAGACCCCAAATTGCTATACTTGAGGCAGTTTGGCCCTATAGTTAGAGGCAAGAAACACATAATCCAACACATGCAGCTCAACACAGTCAACACATCTGTTCAGCAGCTCTGAAAATCAGTTCCTTACAGCGTTCTTAAGTTTAATATGTTTTTTTCAGTCCTTGTCAGTCTAAAGAAAATTTTGAAGAGTATCATGTTTTTATCTGTTTCAAACACGTCTTACCTGATTGCCTTAAATTGTCTGAATAAATACAATAAAACCGAAAAAATGTTAAAGAAAAAAAAATAGTATTACAACGTAAGAAATGAATAAAATCTCCAAGCCATAAGTCATCTGACCAAGCATTCCAGGAAATCCCACTTAAGAGACATTTCTGAATGTTACCGAGTATTTGTTGCCAGACAGGTTATTTCTTTCTGAGGCAAAACTGGTTGATTTTTTATTTCGCTCCTATTCTGTAGAGTATTTGCTAGATAAAAGTTTCACTTGAAGTGTTATGTTCATCATAGTGCCTTGAACTGTAGGATACAATAAGCGTTATCCAAACAATAAAAATCAATCAAGAAAGTCAGAGACACAATAACAAACAACAGAAGGAGGAGGAGGCTCTTTTTACAGGGCGCACTACCCAATGCAGTACTAGAACTCCGATAACCAGGCTATAATCAAATAAAAACTACAGCTGCAAAATAAAACAGAATCTCCGGGGGTACAGGGGAGATGAACACAGCTCAGAGCAGAGCTCATCCAAGAGCAAATGTCAAGCAGCCCTGCGGAACAAACCCCTGGTTAGACTTAGTAGTACAAGACCATGGCTATGATCAAATTTTAAATTAAACAGCTCAAGTCGTTAGGAGAGGGAGGTTGGGAGACCACCTAATAGCTTTTCCCACTCCCTCAGAAAAATGCAGTGAAAGGGCTTGTTCAGGAGAATGAAATAATCTGCCACTACACACATTAAAGATATGGAAATTTCGGCAATTAACAGTCATGTCATCTGCAAGGAGGAGAGAAACAGAACAGAGACACTGAGAGCACCGCTACGTCCATAATGCCTGCATCACCTAAAGAAGAGTTTCTGGGGCATCTGAGATGTGACAGTGTATGCTGCTCCCAGCAGATTGTATATAAGGCTCACAACTGTCAACACACTTAAAATGCTATTTTCCTTACTGAGATGGTGTTGATCTCAGAGCTTTTGCCTGATTGCTCTATCTTACCACAGCTAGACAGGGTGTTGACTTTAACCAGAGCTCGGCTATGAGATTATCTATTAGTGAAAAAAAATATTGGTGGAATAAAAATTCCTATTTTTGGCTTGTGAAGGATACCTTTCAAATTTTAACCAGACTAAAAATGGTTGAAATCTGAAACAAGTAGTTAAAATACTCTGAGTTTAATTAGAGAGACACTGAGATTTTTGGTATGCAGAAGCTTTTAAAATTATCATCCTGATTTATAACAGAGCAGGAAATAAAAAACAAAACAAAACAAAACAAAACAAACAAAAAAAACCCAAAAAACAAAACAATCTAAAATTTTAATGGAGGACAAGAACTAGTTTTTCCTGGAGTGTTGGTCCAAAGAGCGGAACAAGACTTTTTTGATAACAAGCAAGTATACTTTGTATGGCTTGTAATTTTACCTATGTTATATATATACCCACACACACTCATATATATAGTTCATGCATTATATTTACGTGATATTTTAAATATAATTTTCAATACCATTTTTTGTGCTTAATTTGCATTAAGCACAAGTAATTGTTCTATATAAAAACCATATATACTTCAGGTATATAATTTTGTTTGTTGCTTTCACGGCCAAGTCCCCAACACTGTTCACCATGCTTGCAGCAGAAAACCAGGTACTATCAAGAAAGGACCTGATGAGCTGCCCCTTGGGCTAGTGTTTGACAGCATTCACAGCCAGACCAGTGACATGGCCTTGGCTATTAGAAGTCCTTGTCAGGCTGATGTTCTGCCTGTGGTGACAAGAGGCCCACTGTCACATGCACTGCGCATGTTGGTTGTTTTTATTTCTCTCAACCTTCCAGAGATGGAGCTCTCTTTACTCTTGTTCTCGGCTGTGGAAAGGGCTGAGAGGGCAGAGGCCCATGGTGCCTAAGAAGGCAAGCACATCAGCTATCAGGATGTGCCTACATGGGATTGGTTGCTCCAGGCACGCAGAATCCCAACACCAGGTTGTAGGGAGCACGATGGAGCACCACATGGGGCAGTGCCTGTATGGGCTGCTTTTGCAGAACCATTATGGATACATTACCTGGGTGCTGCAACATCCCAGCGAGGATGTCAGGGACTGGGCAGTGCACCCAGCCAAGAGCTTTGGTCATTCTGCGCTGTTTAAGCACAGAAGAGATTCGAAAGCCAGAAGGGAGCACTCTGATGATTCCTTCTCACACATTTCCACTTTTAATGAAGTAATGAGACCTTCCTTTTTGTTTTTAATCTCTTTTCCCGCTGGTTCTCTCTTGCTCTCTCTCTAACTCATTAATTTTAGACAGCACATCTGTCCACCATGTTCACAGGATAATGCCATCTACAGGTTATTGCTGATGCCTGCAAATTCTGCGCATCCCTGCAAGTTCTACATGTGTGACCTAGAAATTAATTTATGATTACACCAGCATAAATAAAATGCATCCTTGTACTGCACTATTGCATATGAATAAATGAAAAATACTAAAAAATGCCCCATACCGTTTAAAAATGATATGGGGAAGGGTGGAGGGAGATATATTAGCTCACTTATGTCAGTCAGCCGGCGCAGGTGTCCTCCTACTTGTGTGATAAACATTTTCCATTATAGTTATACAATCAAATAGAAAATTTTAATTAATTATGAATGCACTTCTGGATCCTCTTGGAAAAAAGGAAGCAAAGGACTTCTGGTGCCAAGCAACACAGATAGGCTTTTTAAAGAAGCCATCCCTTTGACTTCATTGTCACAGTGGCCACACCACCACCCAACGTGAAGGCCAGAAAATTCATCTCCCGAAGGGACAGTGAGCACCCAGCATCTACTGATATCAAAGCAGCAGCTCAGGTATTGTTTATCATTAACTGTTGCCAGTGGAGTACAGCTGCATGCGAAGGTGCCACCTGCCTTTCCTTCCCGGAGTGAAGGACTCCTCTGCAAAGTTAAAGACAGTATTTCTGACAAGACATTTCTAGCTTCAACATTCAAGCTGTCAAGGCTGTTGTCGGTTCAAAGCAGGCTCTCTTTCCTCTCAAGGCATTACATAACCACCAATTTTTTTTTTCCACATTTACCAGAAGCTGCCAGGAAGAAAACAATTCACTGGAGGATATAGCAGATAAGTTACCAAGGTCTGGCTTTTATTTCTCCTCATTTTTACCTCTTTTCCTCTCCGCATGTAGGTGACCAGGAAAGGACATTTGTCATTAGATTTGTGATTATATATCTCACATTTAACTTCAAATACAGTAATGTAATAAAATTGTGATTCATAACCAAGGAGAAAGAAGGGAACCATAATTTGGAAGAAGAGTGAAATTTGTTCATTAAAACATGCAAAAGCAGCAATTTATTGAAAGGTCTGTATCACCTAACAGTACACCACATTCACAAGAAATATACTGATGTTTATTTAACATTGTTACTTAATTTGTGATCATCTGGGAATTTATTTTGTGCAAAACACATTGCAAAGTAAATCCCTGCTAAAAAATCAAACAAATGGAAGGCCTTTTTATCATGCAGTTGAGATAGTGGTGTATATATCACACCTATGAAGAGCTCCACTGAGCTGCATTTAGAAAGATGAGATTTTAATGTAATGAGGGAAAGGGAAGAACTGCAGTTTTGCATTATAATAACTGGTATCTGCCTTAGCCCTGCAAGTTCTCCATATATCAGAGTTCACACAAGCCCATACTACAGCTTTGCAGGTGGAAGGGTTCAAAATGATTTAGATCAATACAAGCCAAAATAGCTGTATGAGATGCGTTTTCAGTTCAGAGTTGGTGTTACTGCTCCCCAAAAAAATAAAAAAGGAAAAGATCCCTCAGTATGCTAAACGTCTTCAACCTCCAACCAATTTTAAGCCTTTTCAGGTCTTTATACAGGCCTATTATAAATGATCTACAAGCAGCTGTAGACCTTTCACACTCGGGGAACTCCAATCTCCTTAACAGAACAATACAGATTTCATGTCAGCTTCTCTTGTATTATAATTCCCGAGGACAGAATATACATACAGAATTGAATAACGTGGGGTCCTGGAAGATATTACAATAAAGATGACTCATCTTAAATGAGGGGCAAGGAGACCTCTCACTGGGCTCCACGGCAGAGTCTGATAACACTAAAGCACATGGATTATCTTCCTAGCTGGGAACTGCAGCACACAGCACAGCACGTCTTACACCAGATGTCACTGTATCATGCATGATGAATATCACATCTCCATTACAGCCTTTCCCTGCTAAGATCTGTACACATGATGTTGCAGCAAAAAGCATCACCTAACATTCAGTAAATCCATTTCCCTAATGTTCTGGTTAGCAAAGCAAATTTTGTTGGACCTAAAGAAGCTGCTAGCGTCCTTCTTCCCTCCCAGCTGTGCAAGATATTATTGCTTTTGAAAAGGGGACGCAAACTAAAAATGAGAAGCTGATTGTGTCGGGGTTATTTCCATTTCTACCTAGAGAAATAAAATTTTGCATCCTCTTTTCTCGCACTTTTCCTCTCCCTTTCGCACAGGGAAAGCCATACACTTACAGACACAAAAATGGACACGCGTTCTCCGTTTACAAAGGGCTTAATTTAGTCCTTGAGTATGCACAGAAATCCTCCCTGCAGCAAAGTGATGTCAGACTGTGTGTACCCCTGCAGTATATGGAAATCCTGGTTACCATGAGAACCAGACTGCTTCTTCGCTGAGGTTTCCGCACACCGCTATGAAGACGTGCCTCCATTTTGCCACGTTGAAGCAGCTCGGCTGCAGGATGCCCTGTGCCAGGCTGGGTGGCCCTGACACTCCTACCCTTCTGCCAGTGGTCCTCAACTAGCTCCAGCTCTGCCACTGAAACATAAAAGGGTCTGGTAATCAGGATTACATTTATGAAGCAACACCCTTCCCAGCCATATTTCTTCCCTTCCTTTGCCCTCCACCCCAGAAAATAAAATAAAGCAGGAAGCTGCTTGGACTTGAGGCAGTATTAGAGCACACAATATTTTATTATATTAGGAAAGAAACCAAAGCTATACGACCGCAGTGAGATCTCAGGGGAGATTTATGTCTCCAAGCAGCCATTTTTCCAAACGCTGCTGTGTACACATATAGCCTTTCTGAACACAATTAGAGCAAATACTGCTGTGATAAACCAACTTTGTGCTCCCTTGCTGAAGGAAAAGGTCAGTTTCCCTTTTCACTGCTTTCCTAGGGATACAAACCCAAATTCTTCAGATACAGAAGTGCTTAGAGCTGATCAGTGAAAAAGCAAAATGCTCTATTTTTCCCTCTGCAAGCATGATCTCTAGAAAAAAATCGTTGTGGCAAGACACCGAACTGCATGATATGCTTAAGCTGCAATGAATGAAAAGCCTTTATCACATTCTATAATTAAGAGAAGTACAATACAGCAACAGGTAAGCCAACATTCATTAGAGAAAACTGCTATAAAGGAAATAGTTGTGTGCATTCCTGTTGGCTAATACAAAACTAATGGACAAGACAATGAAACCTAAATCAAATTATAATGCCCCAAAAGCACTGTATATCAATCTAAGCCATAAGAAGCCAGGGTTAAATGGCCTAATTTCAGCATTTAATTTTTCCTTAGTGTTCTGGAGAACATTTGGGAGCCACAGAGACTCTTTCTCAGTTTCACTGGGAGCTGGGACCTCACACATCTACCACTGCAACCCTGTTACCTGAAGGTATCAGCTCTCTCTTTTCTCTGAGGAAGCCAGTCAATTAGCAATTAGGTTAAACTCAGGTCACCTGTTTTTAACATGTGCTTTACTTGCATGTTTCAGCTTCCTTGTCAGACACGATGCAGGCTTCTGTGCCTGAAATCTGGTCTGTTTATTCTAACTGTATCAGCTAGCCTAGAAAAAGGTATTAGCTCACTCTTATAAACCTGACAGGCGATTAAATTTTTTTTTTTCATTTTAACATTATAGGAGAATGAACACAAAACAGCCATGAGCAAGGTTGACTCAGGACTAGTTTTCAAATTTGAATGAATGGCACAGCATTTTTTTTCCTGTTTGCCCAGTGCTGCTCAACATAGAGCTGCACAATTCTCAATTCAGCCGGTAGAGGACAGTGGTGAATATACACACCAACAAGCCTGTCACTCATATTTCATGTATATGAAGCAACTTCTCTGCATGAAGTGCTGTTTTTCTTGCCATCTCAAAAGTCAGTTCATATTTATGAAATCTGTACATGTCAAAGGAATACAGATTACAAAGAATCCACAGAACAAATGTAAATAATTATGTTCCATGTATGTGGAGGGTATTTCTTATTTATGCAAAACACCACTTGGTCTCACTCAAAGATCTTGACTTGGTCCTTGTTCAGCAGGCTTCAAAGGTTTTCCTAAACAAAAGACAGACCTACACTGCAAATCCAATAAGCATTTTGCTTATGTTAGGAATGCAGGACAGGCCTCTCAGTGTAATTATTTCTGTTCTTTAATATAATCCAGAGTCCAAGAAGGCAGTGAAGTTGCAGAAAAGTTCACAGAGCTTTAGCCTGCATCAGGAGCAGTTGCACTACCCACACTTTCAGGAACAAGTTATAAAAGTATACAGATCTATACACTTTTCGCTTTTCAGAAAAATTCTATAGTTGCTTTACCTATCTACCTCGATCCAGAGTCTGTATACTTTTAGTGAAAGCCATAGGAATTTCTTGTGCAAGTACACCTGTACCTAAAGCCGAAGCTAAAGACTGTGGCTTTTTTTGACAAGTAGAAAACATTCCTACCTCAAGAAAAAAAAATAACAAAACCAAAAAAAACCACAACAAAAAACCCTCCAAAATCAAACAAACAAACTCAAACTTAGGTGAATGTTCCATGAACAGTGACAGAGCTATACAGTTTATTGGTACTTGCAATATTATCTGCCTTGGCCTTGTGGCCTGAGGTTTTTTGTTGTGGTTTTGTTTCTGCCGCTTCAATGCCAAGTAATGTACAACTAAGTTAAAAACTTTATATGATTTCACAACACAGAGTACACAGGCAAAATATTTAGTGTTTTCGCTCACTTAAAGAATAGTAGCTTGAGGACAATGCTTATAGAAGTTACAGGCTATATCAACCAGAAACAACATTTCACTGTTTATGTAAACTCTATTGCATGAGAGAGCACAGCTCACCGATTTCCATCATGTTACATTTTCAAAGTGACATTCTACAAAGCCCTGAAGAGACTTGCACATAACAAAGAGTGTCTCCCAGGGTCCCGTCTCTTCGGATTCATCTGCAGCAATACAAAACACCTATTAATGGAATATGTAAAGAGAGCTTGTTTACAAAGGGAGATGGTCAAGAAATGATTTCTAAAGACCTTGAAATAAAGAGACAAGAGTTCACTCATATGAGTATTTAATAAAAAAGTATCCTAGAACCACAGAATCATAGAATGGTTTGGGTCAGAAGGGACCTTAAAGACCAGCTAGTTCCAACCCCCCTGCCATGGGCAGGGACACCTCCCACTAGACCAGGCTGCTCAAAGCCCCATCCAGCCTGGGCCCTTGAACATCCAACAAAGCCCCTTGAACACTTCCAGGGATGGGGCAGCAACAACTTCCCTGGGCAACCTGTTCCAGTGCCTCACCACCCTCACAGTAAAGAATTTCTTGCCAATATGTAATCTGAATCTCCCCTGTTTCAGTTTAAAATTGTTACCCCCCGTCCTATCATTACACTCCCTGATAAAGAGTCCCTCCCCATCTCTCCTGTAGGCCCCCTTTAGGTACTGGCAGGCTGCTATAAGGTCTCCCCAGAGCCTTTTCTACTCCAGGCTGAACAACACCAACTCTCTCAGCCTGTCTTCGTAGGAGAGGTGCTCCAGCCCTCTGATCACCTTCGTGGCCCTCCTCTGGACTATCTCCAACAGGTCCATGTCCTTCTTGTGTTAAAGTGCTTTTCCATGCAAATACCTAGCTCATATTCTGATCTTTTAGAGCATTGAAAAATATCTATATTCAATTAACACATGGCATATTGAGAGCTGTGATTGATATTTTCTTTTTAGGAAATGGAATATTCACCAGGTACAGAAATAAATGACCCTCTGATTTGCTTCAGCATATATTTGGATTTTGGGTTTTACATTAGGTTGCTGTTTGATTCTTTCCAAATGTGGGACAGTAAGAGTTACAGGATCAACTGTATTTGCAGGAATAGGGGCCTGACAGCAAGCATGGATCAAAGCCTAGGCATTCCAGAGTCTACAGAGTGTGTGAAGTCCCAGAGATCTTGGAATTATGTCAGAATCTGAAATTGCCTTTTAAAAAATGCATGCATCTCTAGACTTCACAACTGCAAAGGTAAAGAGTGCAGCCAACTCAGTGGCACTAAGTGAGCCTGCAGACAGTCTGAATGAATCAGTCTCGGAGTGGTGACCTACCACCAGCATCTCCCATCCAAGTCTGGTTGCTCCAGGCGCTCCTGTCAGCAGCAGACTCTGAATGGCTGGGCGGACTCCTCTTACAAAAGAGCAGAGCACCTAGCCATGATAATTCGGTCCCAGTGAAGTTTGCCTGAACAGTGAGTTTAAAAGTGTCCATATGACCTCGAAATTAATTTGCATTCTCGGCAGGTGCGAGTCATTGTACGATTTTCAGTAACTTGATTTGTGCATCTAAATCACAGGGAAACCATGTAATAGCTGAAATCTGTTTCATATTCATACGTTTTTTTCCTAATCTAGCAATACTTAACAGACAATAGTCACTAGATGATATATGCTGTGCAGAAGGTTTGCTTATATATGTATAAACTATCCATATCTATAAACTAAGGATTTATGTTTTCAGATTATTGATAGAAGGAAAAACCTCTGTCATTGATGCAGAAGTTGAGGAATGGCTACACTAGTTCTTCCCTACTTTGAATTCTACTATCCCATTGTATCTCTGTACAGCAAAGCAACTACCAAATGCTGTTAAAATTGTCTATATATCAACCCACAGGAACAGGAAAAAAAGAATCTTGAAGTTCATCTCTTTTTTCAGTTGACCGACCTGTGGAAAAAAAAAAGCGGTGGTGGTGGGAAATTAGCATGTTAAATTTCCACCTCTTTCTTCTTTTTACTCCCCAAAGAGCAAGGGTGATTGTTTCCTGGAGTGAAAAGAAAAGCTTTAGTATCTTTATACCATGAAGAAAATTCAGTGAGGCTGTTTGTGAGAAGCAGGAGGAGAGAAGGGGACTGCCTAAACGCAAAGAAAGAGACACTTGCTCTGCCATCTGTTCCCGTGCACTGTCACCAGGCTGCTCTGGAGTGTAAGAGGCAGCTGCTCCCTTTTCCAAGACTTAACACGAGATATTGGAAAGAGAACACCCACCCTCCAATTCTGGCTGTGCTCACAAAGGATCACAGTGAGCAGGTTTATGGTACCCATTTATTTGTGATGCAGCCCCCAGTACAATTCCTCTGACCGTGCTCTGCTGCCTCTTGTGACAGTGGCAAGCGGCATTTTCCTCTCAGGAATAAATGCAAGTGGATTAGCACTATCATATTCTACTCACTAGTCTTTGCTTTTCATATATTACCCTCGCTGTGTTTTATGTCAAAGATGATTCAGCAACTTGGTCCTAAGTTCAGGAACAAACAAAGGGCTGCTTAAAGGAAGGAAATGAACAAAAGCCCCATTTGTTAAAAAGGGAAAATAAATAACAGTCTGGCTGTTAAATGAAAGGAAGCGAGACCAATGAGGGATACAAAACTTAGGATACCAGCTGCTGGAGTATGAACTGGGACTAAGGTTTGCCTTTGCCATCTGCAGAGTGCATTTCCTCAGCCTATGAACTGGATCTTTGCTTTGCCAACATCACGGCGTCCAAGTGTAAATGCACCTTTTTGTTTCTTTGTTTTTTAAAACATTCAAAGAAAGTTCATTTTATGCTATTTATTTGGAAGTCTTTGTCCCTGTCACTTTCTACCAGCTTTTTTATCTCTGTTTCTAATAGCTCAGATTAAGTTTTCTCCAGGAGTAATCAATATTCATAGGAACCACAAGCCAAGACTTTAGTGTTCAATGACTGGGGTATTTCTGTCTTGCTTTATTTTATTTCTGTTCAGAATGTTTTTTTTCTCTAAGAAGGCTGGATGAGATGACACTTCTTAAAGGAAAGGGGCAGTTCCTTCTTCCAGAGATCAGCTGAGCTTGCTCAGAGAAAAGACAGTTTCCAAGTTTCCAAAAATGTGCTGCGGGAGGCAAGAAAATATTGCTAATAGTCGGGAACTTTGTATTGGGTTTACGTGGAAAGGTTCTGGTGGCTGGGCCAGGGCAGGAGCAGCTGCAGGGATGGCTTCTGTGAGAAGACACCAGAAGACACCATGTCAGACAGAGCCAGTTCCAGCTGGTTCCAAGATGGACCCACCGCTGGCCAAAGCTGAGCCCATCAACAATCTCATGCCAGAGAAAGTGGATGTACCCTAAAGAAGCTGCAGCCTGTGGAGAGCCCACGCTGGAGCAGGCTCCTGGCAGGAACTGTGCCCCTTGAAGAGAAGCCCATCCAGGAGACTGTGGCAGATCCACCTCAATGCTTTGAGCACCTAGACCCATCACATCCCTCCAGCTCTGCCGCACCAGCCAGTTGTGGGCACTATATGATGTTGTTGCATGGATTGGAGCTGTGTTCCCCCTGCCCTGTCCCTAACACTTTAAAAATAGATTGCCAGAGACACCTAAATATTTGTGTTTCGACAGTTTACTCTTCTAATAATTTGACAGAAACTGGAGTTTCATTAAAATTTACAGCTAATTTAACAAATGCTTCCCCAACACTTATTTACACATCAACTTCATTAATTTCACCAACAGGAAAACTGATGGTAATGCACTTCTCAAATAATCATACCTGGGATATACATCCTCCTGCTTTGCACTGTTTCATGCCTTCACCAAGACTCCTGGTAGGAGTCTTCTCTGCAGTGGAAGGCCTAGCACAAGTGCTTCTATGAAAATATTCAAGGCTGAAAATGACTGCTTTTAAATGGAGCCCAGAAGCCCCTTCTCCCTTCATGTGGAATTCCCTTTGTCTCTAGCATCAAATAGCAGTGACTCCCTTTCTCACCAAGCAAAACATGTCAGCATATGATTAAGGATGCACACAATCTCATACGAATGACTGGAGAGGCTTTCTCTCACAAGACACGAGTAAAGGACTAATTTATTGCATTCACTTAAATCACGATGCTGTCCATGAAGCCAAGATGGGAAGCATGAAGGCTTTTTCTTTTTTTCATAACAAGAAGGAAATGGGCATATTTCATTTTCACAGCCCTGATTCCATAGGGCAACAATATCTTTACCTATGTTTACCTATGCATTATGCTATAGATTTCAGTGGGAAAGGCACATATAGAAAAACAATCTTCCTATGTGGACATTCAATTCTGGATGATGATGTCTGGGGCTGTGAGTTCTATGGAAATGCAGAAGGGAGTCATTTATACTAATGCAGACCTATGACAATAATTAATGTTAATTCTGTTCCCATTTTCAGTCCATAAGAAGACATGTTTTAGTTCATTCAGGGATGACAAGTCTTGGCTTCTAACGCCAACCTTACAAATATATGTAGCTGCAGATAGCTTGTCACCATGTGGAATCTGCCAACCAACGTTCAGAATAGCCCAGTCTATTTCTAATACATCTGAAATCTGAATTTGTTTTGTTTCCGTGTTGTTTCAAGGGAGTAGGAATTTATTTTGCAATTGTTCCTGGAACGTTGTGTATCCGAAAGCCTGGTCTAATTTATACAATTACGAATGAAGATGTGTGCGTGTGTGCATACATATGCATTATTTCACTCTACAAATTTTCCCTCTCTTCTAATATCAAATCATCAGCCTACAACACAGAACCACACGTCTTACCTGGTTCTTTTGCATGTTAAAACCTAATTTGAATGGTTATTTGTTTCCAGAAGCGTATTGCCTTCCCTTGGCAGTTGTTCTTTACTACTGTAGTTTCTGGTAGTCTGTTTGTGACGGTAACATTTGAACTGTCTTAGAGTGCTTGTCTCAGCAATATCCATTAATTTGTACCTATAAATAAGGTTTCTTTTTAGAAATCTGGCTTGTTTTACATCCCCATTTCTGTCAAAGTGAAAGCATAAGGGAAACCGAGCACTTTGGTGCAGAATCACTCATACCCTGTAATTTAATGACATATTCTAGGACTGAAAATAATGTAGAAGAGTAATGAGATGTCTAGTTAGAGAGTTATTAAAATTGTTTCATTAATCGACAAACCTGCTTTTTTTCCTGCATCTGGATCATGTTGTAGATATCTAAGTAATTAAACTGCATCTTGTGACTGTCGTTATGTGAAGATGCTTAAATATATCTTGTGAAAATATTAATTGCATTTCTTGTCGACCATACAAGTTTTCACATATTCTCATTTGCATCAGCAGTGTGGTACCTGTCCTTTGCATCTGATTTACATTCTGCTGGAGTTTACTCTGTGAACTGTAGCCAACCCCACCCTCAAGTCTTGGTCTTTCGTACAAATGTCATTACTTTATCCAGGCTATTATTTCTGTGTGATCCATACATGTAAGAATGTATCATCTCACATTTCTTCTCCCTATCTGTGTTAATCTTCTACAGCAAGCAATCAGGAATGTGCTTTTTCATTTTTAGTTGTCTGACTCCAAGGATACTTTAGTCTTACTGAGTAACATTAGTACTATTATATACTTCTGCTTTACATCTGTGCTATTCCAGTGCATTTGCTTATGGCTTATGTCCACTTTATCTCACATTTTTTTCTGCTACTTCTTCTTCCCCCCACCCCCAATCACCTGTTTTAGAAACCTTCATATTTGCTTTTCACTGAGCACCTTTTACTATCTGGCTGTCTGATCATAGACTCTCTGCCTACCCTAGTCCCCCAGAAAATTTCCCTTTTCCTTCCTCATTCTTTTGTGAAGGATGTGTTCTTCCTTGTTTCTTCCAAAGGGCGGGACGCAGTGTTCCAAAACAGGTGTTCAGACTCTTCCAATGAATCTTAAAAGAACAAAAGGTCAAATTCAGATGGAATGGATAACATCTCATCTCAAAGGGAAGAATTTGATCCCAAATACTTTTAAGAAAGGAAAAAAAGAAAAAAGAAAAAAGAAGATAGCGTGTGAAGAAAGCATCTCTAGCTAAGTAACTTGCCTTTATCAACATTTGTTTATCAAAAAGACAAGTCTAAAAGATGACATAAAAAATTAAAGACTATGACATGGTGCAGTAGACAGTGATGATGTTACTTTTAAAAGATGATTTTTTATTTCTTTTTTAAGGATGCAGGATGTATCAAAAGGAAATTTAGATAAGAAAAATAAGAAAATGTTGTATTACTAAATAAAGTACTTGCCTCTTCCAGGTATGTACAGGTACAAAACTTATCAGTATAACTAAAGAAGAGAATTTGCATCCCCTGGGATAACAGATTCCCTGGAACAGGAAAGGAAAAGGAGCAAATTCTATCCACTTCAGAGCTATGACTTTTTTTCAGTTACATCTCCCCACTGGAGAGGCTCATGCAAGAACTTGAGGTGACTGAGGGTTCCAAAGACATTGCTTTCAGCTACATGGTATCTCCATCTCTGCTTTACAGTCTGTGAGGGTCATTACTTTCCCTATTTCAATAATGTTTGCGTTAGTAATCTGTAAGCCAGTATTCAATAAGGACTTCATTTTGTAGCTGCAGTCATATACTGCCTAGCCCAGGACAAACTTGTATGTAATAAAAATAGCATAAACTCATTTGAAAAAGACAACCAGATTTTGAATTATTTTAGCCATTTTCCAGGGAATAGCACCTAGAGAATTAACAGAAGCATGTGGAGGAAAAAAAAGGGAAAACCCTTCTGTTTGCATGACTCCTTGCAGTTTAACTCTACTTGAGAATTATATTTCTTGAAAAAGCGCAGGCTGGTAGAGCACATGCATTTATTTGATTTTTCAGTGTTTCATCTGAGAGAGCTTGTATTTTCTCATAAAACTACTGAGGGAAAGAAATTAAGGCAAGATGATAAAAAGCAACCCTCCATCCAGTTTCCCCACATTTCTGAAAAATGGGATATTGAGGACTGGACACAATCTGACCTTTGTAGATCAATGCCCTCTTTAATTTAAACCACCATGTTCCCATCAGCTGCTATTGATAAATTAAGACATAACTGTACTGTATATTCCTAGATCATTAGAAGGCTCTGAGGAAAGAAAAAACAAACCCTCTGTCAGCCACGGCATTTATTCAAATTATTAAACTATCCTTTCTCAAATGGATAAAGTCTAAAGTAGTATAATGCACAATGGTGTTGATTAAGTTATTGTACAACTCTCCTCTGTGCTACTGTACAACTGTAGATTTATGATGTAACACTGAAAGACTTTCTGATCTTCAAACTACTTCACTCTATCAAATATAACGGGAGAAAGTATTGTTTAATTTTATTCCTTTCAAACCCTGCAGTGTAATTAAGGGGATTAAATCTTGAAATCGTTTTTGCTTCAAATTTAACGTAACAATACATATGCTGCACCTGTAATATCTGCCAGATGAGGTTCTAAGATGTCCCACGTAGCATCAAGAACATTAAATAAGTGTTTCCACAATATCAGAAACACATTTTGATAATGCCCCAGTGAAGTCTAATGTGAACTGCAATGATCTGTTAGCCAGTTCTATACAGAGCAAGTCCTGAGAGAATACATATTAAATAAATTAATTACACTTTAACTATATTAATTAGATATTAATCTCACTATCTTTTCCCTCCACCGTCTGTCACATGATATGGCACAGTTACTCAAGTCACAACTGGTAAACAGAATTATAAAAATGGGATTTGTAAGGATTATAAAATAACCGGATAATATCATCACCAGTAGTATTTACTGTACAAAACCAGCTTCCCCACCCCCTGCCCCCCCACAATTTTGTGTCACATCAACAGCTTATTGTAAAGGCAAGGTAGGAATTTCCGCTATATATCCAAATAAAGAAATGACAGATTTGACATCCAAGAAGACTGTTCTCCTAGCAGAATGTAGAACAGCCTAAGGCAAGGGAGTACAAATTAAACACATAATGCCACTCATGACTTAGGACTGCCATGTATTGATGAAAACTTGCCATTTTTCTTGCTCTTGCTTATGACACTTTTCCAGTACATTTTATGCCTCTAAACACTCTCTTTGAGCTTCATATTTGAAACAGAAAAATTGCAGCAATAGGCAAGTCAAAATCTTGTTCAGACTAGTTCCACTTGCAAGTGGTGATTCCAAATGGTTTTGGAGCCTGTACAGCCTCTGAGCCTGTGCACGTTTGTAGCTGCAACTTGCTGTTTATGAATATATATGGTGAAGACTAAGAACTAGAAAGTTCCAAACAGACATCTCATTAAGAAAAAAAAAAAAGGCAGATATATAACATCTCCATGCTAATAAAGTCTGATTTTCTTTTAAATAAATAAATAAATAAATTCCCATCACAACCTCACAACCTGCCTAATGCCTGAATTTTGCAGCATACCTTAAAGTCAGTAGGTAATTCAATGGGATAATTCACCTTTATAATCAGAAATTCCATCTCAATTGCCTCTGCTCTAATTGCACGCCTAGTAGTGCTGCACAGAGAGAGTAGGGCAAACAAAATCAAAGAACGAGTCAGCATAGATCTCAAGGTCTAGTGACAAGGGCAGCAACCGACAGATGCTGCAGAGGAGGGCCTAACGCACCTCACATCTATATAATAATGTCAAAGAGATGTATTGGTGGTCTGCACACAAAGCACGACAATAAACCGTAGCGATTTCATCTTGCACCGTGTTACTGGCATTTATGTCCAAGCCACTTCTGGTAGTCTAAACAATGCCAGGGTAGGGGTTCAGGCAGAACAATTGTTTATACATACATATAAATGCAATATGACTGTGCAGTGTTCATTTTTTTAGCACTGTCCCTGGCATCGTTTAGGACCACGACAACTAGCATTATCTCAAAGTTCCAAGTATGGTTTTAAGGAGGACACAGGCCAGAGACTGTTACAGCATTTCTAGTCAGTTTTATGTAAGGTTAAGAACTGTTTTATTTTAAGCACAGAAATAAAAGAATTTGTTATAAGCACAGCCCTTGGCATGTCTTTCCCCCATCTCAATTAGTATTTTCTCAGGCTATACTCAGACAGATGATCTTTGCCCTTTTTTTCTACTGGCTTATATGTAATATATGTATGACAAACCATGAGGAGCTTAAAAAAAGCCCAAGGTCACCTACATGAACTTTAATCTTTACCAAATGTATATGGTCTTTATAAACAGAATTTGACAGATTGGAATGACAATTTAACACCATTAAAAAGCCCAACGTATTAAAAGCCATATATGGCAGTGTTTGATTACTGCAATGTGCTGCATTTGAAATTCATGTGTTTTCTATTAATAGAAGGACCAATTCTTCAACTGTTACTTATTCATATTGACACTAGTGCATGCTAAATGGAGCAATGTGAATCAGCTATGCTTTTTGTATAAAGAAGTACCACTGATGAGACTGGAGGGCAATGATTTGAATCCATAGATCTCATTTTTGTGCCTTTGATTCCTTAGAATCACCCACAGTTATGGAAATGCTATGTATTTGCCTTTGTCTTGATGTAAAAGTTAAAATCGGAAGTGGTTGATTCGACCAAGTAAAATTTTACATTTTTTTTCATTATCAGTTCAGTTTTGAAGGATTAAGTGTTTTCTCCTAGGTATTCTAATAAATAGCTTTAAAATCAGAATCAACTTAAAATACCTCTGCCTAAATATTTCTTCAACTTGAAACGAGAAACAGAATCGAGTGGTAATCATACCTATAGAATGGCTATTTAGTTGGAGGCCTGTTTGAGAAAGAATAGCACAATCTAACTAAAATAAATTGGATTTCCTGTTTTTACTAAATTCTTGTCTTTCCACCATCTATACAGCACAAATTTCGCATGTTACCCACATGTGTACACACACATTTGGACAATATTTTTTAACTCTGTTGATAGATGAGCAAACTGAAGAAGAGTGACTGTTTCTGTAACACATTTGGAAACATACTGAAATAAGAAATTTCAATTGGAAAGATACTTTTGTTGGAAGACACGGCTTTGTCTACTACTAAAGTGTCTGGTGAGAAAGTGTTCTGGATTTTTCTGTGAGAATTTTTTGTTCTGTTAAAGACAGACATTGAGCTGTAATAACTTTAAGATTAATTTAACAGTGACTATTGTACTATGGCATTCAATTAAATATGATCAAAATGGGTGAGATTTAATAATAAAATGTTTATTAGACAATGCCAATTCAAGGAATCTTTTTGTTTCATGAAAATTTTTTAATTTGTATTTTATTTTGCATTTCAAAGTAAATTTTCAAATAATCAGTAAGGCAGAAAATAGATTTTGTATACAAAGGAAACACGTATTTACAGCTTAAATAAAATGAACAACTTGGATGAGCAAAATCCAGAGTATTAATGCTTTATTTTACTACCTGAAACATTCAGCCTAAAACATATTTCTTGGTCTTCAGTACAACTGAGACCACATGAACTTCATTCTTCTTAATCCTTTAAAAATCCAGATGCATGCCCTGTTTCCAAGTTTCTGGTGTCGTAATCAGAAACTGATATATTTGTAAAACAGAAACATAGAAAAGATATTGCATGCAAATTTATGTATTTCGAATGTATAGGCGTCCTCTAGTACTCACAACTTTGCATCTTTATTAGAAAGGCTCCACAGATCATAAAAACATAATCTAGCAATATCTGTTGGCTTTCACTAAGGATGCATTCAATTTGTGTGTCACTGGAAATAGCATTCCAAGACCTACTCTGTGTGTTCATCCAAGATCGTATGTTTTCTCTAATACATGCTTATTTTATCTTAAAATATTTGTCTTTACTTAAAAGGTTATTTGTTCTCTTGTACTTAAACATTTACATTTGTCATTCTGGTTTCACTGGCAGAGAAACTGGGATTATGTACATGCTGCCATTTGTCAAAATACTCATGTAGTACAAAAAATCTGCATTTATTACTTCCACCCATCAGACTTCTTTCAAGAGCCTTGTGTCTTATGTCTTTTTAAAGTCAAAGCCAAAAGAGCAGAAAATATTAAAATAAGTTTTGAAGAAAACTTGGTTTTGTTTAGGAGTGGGATTATAGTTGCTACTTGGAACATATGCAACGGCTCAACAGAAACAAAAGAAACCAGATACACATAATTACATACATACACATAGCTGCGCCTGTGCGTGTTTGCATGTATATCTATTCAACATATACACATATAATGCTGAGGACAAGAAGAAATGAGGTCTATCGATCTGTTTATTAGTATTCTATTGAAGTCTTAAGGCTTGCTTATTGTGCATCAGGTATTCCTCAACAGTTATTCACAGGATGTCACAAGATCAGCTGTGTAGTCCAGATAATGACAGTAAGTCTACTCCTAAAAAAAAAACCAAAAAAAAAACCCAAACAAAACCAACCAACCAAACAAAAAAAAAACAGTCATTCTCCTTGCAGGTAAACGGTCAGTCCACAGATAGTTTATTTCTAAAAGAATTGTGGATGGCCAGTAGCAACTGACAAGCAGTGATCAATATAGTCAATTTAGCTCAAATTTTGCTGGACATGAATATTTTTTTACCAGATTTTAAAGAAACTGATGAAACTCATATTAACAACAGTCAAAATTGTTATAACTGTGGTTCCACCACTTGTAAATTAGTGTATTTTCTTGTCAAATGGTGGTAGAAACGTGATCAGAAACACCAGACTTCCTTCGCTCTGGATTCCAAAGTGTCACTTAGAATCAAAACTAACTAGACAAGAACCACTAAAACCTTCTATATCTAGGTAATCTGCAGTAATTTCTACTGTATTTTCTCATCAGGATCTATTGCCTTCCACTCTCCCTTTAGAGCCTAGAAGCAGCAGCTTCAAAGTAAAGCTAGGCTCAAAGTAAAATGATTATTCAGAAATCCCGAAGATGAAAAATATCTTCAGTTGGTTTCCTTCAAAAGCAAAAAAAGTAAAAATTATTGATGAATACATCTACAGATAGCCAATGACATAGATTAGAGCTAGACTGGATACCATTTGTTTTCACAGGAAGCTCAGGAAGAGGCTTATTTACTGTAATGCTAAGGAAATAAAATTGCAGGCATGTTGGAAGATTCTTCATAATAAGTAGATTTGCAATGGAAAAACATGAGAATTTGAACTCTCTGGATGTTCACACAGGGGCAAGGATTATGTTTTAGTTCAAGCCTGGTGAATTCTGTGAGAACCTTTAATCATGAGCATAACCACCACCAAAGCCCTAGCTCTCCAATGGAAATTCCAGGAACTACAACATGAAAATTGTTCATTTGCTGGTTTCTGTACATTAATGCAGTTGCAAAGAGAGCACAATATTCATCACCATTTGAAAAGCAGAAACCAGGTAACAATGTCTACCTCTACAGAGGCAAAATTTTGTTAAAATAACTTGTGTGTTTTCTACCAGGGTTTATTTTTAGATCTGACTGAAAGATGATAACTAACACTCTTTCCCCAGTTCTATCCCTTCAAAAAAATGACACAGTGGTTTCCTGATAACGGGTTGTGAGTAATTATGAAGTAATGAAGAGTTTATTGGTGAAGTTCTTTCCTCCTCATTTATCTTCAGTAGAATTTGTGCCTCTCTGGAAGGTCTCACTATGCATGATCAGTCAAGTAAAAAGACTATAACAGTTTGTAACATTAAACTGCTACTTCTTTAAGTGCCACAACAGCTGAAAAAGAAGATGAAGAAATAGTTTCCACACCCTTAGACATTTTTAAAAAGTATTCATTCCATCTGATCTTACACAAAAAATTATTCATTTTCAAAGATTTTTGGAACATTTATGATTAGTTTCTATAGAAGTTAAAATTTGAAAGGAAGAAATTTTCAGTATAATTGCTTATTTTAGGACACCTAAATAATTGCTTCTTTTTTTTTTTTTTTTTTTAAATTAGCAATGTGCTGAACTCCACCCAATTCCAAGATATTTGGACAAACAAAATGATCTGGTGGCTTGGGATAGAAAACATTATCGCTTTTTATTTTTTCAGACCAGTTTCACAGAAATTCCTAAACAAAATCTGCTAAAAATACTTCTTACTGAATTTTTCTATGTTTATTCTTTCTGTAGCCTAGGGAAAACTAAGAAGGTAAGGCCATGACCCATCCTTAGCCTAATAAACATTGCATAGATTCAAAGTAACTCAATATGAGCAAACGGTTTCTGTTGCTTTCAGCGAAGATTTTTGTAACAATATCTACAAGTCTATTGTCCCTTCAAGGGGTTGATCCTTCTAGCTGACTCTGGTTCTTCTAAACAATGAGTTAAGACACTCAGGACTCTACAGGGGAATAGGATAATATAGCCATGATGGAAAAGTGAAATAATGTAAGAATTAAATCTATCATATGTTTGAAAAGAAATTAAAGTGTACATAATTTTTAGCATGATGTTTCTCTCCTATTCATTAAAATGTAAAAACAAATATGTAATGATCCTTTCTTGAGCTGTGGTAAATTTCAAACTTGGTATGATGAACTTCTGCTCTGGAAAAATCTACTGTAAGAAAAATAAACATTTTCACCTGTCCACAGTGCTCACAGAAAGCTGTGCAGAATCTGTTTGAGTCATGTGTGTGGTTTGTTCAACATTTTGGAGCAGAATTTACTTTTCTGCCTATCGGAATTTAGGTTCTGGAGCAGTCTTCTAGATTCCACTTTGCAATGACATTGTACTGCAATGACAAACCTCAGCCTGCTGCCTAACTGTAACTTTACTTTCACCAAAAAAAACCCCAACCAAAACAAAGCAAAAACCTCACCCAAAAAAACCCTCATGACAATAGCAATAAGAAAAAAAAAAAAAACAAAACAAAACACCATCAAAAAAAGGCTTGTTTAGAGGTTGTGGTTCTTTAAGAGTCCTTGGTTGGCACCAGCCCCTGAGTAATGAGGAAATGTCCAACTCAATAACTATAAAATGGATTGAATCAGCTCACAGAGATGCAACATTGGAAGAAGTGCTGAGTTTGGCTATTTCACAACTGCTAGACGTGTCATTATAAACTGGAAGTTAATCAATTCTGAAAGTAATTGTGGAGAACAGTTGGGAAAGAAAAGCTGACCTGAGGGGGAGAAAAGCATGTTCTCAAGTGTTGAAAGAGGGACTCGGCACATTATATATATTTTTTTATTTTATTTTGATAAAGCAGATGTTCACGTATCTGATATGAAATACTAATTCTTGGTTTACTGATGAACTAATTAGAAATACACATCCTGAAGTTGGGGAAGGCAGTAGCAAATCATAATCAATACATGAAAAATAAAACCCCAAAACAAAAACAAACCCCCCAAACCCTGTAACTTTTAAAAGGTGCACTGAGCAGATGCAAAAAAAAAAAAAAAAAAAAAAAAAAGCTGATAAATTTTGACTATTCCAGAACTATGTCCTTGGAACTGGAAGTACAAAGGTAGCTGCCCATTTACTGTGTAGCATTTCTCTCAGTTCAGACCAAGGGCGAGTTCCTCTTTAAAAAGGCACACATGACAAAAAAGAGCCCAGGATGCTCATAAAACATAAAAGTGCATCAGAGATACTAAGAAAAGCAAAGTAAAGAGTACTAGTGCTTGTGGTACTTTCTGGGGAAACAAGATTTGAGAGCTTAAATTTCTTCAGGAAAAGAAATTTGATCCTCCACACTCTAGGTAAGTTTTCTACCCATTGGCAAGTGAGTCAGTCTTCTCATGTTGCTTTACTAAAAGCATTTACAAACCTCTTGAATGTTGTAAATTCAGCCAATGAAGGTCTTAAGGGTCAGTATTAAGTAACAAGTTTCCTGTTGTCTACTACCTCTTACCTTGTGTACCCAATTAAAAAAAAAATAATATAGATATCTACATCTCTTATTTTGTGTTCTACTTATTGAGCTTTCTGTCTCAGCATGGTAAGCAAGTAGCCAAACAGTCATTGTCCTAATTTTGAAGCTAAATATTTTTTAGAGTTGTAAAACAATGGCCAAAATTGAGCTATCAAATGAAAATTCTGTAGTAAAATCCACAATTGGATTACTTAGAATAGATGCCAGGGCTCACAGTAGAACAGACGCTGCTGAAGTTCTCTTCACCAAAATCATGCAGTTTTACTGAATCAGTGGTACTGAAAAAGATGAGGATACATGGAGTAGGCAGTGTTTAGCCCTTCTTAAGATAGAAATAATAGAAAGCAGTACAAGAAAATAATGAAAAAGCTTTCTGAAATATAAAACTTTATTTTCTGTTCAATTCTTTTAATACGCTGTCTTCCTGATCTCCCTTTATCAAACAGGATTTTTCATGTTTTCACTTTATTCTTCTGTCACCTGACTTTAAATTCCCATTGTTCTGTCCAAACTTTCCTTTTTTTTTTATTTTCCTGTAATGAAAGGAAATACGCTTCCGATATAAAATAAATAAGTAAAAAATAGACCTTAAAAATATGGGATCCGCAATTTTGCACCTTCTTTGCAAGTTTTCATTTAGTTTTCCTCATTACTGTAATGACCTCCTACTTAATCTACACAGTACAAGTGCATATGTCAGTTCAAAGAGAAAACTATAGAGAGAAAATTAAACTAACCTAAAAGTTGGTTTGCCAAATGCGTTCTTGTAGAGGTGTGAACACAAACAGTATTTTTTGGTACTGAACTTTTTGAGGAGATCAACATTTATTGGCAAGTATTCCGTGTTCTAATGAACTCATCTGCTTAAAATTTAAGTCTCATGCATCTGTTTCCTTCTAACATGTTACAAGAATAACCAAATGAATTTTATCATTGCTCAAGTAGCCCTTATTTTGAGTAATGATACTCTTTTAGTCTTAACTGGACTATCCTCTGAACAAATTAATTTCTTCATTTATTGTTTTCAATATCAGTCCTGGAGAAACATTCACAGTAAATTAAATAGTTTACATTAAAACAGCCCCGTAGTTTTAAGCTTGCTGCAGAGATGGACTATGTATGTCCCTCGTTTGGGGCATTTGTCTAAATTGCCTGTTAGTTTAACTAAAAGCACAAAATAGCCTTTCAATTTCTGCATTGACTTATGAAGTACTGAAGATTTTTAGTACTGTTAGCAAACTTCAGCATAAAATTTCAGAGAAGCGTTGGGAGAAGACTGAAGTGAGGTGCTTGTCATTTTACCAACACTTCCCTCTTTTTTTGGAAATCTCAAATGTTACAGGTAATGAGCCCCCTTGAGCCCTGCATTTTCTTGCGCAGTACCTCCCAAACCTTTGGTCACATCCTCTGGTCAAACCAGCTGACTGCTGCTGAGCACAGCGCCTGCTCCCTTGGACGAAAGCAAAATCCATGGGGTAGGACAGGTACTCCCTGCCATAGAAAATATGCTACTTATGCCATTCTGTCATAATGCATGCACATGGCAAGATTAATGGCTTGGGGATTTTATCTATGGTGCTGCTATTAGTCACAAGACACCCATGGAAAAATTACGGTCTGCTGGTGCCTTTATGAAGCACTTAAGCAAGCCATATTTATGACTGTTTTCTCATAGTTAACTTCATTCATTTCTGGCACTTTTCCTCCTTTTTTTAATTTGCATTTTAACAAAATGCTGAGAATTTGAATAGATATTTCCTCATTGCACTCCCCCAGTGATTCTGCATATGCTTCTTACACTATTAATATTTACATGCATTTTTCTTTAAATACATGTTAGTGTACCTAGTGACAACATTTGACAGCAAGCTCAGACCTTTATAACAATACTCCTCCAAAGCTGAACAAACCTGGAAGGAGAGGTCTATTTTTAAAGGAATTAAAAGCAAGGAAATCAACCCCAATCCTGCACACACTTAAGCACCTGCAGAACTTAATGATGTGAATACTCAGTTGGAGATCAATAACAAGCGTTTAGCATACAGTTAATGCATTCATCAGTGATTGCAAGGTCAAACTCACATCCCCTTATTTGGGTAGTAGCAACACCTTAAAGATATGAGATATAATGCACTTTAAGACATCATTTTATCATGCATGGTCATTTCTGAGTACTACCAATACTACAACTGAGGTCTTTGTCACTTTTATTGCTGGATCATCTATCACTTAATAGTAGTCACATTTGCAAGCTAGTTAACATACATGGAAGGCATTTTGAATTCCTGTTCTGGGATGTACCTGTATTTCCTTATATGACTGTAAATCAAGCTCTGACTAGTGTAAATGAACTGTATTCCTAAAGAAGAAAAAAAAAAAACCACCACCATAAACAACAAAACACCAAACACAGCCAACAAACAAAACTCCAATTTTTGATGCTTTTCTTTTCACCTCCAAAATACTTCTGTAACACTTCCTATAACACATATGTAATAATCACTTTCCCACATTTCACAATTTTCTTGTCGCAAGCCATAAGCCACCCACACAGCCAGCAACCACACTGGAAGAAAATTCATAGAACATGGAGCATTCTATCTGCTTCTATTATAAGCTTGTACAGTTGCAAAAAATCTGTGTATTGGAGGGGATATTTAGAGAAAAATGTTAATACCTCTTTTACTTTTGCTCATATCCCTAGAGGCGCCATGAAAGTTCAGCATCCAGACCACACTTTCCCATTCTGTGCAAATGATAAGAAAGGAAGTGAGTGAAGTTTGCCTCTGGATGATACAAGGAATCAGAAGAAATGAAAACATCCAAGAAACAAGCAGGAAGTTGAGTTGACAATGACAGCTTGGTAGAGAAGAAAAATGGCAACATGCTGATTTTTGTTCTAGGGAGGTTGAGAGTTGGCTAACTTTTCCTGCGCTCAGCAGGATATAATTGCAACATAGCAGAGCAAAATGAACAGCCCACCCACAAGTGACTTCAAGAACATATCATATTATTTGTTTTAGTGTAAGCATGCTTTTACTTGGCAGTTTTGTACTTGGATTAAATATATTCAGCTCTTTCAATCTTGTTTCCTTTTTCCATTGTAGAACTTGAATAAAGACACCAGCTCCTCCTTCATTGTTTGCCAATATTCAAGGCAGAAATATTGCATTAGAGGCATGATGGAAAAGAGGATTCATTAGAAAGAAACATCAATATACTTTTGTGACCTTAAAAACCCAATCATAAAGGAGAAAGTGGGCTGTATTAACAGCATAAACAAATATATACTTAGCAGAGGAGCACATCTAATCATGTATAGTTTTAAATATATACGTACTATATTTCTTAATTTAGAAATCTTCGAAAGATTCGTTATGAAATCACCAGCAAAAATCTCAGGGCAGAGTAACATACAGTACAGAGTTTAACAGTGTGCTCATGTCTTGAGTTAAGACTAGACTGCTTTAAGAAACTGAGACTGCCAGCATAGGTGGAAGACATACGAAACCATGGTATGACAAAAAGCCACACACATTATGAGAATTGGAAACGGTTGTGTGTTGATAGGACATAATACTATCCTTGATATACCAACAAAGAAAAATATAAATACTACAAGGTTGTATCATTCAAATGACAGAAATAATCAGAATTCAGAGAAGTGTTCCACAGGGCAGCAGCAAAATTGAATCTTTACTTACCCAGTGATCTGAGAAGTATAGTATTAAAGACTGTGCAGAGGGTTGACCTTGGCTGGCTGCCAGACCCAGCCGCTCTCTCACTTCCCCTCCTGAACAGCACAGGGGGAGAAAAAAGATGGTAAAGCTATTATTGAGATAAAGGCATTTTAATAAGAAAAGCAAAAGCTGCACACAGAAGCAAAGTAAAAAGAGGAATTTATGCACTGCTTCTCATGGGCATGCAGATATCCAGCCATTTCAAGGAAAGCAGGGCCTCACTGCACATGCTGTGCACATAGTGTACATGTGCTTGGGAAGACAAATGCCATAACCAAGAATAGACCCACATCTTCTTCCTTTCCCTCAGCTTTTATTGCTGAGCATAACATCATATGCTATGGAATATCCCTTTGGTCAGTTTATGTCAGTTGTCCTGGCTGTGTACCCTCCCAACCTCTTACCCACCCCCAGCCTACTGGCCTTTGGGTGGAAAGGAGTTGGAAAGAAAGGCTTGACGCTGTGCAATCACTGCTTCGCAATAGCCAAAACACTGGTGTGTTATCAACACCATTCTAGCTACAAATGCAAAGCACAGCACTATATGGGCTGCTGTGAGGAAAATTAACTTCATTGCAGCCAGACAGATAATGTTAATCCCAGGAGAAAACATATTGACAGACAGACAGCATGATCCAAGTGTTTAAACAAGATATATGTAATTGGTGTTGCATAGCATTGTGCTAGTAGTTGCTTCAGATGCATATACACAAATGGGTAATGCAGTTGTCAAGAAGTTGCCAGCAACGGTACCTTCCCATACTCCTTCTTTCTGCCTCTTCACCAAGAACTTCCTTGGCCTGGAGAGAAAGTATGAGATTAAGAGCTATCTCTCTGCTTCTCCTCTTTTCCACAGGAATCATGTCTGTGACAGCCTAGGTCAAGGTGAACAAAATGAAAGTGATCCTTCTTCAGCAGATCACGTGAAGCTGCAGAAAAATATTCAGCACATATTAATTTTTTTTAGATGTACCTACAGCCTGAAGAAATATAGTAAAGAGCAAAAGATACGATCAACAAAGATGTCCAAACTGAACATGCTCCAAAAGATAACATGGTAGCTTGAGTATTTTGATTTTTTCTCCTCTTGCTTTCAAAGAAATCTGCCTTCAGGCCTAATCCCTGTGTATCAAAGGGAACAAACGTAATAGAAAATGTTTTAGAGAGAATTTTTACGCTAGGAGCTGTTAAAAGGTGATTGTTTCAAGGTCTGATTGAAAGGTTTTTTCAAACCAAGCTTATTTCAGTCTTGAGGTGAACATGGAAGTGTTCACCACAGTGGTCTATCTCCTTGAGAAAATGGATATAGCAGTCTCCTCCCCCATCTTCAGGGCTTTATGGTCTGGGGATTGTGAGTGGGTCTGGGCCATTCTTGCACCTCTGCATCTCAAGAACTGTTTTGGTCTTTGATAATCACTTTCTTTGGGAGATAAAAAGGAGAAACCCAACTCATCCACTACTCAGTTTTAACAGAGGGTCACCTGTGACGCCCATTACTCAGCTTTCACTTATTGATTCCCAGGACCATTCCTACATCTTCTCTGTTCTTGTAGAAGCCTTTTTCTCCCCTTTTCAGTGTTTCTTTCCCACATCTGTACAAGGAATTACTTAAAAATCAATTATTTAGAAGCTGCTTCTTAACAGTTCCCCAGACCCTTGATTTCAACTCCTCCTCTGGAAGTAGACACCTACAGTTCAGCTGGTTCATTGCCATCTCCTGGGTTCCAGCCTCTTCCAGAGGGTGCCCTCTGTCAGGCCAGGCTCTGAAGATGCCACATTTCCCTGCTTACCTAAGGAACTGCATAAATGAGCCTTCCCTACTATTGTGTCCCTCTTCCTATAATAATCAGAGATCAGATAGGGTAGCTAAACGTGTTCCTTCTTCTGGACACAACAGGTAAATGTACACCATTACAAGATGCTTCTAAGTGTACCTCCTCCCACAGGAATGACTCCTGTTTTTCCAGGAGTCCAGCAGTCATTGCCAGCTATATCCAAACAAACAGCATAGTGCCTTCTTCTGGCTCCCCTCAAACTTGAGATGACTTCCCATTAATATCTGCATACTTAACTTATTATTTCCCTTCAAAAAGCCACCTATTGTTCTATCTAGGATACTAAAAAAAAAAAAGGCAATAACAAGGTAACTTAAGCACTGTTAAACCACCACAGTCTGCCTTATCTCACCACTATAACCTTAATGTCTTCTTTTGCTTTGCATCACTTCTTGCTTCTTTTACTTTACAAATTGTTTGGCATGAATCTGCATCTTTGTTCTTGTGTTCATGTAGTACACAGTATAATGGCATCTCAGCCCACACAAAACATCTGCAGGGAAAACAGAAATACAGAAATCTTACGGAATAACTTGCTAGAAAGGCTGTGGAGGCATCATTACTCAGTTGTGGGAACAAAGCAATAGTGGAGGAAGAGTTACAGTGAAAGGTCTTCCACTTCATCCTGGCTGCCAAAAGTGTTCATAGAGAGTTTATGAAAAATGGTACTGAGGACATAGTCTAGTTTAAAAAAAAAAGTTTCGAGCAGACTACAAGTGAAATTATACTCTAAAACCTCTGACCCTATTGCTCATTACAGTGTTTGTGTACTCCCCTCAGAAATTATAAAGTAAGAGAAATCAGATAAATCTACGATGTCTCCCATTTCTCAGTTAATTCTGTTGTGTGTTTCAGCTTTCAAAAGTGTATTAAATTCTAATTCTAGTGACAGTTTATCATTTTTCTTTTACAGATACTCTGCTTTGTTAGTTTTGATCTTGTCTAACTTAAGTCTGTGTAATTCTGAGTCTTTTTTTCTCACCTTCAGTTCCCCTAAGATGTGAATTTTCTAATGTTTCCAGCCCTGCCAGCATGGCAAATGTTGGTGTTTTCTGCATTTGCATAAACTGGAAGAATTAAAAGCAACATATTAGCTAGGGTGCAAACACATAAGAATCGCTGGTGAATATGCTGACAGAACGGACTGGAAAGCGAAGCAGCTTGGGTTGACAAAATCTGTCTCTCTTTTTTACATTTTACCGTGTGTAAAAGGGAAAGTAAAGAGGGAATTATTGAATCAAAACTGGAGTGAATAAACAATTGTAACATTTCATAAACATGAAATGTATTTATCCTTGTAAACAGAGTCCAAGATTTTTTTTTTTTTCCTGGAAAGGTGGCAGTAACATCTCCCTAAGAATTAAGCAGGTTTTGTGCTATACTTCTTTATGAGATTTGCATTAATTTACTATGTACTGAGACCAGAAAAAAACCCAAACCCTGCTGATAGTTTTAGTGATAAATCCAAATTACTTATGTCTGTGAACGCTGGAATTGTGCATATTATTCAGTTAAAAAAAAACCAAACAATAAGGTTGCCTATTTTAAAATTTGCAAAACCTCCATACCAGTTTCTTACATAGAACATCATGCTAGGAATTTTTTCTGATGGATAATAAAATTATTCAAAAGGTTAAACTGAATATTTAGCCCACTATGCAAGTATTGTATCAAGAGTCTGGTTGGAGATCACAGAACAATGTCTATTCTGAAAAGGCCTTAAGGCTAATTTTTACCTCTCTGAATTTATGATATTTAATATAGATCATGATAGTGTGTGCAGTGTAAAGAACATTGGATGATGCTTCCTTGCGTAATAATGCGTGATTGCTTTATGTATAAAATGGAAGGATAGTAGAGAATAGCCATCCTACTATCACCATCTGTCTGTATTTTGATTGGTTTCGTTCTTCTGGAGATATTTTCTAATGAATAAATGTGATTACAAATTACTTGTCTTTGAATATCTCAGTCATTCAAGCCAATATGAATTACTGTTAAATGCTACCACATCAGAAAATCCAAATATTTTTTTGTTTATTTTCCCTTAGAAAAATCAATTTGAGGGGATATTGAGGCAATAAACTGCAGAATGATCTACCAGCTCATTTTAGTGAACCACTTTTTACCTACTGAATTATACTGTAGCCACCAGTTTTCATCCCTTTGGAAAAACTGAAATCTTTAGATCTCTTAACACGTTCAAAGAATGATAACCAAAGTCTGACCACAAGCCAAAGAAGATCATCGTTATCAAACACATAATTTCTCTCCAATATTGTCCAACCTGGAGGCTGAAAGGGGAACAGTATCCAGAAACATGACTACAGTATCATTTCTGTATTTATTAATAACATTAAATACAGAGAGAAATTGTTGGGAAAAAAAAACAGAAAGAGCATGGAAAATGATACACAATAACTTTAGGAAATCCAGAGAAAATGTCTTACTACAAGAGAATTAAAGTTTCAATTTATTGAAAAAGCTTAAAACAAGGTGTGGAGAATGATTTGGTTACCATGTGCTAAACAACTTTACAAAACATTATTCCAGGGAGTGACAAAGTCCTTAATCCGGTAGATTACAACTGCAATAAGAATCAAAAATTTGAGTTTGAATGTCAAACACAAATTAAAAAAATAAAAGGTGTTTTTTTTGTGGTTTCTTTTTTTTAAGATGACTGATTAGTCACTAGTGAAAGAAATAGCAGATGATTTCAAAGATTCAGTGCTTTAGGGAAAATAATCATAGAATCATAGAATCTTCATGGTTGGAAAGGACCTTTGAGATCATCGAGTCCAACTATACACACACACCCAAAAATAAAACAAACAAAAAAAAAACAACCAAAAAAAACCCCCTACAATCTCTGCCACTAGAGCATGCCCTGAAATGCCACATGTAGACGTTTCTTAAATACCTCTAGGGATGGTGACTCAACCACCTCCCTGGGTAGGCTGTTCCAGTGCCTCACCACTCTTTCAGGGAAGTAATTCTTCCTAATATCTAATCTAAACCTCCCCTGCCACAACTTCAGACCATTTCCTCTGGTCCTGTCATTATTCACCTGGGAGGAGAGGCCAACACCCACCTCTCTACAACCTCCTTTCAGGTAGTTGTGGAGGGCAATGAGGTCTCCCCTCAGCCTCCTCTTCTCCAAGCTAAACATGCCCAGCTCCCTCAGCCTCTCCTCATATGGCTTGGTGTCCAGACCCCTCACCAGCCTGGTAGCTCTCCTCTGGACACGCTCCAGCACTTCAATGTCCCTCTTGTACAGAGGGGCCCAGAATTGAACACAGCACTCGAGGCGAGGCCTCACCAGCGCCGAGTACACAGGCATGATCACTTCCCTAATCCTGCTGGCCACGCTATTCCTGATACAAGCCAGAATGCTGTTGGCCTTCTTGGCCACCTGGGCACACTGCTGGCTCATGTTAAGCTGGCCGTCCACCAGCACCCCCAGGTCCTTTTCTGCTGGGCAGCTTTCCAGCCACTCTTCCCCAAGCCTGTAGCGTTCCCTGGGGTTGTTGTGACTGAAATGCAGGACCCAGCACTTGGCCTTATTAAACCTCATCCCATTGGCCTTGGCCCATCGATCCAGCCTGTCCAGGTCCCTCTGTAGAGCCTTCCTACCCTCAAGCAGATCAACACTCCCACCTAGTTTGGTGTCGTCTGCAAACTTACTGAGGGTGCACTCAATCCCCTCATCCAGATCATTGATAAAGATGTGAAACAAAAGTGGCCCCAAAACTGAGCCCTGAGGGACACCGCTGGTGACCAGCTGCCAAGAGGATTTCACCCCATTAATCACAACTCTCTGGGCACGGCCATCCAGCCAGTTTTTTACCCAGCGAAGAGTACACTTGTCTATGCCGTGATTCTCCAGTTTCTCCAGGAGAATGCTGTGGGGGACGGTGTCAAAGTCATTACCAAAGTCCAGATAGACAACGTCCACAGCCTTCCCCACATCCAGAAGGCAGGTCACATGGTCATAGAAAGAGATCAGGTTGGTTAAGCAGGACCTCCCTTTCCTAAACCCATGCTGGCTGGCCCTGATCCCTTGGCTGCCCTGCACTTGCTGTGAGAGCTCACTCAAGATGATCCTCTCCATGATCTTTCCTGGTACCGAGGTCAGGCTGACAGGCATGTAGTTCCCCAGATCCTCCTTCAAACCTTCCTGTAGATGGGCGTCACATTAGCCACCCTCCAGTCATCTGGTACCTCCCCTGTTGACCAAGATTGTTGATAAATGATGGAGAGAGGTTTGGTGAGCTCTCCTGCCAGCTCCCTGAGTACTCTTGGGTGAATCCAATCCGGCCCCAGAACTGAGACAGGGCAGACTGCGCTCTACATCAAATGAAAATTATTAGGGTCAGTACAGGAATAAAAGTGCAAAATTTGGCATTTAATTTACATGATTTCATGATTCCTGGCTTTAGAATATAAAAAGGCTTAAGGATAGCCAATGACTAAAAGTTCATGGAGTGTTTTCAACACAAAAGTCTCTCTTTAAAGGGTCTAGAGTAAATGATTCTTCAGGGCAGATATCAGAGATTTCTATTATAAGGCAAAGAGATCTCAAGTGTTGCAATGCAACAAGCTTCCAGCTCTGGATAATTGCCTTAGAAGTTCCACAGATACTTTAAAAGAAAGCTGTTAATAGATTTCTATATGTTAAGTTCAACAGTTCATTTAGATTTTTAGCCCGAATTTAAATGATTCTCTTCTCCTGAAATGAACTGAAAGTATGATACGGATCTCAGGTCCATCCTAAAGCCAGGTGGAAATGTTTTTATGCTAGCCAAGATTTTGCAGAAGGATCAATACCTTTTGCAAAATAATTTTTAAATCACTCAACAAATGATATCTATATGTTCTATAAACAAAACACAAATTTCTGTCATTAAAAAAGTGTATCTATTGGTAGTCATTTTAGATGACCTGCAAGATTAATGAATAGCTATGTGAGCAATGCAGCCAGTTTTTATTCATGCCAATGCAGATTTTATATATACCATACATAATAATATAGTCTTACATACACACCAATGTATGTCTTTCACACTTGGATGTTTTACATTCGCTTTTTCATGTCAACACATGGTCATCTACTTACAGACTTTTCCCACAACCTGCTATCCTGTTGTCTCAGTCAATGACTTTTGCATTCAAGGTAGAAGCTACTACCTAACATTAGGGTGGCTACCTTTACCCAGCACCAGTATGCACAGGGTTTTGTGCAGTAGGTGCATATGCTATTGCGTCTATAAGTTTTTGTCTGTTTCCTGGCATGTCAGAGCTGTTATTTTGTATTTTGGGGGGAAGGGAGGTGCAAACAGGTTTACCCCACATAACGCCATTGCCAACAAAGGTCTCCTCCAATAGCAGGGCTATCTCTGTTTAACCCTCTCTCACTTTGATACAGCAAATAGGTATTAGACTTTATAAATCTACCACACCTACTTGCAGACTACTAGCTATCCAAGTGCCTCAGGCTTCTTCACCCACTTTTCCCTAAAGATGTGCTCCTTTGAGCTCCGACCTCTCTGATCTCAGTTTGGATGAAGAGATCTGTTTTGTTCTTCAGTATTTTGCCCCTCACTGCTGAGCCTGTTTTCATTTGCTTTCTTAATGCTGCCTGATTTAACCCTATATTTTCCAAATCTGCCACAGGCATAGGGAGAAACAGAATTTGTTAAAAATTCCCACTCTCTTTACAATTCTCCTCATTCACCCTGTCAGATCTCTTTCTTTTTTATGACTAAAGTTCTGTTACTGCTTCCAGCTGAGTTTCCAAGCCGCCCTCTCTGACATTGAGCTGATGTCTATGGCCTTACATCCCTAAAATCAGTGTCTCTGCTTTCCTAATTTGTTCTTTCAAATACCATCTCCTTCAGATCTCCACTTGTCTGTGGGTGCTCAAGATTACTCATTAGTCACCTGCTTTAATTAGACATCCTGAGTATATACTTTGTTTCTCTCATTAATGCTGTAATGTTAGGATAGCTACAAGACTAGCCACATTTCCTTCTCTATAATGTTGATGAGATAATTTAGAAAAAATAAAAGCAATATTTATTTTTATTCACTTGAGCGTGTCAAAAAATTCCAAGTGGTTTCTCCAAGCTATTCAATAATCGATAACAAAAGCAGAAAAATCAATTTAAACAATAATTTCTTCTCAGTTCCCAGTTTATAGATAAGCTCTTTTTCAGTAGCATGGATCAGTCACTTCCAAGACTTTCATAATCCACCTTCTATCCCAAATAGTGGCTTCCAAAATCCTGATAAATGCACAGTCCCCTGCTCCAGCATGCCTCACTGCTTTCTTTTTAGATGTTTCAGTAAAAATCTCCACAATACATCAGCACATAGAGTCCTGCTTAAATAATTGTCTTCCTGCAAACACCACATAAATGGTCAGATGCATCTAATTGGATCTGGGTTTACCAGGGGCATGAGCAGCTCACACCCTCTTCGTGATGCTGGTGAAGGACACACAGGTCACTTGTCCGACCCATTCCTTTAGAGTAAGGCTGCCTCTGTCCCCTTAATCTGATACACATTACAGTCATAGGCACACCAGCTGGACATGTTCAGAGAAGCTAAAACTTTTTTTTTTCCTTTAGAAATATGTACAATTTGGACAATGTGGGGGAAAAAAAGAAAAGTTGATAAAGCTGCATTCTTTATTTTTTTTTCCTCCCTCTCATATTGGGTTTGCAGACAGACAGCTTATGCTTACTCCCTGTCACCTCATTTTTCCACTGTGGTACCTAGCTTAAGCTTTCATTCAGTAAAGTATTTATATTGCTCCTTCCATTTAATTATGATATAGTTTTGATCAATAGAAATGAACTTTACCATGTACTGAAAGATAAGCCTCATACTTAGGCAATAATACTATAGTGGAAAAATTAACTTTTTGGGTAACTCATCCATGTTTTAAAATATCTTGGTTCAGTTTCTACGTCTGCCGCAGCCTTAATATGTAGTGGTGTATTGTGTGGCTCTGAGCTACGTATCTATGCTTCAGTTGTACACACATTTAACTTGTAGTTTGGATAATTTCCCTGAGGTTTTTTGGAAGTGTACACGTGTATAACATTACGCAAATGCAAGGTTGGATAAGAGATTTGGATAAGACTTTTCTTGGTATATAGCAGATGGGGATGAAGACCCCATGGCAGCTTGTATGTACTAACATCTTTTTAGATATATGTACTACTTTGATCTCAATGCTGTGTTAATCAATGTTGGTTCTTTGCTTAATACCTATGCTAAGAGCAAACATTTACTGTTTTATTTTAAACATCATACCAGATTATAAAGAAAAAATCTGAAGACTCCAGATCTCTCCAGTGCCTCGCTATCCTTATGGTCAAAATGTTTTTCTTCATGTTGCCATTTCAGTACCCTACTTTTTGTCCTGACAGTCCTGCGTGCAGAGAACCATTTATTCTTTGATTCTCTACCACACACTTTGACATTCCTCTTCTTTCAAAGCTTAAGCATGTTTAAGCTTAATCCAGCTTGTAACTAACTAGCTAGTTGGGCACACATTTAATTCTTTACAGTACTTGCAGTTTTAATCCAAACACGTTCTTAAAGATAGAAGAAAACAACAACAACAAACCAATCGCCCTCCAAAAAATACCTAGAAAAGCTCTGCAGATCTATTCATCTATTTCTGGTCATACCAAAATATATTTATATGTAATTAAATTTTGCTACTTTGTAATCTTGATAAAGCTACTGTGTTTTACTGTGCTACAGTGCTGATCTAAAGTGGATCTCTTTTCCCATTTTGGACTTACTATTGTGAATGTGCACTTAGGGATTTACTTTTAGCTTTCCAGCTTTCAGTCTTGTGAAAGAAAGATAATGAGCACACAGAGGTTGTGATTTAGCAGACACTTATACATAGGATAAACTCTAAGTTGTTCCAATGAACTGTAAATGACAAGTAATACATAGAATTACTTTTGTGCTTAAAATTAAGGTCTCCCATAAATATTTAACAAGGCAGAAGTGACTGGTCTTCAGCTTGGTTTCTTAGTTTAATATCTTACACATATCTTTTAAAATCAGTTATTTTAGATAATTCCTCTCAGTTATTCTGTATTCACACAAACACAATATACAATCTAAAATACAACTCTGTGATCCTTCAAAAATAAACACACCTGAGATTCCTCATTCAGTTAACTGAAACAATTATTTATCCTATCAAGTTCCACTTCTATCTGATAAAAAAACATGAGTGCATTTAATCTGTTTAACTTTCTGTAAATTAAAAGTTTCGCATTACATGTGTTTAGTTATAGGGATACAGATGTTTCTGTATGATCAAACCTTACAAGCTTAAAAGCTCTTTTGTTCGTCAAGCGATTTTAATATCTTTATTATAGTAATATTATAGTGTTTATTACAGCAGTAATATACGTATTGTCTGTGTATTCAATATATTATTATATGGGTGAGGGAGATACCGCAACGCAGGCATCTCTCTAAACTAAATGTAACTAATGAAAGATGTATGTGCAAAACCCTCAGCCAACATTCCTCTGCAATGTTTGTGTAACAGGAAACGTACTGATTTCGAAAGTTAAGTGCCCAAAAGGAATCTAAATTAATCTTCTGGCTGAGACAGAAAAGCAACAAAGGCAATTGAAGAACTAAATCTGGTACTGAGCTATCGTTGCTGGAGCTGGAACAAAAGTCTCTATGGGCCTTCCTCAAAGTATTGCAAAATGGTGTAATTATGAAAATGCAGTAAGTGATCAACAGTGAGGACCTGAAGTCAATTTATGCAAGAAGTTATTCAGTTTGGATTCAACATACAATTATGAAATGTGAAACCCCAAATATTTGTCCGCACATTGTGATCAATCGAATAATTATTCCTACTGAATTTTATGCAATTCTCTGTCTAATACAAACCAATTTTGCCCATCATCTGCCAGTTTTTTCCCACTAGCTTATTTATGTGATTAAGTTGAAATGTTTAAAGGGACATCTTTCCGCTTCTGCCGTAGCTGTTCCAGCATCAATGATACAATTAGGAGGTGAGGGAGAAATACTATACAGGCAGTCACTTCCTCAGCAAAACAAGTTATTCTTAAAACTCGGTTGTCTACAGTTAGTATCATAGAGCTGTGTGGAACACAATAAGGTATTGTCTGAATTTCAAGTGTAGTGGAAAGTTGCCGTTTCTGCAGATTTCAACAGGACGTAGAGAGAAAGTAGTCCTGAACCTGCAGCGATCTGAAAGTTTTGAAAGGGGGCAAAGACAAATCCTAACAGAAAGGATGGCAGCCTGTTACGAAATGCATAAACATAGATTCAGAAGCTTACCTTGGGCACCAAACTGATTTACCTTGGATACTGAGGACAAAGTCGGTTTTGAAATGTTTCAAAAAATATCTGTGCACCAATAACAAGAGGAATATATGCAGAAAAAATACACGTAGGAGGAAAAACAACAAAATCTTTTTTTGTTGGTTTTTTGCTTTAATTTTCATTGCTACTGAAAGAAGAACAAGATCCACAATCAACATACTGTGCCTGCTGTTTTAATTGCAGGACAACACAAAACACTGTTAACAAAATTGAGACGAATTAACACGTTAATAAGGCAGAGTACATTTAGATATGTCTTGCATATTTGTTGTCCTGAACTTTATTTGCTTATACTAAAGTTTTGTAGAGATACTGGGATGTTCAAGTCCAGTAATTCCAGTCAATAGACAGGAGACTGTTAGTTTGTTAAAGATTTAATATTAGCTTACATTTGGCAGAAAAAAATACTAGTTAAACAACAAAAAAAATAAATACAGTTTTCACAATGTTTTGTGTTGCACCTCATTTGGCACATTTATTTGTGACATGCCTGGTGTTTTGTCTCAGTAAGCACAGTGTCCTGAAAGCAGCACTTTGACTTATGCTTGGATCAGAAACGCAGAATCACGGTGCACATATGTAATATGTGCTGCTAATGTAACATGTTGAGTTTGGCTGTCTTTGATACAACTTGTCAAAATGTTACTGTCACAAAACTTCCCCTGCTGATAAAGAATATTCCACTGTTTTGATTTCAAATAAAGATATCTTAATAGCAAGTGTTTATTATAAACAGTATATAAAAGATGAAAATATAAATAACCTGCCAGCTTCTGATACCTCACTATTAATTCCTATGTTCCATATCTGCCAGTAATACCAACTTGTGCTATGCATTAAATTAAGTCCTTCTATTTGAATATTATGAGGGAGTTGTGGTGTTAGTAATCTTTTCTTAGACAATTTAAATATATTATTCTATATAGATATAAAAGTAGTATTTTATATGATGAAATGATGGATATACAGTGCTGAGCACCAGCACTGAAGACAGCCACCAGCTCAATTAATCAGACTTGCTGAGCAACTGAGGGAGAAAAAAAACCACACTAGCTGTAGTCATTTAGTCGCAACATATGGTCTAAAAAGTTCACTTCTATATTTCTGTGTTCAACACCACTCTTTAAGGTTTTTCTCACAAAATCACAGCATAGCTGAGGTTGGAAGGGATCTCATTGTGGCCATTGCCTCTTGTCCTTTCACTGGGTACTACTGAAAGGAGCCTGTCTCCGTTTTCTTGCTGTCCCCCCTCAGGTATTTATACACATTGGTAAGGATGCCCCTGAGCCTTCTCTTCCCCAGGCTCTCAGTCCCAGCTCTCTCAGCCTTTTCTTATAGGAGAGATGTTCCACCTACATCTCTGCTCTTCACCATTTCTGAAATGCTCCTCCTCAACTCAGCTCAAAAAATCTGGCTCCATGAAACAGGTATTGAACAGATGTTATAAGGTGGAGGATCCCTCTTGACTGTGCTGTATCATTTCAGACTGCAGTAAAGTGGGTGCTGTGACATAGCCAAGCCATTGGCAGATAATGCAGCTTTACTGAGTGTTCAGAAAATACTTGGAAAACTTAGACACACCTCAGCTGTAAAAGAAGTCTGCCTTTTTCAGTGACAGAATTGGGGGTTTGTCAATAACGTCCACATCTTTTTTGTAGCACTTTTCCTGGGAGAAAGAAACCATGGAAGAAGAAGAAAAACTGTTGTCTCCAGCATGGGCAGCAGTTCCAGAAAGCACGAAAACAGCTGCTGTGGTTTCTAATAATTTTCAGCTAGAGCAAAAGTTTAAACAATGCAATGAAGTAAAATAAATTCTGCTGAAAGGGAAGAACCTGGCATCACTGGACCGTACGGGAACGTATGGGCTCACTACCCAATGTAGTCTTAGAACAGACTTTTTTTGAATGTGACAACCAAAACCATCACATCTGGGGGTTTAAGATCAGGGAGAGCCCAGAATAGATTTTTTTAACACATTTGTGTCCCTACTTAAACCCATCCCCTATTTTTAAACAAATGGGCCACTCAGAGCTTTGTTTTTCCTTTTTACTAAGCCAGGTGGCTTTCCTCCGGTCACTGGTTATAAATCTCACAACATTTCACAGTTGCCCTCACCTTCAGCTCCTCCCACTTGGAGATGGGGGCTACAGGGGAGCTCATTGCCTCTAACACACCAGGGGAATTCATACTAGTGTAATTCCCTGGAAGGTAGCTTGATTGCCTGGTTCTATTGCTGGAACTTTTTGATCTCACATATTATCACACTGTTATTGAATTACTACACATCTATATGGGGACCAAAAAAAAGTCTGTAATTCAAACAAGTATTTTTAATCTAACATCCAAAACAGTAAATTTAAATTCCCCCATGGCAAAAACTTCCATATTTTATATTAAAGTTAAGGGATTTCGTACTTCTGGTTGTGATACATATATAGATTTTTCTCTTTGAGAAATCAGAGGCATCTTTATTACAATAACATTTCCCTCAATTCATTAGACGATGCATTTATAAATTAGACTATGCTTTGGTGTCAATTTGATGACAATGACTCAAAAAGAACTAGCTAAGAGTAGTTGTGGCCCTAGATCTACTGAAATGGTTAGAGGGAAAAATGACTCCCCAAGTTAAATTAATTAATATTAATATTAAATTACTGTGCCTATAATTTATGCAGTAAATCAGTGAATAATTTCAGAAAAAAAACTTGTTTCTACATAATGACATAATTTTTCATCGTATGCTTATGCAAATAGTTACAAACAAAGCCTATTACTTTAAAATCCTTGTTCCATTACTGTAGTGAAGATTGCAGACTAAAGTTGGCCCTAGTGAGTTCAGTCTGGGCAGACTGGACATGGAATTTTCTATACCCACACAGCTACACAGACTGAGCTACCCAGCAGTTAATTTACTCATATACGTTGCAGTTAAGAGCCTCTTCAAGGCAGTTTGTCAAAAGCATTCAATATTTGACGCCTGCACTGTTTCCCCTTCATTGGCACAAGACACATTTCAGTTCCTTCAGCACAAACTGTTTGGCTGGGGTGTTCACACATATTCAGCAGTGGATTACCCCAGAATATTGTAACCATAAACCCAAGCTGTAGTTTATATCCGTATCAGAAGTTTTCATGGCCACAAGAATTAGTCCTAAACAGAAGATTACATCCGAGTATATAATGATAAATATTTCAGCCAACGTAGCTTACTGTGCTGGTGAACATATTGCATTATGATAGATTGAAATAGATTTTAATTCTAAAATTACCATTTTAGAATCTTAATTTTAAAACAATTATTTCATTCTTGCTTAATGATCACTGTATGAGGATCACCAAATACTCCCATCAATAATCATTTCCCGTAACCATCATGGAAGACAAACATAAAGTCATGATGTGAAGTAAGCTAAAAGTGAAACTAAATAGCCACAGCAGATTTGTTCCAGTATCAGTTTACTTAGCTACTTGCGTACTACAGCTTTCAACTGTAGTGACTAGTTAAAGCTGGATTTGCTTGAGTTTATGCATTTGAGAACAATACTGTAACTTCCCTGCAGACACCCTTATCCCTCCTTCATGTGGCATAAACCTGTATATTATTTGCATGGGATCTCTTTTTTTTAGCACTTTTTTTTTTTTCCTCACTTGCAAATTTTCTTCAAATTCTCTTTCACGGTTTCTCCAAGGCCAGTCACATGGAAGCTGCAGTCCTGAATATAGTGATTCTTAAATCATCATGATCTCATCTTGTGTACGTAGTACTGCACATACATCACACCCTTTCTTGCTAGCCTTCTTAAAGGAGTGTAAAACTCACAGCAGCGTTAACAAACAACAGAAACCAACACATTTTGAATCCATTTAAAAGAACCATTGAAAATTTAAAGACAAAGTGGGATTAAACCCAATAACTTTTAAAAAACCTTCTTTGTCTGCCAACTGCCTCATTTTCCCATTGGGGCAATGAATTAAGAATACTCAGTCTCTTCCAGTTCTGGATCTTCATATGTCAAAGTATCTTGAATCTTTCTAGGAATTTATTCCTTTGGGCTTTACTGGGTTTGTCAAGTTCTCATTAAACAAGTTTTTGTTGCATTTTTATTAGCGACATGTGTGTGAATCAGTCCTCACTATTCCTGTTTCAAGGAGCCAGGCATAAAACAGATAACGCTCAGCCCTCATCTTAATTCTGCACTTCAAAATTCTCCATAGAGTTTGTTCAAGATTGAAAGCATCAAATAAATCTGTATTTAAATTGGTTAGATTTTTTCATTGTAAAGTATACCCTTTAAAGTTATTGACCAATTTCAAACGTTACGCCCTGGGTGGGACGAGGGTGGGATGAGAAATATTGGCAAGCAACTATCCATTACATATTTCATTCTTATGTCCAAGGGCTAATAATCCATAAATTAGCTACAGGAAATTTAAAAAGTAGATGACTAGGCCTGTCAAAACCTTGCTTGATTACTATTTTGTAAATATATGTCAGCAAAAAGCTCAGTAAGAATGAATTTTATATTCAACAGATTTTAACGTATCATGCATTGCTATTCAAGTCTTTTCATGTAATTATAATTTTGTGTCTGAAATATGTATCCAGATTGAATTTTCCTAATTGTAACATTATTGTCCAGATAGACCACCACAAACACTTAAGTGGGGAAAATATGTATTTTTTCATTTCCATAACATGAATATTTTGAAGCATAAAAAAGGAAGCTCCATCACCTGATTTTCAGTGCCGGAAGATTTTCACCTTTGAGATGTTTCTTTCAATTTGTATGCGTAAGTTTACATTTAACTTCACAATACCATATCTTAAAACATTAGTAAAAATTCCTGTTTCTATGTTTTACCAGAGAAGTGAAGTCTAATTCTTATTCAAGAAAATAGACATTGGATGATTCTCAGGAAATTATGTTAACCCCAATATTTTTTTAAAAAAATAATGTACTTTTCATTAAAAGCAACTGTAGGAACTAAAAAGCATTGATAAGTCTGAATAGATCTTGCGGCCAAGATGCCCTTTAAGTTTTCAATCAGTTTGAATCTAGACAAAGTTGGTAGAAATCCAAAGTTGTTTGATGGCATTTCAGCATCCTTCCTGAAATCTGTATCAGTAGCCATATTCCTCAGTTGGACCCAATTGTCTGTGAACATGGCTATTCTACATGCTTGTTCTCTGGCCTCTTTCTGCAGCCTTGAAATGATTTAGCTCCCTAGTGCCATTAAATATACCATCAGCCAACAGTGACTGATGAGCACTGTCATAGGTACAGAAATTAACACTAGTGTCTAACTTGGAGATCAGAATACTAGGAACATATGTATCTGCAAATGGCAACTTATTAATTAATCTTGATTCTCTTATTATTGGCACATATAGACCATAATTCTATTTCTCAGTACTTAATATGAGTTTACCTTTGAGCATTAAACTGGTACTGATACAAATGTTAAGCACTAGAGAACTAACAAAGATTTTGTATGTGCATGTGCCAACACTCAATTAAAAGTCTGGCAGGTTTTTTTTAATCAATTCTTAAATCATGTCAAAAGTAAAATGACGTGCACAGATGTCACTAGAACTGCTTTGTAATGTATCATACGCTACTTAGGACAGCAACAAAATCAAGTGGATCATGCACATCTTTTTATTATTTACACAGATGTTGCAGAATAGGTGTTCCCCTTCTCCACCGATGCCTTATCTCAAGACAAAAGTCTGAACTAAAATCACTTTAGTTGCCCAAAAACCAAGAGGAAAATTGCAATACTAACTGAAGTTTTATGATTCCACACATTTTAGTATGAACACATGAGAGGCAACAAGCTGGAATGAGAAAAGGAAAATTTTCAAAAGCAGTAGATAATTATTAAACATCAAAAAACGCTCTCTTCCCTGTGTGTAAGCACATAAATAATAATGTAGAATGTCTAAAATAAAAAGGGAGATCATGCAAGCTTTAGGGGAAAGTATGTAGCAAAGTTGTAGCTGTAGCCAATAATGCCTCCCAGACAGGTTATCACCTAGGTGTCATTAAAACAGCCTGACAAGGAAGATCAAGTGGCCAGGTCACTTCATCCGCTTTCCCATGTAGAATCTAAAAAAAAATCTTTCTAACTAATTCCCAAGGAAACGCCATTTGAGTGCCAAAAGCCTTCTCTGTATGGGCCAGCAAAATGCTTAGATTTCTCTCCTTTTTTTTCGTTATTACCCTTTTGGGTTGCTTATGCGTGACAAATCAATCAGTCTCCTGCCCATTAATTTCAGCTCACTATCTTCCTGTCCCAAACTGCTGTGTAAAGCTGCTGTGTGCTCTTAGACAGCTGTTTTTCACCTGACAGAAGTAAAATGCCCCCTAGGCATTTTTCTTTCATATATGGGCTTTGCTTTTACAAAGCCTGCGTAAGCCAACTTATCTGGACGCCTAAGACTAAAGTAGGGCACCTCCTTGTCAGAACAAAACATAACAACTAAAAAAATGCATTGGTGTCTGTAAAAATGAGTATCTTACAACTGAAAAAAAGATTAGGATCTCTGTAGAAGCAAAAGATGAAACCTCAGCAAGAAGAACAGAAGATGATCTGCACGTAATGTCGGAGCTGCTGAGTGAAACGGTGCCATCAAAACCCAGCTAACAAAGAAATGTTCACGGCTTGCCTCTCAGTATGAACGCTTAAATTTTATTTGTTCCAGAAATCTGTAGTTTAGATTGTGTAATGTCTAAATCATGTACTCAGGATAGAGCTGGGCAAAGACTTTGTATTTTAAAAGATTAGGATGATTATTTAACCATATATATGTTAACGTTACAACTGGTATTTGGTTCATGAATATTGAGAAAGAACTGAATGCTCCTTCTAAGGCGTAACACGAATGTTTGAGGGGTTTTGTTGTTTTCTGATTTAAGCGCTGCCCTGACACCCTTGGACATTAGTATATAGGCAGTAATGTGTGATAACAGTTTCTCACAAAGATGCTCTACACATGTGGGTGGTTTGGGTTGTTGTTTTATTTTTTTGCAAAATAGAAGATATGAAAAGCATTACTCTGAGTCAGACATATTTTAATGCCCTGTTTTCTAGTTTTCCTTTTAAGCAGTCTCCTCAGGGCACCAAATATTGTGGTGTCAGTTATTGCTCCACAATCAAATGACATTTTAAAATTAAAAATTAATATTAATAAGAGAAAATCCCAAAATGGGACTCTGCAAATCTTCTTGACTGGGAAAGTAAGAGCCATGGAAAGTCATTGCCCTTTATTTAAACTATACCTAAAAAAAATTTATGTCATTTTTATTTTAAATTAAATTACTTATATAAGCAACGGGTTGGAAGCCTGGCTATTACTTAATATTCCTCTGGGTAGATCTATTTTTCTCAACAGGACAAATAATACAGCACAGACACATGTGCTAGTCTGCTTTTATTTCCCAAACAAGCAAGACTACCCAAAGCGGCCACCCCCAACTTCCTCACAAAGAAGCTAAAGAAAATTTATTCTGTAAAATAATACTGAAGAACTGTCTAAGATTAGTGCTACAAGAAGCAAAAAGTGAACAGTCCAATATTAAAATGTTAGTTGCTGTTTACCCTATGGTATACCTTCATAGGGATGTGAAAAGAAGAGGGCCGTGGGTGACTCCAGCTGGCAATACCCTTCCCCAGCCTCGGGCGCTCCCAAAATCCCTTTCAGTGCTTAGAAGCCTGTTATATGATCTTGCTGGAGAGAGGGGAGGTGAAGGGAAGGCTGGGAGGGGGTAACTCTGCTTATCAAGGTGAAAATGAGAGTTAAATACAGACCCAAATATGATACCGAAACAGTAACCTGTAACAAGCACCGATGATGCATTTCAGACAGGGGGTTGTGGAAGGTGAAGAGCAGCAGATATACAGCATGCCTGTATCTGTGCGTAGTTTAGAAAGGGTTATCTAACATAACTCTGACAAATACTTCTAGTGTAGATATGGTTTATGCTATCAAAAACGACTATTTTTGTGCCACTGCCTAACATCAGTTCACCAAACTAAATTTAAACTGCATTAGCAAAATGGCAAATGTCTTTGTGCTATTTCTCTAGACAGCAAATACCTGCTTCCCCCGTCTAACTCTGCCAGAAAAGTTGAAGGTTAGATCAGAACTAGTTTAAGTGTCATGGTGGTTTGGCTCAGCTGTTTTGCAGCCCACGTCATGCAGGGATCAAAGTGCTTTAAGAATAATACTGGGTTCCACTTCATCCATTTTGCAGATGCTGAAATAGAGCCAACGCAATTCTGGTAAGGCTGTAAAGCAGTCCACCAGCAAAGCAGCGATTAGAGCCCTGATGTTCAGCGCATCAGCTCAGTTCCAAAGTCCTGGGGTCACAAGAGCTCGATTTGTCGCATAGCTGCCAAGGTAAACAACTGACATTCGAGTCAGGTCTCAGAACTGTCAGCTGTGGGCAATCGCTTTGCATTCAGCTCCCTAAAGCCTGTGCTACGCAGCAGAGTGTGAGGTACATGTCAGCAGAGGGGTGTGTAGCCTGCGAGGGGTAGTAGAACAGGAGAGGGGAGTCACACCGTTTGTGCCGTGCTGTGCAATGGCTGAGCCACGCACGTCTGCAGCAGGAGCCAAAGAAGCAGCAAGGCAACAGCTCTCCAAGCGAACACCTACCTAGGATAATCAGTGCAACGCTGAGCTGGCCTAATGGCTTTCAGAGCAAATGATGAGCAAGACACAAACGTAGTGAGAACATAGGAAGTGGCTGGGGAATAAGGACCAGAGCTGATAAAGTGTCAGATGTTAACACATCAGTATGCACATTTGCATATAGTCCAGACACCCTTTCTGCTTCATCTCCAAATGCAAAGAAAATGAACTTAAAGCAATGTCTCCCGAACTACCTGAGGTCAACGTCATGTATCACGCACAGTGCAATGTTTCTGAGGGCAGTTGCTGAAACCAGTGTAATAGTTCATTGATCCACATGCAGATAATTCAACGAAATCCGTCAAAGTGTAGACGCTTGTCTGCTTTTCTGCTTAGATGATTCAAAGGTCATTTATCACCCTCAGAGCAGCCGATTATTCCTGCTCAATGATTTTCCTGAAGATGTTTTGGCTAGTCACTTTGACTGCATATTTCTAGTCAACATAGATGCTAGTGCTGATTTTACTGTGAGCATAACAATAAGTGCAAACAATTTTCAACAGCTCCTGTTGCACATGCGCATCAAGTGAAATAACATCTTGACGTATCCCACAAGTGACATTTACATATTCATTTCATCAAAGTGCAATGAATGCATACCTCTTACTTCCCTGAAAACGATAGGGGTCCCACCAAGGAGGTTTGTTGTGCTGCTTATCAGCATCCTGAATTGTAGCATAGTTAACAGTGTCTTTACTTTCCTGAAGTGTTACATGTTGTACTTCTCTGGCATGAATTGTCAGAGGCTGCAGAGACATTTCAAAGACACATTTACTATATTAAATCTACATTCAACTCTACTTTAAAAATTAGGGCGCAGCACACAGTCATTCCACTTAAACATCCAACCCATGCACATACCTGCAGACATATTCATGTTCTGGTCTAAAATCTTCAGAGCTTATTGACTAAATTTCAAACTTGACAGAGGGGTACTGATCTTAGAGATAATCAGCTCATTGATCCAGCTGGAATCACAACACACACACACCTGAATTAGGTTTCAAATTCACCTTGAAGCCATATAATTGCTAGATCTGATGGGGTGTCAACACGTGGTTGAAAGCGAGTAAAGAAACCAGGACTGCCTCTTTTGGCACGCTCTGCAGTTAGAACATTTTAGGCATAATGTGAAACCGTGTCTCAGTTAAAAAGTCAATCAAGAGACAGAAATCCGTAGGAAATCTGGCTTCATTAGTTCATTAGCTGCTCGCAGCACTGCTTGTTTACACTGAACACATATTGCAGGCATCAGAAGTATTTGCAGTTAACTCATCTGTTTCTAAAAGCTGAGGATATGCTGTGGCTGCGCCACCCTTCCCTTCCTCCATCGTGTGCCCGTAAATGCAACTGCGCTCTTGTACACTTAGCTCTGGGTGATCCATATAGAATATATCCACACAACAAGCAAGAGACTAAACACAAAAGGGAAAGGCTAGAAGGGATTATAATCAGTAGTATCTACTATAAAGGGAATATATTAAGTTCTTGGTGAAAGTCCTATGAATAGCAAAATTCAAATGAAATTTATTTTGTTATTTATGTTTGTAAATCTCCTAGCCATGGGGAATGAAGGAAAGATCTAAGCAAACGGTGACCATCTGGCTATACATCTCATTCAGCTATCTCTTTTCTTGAATCATATGAGACTATTACTGCTGGATTTTACATTTGAAAGTGGTAGGGAAATTCAGGGCCCAAAGAGGAATTTCAGTCCAGCAGTCTACCGGCATACTCTATCTGCTGCTCCTTAAATATAAGCTGTATAATATGTTTCAGAAATAGCTGGCGTATTAAATACTGCAGGTTTTGAATGCAGAAAGGAGGAGAATGTAAACATATAATCTGCTTAGAGTCATTAAAATTCTTTTCCATTTATGCTGAAAGGTCAGTCTGGAATACTTATTTTCATGAAGACTACCGTTGCGCTGTGGCAAAGACAGAGGCCACAGCTGAGATCAGTGACCTATTGTGCTAGTCACAGTGTGAGCACACAAAAGAGTCAATCCCTTCCCTCGAGAGTTACCATCTAATTAGAGAGAAGGAGAGAGAAAGGGATTTAATGTATATTTATTTTTACTCATACATTTAAACAGATGTTGCGGGTTCCTCAAGGGGACTGCACGTATGCTAACCATTAAAAGCTTTGACTTGCTGAGGACTAAGTCCCATTTTGACTATTGCTTAAGTACCGGTGTGAACATTTACAAGGCTCAGGCTAGCTAAAGAGCTAAGTATGCCATCATTCCTTCCCATTTCACAACTTCAGTAAATCCCAGTACTGACTATACTTACCTATTTTGCTCGTTGATCCAAAAGACTTTTCCTAACAACCCACATTTATTTAAGAATATAGCAAGCACCATGTGTCTCTTATCTTGTGCCTTTCAGAAATCTAAAGAAATATGAAGCTAGAATAATTTGTATTTTAAGCAATTATGTATATTAAGAAGATCAGTAATTTATTGGATTTTAACAAAACACATTACCAAAACGGGCATTAACTATCTACATTAATCAGAAGTGATAAATCCTTCTTTGGTGACCCTGTAAGGTGAGGAGAGGACTAAGTGTCGGGTCCACAAAGTTACTGAGCATTGAACTTCCACTGAAATGTGTGTGAAGCTCCATACCTGTATGGGAGTTAGAGCCCAAAAATGTTTGTGGACTTTGTCTCCAAAGTTATATAGTAAGGCAAAGGAAGGTAACTTTGGCACTCCTGAGAAGCGTCGCAGATTGATATGCCTTATCTCTAATCCCAACCTTCACCTCTACCAATACCAATAATATTTGTGTCCCGCAGCCTGTGTTGTTCACCCACATGGAGCTCATTAAGGCAAAGTCTGAGTTCTGCTACATGGTCCTCAGAACTACCCATCAACTAATTCATTAATATTGTTGTTAGCTTAGTACCTTTTAGACAGCAATATCAGTGTTTCAGCTATTCACAGATGCAAAGTTAATGTATTTAATATTTAATGTTTTTATTAAGAGTGTACTAGGCTACATATCAGTACACACTTCTGTAGTGCTTAAAGGATGCATTTCACTGGAATCATGAGTGTCTTTTCTACTTACGTGAGGACAGAGGGATTATACATCAATAACCGTGTACAGCAGCAACAGTCATCTCTTAAGTCACTCCATTTTGAATCTCTGGAGCTGGTAGGTCAGCAACATCATTTGAATGAAGAAAACAGAGGTAGTTCAAGCTCATATATAACCATATTCCTCAACTAGTCAGCTCGTTTCATGCCATACGTATAACTTCAACAAGGGTGAGGATTTTTGTTACATTTACTATCCTGATACCTTTTATGATTAACATTTTATGTTTTTTGCATTACTTTATAGCTGCAGTATCGGAGATTTTCCAAATGGACTTAAATCAGTCTCTTTCTAGTGTCCCATAGGTTGTGGCTTCCATTGCTAACCACTCTTTCAGGGCTGGGAAGGAAGGAGCTTTTCTTGGCAATCCCTCGCTGAAGAACTTGTCCTTCAGCAGCTTCCCTCGTGCAGAAACTAATCGTACTACGTTATGTGCCTCTGGTCACGTCAAGGGTTAAGTAAACTGCAGCACAGCCTTCAGTTTGCAAGTTGTGTCTGGCTGCAGTCCCAGACCGAAGCCCCCAAAAGAGACATCTACGACGCCCTCATGCAGAAGAGGTGGTTTCCTTAGTAACTGTGGCCAATGAAAGAAAATGTGCCTGACAGGTAAGTTTATGCCGGGCTTCTGAGAAAGATAAACACCTCCCGCAGCTGAAATATTCTCCCTCTGTTATCAAGGGAGTGCTGGATAGGGATGCACTTCTAAATCTCTCTGTCTCTCTGCTTCCCTCTGTCTCAATACGGATATTTAGACATCAAACCAATAAGATCAATTTACTCACAATATACGAATCTCCTGCACACTGCAATTACAAACGTGGGTCCTTGGGAAGGAGCAGAAAGAAAGGTTTCTAAAGAACAATTATTGCAGCGCATGGGGATTGCAGGAGCCTCATTTATGCTCAGCTAGTCATTCCTTTTCTGGAGCCACTTGACAATTAAATGGAAGCCACTTGAATTAAGACGTTTTCAACACTGCTTCCTCTTAAGCAAATGCAATCAATCTCTCCACAGCACTTCAGTTAAAAGAAGTCAGTGTTTGATGCAAACTGCCTTTGTCTTTGCATTTTGTGCATAAATTTCTGGTTAATAAAAAAGGTTAAGTACCTTTCCACTAGAATTTAATTAAATCACTCTGCCTATATCTTACAGTGTATCAATATTTTAATTATGGTCTGTGTCCATTGTTTTGTCTCTCAGTGTTTATATTGAACAGTAGCATCCAAACACCACTTTGATCCAAAAAACCCCTAAAGTAATGTTTAAGTACATCTGAAAAAATAGGCCAAAAAGATGACAGGTGTTTAGAGAAAGCCTGGTCAAAGACTGTCTTTGCGTTTATTCCTCATCAAGGTCTAAGTCCATTCATACCTTCTATGGACAAGAGTTCTGTACCCAAAGACAAGATTTAGGGAGTAAATGGGAACATTTACATTTCTGATGAACAGGTCACTGTCTGACTTTGACCCTGTGCTTCTGAAGACTAGGAGAGAGATGTTTCCTAGCTTGACTATATCTGAAACATCAAACTGGAGTCTGTTAGGTACAGTACAGATATATTACACAGTACAGAGAATTTTTCCACAGCTTCTTTTGATAACAAGATGAAAAAATGAATTTGATGTAACTCCAAGTAATAGCTTTGGCAAAGCAAGACCACTTTCCCATAATAAATTTATGTTTCTTTGAAAAGCATTTTAAAGTGTCCATAGTCAGTTATATAGGCAATGAAATACTTTGCTTAATCCACTTAAAAATTTGCATGATGTCAAAGCCAAATTATGAAGTTCATAGAATCATAGAATTGTCTAGGCTGGATATACCAGTGCAGGAAAATTAAGCCATAAAAGGCAATGATTAGAAATATATACATGTCCCATAAGTACACAGTACTTCAGGGCTGAAAAAAGATGTGTCAAAATAGCATAAGACTAAAACTGATGAAAACTATATGGAATTCAGGAAAAAAAAAAATGTATGAAAAGTGGTGACAATGGAAACAGTGTGGTGATAATGATATTGTAAACTAAAGCAGTAAGTAATAACACCATGAATCCATTCTTCTGGTATAGAAGATGATGTCTGGTCTATCATCTGTGGTCAAATGGAGACAACAGTAGAGGTGACAATCTAAATAGTATCAAGAACTACATGAGGTTAAGAAACCAGTTTTGCAAAACTAGAGAAGACAAGTAGCATCAGTGTGATAATAACAAACAGTGAAGCTATTTTAAGTTTAAAAAAATAATAAAGTAAGGAAACAGAATATTCTAAAAGAGTGAGGCATAGAAAAGTAATTATGGATTCAGTGATCATGAACTGAACTTCTTTCACCTTACATGGTATCATGAAAAAAATTAATCATGCCTATAACTCAATTTACTTTATTGGGAAAAAACACACTGAGAAATTAAGGAGACTGAAGAGTTCAAGGATTTAAACTTCAGGCTTTACATTCTTCAAATAGAAAGTACAAACATTTTTCTGGAAGCTGCCTGCAAAAAATAATTAAAAATTATTCAAGGAGGAGCTGAATACAGGATGAATAACTACCATGCAAAAAGTAGGCAAAAATGCAGAGAAATGGAAAATAATGCTACTTCTGCCCTGGAGGTCAAGAAGTATGAATCAGTAGAAATTAGCCTGAACTAAATCATGCTAAGAATATTAAAAACAATTAGCAAAATGGCCATAATTAACCTGAACTAAGAATGTGGAAGGGAAGAGAGGCAATTATGCAGTGAGAATGAAGTTAAAGACAATATATGAAGGAGTGTAAATGAACATTTTACCTCAGCTTTTAAACAAGAGCAATTCTGAACCTGAGGCAAAAATAAAATAGTTTGTGGGAACATATGCCTCAACACAGGAATTATCAAAGCTGATGTGGAAAGAAAGCTAAAAAGTTTTGTGTGCTAAAATTGACACAGATGGATAGGAAAAGCTTTTTTTTGAAAGTTCTTTGAAGAACTGCAAAGTGGGAAACCAGAATTTTTAATGATTCACTAAATGAGGAAGGGGAGGGAGCACTATAGGACTCAGGTTAAGAAAGGTTTCTACATTTTAGTAAAGCCCCCCCAAAAGTATTAAGTATAATAAACTTGCAACCACAAGACAAGTGAAGTAGCTTCCCTAGTGTGTAAGCTGTAAAGCAAGTTTTGAAGAAAAACAGCATTTTATGGCATAGAGAATATGATGAAACATGCAAGTGCATGCAAGCATGTCTGATAAAATAACAAGTCTTTAGATAAAATAAAGGAGGTTAAGATTTCATTTGAACTTCATTAGGGGTTTTAACACTTCAGTGTAGGGGAAAGAATTAGCTATTAGCCATGGATTATGGGGCAGATAAGATTTATGAGGTAGGCAAGGATCTGGGTGAAGGGGGAAACCACAGCAGCTGCTTCTGAAAGAAAATTACTAGGACTGAGTTTACCAAAAAAGACGTTCAGCTTTACCTGGAAGAAGGTGCTGGAAGGTGAATGCATGTAGCAAAGGTGGTGAGAATGCCTCTCCGGATGGCTTCAGCACACGGTTCAGTCCTGCTCACAGAGAACTTCGTGTTTTTACAGTGCCACAACACAAACTTCATTAATAATTTTACTCTTCACCTAGATTTTTAAAGTAAGGGTTTGCTGCTGAAATTAGTAGGTGACAAAAGGAAAGGAGCTTACCTTAGCAAGAGTGGGATAGGAAATAGGATGCACTTAATTATACCAAATGCCACATCACATAGTAGTTATGGGAACTTGTCAGCTGGAGGTCATCAGCTAGTAAGATCTGAAGAACATAAGTTCAAGGATGAATGTAACATGGCTAGTAGAGAGCAAAGTGTCATCTCAGAACCTTAGCACAAATTAGATGAGATGTTTCCCAGTAGGCTTATTTATATAAGCATACTAGACATTACCAAGACCCAGCTGTGCTGTGTGTGCTTCTGATTGCCCATGTACCTGAAGATGTATTCAGGTTATTCAGGAAAAGTGTATGTTTACAAGGGTGGATAAACCATTTTGTAGGCCAGGCTTAAAGACTGAGAGAGTTTTGACTGGTGTCCATAAATGCATCAAGTGATGAAGCACAAGGAAGAGAGAAGTTAAAAGGCTGTGTAAATACAAAAAGAAGTGGTTGCAAAACTGACTGGGAATGAAATGGTTTCTAGATAACAGAAAAACAAAGCTGTACAACAATACGATTGCAGTGTGTTTATTTGTCAATAAACATGACAAATACCTTTTCAAGGTAGTGTTTGATCACATTATGGGAACAAAATAACAACAAGTAACTGGACCCTGAGCCAGGGGCTCTGGCCCTGTTTCTTTACACTTCTGTGTTGCTATACAGTAAATGCCTCTGATAAAATAACATTTTACATAAGACAGAACTACATGAAACCGCTACATTAAAACACTGCAAGAGAAGGGCTTCTGATATTTGAGGAATCTTTTTATTCCTTGGGGCACACAGTACTCTCTGAAAGAGTATTTCTACAAGGTGACTCATTATTTCTCCGATAAAAATCAGAGACTTGTTAATGCTAAACTGGATTTCATTGAAGATCACTGAAAATGGAACTTGGATAATTTGTATCTTCATTACAACAGAAAATTAAGATTTTCAGTTTACCCTTATGGAAAGGAATTTATATTCATTGAATGGAAAGCCTAAAAAGAACAATACATGTAACTTTCTCTTTTCTCTGTAGTAGGCCAGCACATATCACTTTGCACTACACTGAGCCCAATAGTATACGACCAATTAAAGCGCAGACTTCTCTTCATAACCATGCCTTGATGAAATTAAGATATAGAATAGTTGTTCCGAGTGGAAATAAATCATACTGTTACCTATTTGTGCTCATTTTAATAACTGTTTTCAGCGTCCAGAGACAGATTTCCTTTCTGACTTTCTGAGATGAATCTCCAAGCTTAGTCCAAGTTCTCTAACCTAACTCTAAACCACCACATGCTCTTGTGACTAAGTTAAGCTAACTGAGCTCTTTGAACACTACATGTAATGTTTGTTTCTGCAGTTCTCTCTACAATCTGTCAGTCATCTGATACCCCTTGTGAAATGTGGACAATAAAACTGGACTTCGTGTTTGGTATCTCTATAAGCAACACTGTCTACAGAGGTTAAAGTCTTCTCCTGCCTATTTTTTCCCTGTATCTACCTCCCAGGATCACACAGTTTCACAGGGGGACCTTCTTCCTGTTACCATCCTTGAACCACAGCCTCCCAGGAGACTTTTCTCCACTTATTCAAGTTGCTTGTCTTCCTTTTCCCCACCTTTGTGGAGCTGCAGATACCACAGTGAGGTCTTCCACTTCTGCTCTGCTGAATCACCTCCTTAAGCACTGCACACCTACTGCTCAGCTGTTTCAGCTCTCCTTCAGACTTTTACTAGCAATCTGCACTTTGCAAAGTAATCAGAATATTTCATCCAGAGTCAAATGTATTTGCCAAGTAATCAGGAACACGATCAGATTTACAGCCTCTTCTGACACGGACAGGTTAAGAGATAGTGTAACACATGTACGTTTGTATAGCAAACAGCCCTCTTTCCTTTTTACAAACTGCATTAGTGTTGTGGATAGATCCTCCTCTACTGAATATACAGAGGAAATGCCTACCAGTCATCGTTTACCGCTTTAGTCTCCCAAAATATCTGGCAGTGGTCCACTTTCAACACTTTCCTGAAAGTAGCTGTCAGTTTTTTTCTACTAATGAAGATTTCAGACTAGAAATGATGTATAGGTGGTGTGCCTGTTAGGACAATAGCATCGATCATCATAGTTACTACCACATGACTTTCGCTTCTAATCCATAGTGAATTTCAGTCAGCTGTAACTTTCTAAGGCTTTTTTTTTTTTTGCTGTATTTTCAAAGCAGAAGTAGAGTTTAAATTCAGCCTTAAAACAAAAATTCTCTGCACTAAGGGCATTTCTGTATTATTCTGAAGTTGATAGGGCAACTTTCTGAGATTCAGTTGATTAGAAGCTCATCAAACACAGATTTGACATATAATACTTCATCAGGCAAAAAATATTTCTGTAGTCACCCGCTTTTTTTATTAATGCATATGTAGCTAAGTGGGGAAAAAAAATTAAGATGACCTATGCACTGTATGCTATTTCATAGGAAAAAAACCAAATCAAATAGAATTTTATTGACAGTGGAATACTGAAAAGGCAAGCTATGTTATCTACAGGAACGCAAACATGCTAGATCTCAGGAGAAAGGTGTCTAGCACCTAAATATGCTAAGTCTATATTTTAACATGGTATGAGCGCTTAATTCTGTAAGCAAATACAACATAGGAAATTATTTGCTTTCCAGCAGAGCTATTTCCAAACATCTGAAGCTGCTTACCGGAAATTTCAAAGGGATTTCATTTTCCTCAGACCTGTGTTCTTGCTGACCTTGGAAGTGCCAACTTCATTCCATTCCAAACAAACCCAGATAACAGATCTGTTACTAGTGCCAATACTATGCTCTTCCTACTGCTCCAGAGAAGCAGAGGAGAACATGATGCTACTCTGGTAGATTAGAATTTTTTTATATGGTTTTGTTTGTGTGTTTTTGCGGTTTGTTTTGTTTTGTTTAACAGAGATGGGTGAAGGCTTGACTTTAAGAAGCTTGGCTGCCAGAATAATTGTTGAGCAAAGTGCAAGCACAGCTACTTATAGTGCCTGAGAAATGACACTGAAACAATAAGTCTGCCACAAAGATAACAGCCTTACATGAGATGACTGAATTGGAGACCGTACATCTGAAAAGCTGCTGGATGGATTTGATGAAAGGTGTATGGAAGCAAGGAGAGGAAGGCAAAAGGAGGCAGCAGCATCTCCAGTCAGTGAGAGGAAGCAGGAAGACAAAGACAAAAGGAAGTTAAGGCTGTTGCGGGATGCCAAGGATCTCTGCAGATCCCTAGGTACCAGATCAGCCTGCACATTTGTGCTTCAAGGACTCATTCAACTATGTAGTGAGTAAGGTGTAAGGAATTGGGCAGGAAGGGAGATAAACAGCAGCAGCTCGCAGTCCGCCACCAGAACAGTAAGAGTAACAACAGCAGCAGAAGCTGGCAAGATCAGAAAAGATGGAGAAAGTAATATCCCATCTATTTCTAATAAGATGTAGGATCTAAGTGCATCATACAGAAACCCCTATATTTTATAGAACATGCGCAACATTGAATATACATATGCCAACAGACACTATGAAATACAAGGCTATCAAAAGTAATGTCTTCCCAGAAATTTGAAAGTGCATATGAATCTATGTATGGCAACAGAATTATGATATTCATGCTGAATAACACTTAGAAAAGAAATGTGATAACCCCTTGAAGATGGCCTTAAACTGTTAATTAGAATAGATAACAATTGGATCTTCTAGAAAGACTTCTGGTCAGATGCAAGTAGAACATACTTTGCAAAGCAGCTATATTATAAAGTCTGTTACGCCCTGATGTAACCAAACAGTTAAACTAGTAAGAGCAGCTATGAGATGCAGCTTTAATCAAATAAATGTAGGTGTTCTAGAATTACAATTAAAACATTAAGTTTCAAGCTATTCTTGTGGAATATCAGGTAGTATAGGATCGTAATCCTTCATGCAAAATAGTAGCATTTTAAAATTCACTTTCACATTTGTTTTCCCTCACCTGTTGGCTCTAACAATAGTTAATTGCCTGAATGAAGATACTCCTCATGTATACAAATGAACTTTTTAAAAATAGAATGAGCAAACTAATTCAAGATGATAAAAAATTCCACTAATGCCAAAAGACAGCAAGCTTTCAATTACTGTGTTCAAGGTCTGAGTCTCTCAAATTGTCAGAGCTAGAGCCAAGGATAAAGAAATCCATGAAACTTAACACTGTGATAAATTCAGGAAAAACTGGGCAAGTTGCAGAATATCCCTCACAGTCAAACTATTTTTTCTTAGTGCCTTAAAAAAAGCCACTATAAACAGAGAGAAATAAAAGCAGAAGTGAGCAGAAGTCAAATTTACATGTGTGGAAAATTGAGAGGGGGATATTAGAGCAGTTTGAATCCAATAACACTATATTTATTTTGTTGCATTGGAAATGAAAAGTCCTATCAAAACTAGCACAAAATGTCTTCCAAACAAATAAAAAGACATTTCTCTGTGCAGCCTAGCATGGAAAGGATACTGCATCAAATTCCATGACTACAATTTAACAAGACTTCGTTTTCTTATGGTCAGGACCACTGGCATTACTGCAAAAGAAAGAATAAGATAATCTTGTGTTTCAGGGAATCATTAGGCGGTACATCCCATTTGTCCTATGCATCGGTTTCTAGTGAACACATGGCGAGGGGAGGATGACCACTCTGAAGCACTGCGATGTGGGCACTGTTAGTTGCAACCTCCACTTAGTCGGATTGTTCTCACAAAAATGTGAGAACAATAATATTCTTCCTCACCAAATCCAAATGCAGTGGGGTTTATCAGGGCTTCTACTGTGACACTAGCACATTTGGCAAGAAAGAATGGATTTGGCTATTTGATAGGCTGCACACCAAGCCCTAAACCCAACCTGTCGTATTTCCTTGAGTACTTTTTCACTTCTACTTATTTTTTTGGGGGGAGGCAGGGGGAGCAGCTACAGTGTACAAGCCTTCCCCTGAGATATAAGCATCTAAATCCATCTATAAACAAATCTACCCCTTGGAAAAGCTTTGCTGCAATTCTGTCTACACATAGATTTTTGGACGTCCAAACAACACTCCACTTGATCTCCTCAGCATAAAATTACAGAGGCCATTATCTGCAATTAATGAACTAGCCACAAGATGAAGAGATAAACATGTAAATCATACACTATACCTAAGTGCACGTTGCCTGAGCCAATGTAAACACAAATGCACACACTAGAACACGACTCCTTGAGGGAAAGGTTGGGACATAACGCTTAAAGGTCCATCCCTGCTTCCCATTTGCACAAAGGATTCCCTTAATCAGTTATCCATCCTTGAGTACAGTCACCTTTGTTTTGCTTAGAATGTTGCTGCATTTGTTGTTGAAGAACTAATGAGATCAAGCCCTTCTTCAAAGGCAAAATTGTGCCTTGTTTCAGCATAAAATGTATACCACACACATGATGTATTCAATCAATACAAATCACCTAAAAGCAGGAAGCGGGAACAAACTAATAATTTTGATCTGAAAAGGGAACATAAAATATCATTTGAGCTGTAGCCAATCTGACATAAGGACTCCTCCCTACATTTGTGGCTTTTTTGGCATAAAGAGTTTTTGTTGTTGCTCCTGATCAGGGATGACCTTCAAAGGGACAACTGCTGATATACCCAGTCATGATACCTTTACATCAACTGCAGACAGTAAAGTTAATTTAAGATTCATGCGGTGTTTGCACAAGCCTTTAATTTGGTCTTTATCATACCCTTCATACAGTACCGTTATATTTGACTTTGCTTGCTTCAACAGTCTTCCACATTTAGAAACTGTATTCTTGTCTGAATAAATAAGTCTGCTAAGAGCATCTATTAAGTACTGGTATCCCCAGGGTCTGAAGCAATTTTTATTTATTTTTTTTCCCCCCCCTTCCATTTTTTGCCTGGTGAATCTGAGTTATAAAACATATAGCAGAGAGGAGAAAGGTTGCCTTGGTAACGAGGCAGACCCAATCAGCTGCATAGGCTCCCTTGAGACAATCTAATTTGTGCAGCAGAAAGAGGCTAGAACAGGTGGCTAAATTAATGTGCCAGACAGCTTAAAATATTACACACACGCGCGCACGAATGCATACACAAAATCTATCTGTGTACTTATATACGAATGCAATTATCTTCAACGTTTTGCAAAATAAAGAGCATCTGGGTAACTCAGCCCAGCTGAACCCCCAAAGCAGCAGAGACGCCCCAGCAGCCGAGGAGGCGAAGCGGGGCGGGAGGGAGCCAAGGCTCCTTCCCCGCAGCCCTGCCGGATCAGCAGCCGTCGCAGGGAGGAGGGGAAGGACTCCTCCCAGCAGGCGCGGGCTGAGACAGGGGTGCGATGCGTGCTCTCCCAGATTTACTGGGGCTTATGAGCCACCTCCCGCTGACGGCGTGGTCTGTTGCGCTGCTCTCCTGACTTCACAGGGTGCTGGAGCTCTCTTGCCTGACCCTGTCTGTAGGACAGAAGCCTTTCACAAGGCTTTCTCCCCACGCCCTCACCTCTGATGTAAAGTGAGCTTCCACCTTTTCCCCCACAATTTCTTCGTAAATACAGCAAACCTGGACATGTTTTGTATTCTCCTCAGCCCCGGCTGTAAGGATTCAGTCCCAGCACAAGATTTTGGAGCAGTTTGGATGCAGATCACATACCAGCTTCTAGCTCTTACAAACACAATCCCAAACCAGTTCATTTTGCAGCATCTCCAGGTTGACTTTAGGCAAACAGGAATTCAGAGCCTGACGTGTGTTTGACATCTGCAGGGCACATGTCATATGCACAGAAGAGTGCTGCAACAGACTGCACTTCAGAAACATTCTGTATTATTATAGCACAGAATCACTCTTAATTTCTTTATAATGTAGTGATCAATTCCCTATAACTAATTAAGAGACATCTGACAAAAATTGCTAGTAGAGACATGGTTAATGTATTGTTTCTCTACTAAAGCCCCTCAGCCAGAGACGCTGTGGGAACTGCCCTCTCACACCAGCTATACGTGTATCCCAACATGGCATTATAACCTCAACACCATCCTGGTTTCTTTCCTTCTTTTTCCCTGCCTCTTGAGCAGAGGAAGTTCATTGCTGGCACGTAACAGAGCATTTTAATCCCAGGCTATACAGCTCCTTCACACAGCGAGACACTTCTCATCCACCTACATCAGGCTAAGTAAGATCAAAAGGGCTGTAAGGAAAACCGAGACATAAAAACAAATGGTAAGTTTGAGCCCTGTGGAAAAAAAGAAAAAAATCACAGTTAAAAAGCTGACATACAAACCATAACAGATAAGCCACAAAAGGCTTTAAAGTTTCTTGGGTTTTGTTTTTCTTTTTCTGAATATGCTTGGTGTCAACAGGATGTGCCTTACAGGATTATTGATATACCTTTTTTTTTTGTTTTGGTGATTTGTAACAATTATAAGAATAGCTGTACTTACAAGCTATCTCAGCAAGGTGTGGAATATTACCTAAGGTTTGGCTAGAAATCAGAAACCATACCTGTGTGACAGTCTTGTGATGAAACCGAAACCTCAAGTGAAACTATGACAGATTTTTGCTTGTTTTTTCAGGATTTATCAGAGTAAATGTATTGAGTGAATCTGGGTCAAAAGGAGCCATCCAGAAACATACAGGGAATACATACTGAAGCAAGGAACTTAAACAGGGTTTCCCAAGGCTCAGAATAATGCCCCTGTTGCTGCCCCTCACATATTGCTGGTACACATTGTTTATACTTTTTATCTGTTTTCACTATTAATGAGACAAAAACACAGAGAACTTTCCTGGTGGGAGTGTTAGTTAGCTTGCTTAGGAAAATATACATCACAGCAGATTGGTAGGGAGGGGAAGTTCTTCCTAAGTATGGGTTGCAGGAGTTACTCTCACCACTGTTTTTGGAAAACGTGTTAATGGGATGTTTTAATTATATTATAGCTAGTTAAGCATTTTGCAATCTATATTATGCAGCCTGAGCCTCTAGTGACAAAGTGGTTTCCAAGGATGGTACGGTATACATTTGATTATGCAAAGCCTTTTTAAAATAAATAGCAGGTACCCATCAAAAATCCCATCTGCAAAGCATGTCACGATGTAACACCATCTGTGTAATAAGGTAACCAGCATAAGTTGAAGAAAAAAAAAAAGCCTGGTAGATATTGCTTATACATATTTGCAATAACGCATCTAGAAAGAAAACTTAAATATCAATTAGTTTTAAAATATGTAGTTAAAAGATACATACCCTCAAAACCTGCAACCACATTCAATCGAGCCTCACCACCAAACTCAATGGGATCAGCCTACACTTAAAGGCATTGAAGCAAAGCTAAAAGATCCCTCCTAACCACCTAAATGTATTGGCCTGATATGAAATAATTTGTCTACAGGCTTGGTGAGCAAGTTGGGGATTTATTCAGTGGTGCCCCTCCCTCACTAACTTTTAGATCACCAGCATCGGTGAGTGGCATTATGAGGAGCAGCTGCTTTATTTCCAAAGGAATATCTATCAACCAACCACCTGCACCACACCTTATTCATACAAAGAGCAGAAATGCCACCGTTTAGACTATAAAGATTTCTCTGGCAAGGAGGAATACCCAAGTAACAGAGCCTCAAGAGAGATTTGTGTCACCTAACCCAGACAGTTACATCTGAGCTCGCCACTAACTCTCCTTTTATTGTAGTCTGTGTCAGAAAATGAGAACTTATTAGACATAATTCATTTCATCTGAAGGTAGATTTCTGAAGTTCAGATGAAAGACGAATAGCTCCTAGAAATACTCTTCTCTTCACCGACTGTAAAGAATATAGGTAACTGCTTCAGGAGGATACTGCTACTGTGTAAATGCTTAATATTTGTTGAGACCAAAGTCCACCTCCCCATGTTCCTGTCTGATCCCTCAGGGAAGTGGATGTTAGCAAAGACATCTTGAGTGGCAAGAGATCTACCCTGCCCAAATAGTTTCTAGGTTATTAAAATGGGTTTCAAAGGTGCTTCCCTCCCCTGACCTACCTCTGGCATCTGAGCAGAATTTGACCAAGCAGAACTTTAAATGCATGCTACGCAAGAAGGGAGGGAAGGAGGAAACACATCTGAGTAAAAACAAAACACATCAGTTTTGTGATGAATGGCTCTGTGCTTTTATTGTTTTCTGTAAAGCTATTTAAAGATCAGACCCCTAACGTGGTCAAGACACATTCAGTTGACTGAATTTATGCAGTGATAGGGAAAAAATAAGAACCACTCAATTAGAAAACAGAAAACCGGAGTATTATCTGAACAGTACCTTTCTACCATTGTGAAGAAAATAGCCATCATAAACATTGCCAACATAAACAGAGATGACATTATGGTCATCTCTCTGTTCTCGCAGCGCTGGTTTAGAGCCCCCAGCTGAGAAGGCAGCTGTGCAGAGCAAGTAACTGGTGAGCACGGCAGGAGTCCTCTACTCTAATGCTGCTCAAAGAAATTAATGCTTTCTTTCTGTTGTCATTATCACTGCCAGCTATGTGAGTGTTTTCCTTGGTAGGTGCACAAGGACTGGTCTGGTTTGGCCTTGAAGATGCAAAAGCCGAGATCTCCGTTTTTCATAAGTTTGCGGCTAATACTTAGGATGAGGCAGTAGGTAGATTTTAGTCACCAAATCTTCTGAAGACGCTTTATGAAGCCTTGCTCTGGCAAAGGTGGACAATGGAATCAAAAAGCGTCATTTGTTGCATTCCTGCTGATACTAGTCACTACATTAAGGTTGCAAAATATTTTCCACGTTAGATCTGTGCTTGCAAATGAGCTGCTTCTGGGAACATGACCATTATGAAAATGCAATTTTCAGTACACTAATTAGTCTCTGACTTCTGAAAAATATTTTGTGTATTTAAATGCAGGCATAAAGATTCTTCAAGAACATGTGATTAATTAGCAGATAAGTATGAAACAGAACTGTGTTTTTTAAACGAGGTTCTTACCTAATCCTGTGATGAAACCGATCACTGTGGGAAGCACTCAAATGGCATTTAGAAACCAGAATGATATGACCAAATGAATTTTGCACTGCACAATATTTCAAGGTAGGTAGAAACAAATGTGGTATCAGAGTACTAGTCCTGATATGTAAATAATTCTCCCTGAGAATATACTCTTTATTAAGCTTGCAAAATAACCCTAAGTGGACAGAGGTAATTAAGCTGCTCTCTTAAAATAACAACAGACACAAAAAACGTATCTTCCTTTTAGACAAGTCAACTGACCAGAATCAGCAAAAGATGTGGAGAAAGAGTAAGGTCCCAGTAATTCTATCCCATACTGGGGTGGGTGAGAAGGGAAATGACAAACAGGTACAAAAACCAAGAGCAAGGAATGAGGAGGATCATCAATCCTTACAGTAATGGCTATCACTCCATTATTAAATCCCACTTTATTAATGCTAAAGTTCACTCAAGCTAAAAACCACACTAACCTAAGAAATCACCACTGTTCAATCATCCACACCAAGCCAACCCAACACTTTCAAGTTCTTCCCTGACACATCTAAATAAGATCACTCTTGAGTCAAGAGTCAGAAGCCTGCTGCAGCTAACCTCCTTTTGTTTCCTTTTTTCTCCAAAAGCTAATTTGTCAGTCAGTCATCATCAAAGTTCAGCCTGTGAGCCCCTACTCTGTACCTTAATTACAACTATGTCGGATCTTACTGTGCATCCCTGTACTGAGTACTCAGACAAACTACTGACTCAAAACTGTCAATACCAGCTCTAATAGTAATCTTAACGGCAAACTGCATAGTTATGTGGGAACAGACCCAAACAGGAATAGGAATGACAGCCGCAGGGCAGGATGTGTAATTCAGCAACATTGTCCCCCTTTCCTCCTCAAAAGCTAAAGGTAGGTACCATCTCATTTCCTTTGTTCATGTTGATATAGTAAGAGGCAGGAACCAACCCCAATTCCTCTTCATTTTACTTTTACATCTACTTTATTGTTCACAAACCAGACTCCTCCTGTCTTTAAGCAAGCTGTTCTTGGTTTGGTCTCCAGCTACAGAGTGTAACCTGGCTCCATGAAACATGCCTTCCAACATTCCTCCCTTTTCTTCTCTTTGCCTAACATGGAAGGGCTGGGAGGACCAGGATCCTCCCAGTCAGTGCAGTACCATGAGCTTCTGCACTCTGAAAGTGTTGTCGCTTCTTTACGGCAAATGAGCACTGAGTCTAATCCCAAAAATGCTGAAATCAGGTTTCTATTTCCTTCCTGCTTAAGGCTTCTCTTCTACATAGTAGAAAACTACAGCAGTTCCACTAACATGATGTCCCAGCTACAACCATTATTCCTTCTTTTTTCTTTTTTTTCTTCATCCACACATTAGGCAAGCACTGTTTCTACTCTGATGTTTACTAAATAGAAACTAACTTGCTATTTTTGCTTGCTGTGTAGGACAAATTGACTTTATGCCTTTTGAAAAGTGCTAGAAGCTTTTGTGCAAGAACACATTATAATCCTGTTTGCCGTCAAACGTTTTTACTGTAGTCTTGCTCAAATACAAAATATTAAACCCAAATATCAGAGTATGGAAATCACCAAAGGATGGCAGAATGAGTAGAACAGGCAATATACAATGTAGAAGGCTTTTTTCCTGAGAAGGTAAAATCTGTGTTCACACAATATGTACAACTGGCAGAAAAAGGAAGAACAGGTAGAGGGAAAAAGAGAAAGATTTCTGGCCAAAGTGGTAATGACGGAGACAAGCAAGTGTGCATTAGTAATCAACCACTCTGTAGCAGAACAGGTGGTGTAATTCACTACATTACCAACAAAAAGCACAAAATCTTAAAAACATTGTAGTGGTGGAAGCATTTGTTTCCGTATAATTGTGATTTAAAATATTTTACATCTTTTGTGCCCTGAAAATGTCTCTTAAAATAATTAGATAGGACAGCACTGGACAAGATAATTACTCCAGTCACTGGCTGCAAGATTTGATTGATGCTATGAGCCTGACAAACGACAAATGTGTCACAAGTCATGATTTTGAAAGTTGGTGGGTATATTTTTGTCTAACCTTACTGTTCTCAACCAAGGCATGGTCACTGCTCAACACCACAAAGCTCTTCTGCTTAAATTTACCTGTTTTTCAGTCTTATCACAGCTTTGGAGTGTAACCAGTTTTGAAAAATGTGCTCATAGTTAGGCACACAGAGAATTACCAGACCTCACAGGCCCCATTTAACTTTATGCAAACAAAGTGCAGACAGGAGGGAGTCCTGGAGCTTAAACTTCAGTCTTACTAGTTTTGGGTTTGAGCACACAGAGGAGTGTCATTTAGCTATTGATCCTTCCCAAAATGCTGAGCTGGAAATGTTTACTTCATCAATACAGAGAAGGTGAGACTGTATCTTCAAGTGTTATATTCACCTGAACTGATTATTCTCCAGAACACAGAAGATCATGCTATTACGTCTAATCTATAGATTTCCTTTACATTTAATAAGACCTGTCAGATGAAGAAAGGCTATTGCACCATGACTACATTAGTATTTCTGATGTAGGGATTATATCTGATCTTCCTAGAAGACTCAATACAAAAAATTTTAAAAAAAGGAGGACTGAATTAGGTGTAGCATAAAGATGAGAATTTTTAAAGTGTGCGTGGATTTTGGGAGCGAACTAAAACCATTTCTAGCAAAACATGGCAAGGACATTTCATTTCAAACTGTACTGTACAGGACACACCGAGATGTGAAAAATTGCAGCATCTAGAAGACTTCTGTGTACTAGTATATAATATAAATCACCACTACCACTTGTACAAACACAAAAACATACCTCTAATTCTGCAGTGACACCATCGATGTAGTTTCATACTGGAATCCATATGGTTAAAAAACAGGCAAACAAGAAAAGAAATGAGTGTTTTACCTTGAACTGCAATTTTCTACATCTCTGAATTACATACACACACATAATTTGAATTTAAGACTAACAGAACATCAAAACCTAACATTACCCAGTGATTTTATCCACCAGCTCAACAGCATATTTATAGGAAGACTTTAAAAAAAAAAAAATCCCATTATTAAAGCAAAAAAGGCTCCAATAAAATACTAGCTTTGAATAAATTGGCTGAAATTATCCATGCCCCCCTTTTTTTTTTAAAATAGCTATGGCATATAATAGCAAATTATGCTTCATATATAATACCCAAAAATACACATTTGATTTTCTTTTAATGAAAAATTAACTCTGTTCCTGGTGTTTTCCTAACAGTGTGAAAATGCTTTAATTAAAACAAAACAAAACAAAACAAAACAAGACAAAAAATACACACATGTAAATACAACCCATTGGAACATCTCTCGTATGAGGAAAGGCTGAGAGAGCTGGGACTTCTCAGCCTGGAGAAGAGAAGGCTCAGGGAGATCTTATTAATGTATGTAAATACCTGAAGGGAGGGTGGAAAGAGGAGGGAGTTAGGCTCTTTTCAGTGGTGCCTAGTGACAGGACCAGAAGCAATGGGCAGGAACTGACGCACAGGAGGTTCCCTCTGAACACCAGGAAACACTTCTTACTGTGACCAAGCACCAGCACAGGTTGCCCAGAGAGGTTGTAGAGTCTCCATCCTTTGAGATATTCAACAGACTTCTGGACATGGTCCTGGGCAACCAGTCTAGGTGGCCCTGCTTGAGCAGGGGGTTTGGACCAGACGACCTCCAGACGTCCCTTCCAACCTCAGCTATTCTGTGATTCTGTGATTCTATGAACATAATAGAAACAATAGAAAAGTAAAACTTTTTCCAACAAGTGCAAGGAAAGTAAACAAGATGCCCTTTTATTGTTGTGGTTACTACAAAAGAGTAGTGCTAGATCTCCTGCATTACTTTAAAAATATTTACTAAGATGTACTGCAAGAAGATAGACAGATGTATTCTGATGCTAAAAGATACAGGAAAGCTTATAAGCAGCATAGGAGCTGCGAAGATTTTATCTTTCTTCCAGGCCACACAGCGGTGAGCTTTACTGGAGGCAGGTGTTAAAAAAAAACAAACCAAAGCATAAAAAGACACCCAACCACATAGATAATAAATATTGGTGATACTTAGAGAAGAGGGGGAGAGAACCTTTTTTAAAAGATAGAATTTTAAAGGAGGAGACATCAGAACCATTTAGGGATTAACAGAGAATTACCAGTCTCAGCTGTACATTTAGATTCTATATTGGAAGTAATATCCTGGATTTTCTAGGACTGATACTTTTGACATTTGATGATAGGCAATTAGAGGATGATGAAAGAGTGCCCTGAATAGCAAGATGAGCTAAACTTGAAGTTTATGCTTAAAGAAAAGAGCAATCTCACTATTTAGGGGTTAGGTTTACAGAGAAACTTCAGTGTCTAATGGGACTTTCAGGAAAAAAATTGTTCGATGAGATCAACTGGACTGAAGCTCTGCTTCCTCTCTTTAAACTCCTGTAACAAGAAAAGCTGTCTAATCTAATACAACTGAGACTTTTAATTTAACTTACAGGCATATTTTTGGAGGAGAAACAAACCCTTTGCAGTTGGACTATCAGACAGCTAGTGAGCTGTACCAGTTTCAGTCAAATTTTAAAACAGATAAAAGAGGTGCTATGGAAAATGCACAAACAAATTATCAAAGTGAGCCCTGCAGGCAGCTTCTGTAACCCCTTATTTTACATTTACATCCTGCTTCTTAACGTTCACATGGCTCATGAATCACACAGGAACTGACTATATGGGGAATATTTACCTACACAAGTCCTGATGATGCATTTTCCCAAGAATCTCAAAAAAATTCCAGACCTTTAGCATAATAGTGAGGTTAGGGAGCAGACATATTGTGGACCTCTGATTTGCACTGTCATCAGTACTTCTGGACAGAGCTACGACTGTTGAAACATACCCAGAACCATCAGGTGTGATTTAAGTTTGACATCCTACTTCCTACTGAAAGAATTTCAGGCCTTACCATCTCCAATTATGTTCCACTCCTCTCCTGCCCATGCTTGTTTCATCTCCTAAAATCTGTACCCATCTAATATGTGCCTTTGGTGTTGTCCAACACCCTTCTTTTCTTCTCTGGAGTAACCCAGACACTCGAGATCACCAACAGGAAGACCTTCAAATCTCAGAGGACCCTCACAACAGTGAAAGTGCTCCTTCAACTTTTTCTTTTCTTTTTTAAAAAAAAGCATAAGCCTTCCATCCAACCTATTTCTACTTGAAGACAGGACTACAGTTGGTGACGCGGTATGATTTCATTGTACCTATGTCTTTCACTTGTGAACTCTGCCTCTCAAAAACTGCAGAAGCAAAGCTAGTAAGACAGGACAGCACGTTTTAGTAAGTTCACTGTCTTTAGAAAATAAATTCCCTAGAAAGTAAATGCTAAGAAAAAAATAAAAGCCTATTCATAGCATAGTGTTGGAAGGGATGAGCTACTGAAAGGAGCAGCGCTTGACAAAAAGGATCACTTGTATTCCTCTCAGCTCCCAGTCCCCCAGAGCACCTCACAAAAGGATAAAGAAAGAATGAAGACAGGAACTGAATGCTAGGGACTTTGCTGGCGAAAGCCTACCCAATTTGTATACATAGAAGTGGCAAAAGATTTTATCCAAAAAAAGAGGAGCCTTTCACGACTATTTTGTGAAAATCTTCTGCAACATCAACTCGGCAAGTAGCTGTTCATTAAGGAGGTCAAAAATTCCACAAACAGTATTTGAACATTACATCTATGATTCTCATACAATCGTAAACTGCAAACAATGTTTTGTAAGCAGAAATATATCAGTAATAACTACATCACGGCAGTTTTACTTAGAAATACATCTTGCAACTCCACACATTAACTACTGAAAAGATACAAAAAAATCATCGTAGCTATCAAGGTAATACTGCCATACAATAAGAATTGCTTGCTGTATGACAAAACAGAGGGTTTTTTTCCCCAGTTTGGCAGCCATCTTTGGGTTCACCTGGTACAGGTAAAAACAATGTCATTAGTTACAACCAAAAAAAATTGTGTTGCACATTCTTACTGTGGCTTATAGTCTTAAATACTGGATTCTTCCTGAAGAGAAACAAATTAATTTTAAGTGACACAAAACAGAAAATTCCCTTACTTTCCTTTCTAGAAAAATTTCTGCTACATGATCTTGATTATTCTTTCACCTTTGGAAGAACAAGTGTTCGAGAACAGCCAAATCAAGGTACATGGGAAAAGTAGGCAGATATCTGTTTTGGCTGAGGAAGGAAAGGACAGCTCTACTAGAACATAAGCCCATTTTCACCTCTTCCCTGATGTTGCTGGTGAATGTGAATGAATTGAGAGGGGAGGAAGTAGAAGTAATAGCAACTGGAGAAAAAGAAAAGGAAAGGTATTTTTTAGCAGGAGCAAATGTCTCCTTCCAGTTGCAACAGGAAAAGAAAAATACTCCTGTGCATATTAACTCTACCCCTTCCTTTTTCATCCTGTACAGCAGAGTCTGGCTTTGGCCTTGTCCCCTGTACTCTTAAAAGTTTTTATATACTACTACAGTAGTATCAGTACTCTTAATAGCTGAGAAAGAGAATAGTAAGCAGCAGTTTCTTTGGGGCAGGTGAGAAGGGTGGTTCTAGTGTTTGTTGTGGCTGGGGGATGAGAAAGGCTGAGCCCTGGCATGGGGCGGTAAAGGCTGAAGGCAAAGTGTAGAAGTTCTGTACACCAGGAATGGGCAGAAAAGTGAAGGAGACCCTAGAGTAAAGAAAAGGCAGGTTGCCTAAGGTTTTAAAAGAGATGTTACCACTTTACCTAGAGCTTCCTAATGCTTCCCACAGGCACCAAAACAGTGATTTTGTCCCCAGCCCTGCTTCCCTCTGTGACCCACGCCAGCCTCCTTAGGTACAAGCACCTTCTAAACATTGCAAAGCAGGAGCCAGAAGTCAGTTGGGTGCCACTGGAGGTTTTACTCGCCATGGGGCACTGTTTATAACGATAAGGAACAGAGAGAGCTGAAGTGCATAAAGCACACCTCAGCTTCCAGTGACCAGAGGCAGAAGTTGGCCAGCGAAGGCAATCATGGACAGGCCCCAGAAGAGGACTTGCCTTCAAGCCACATACACAAACCACAACCACACTGCCAAGTGGGCAGCAAGAGGTGAGTGGCAGCTCAGGCAGGTGCAGTCTGGTGCCTGAGCAGACCTAACAAGATTTACTTGCTCTTGGGCTTTACTCACTCCTGGAAGTAATCATGTCAGGGCAGACCTAAAACATGTGGACAACTTGCACTGCAGCCTTACGAGGGCTGTGCTTTGTGAGTCAGATACTGCAGGTGCTTTGTTGCTCTCATAGAGAGAAGAAGAGAGATTCCTGCCTTCAGTTATCCCCAGCAACCCCAGCATGGAAAGAAGAGAACATCTCTGGTAACAAAGTGGATATCAAGGAAAGATGTTGCCAGATTTTTAACTGACAACCAGAAACTAACCACTGTGACTGCACAGGGTAATGTAAATGACTGTAGATTGGTAGTGTGGAAGCAGGAGGAAAATACTCTTACCCTGAGAAACTGAAGTGAAGAAGAAGTTATAATTGGTACTCACGGATGTTTCCAGCAAACACTTTGAGTTCTCTTTTTCAAACACTCAAAGATGGGTGATGGCTGGTCTGAACAAAGGAAAAATTGTGCTGGGAAATCTCAAAAGGGTATAAAACATCTTCTCAGTTCATCATGTAATTTCTCCCATCCAATTGATGGCAATATTATGACAATAATTGCATGTCTGTTTGACAACCATACACTGCCAGTCTTTTTAATGGACCTCTGTGTTTTCAAAATATCTCTAAATGACACAGTTTGTAATGAGCTACACAGCTGCAGGCTGGTTACTAATTTACGATAGAAACAGTGCTCTCATACTCTTCTTGCCTTTTGGTAGTATTGCAACGTCAGTTTGAGGTAAGCACTTCAAAATAATGACAATTCCAAAATATTTTCAACTGAGATCTGTTGGGTTTTGTCCCATCAAATCCTGACTTCTACTTGTTTTCAGTTTTGATGATAAACAAGTAGAATCGCAGTTACGAATAAGGATTTTATTTTTCATTTCAGATCTGATGTGTACCTTTATAGATAGCATAAAAAATGTGCATCAGTCCAATGTTATTAAAAGGAAGAATCTGTTGTTATTAAAGCCATTACTTTCAAAGTTACAGTTGTCTAATTCTTCTTTATTTTGATACTTGTGGAAAAAAATGAATTTAATAAAAAACATGAAAACCCTACATGCTGCTTGTATTCAGATTACTCATGAGATCAAAATGGTTCTAATTATCCCAGTCATGTTAAGACCTTTCTCAAAGACAAGAGGGTGTAAAATATTACTGCCCCTTCAGAACTTCAGTTGTCTGATCCATTTCTTTCACTGCTGGCAAACTATAAAAGCAATTTTAGGAAACCAGGGAAATGTTTGTAAGCCTTCTCCAGCCATTTTGAAGAGGAATGATGACATACTCTATCAGAGCATACACCCCGGGAATTCTGACCCCAGGACTGTTACCTATTTTTAATTTTTAAGATAGAAAAACACAAAATGAAAAATCCTTCTAAACACAGCATTCTTTCAATGTTCTGCTAAAAATTAACCATTAATATGTAGAGCTTATGGCTGCACTACAATAAAAATTAAAATCTAGCTCTTGATGTGCAACCGCAACACTTTAAATCCTCATTAGTACACGTAGAACTCCAGAAAAAGTCCTGGCACAATTTTATCTGAGGCTGTATTTTAAGACATAGACAAAACAGACCTAATTCTCATAGTGCTCTGGCTATTAAATACTTCACCAGGCATAGGAGACTGAATAACACATAACCAATTTTCACAAATTTCACAGTTTCAGCTATAATATATTCCAGTCTATTAAGCATTCTTATGCTGAAGGTGGTTGGTATCTGACAGCAAGACTATCCTTGATCTATGGGCAATTACAAACTTCTCTAAAACTAAATGGCATGTTGGCTAACTGGGAGCAGTAATTAAGCCTTCTTTGTAAAAGAGGAGACTGGAACAAAAGAATCCATTGTCCAGCCACTGGACCACATGGGAAGGCCTGAACAAATGCTAATTAACCCAGAGGAAATAGAAGCTTCATTGGTTCACCCGTTGATTGAGATGAATTTTAGAGGCAGACAAAATCAGAAAGCTTATGTCCTCCTCGGCTATGAGCTGATCTGGATTAACACTTTATCCCTCCTCCTCACAGCTCTGGGCCATCTCTACGCACTCTGAGGTTATTGCCCTCCATTCTCGTGCATAAATATTTTTCTGAATGCTCTTTAGCCCAAATTCATTCCACTGAACTGGGTTAAGGAGGTACCAAACTGATTGTCTGGAGAATGCTTTGATGAACAGCAGAGGGTAATAATTAGTTAACCCAGGTTAGCAACAGCCAAGTAAGTTTGACTTGATGCAAGTATTGACAGAAAACCAGAGGTTTACCAGCAGCTGGGGGAAGTATAGGCAGAGATCCCGTGATACTGGACACACTGAAAAACAAGTTTGGACTTCTTACCAAGGAAACTGTTGAAGAGAGCCAAAGCTGTGAGGGTTCCCTATTAAAATGGGAATTAAAAAGTTTATCTGGCTACCATTCTCAACTTGTCCTCTTAAGAGAGCAACCTAGCAAGGTCCTACCCAGTTCCCCTCAATTGCCTAGTTACCTAACAGGCAACAACAAGGTTAAACTTCAGCTAGTGAAGTTCTCATTTTTTTCCCTGTACATTACATTTTGGCTTCCTGAAGTGCATAATTCACATTCTTCATGTGGGCTTACCTTTAAAAAGGCTTAAAAATACCCGTACTTAAATATTTGGTGGGACGTTTGCCTAATGGTTTCCAAAAAGAGTGCACCTAAAAGTATTTTACAAGCTTTTACCAATAACACAGAGATTAAACACCTTGCCCTACTTTGAATTATAGCCATCTCTAAAGTAAACATAGCAAATGTTAACAGGCCACAATGGCTTGGAGCAGGAAGTGAAAAAATACCTACTAAGAATTGCAAAAGAGAGCACACCGTCAGAACTATTACTAAACGTGTAGCTTAGATTTTTTTCTAAGAATATTTAACACTGCCAGACTGTAAATCAATACAAGGGGGAAGGAAGCTAAGTAGCTCAAAAAAGGCAATTAATTGGTATGGATTTCAAAGTGCACTTTATAGAAGTAGGCCTATGTGTTTTCTGTCTTTGGAAGGGACTACAAAAGAGAAAGAAGAATGTCAAAAAGGCTGCTTAAAAATCTGATTAATAAAAAAAAGAAAGTTCTGTTATTTGGGGAAACAAATGGCTATTTATTACACTTCATTGGCCCACTTTTGCAAAACTTAAGCATTAAAAAAATCTCTTAAGATGTGTAACTCTTTAAAAAGTACCTGAAATTTGCTTATCACTAACGTTTACTGCTAAAGGGCTGAGCCTGTAAACACTTATTATCTCATTGCTGATAGTTATGCTGAGCATTGTTTCAAAGTTGATAAAACAAGAACTTCTTCAACAGAAGAAGAATTTTATTTTAAGTGATACATATTTGGTAAACATTTTTCACAGTTTCATTTGCCTCTCCTTTTCTTCAACGGATGTTAAATTCCAAGAAGATGAAGGCTGACTACTCCAAAAGAACGGTGCATATTTATTCTTGTCAATATTTTTGGCTTCTGTTTCATCATAGAAATTTTGCTTCCTAGTCGTTTTAACTGAGAATTTTCAGTTTAGCAGCAGCCTTTTATGAATGGCTTTGTAATACCGTACATTACAGCACAGGCATTCAGATAAATATAAATGGAAATTCCTTTTAGTTAAACTGATACCGCAATTTTAGCAATCATGCCTTCTCATTTGCCTCTGGGGCTTGTCTGTTCCATTCTAAAGATCTCTGTATTCCTATTTTAGTTTGAACTCCTCTACTCCAAATTAGCATGTGTCCTTTGAGCCTAAGAATATGGTAGCTATTTATCCCAAATATGACTATGTCAGCAGGGCTGGAGTGATTTATGAAAAGCCAGACCTCTTTCTTTCACTGAGGTCAATGTCAGAAATCTGATTGACCTCAGTAGAAGGTCAGTAGAAAAATGTCACAGAATTTGAGATCTGACGGGATTGGTTTCATGCAGCCAGTCTTGCCTAGACAAAATTTTTCATCAACAACTCCTGTATAAAGTGCACAGATATATGGAGTTAGATAGCAAATACTTTAAAATAATGGTAATACAACAGCTATTTAAAAGATAGCTATGTCTTTCACATGACAGACCTGTTAAAAGAATTTGCTTATTATCACTAAATTAGCAAAGGCATTCAAGGATCTAGTGTCCAACACTGTTGAATACATTGGTCTTATATACCCCTTTTATTTACTGTTTTGACAGTGAGCAGGTACATGCAGGCAATCCCATGTAACTCAGCAATAAAAAGCAGAGGCTTACAGCAGAATAAAATAAGTAAAAGTCTCAAAAGATTCTTCAGGCATGCTTAAAACATGACCAGTAACGATAAATCCTTTGTAAACAAGAGGTCACCTACAGGCAGCTAAATGTCAGGCACACGTAAGGGTGTGGATGCCTGTGGCTATTTTCTTTACCTTTTATTTAAAATCAATGTGACTTCCAAAATTGTTTTGAACAGAGAAACCCCATCAGTAACCATAAGTTTCAATAAGTCATGGAGCAAGTTGAACAGCCTAGATCAATGACCCTCCTTCTCATGATTATTTACTAACCATGAATTCCAAATCAACTTAAATTTGGAGATAATTATAAGGACTTATACGTGGCCCTTAATGGTGAAATAAGTATCAGAAAAAAATCCAGCATGATTTTCCTCCATTTAATGAGCTGTAATATTCAATAACACTAGTGGCATATGCAGGTACAGATGAGGTGCAGGCAAGAGACAGAAATCCTGCAAAACCTAAGTGACTGTTAATGATGCAAAAATACTGACAAAGCAAGACAAAGCAACATTAAACAGGGAAGATAAAGGAAAAAATGTTAGTAAAAAGCAGTTTCTACTGGCTGGCAACTACAACTGCCTTTGCAGCACGCATTTTTAATAACAATCACTACTTTGGAAACAAAACATGTATCAGCAGTGATGACATCAATTTCAGTGCTCACCTTGAGCAGTTCTCTTTGGTTTAGTTAATTTAGAGGCTCCAAAGACTTTAAAAGATAGACAAATAATATCACTTCCTTCCACATCTTTTTGACAAGAAGGAGGTCAAAAGGGTCCTAAGGTCCTACCACCATTCACAACTCAGCTTTTTCACTGTAGTCACACTATACTAAAACCCTTAGAGAACTGCCCTGATAGACATGGTGCTGTATTGGATCCACATGTTCTCAGCTGACTAGGGCCAAGAAAGACATAGCTACTAACAGTACCTCACCTGTTGCTTTTGAGGACCCTGCAGTCCACTTGCCTTGACCTTGAAATGGCTGCTCAGTAACCTGCACTAGCACCATGACCACTCCACATTATGTCTCCCCTGCTGAACTACAGCATAATTTACACACAGATTTCATCCAGGGATTCATTTACACTTATAAATACCTCACAGCCGTCTTAAATGTCCTTTATTGTCCCTTTCTTACAAGTTTGTATATCTCTAATTTAATCCAACAGCCTTTGGGATTTAATTTGTATTTTTTTCAGATCTCCTTCTCTCTATGGTTGAATGAAGTTGTATGAGGAAAGAGGAAGGAAAGGGTAATATATACATCGGTGCAGGCTAATTGTAGTTCAATAAAGATTGGTCAAATTTTGACAAGATTTTATCCTCAAAAAATGTCTGAAAAGCAAATATTTTGTTTCTGTGTTTTCAAAATGAAAGATCTTGATTTTATCCATTTAATTCCACCCGAAGTGTCAAAATTTGTCTGTAGAAGGATGTGAAAAATGCTATCCTTTCACAAGGTGTGGAATTAGGAAGGGAAGTAGTATTTGTAACATTCATTAGAGTGTGTCAAGAACTATGATTTATTCAGTATTCTCATCTTGGTTTTGAACATTTAGGATTGGCTTCTTCCTACTCCAGACTTTCCAGGCAGGCACCAACTGCATCTGTGGCAGAAAATAGCAAGACGCTTCAGGAAAAACTTTACAGGAAATCATTGGGAAAAAATACCCCAACAACCCCAAACCCAATTATTCTTATAGATAAAATAAGTTAAAGGCAGTCATTACTTAATTTAATTCAATTCCTTAAGGAACGATACAAACAGATTCTTTTCTTAGAACTGAAATCAGTTACCAACAAGATTTCGGCAACAAGCCTATGCATATCTACACAGTTTGTCTACAACAAACTTTACAGCCACCAAGACAACCACAGGAACATATTTCTACAGATATGTCAGTTTACTCAGAAATACCCCAGTAAATTGTAATGAAAACTTCTGTATCTGGATACTTTACAAGATATTACCTCAACCGCTACTTATTCATGGTCTGGGATGACTTATATGCTCTGTCTTTGCATGAATGTGTCAACGAAGAGAATAATGAAATGTCCCTAGCCGAGAACATATTTTCAGCTTTAATTGTAGAATAATATTCATATTTCTACAACGAAAAAAATCTTTCATGACTACAAAAGAAAAAAAGGAGATGGCAGTCTTCCAACAATCATAAACAATAGACAGATAGACTCAATAGAGAGATACAAACAACAGATAGGCTCATGCCATGAGCAACAGCAATCCCACCATGTTTGTTTGTAATCAGTTCGTATAAAACTCAGTGAGGTCTACTTAAGCATTAAGTTATTCAAATAAACAGCAAAATTATTGCGGAAGATTTATTAAACAGAAAAAAAAGGGCACAACCTTTTGCTTTGAATGTCCTTGTCAGGTCATCTTGGCTCATTAGGGTAGTCACCATTCCATGCTGGCTCCAACCAGCAGGAGAGAAGGTGATTCTCTCCTTTCCTACAAATGGACATGTGTGCTCAGCAAACTTAGCCTGAGTAGCTTTGAAAGACCCCTGAACATTTTGCCTAATATCTAGTAACAAGAGAAAAACTACATGACAAATGCTATGCAGAATCTCAAGGACATTCAGTTGTTTTATTATCAGAAAAAAGCAATCAGTAGGAAAACCATATTAGTCTAGGTAAAATAAGCACCAACTTCCACTTCAGTGAAAAGCAGAGATTTGCTGTGTATAAACCAGTTAATCTGTTTTCATTCTTGTACATTCATTCCATCTTCATCAAAAGCAATGATGTCAAACTACATAAACAGATTTCCCTTATGAACCTGTTATATATAAGGTTATTGGTGCGTTATTTTACCAGCATGGCCTATAGATGTTTTTACTGAACTTGTCGAACTTGCAAATTTATCTCAGATTCTGGGATAGCTGTTGCTTCCTTTAGAATTTCAATCTGAATTCAGATTCTCTGGAGAAAATAGTGCCTTCTGGTAGCCAAACAAAAAGAGTATGCCAAGCACGGTGCAGAGCTGAGCCATGAAGGATGAGGTTTTCATTAAAAACTGTGGCTGAAATGTCCTGTCCAACTTCTGGATTAAGGGCTGAGCGCTGACAGCATTTGAACCATTTCTCTTCAAGAGTATGCAGCAGATGCAGAAACACTACAGCTGTCTCAGATTCCTTGGTTGAGTCCCAAGGAGCAATAGCAGCCAACAGACACGACTCTTGGCTCTTGGGCAGGTCTCAGTATCATCTCCTTTAAAAAAAAAGGACACTGATAAAACTAGGAGTCTTCTCAGTTTTAGCTTCTCTTTCTTTACCTTGAGAAATAAAAGAAGAAGCCATGCATTAGTTTAAGACAGTGCATTGCAAGCTGTAGGGAACACTTTAGCCCAAGAATTTTGAACTAACAAAATAGAGGAAAAGTCAATTTTGGAAAGCAGCTAGGATGGTGAGGAAAATAACAGCTGACACTCTCTCTCACAGATGGTAGTTTGGCATCAAGGACGGCACAGTCGATTGCCAGGTGAAGGCAGCATTAAATGGTCATGGTAGTGTCTCTCAAGCAACAATCAAAAAGAGGTAGGAAAGAAAAAGTTTGCTGAGAGAAAAGGTAAATTAGTCAGGGAGACTGAAAAATAAGACAAGCAAATGGAGAAAAATGAAGGAGATAATAAACTGCCTAAAGCTGGGGAAAAGTGAGAAAAATAATACAGAAGGACAGAAACAGAACAAAGAATTTAAAACACTGAAAAACATAAAAATATTTAAGAAATAAACCTGAAGTACAAGGAGGATGAAACAAACAAAAAAAAATACAAGAAATAATTTAAAATTCAAAAATTGTGTTATACTGAAATATCAAAATGTTGTGTTAGGCATAAACTAAGAAGGAACAGCTCCACATTTATGACGATGAACATCTATTTGAATAGATGTATTCCCTGGAGTATGTCCAAATCAAAACCAACTAAATCACTCTTCTGCTTTGTTTTTAGGAGTCAGAAATATAAAAATAACCTTAGAAATTAAGGCTTTAGAAATGCTTTCTTCATGAAGTCTGATAGGCAACTGAACTACAGTGGATACATATGTCAGTAAGAAAACGCAAGCAACTAAGAAGCTTTTGAATCTGAAAAATCACAAGCAGGATTAATTTAAATCAAAAGTTGGTTGTATATAGTTGTACATTTCCATGATTACTAATTATTAAAAAAAAAAAAAACAAAAAACAATGAGAAAAACATCTTCAAATTAACCCTGTATGTCTTTTTAAGAAAAAAACAAACAACTCTGATCAGCCACAGACCAATGCAGGGAGCAACTCAGTACAACTGAATAGTCTGTCTGTGCAGAGATCAGTCTCTTCTGGCCATGAACAACAGCATCTAATCTATGAATACATTTTAATAATTAAATATTTTTTCTTTATATATATAAGGATCTAGGCCTTAAGGCCATACACAAGGACAATGGCCAATTACACACAGGAACTATTTTATTCACTCTTTGAACTATGGAAACCAGTCTTGAAACACACAGGAAAATGCAAGTTTACACATATGTACTCTAAGTATACTTGTATCAATACAGAATTTCTCACTTACATTGCTTTCAATATGCTAATCCAAACCACGAGGAAATAGAATTTTAAAAAAAAAAAGTGTGAATTAGATGTTAGGTTTATCAATTGAGCAAGATTATTCTTCATATTTTTAATAATGACATGAGTTGCCACCGATTTATTCCTTAGAAGCTACAACCTTAAGTCCACAACATCAGTCCCCTTTTGTGCATATGTATTTCTGCCAAGGCCTCAACCACCTCGTTAGGAAATCGGTAAAATAAGAAATACAATTGAATGGAACAAAGAGTCAGATCAGGTCTAGCACTGTGTTTCTACCATACTTTCTAATCTGGGCTCTTGGGATCCAAGGGTGACCGAAGAAAACCATGAGACATGACAAACAAATGAAAGTTGCAGATTCTATACAGTAATCTATGTTTCTGATGTTTTAAAGGGTTCCCTTAGAAAAGATATTAAAAAAAAAAAGAAAAAAAACACCTTGGAAAAAATCCAGTGGTCTACAAATCACAAGAGATAGAAAGCCACTGACTTGTCAGAGATATTTGTAACTTCGTTACCAGAAACATGAATGTGCCTCTGTGATATGGCCTGATTTTTTACATGCATCTGTCTGCATCTTCTTTTTTTAATTATTATTATTACTTATTGCTGCAGGGTAAATCCCTGGCTTAATTCTCACTTCCTCTCTGCCATCTGAAAAGCTCTTCCCAAAGGTACACCCAGTCCCTCCCACAGACAAAGTACCCACCATTCCCTCTAAAATTCACCCATCCTCTCTCTCTGCAGCCAAACCTTTATAAAAGTAATACTATTAATATAGAAACTGCAAGGAATTACAGACAAAGCCAGATTAGCTATATACCTATCTGTAGTAGAAAATGTAGGAAATTGTGTTTCACTGACCCCCAGACACAAATATTTCTACTGTCCAGAGGTACACGTAGATGTCTTAATTTTCATTCACCATGGGATGTTGTTTATGACAGAAGACTTACGACTAGAGGTGAGAATCTGTTTGACAGAGAAGAGGAAGGACATCCCAATATACTGATTTATCAGACCTGGAAAGAAAGCTTTGAGCTTTATTTGAAGAGGATCAGTGGCATTTTCCTGTGAAAACGAAAATAATTGTTGTCATCACAGGTCTAAAAATATGCAAGAATTCCTTCTGCCAGTTTCTATTTTTGACAATATATGCTAGAAACATAGAATATCTTTTTTTGCAAGACGAGAAAGAACACGAATAGCATACCCCATATGATTTCAGACTCTTAACGTGTTTATATATACACACATTACTAGAGTGAGTATATATGAAAGGTAGAAAGTGTTTTCATATTTTGCCTCTGGACTTACGCCCTTTTCTAACTACTGGAAAGGGCCTGCCAAATTTTGACAGCGAGGGGAGGGGCAGATGACCTATACTCTGCCTGTATGCTGGGGGATTCCTGTCTTCTGAAGTGCCTAATGCTGGTAGCTATCTAAAATGGGCCATTCGCACATATATGGTCCAGTATGGCAACTCCTAAGCACAGAAATAGAAATAAGTATTTATAGATGTATGCCGTTTTAAATGGAGAAAAAGCAAGCTGTTTTGCAGTTTACAGAATTTAGTTTATTCCCAGGCAGATTAGCTATATTTGGATAGCGAACAAGGATTAAGAAAAGAAATAAGATAAAAAATGAACTGACTGTGGAGTGATACAGAGAGTTGATTATGTGTATAAATAGTCTCCAGAACAGACAACCCTTTCAAATTTTCATGAGACCGAATTCACATTTTTCCAAAGTAAAATGAGTTACCGCTGAGTTCGTGCTTTCGATGTGTAGAAACATCCAAAACATGCTCCAGAACACAAAGTACTCTAATGAAAATAACAGCATCACAATGCTTTTCTTCAGTATAATGTTCTTAAATATTTTACTGTATAATTTAAATGACGAAGAAGGTAAAAGCTGGAACAGACACAATTATTTCGGTGAAACGACTAAAAGTGTCAGCTCTCGGAGTTGCCTAAAAAGTCCGTCATGGAATTAGTAAACTGGATTCACAGAGATCTAAAGGGATGCAATGACAGATTTTCCTTTTCTTCAGGTAAAGCCCTGTGATATATTTCAGAAAGTTTTTATATAAAATGAATTAATGACTCCTCTTTAATGAAAAGTATTGATTTCTTGAAGAGTACAGATTACAGGTGCAGAAATAGATTATTCAGGAATTTTGACCTGGCTGAAAAGTAGAATATATTTCAGGCAATGTTCCCACTCTGCTGTTACGTGGTTCGTCCTTGAAAAGGTGTAGTAACTACTTCAGATTACAGAGGCATACCTCTTGCTTTTAGAGGGCTGTGTAGAGATCTTGTAAAGACTCATCTCACTGGTAATCAGGGAGAATGAAAAGACCTAAAGGTTTGTAGTACAGGGAAAACTAGTCATTGGAATATTTTAGGGTCTTAAGCTTTATGGAAATATCAATTCAGAGGGCACAGTGCAGAGTTTTTAGCCCTTTCCTGTTGGGCATGGTTTGGAATCTGGAAGTGTGGATAAACCAGCAAGGCATATGTGTTTTAACAAACCATGGTGCACCCAGAGTGTCTCAGATGTCACTGCCGCACATCATGTCTATTTCTGTGTTCACCGTGCTAGCAGAGATGGAGCCCAGATCTCCTCAATCAGAAAGCCCAACTAGCTAACATCTATTAACTGTTGGATTTATTTAACAGCCTAGGACATGTCATTATGTCACGCTAACCCCATCCAGATTATACGCCACCTCATTAATTGCTGTGGAAAGAATGATCTCATAAGGGTTGTTGGCATTATCTGGAGGTTCTGTTTGATTTGGGGTTTTTTTTTGCGCAGATGTTTACCCAAATACCACAGCTATTTGGGTAAATAGGCTGTATTGTGCCTCTTTGAAATTACTGCAAATTCATCTCTGTGGTTTATAGGACTCTACTTCCATCTGATGAAAGGCAACAGAGCCACTGGCTACTTTTACTCCTACCTGCATTCACCTCATTAGTCTTCTTAACAGACCTATCTCTTTACACTGTTCTCAAAACTGGAAATGATATGTACACTACATTTGATCACCCATGTGGCTCAGGGACCAAACAACTAAAGCAAACTTAGGAAAACTTCAGAAAAATCATGCATTGAAAACTGTAAAGAAAGAATTCGCAAAAGCTGTTCTGCAACCAAACAGGCAGGAAAACACAAGACATCACACAAGTTTCTATTGTAGCTCATTATATAGAAAAAGTTGTGGAATCTGTGTTTAAATTTAAAAACACTTTACTGGGAAAAAATCAGAAGGCTCTTGCAACGTAAACTAACTGACGACTCAATATCTAATATCAGAGCCAGTATTCCATTCATTAATAAAAAAAAACCTTAAAATTATCATATACTGCCTTCCATTGTTGGATTTGCAGAATAATAAACTTCTACATCCTAAATGAAAGCACAGTGGCATCAATAGACCTTGGCCCAGATATTTATAGAAAGTAAAAACAGGCCTAGACTCAAATCATCCCCAGAAAGCAACTATTTAAAATCCAAATCTGAACCTCTACTTTAAATAAATATAGTTATCATGTACTGATAGGAGATTGAGAAAGTTATGCAGAAGAAACTGGGGGAGGAGACACAGGAAGAAGAAAAAGCTATCAAGTTTCGTACCAAATCTAAGTAATCATATGCCTGAATTAGTAACGATCAGTAAACCCAGTAACATGCACATAGAACCTGAATAAAAGTAATCGGTTTTTTCTTCATATGATATCCTTCTCCTTCTGAAGCAGGAGCCAGCCTGCTGGGATGTCACTAAGAATTGCACAGCTGTGAAGGGACCCCAAGTTTGCCAGTACCCTGAGGTGGTTCTGTCAGCACCTATTTCTCAGAGCAAGTGCCCCCAGAGCCACGCTGTGCTCTAGAGCCAGGCTGCGTCACAACATGAACAAGAATAAACTTTGTTAAAACACAGAAAGTCCAGAATGAGACAGATAATAAATAAAAATGTTTTCCAAACGAGTTCCCGCCCCCTCGCTGTCCACTGTGTCCTTGTAGTGAGATCCTTTGGCTCTAGGCCTGATCTTAGTTCAATAACTCTAGTTGCTTTTTGGCCGAGACTGAGATTTGCACAGTACTGAAGTTTGCACAGTCCCCTCTGGGTCTCTTGGGGGAAAAAAATCTCATGACCCCTGGGGCCTGGCTTTTTCTGCTCCCTATTTTTCCCAGCTGTCTTAGACTGTCTGCTGTGCTGCAGGCTCCTGGTTCTTTGTTGTCTTTCACATGATCTGCCTGCCCTACTTCACTGTCAGCAAGGGTGCCCCTCAGCTATGCACAGTTGCTCCCTTTGGAGGGTCAGTCTCCCCTTTCCTCCCGAAGGTTCCACTCAACCCAGCGTGCAGCCGCCAGGGCAAGAAACCCTCAGCCTCCCTCCCCAACAATTAACCACAGCCCCTGGTTAGAAACAAGCATTCTGTAACAAAATAAAAAGCAAAGTTATAAAACGAACAGCATCCACCATGAACGTAATCATGATCTTCCATCACTTGAATGGCCCCTTTGAACCCGCGCTGAAGTCCTGAGCATGTAACTTCAATCAGCAGCAAAGACATTTGTCCTGCACTTTGTCCTCTCCACCTCCATCCTGTCCACCAGTGCGTTTGGCAGATGCCACTGCTTTCTTCATGCCCTCCCTCTAGCAACGATGTTCCTGCTGACCATGTATTTAACCTGCTGCCAGAGAGCTCAAGTGGGCCTCTTTAGACAACAGCAATTCAGCACATAAAATGCAACAAGATTGTCCCTACTGCAACTGCAAAACGTAGCCTAAGTTTATCACCCTGGCTGTTTGCTTTCTCAAGCTGATCTTTGCTACATATTTTAATTATGGGTTTGAACTTTGGTCCTTTTTTAGTTCAGTAAGAAGCACCAACTTTTTCTTAAATTTTATTAAACAGCTATCAGAATGGGCACACCTACCTGCCCGTGCTCTGATGATGCTTTCCCTTCAGAACATGTCCAGAACTGCTTTTCATACACTGAGTAATTCTCTTACAGATCTTACCTGTCAATACCTATGCAGAAGCACATCAGGCATCTGAAGAGCAGATATTTATTTCACATTGACACTCAGGCTACTTTTCAGTCTCATGAAATTGTTATCAAATAAAACAGTAGATGGTCACATTGTATACAGAGAAGGGAGCGTTACAAACGCCAGGAAGACAAATGCATGGACTGCATTTTTGCGAAGAGTTACAAAGTTTTGTTCTGCTGTATTTGCCCAGCTCTCCAGCAATCTTTAAACATAGGCACAATTGACAGAGCGTCTCCTGCAGCAAGCACTGAGAATCTCAAGCAGCCATTTTGGTCTTCTCTCTGAAGCTCTTACAGAAAAGCTACACAATTTTAACAAGAAAAAGACAGATTTCCACTGTAAGGAGTTCAGTAATATTCTGTGTTCCGTGCTTTCCTTTCTTCCCCAACATTGCTTTGTATTTTGTTTTATTTTTTTTAATGTCAAAAACGTAATTGTTGAAATAGTCTCTTCAGAAAAACGTATTTTTGAAAAACGATTAATCCTGCTTATCTGCATGTGTTAGCTACTATCAAGTAAACTATTAAGGCTATGCATCTCAGGCCACGCTTCTGTCAACATGCTGAATATTTCTCTCTCATAAATAAGAGGCAATGATGTAGTAATGTGCAGAAGACTAAAGCACACACAGGTTAAGATGTCTGCAATACCAGCCTTTGTTTAAGTACATCCAAGAAGGGAAATCAATATTCCTCAGGAGAGCATTTTGTTGGTACAGCTGCTGTTGCTAAGATTGGCTCGGTGTCGTGTTCTCATTAATACAGTCTAATGGCAACCCTAAGACTGAGAATGTGCAGACAGACATAATGAATTTTTACTAAAAACACAGCAACGTAGAAATTCTAATTGCTTTGGCCTGATTGGGTGCTTTATATCTTGAAAGGAACATGTTTATAAATTAGAGTTTAATGATATTTATGAATCACAAAATTAAGTCCTTCCTTGTAGCAATCATTAGCATGAAAGCAATCGCTGCTGCAGTTCGTCCTTTAAGAGCTTCAGCACAAAGAAACTGGTATACTCGAAAGCAGTTTTGCATTTTAGAGCAAATTGTTACTATTGCAAAGAAAATGTAATAGTTATACAGGCATTTTTGCTAGCATTAGAATAACTTTTTGAAGCCCACATCTCTCAGAGGAAGAGATGTGCTTTGTGTCCTACCCTTCTGTGAAAGGAAAAATCCCTTTGTACCAAGCGTTATCAGACCTCCTCACTCTCTCTCTAAACACGCACACTGCCCTGGTTGTCATTTGTCATTCAGCTGTTAGTTTCTCTGTTGGTGCTCTGGAACCCTGAGAGATGCAGGCAAGAAACATGAAAAAAACTACTGTGAAAAAAAATAAATTGAAAGACGATGCCATAGGGAGCTTGAGCAGAAAAAAACAAAAAAGCAAAACAAAACAAAAAAAAAACCTGAAGACTTAAATGACATCCAGGGAGCACAGAGCCGACACCCTCAAAATCACTTACTTACTGATCAAACATAGGTTACAACCCTGAGAGAGAACCCTAGACGTCAAATTTGACATCTCCCTTTGCTACATCTTGAATTAAGGAAACATTTGTAATGAGGCCCGATGATTAATTACAATTTTGCAATAAGAGTTAGACAGGCATTGAGCGTGCAGGCAAGCATAATGTGTGAGCTGTGTATACATGGACGGCAACTTTTCCTGCCCCATCCTGCCTTCATCAGCAGCGTCTGGAGCAGCCTGTGCTCTATGTGATGCAGCATGGGACACCCCCTGCCTCCGGTGGCACCCGAGCCCTGTTTGCCCTTACTCCCTGGGACTTCAACATCCTATAGTTTAACACTAATAGGCGGAGTACATCAATCTTTACTGCCAGTTGTGCAAATTTGTTCATTGGGTGTAGGATGGACAAATCTTTCACTAAAAATTTTAATCAAAGCACAAAACTGCACCTTAGTAAAAAGTCCCAAACTCTGCACCATGTGTACGCCTATCAATAATCAGACACAAGCATGAAGTCTGTGAAGTAACTGTCTCCATTCTCTTGACGAAGATGCTATGTTTAGGTTCTGGCACCCCACCATCAATTATTTGACATTCATAAAAATTTATTTAGTGAAAGATTATTTCAAGGATTTTTTATCAGATTTTTCATCAGATTTTTCAGTCAGACAAGCCAAAGTAGGGATGTTTGACAGTGCACATGACTTGTGTAAGCTAAATTAAGCTGCTTGGGCACACGTGCTACCTAATGATAACATTGGACTGTATTACAGCATGTGTTACTCTGAGGCTCACTCAGGCATTGAACAGGCCGGCTTGGGTCTCCGAAAGGTCAATACGTGCCATCGTCAGCTAAATTTACAGGTGGAATTTAAACATCACAATATAATTTCCTATCACATAACATTTCAGCATCCTGCCTCCAATGCAGGGCTTCACAGCATTTTATACACATGCACCCACTCCCCTGTACATGGAGGGAACTGAAGCTCTAACGGGAAGGTGCAGAAAGGCAGCACGCTGAGCAGGCAGCCAACGGGAGCTAGGAAGGGCGGGTGTGTTCCTTACATCCCACGCCTTTCTTACAAAATAGGTGTTTTATTTTGAACTGTAGAGAAGTATCTTTGAGGATCTCCTCTGGGTTCCACAGCCTTGAGGCCCCTTTGGAACAGATGCCTTCCCTTTAAAATGGAAAGTGAAAAGTGATCGGGTCTTTCACTGGGCAATTGAAAAAGGCTGTTTCCCCCATGCACACGCTTATCACGTGGTAACTTGGTGCTTGGAGAATATACACTAAAGATACACAGCTTAAATGCACTATCCTTTGTAAAGATGTCTCAAATCATGCTTATGTGTATAAATGCACTCCTCCATTGTTTAATTACTATGGTACTAATGATGCCATGAAAAGTCTCTTTGTTTCAGCTGATGAGACAGGGCACGCACATATCGGAAAGTCCTTTGGTTTAATATAAAGAAAATTTCACAGAATTTTCAGAGTTGGAAGGGACCTCTAGAGATCATCTAGTCCAACTCCCCGGCTAAAGCAGGATTGCCTAGAGCACATCACTCAGGACTGCATCCAGGCAGGTCTTGAAAGTCTCCAGAGAAGGGGACCCCACAACCTCCCTGGGCAGCCTGTTCCGGTGCTCTGTCACCCTCACCATAGGGAAGTTTTTTCTCATATTTGATCGGAACTTCCTGTGTTCCAGCTTGTGTCCGTTACCCCTCATCCTGTTACTGGGAACCCCTGAAAAGAGTCTGGCTCCATCCTCCTTAAACCCACCCTCTAGATACTTGTAAACATCAATAAGGTCTCCCCTCAGCCTTCTCTTCTCCAGGCTAAAGAGTCCCAGCTCTCTCAGCCTTTCCTCATAAGGGAGATGCTCCAGTCCCTCAATCATCTTAGTTGCCCTACGCTGGACTCTCTCCAGTAGTTCCCTGTCTCTCTTGAACTGGGGAGCCCAGAACTGGACACAGTATTCCGGTTGTGGCCTCACCAGTGCAGAGTGGAGGGGGAGAATGACCTCCCTTGACCTGCTGGCCACACTCTTCCCTGTGCAGCCCAGAATTCCATTGGCCTTCTTGGCGACAGGGGCACATTGCTTGCTCATGGATAATTTACTGTCTACCAAGACCCCCAGGTCCTTTTCTTCAGAGCTGCTTTCCAGCAGGTCCACCCCTAACCTATACTGGTGCCTGACATTCTTCCTCCCCAGGCGCAGGACCCTACACTTGTCCTTGTTGAACCTCATTAGGTTCTTCTCTGCCCAGCTCTCCAGCCTGTCTACGTCACACTGGATGGCAGCACGGCCCTCTGGGGTGTCAGCCGCCCCACCCAGTTTGGTATCATCAGCGAACCTGCTGAGCATACACTCTGTCCCCTTGTCCAGGTTGTTGATGAATATGTTAAACGATACTGGTCCAAGTATTGACCCCTGGGGGACACCACTGGTTACAGGCCTCCAACTCGACCCTACTCCATTAATCACAACCCTCTGAGTCCTGTCACACAGCCAGCTCTCAGTCCACCTCACTGTCCCCTTGTCTAGTCCACACTTCCTCAGTTTCCTAAGGAGGATGTTATGAGAGACAGTGTCAAAAGCCTTGCTGAAGTCAAGGTAGATGACATCTGCTGCTCTGCCCTCCTCTAGCCAACCAGTTATAACATCATAGAAGGCTATGAGGTTGGTCAAGCATGATTTACCCTTGGTAAATTCATGTTGACCACTTCCAATAACTTCCTGCTCTTGAACATGCTTGGATATGACATCCAGAACGAGTCTCTCCATTACCTTCCCAGGGACGGAGGTGAGACTAACCGGTCTGTAGTTCCCTGGGTCCTCTTTCCTGCCCTTTTTGAAGACTGGAGTGATATTGGCCTTCCTCCAGTCCTCAGGCACCTCTCCTGTTCTCCATGACCTTTCAAAGATGATGGAGAGTGGCCAAGCAATAACATCTGCTCAGCACTTGCAGGTGCATCTCGTCAGGGCCCATGGACTTATGGATGTCCAGATTGGCCAAGTGGTCTCTAACCCGATCTTCCTCTACTGGTGAAAACTCTTCCTCTCTCCAGACCTTCCCCCTTGCCTCCAGGGCTTGGGATTCATGAGGGACAGCTTTAACAGTGAAGACTGAAGCAAAGAAGGCATTCAGTAGCTCTGCCTTCTCTCTGTCTTCCACCACTAGGGTGCTCAGCTCATTCATTAGTGGGCCTACATTTTCCCTAGTCTTCCTTTTTCTATATCAATAGAAAATTTCAATACAAATAGCTTCACCACATCTTGGTATTTTTCATAACTAGCCAACCTCCTTTTCCAAAGATCATAAACTTTCTTTTTTTTCCTGAGGTCCAGCCAAAACTCTCTGTTTAGCCAGGCTTGTCTTCTCCCCTGTCTGCTTGTTTTTTGGGAGATACTAGCTTTCTGTATGCTTATTGTGCACACCTCAGTATTCCTATTTTTCTGGTTGGCATTTATGTGGAAAGAAAATGGATTAATTATTGTCTTGAGCTGAACAAAACTCAGGCTGTGCGAAATCAAGAAACCAACAAAAAAACCCAAAACCAAACCAATGAACATTAGTACAAATGGTATATAAGCATCCTACTGTTCCTAATAAAGGGCATCTGGCCAGATATTCTATTTTATTATGTGTCTGTCACGACACAGCAAGGGACAGGATGCTGGGGAACCAGAGTTGGACACAGCTGGGCAGGTCCACAACAATGAGCCAGGTCCAAGGCCAAGCCAGGAAGCCAGTCACAGGCTGGAGCCCAGCTTGGCGGGGCCCATGGCCTGTTAGGGCAGGGTTGTGGGGAGCTGGAGACTAGCCCTACTGCAGCATCACTGGAATAGGGGCTGATGGCCCTGGGGGTCTGACATAGTGTCCTGGGCCATGGCAGGTGGGGGGACACCCCGGAGGGATGGTCATAGCTGGTGGTGCCCTCAGGGCTGTGGCAGTAACTGTGTTTTGTGAGGATTTCTGAGGAGATCTAAAGAAAGGTTATTCTGCAAACAGAGTTCTGCAAACTTAGGCACGTGGCTCAGGAGGGGCTGAACTGCTGGGTAGCGACTCAGTCAAGCTGTTCCTTGATAAGACTCACAAAGCACAAAGCCCAGCCTGCAGAACTCAGGTGTTTCTGGGTTCAGGTCACTCTTAAGCGGAGTCCTGAGAAGCGCGTCCTTTAGTCTGCCGATGTCAAAGGAGCATCTGTGGTCCAGCTCAGAGACCAGCGTGCTCATGGGTGACCACTTCTGGATGCCCACCTGGAAGCCTCAAGGACCTGGCTCATGGTGCTTATACCTGCAACCAGCACCAACAGAAGCTGTGATGCACACAAATTAAGTGCTAATATAATTCAAATTGCTCTGTAAAAACTGGGTCATAGGTATTTTTCAGGTTGGCAGTTCAAGTTAAAGGACACTTGGGGATGAGTTTCAGTTGCCCATGTGTATTTAATGGTCTTTAAAATATCCAAGGCCTGAACCACAAGTCCAGACTGGCATACGTGGGGTTTTTTTTACCCTAATGTGGATGCCTTAGATTCTTCTGAATGCCTGTGTTCGGGAAACAGAACCACATCCTTAATATCCTCTCTGCTTTAGGAATTTATCTGTAAAATGGAGACAACAAATTATTGCAAAGGTTTCTTATAAAAATTCATGTTTCTGAAGCTTTCAGGTAGTTTAGTGTTTAAGGTAACAAATACTTATGAAGACTCTAGTAATTTCTTCCTCAGTGTTTTAAATTAAATTTACCACAGAGTAACACATTCAATGGAGAGGAAGATAAAATATTGAAGATATGCCTATTCAGCTTCTGGATTACAGGTCATAGTCTGCCCAGAGGAGGTTTCATTAACCTAACCCATTTAGTCTATGAAACTGATGGACTTCTATTTAAAGTCAAGTTATACTCTTTATGTTTAAGATTTCACATAGAATTTTGTTTAAGGAGTTTCTTTTTCTGCCATAATATACCTTTTAATTTAAAAAGTAACATTAAGAAGTTCAAATTCACTTTAAACTGCTTCAAATAATGTGTTCAAAGGGCTGTAAAATAACTTTTATTTTTCACTCTTGCTGAGTGGCAGGAAGACATATTTAGACTAAGATGAAGTCAGGTGTTTACAATACCTCAGGTGTTTTCAATAGCTTAATGAGAGTGGCACAAGCTGTTGGGAAAAAATAAATAAATAAAAGCCTACACTATGAGGCAGTGAGGTGTTCCAATTTTTTTTTTCCTGATCTTGATGAAAATTCAGTTATTTATTACTTATGCACTCCAAGAAGAGACTGAGTAGAAGAACTAGTCTGAACATACACAGATTGGTACTAGTAGTTCATCAAACAGTAGGGTGAAAGATTTTGATGTAGAAAAATAATGTCTTTGTGACTGGGATTTTTTGAGTGACCTCCATTTACAGAGAATACTTTTGCCCAGCCCTTTCCCCTGAAAAAATGATTAGTGTGCTCAGTTGCTCTCAGTTCCTTTCCATTTCATTACAGTGTAGCTGGAGACAGACCACCTGCAGAGACACTAATTCAATCTAGGCAAATGTTTCAAAGCAGAGTGACAGAATTGTGGCTGAATTATGCCTCTGCAGAGACAGAGTCCTATCAAGAGTGCTGAGGAGAAGTAACAACTGAATGCAATGCACCGGCCAGAGGCAGTAAGACTATGCAACTCGGGTTTCTGCCAAAAGTGCCTGAGGGATTTGGCTGAAAGGTGGCCCCAACTACACTGTTCAAAAAGAAAAAGGGATGTGGATCTTTTCAGCTCACACAGAGTATGTGTCGCTGGACTGGGCTAATTTTATTTTATTAAAAAAAAAAAAAAGTGTGAGGAAGACCTTAGAGGTAGAAATGTTTGTACAGAGCAGAAGATGGAGGAGGCATGGGTAGAACAGCAAACCAGGCCAAAGAGCAGGCCAGGCTACTTCTGCAACTTACTTTTTTCTCTTTTGAAGCCTATTACCATTGGGATAAAATAACAAGGAGAGGTCATATCTGTTTTTCGGGACGCCATAATGCTGTACTTATCCACGCTTACTTTTCTACCACTGTAGAAAATGCTGCAAAAATGACAGGAGATGAGTTAAATACATAAAGGCAGAGAGAACCCAATTTATACTCTGCAAGAAAAACTGCAACACTTCCAAAAGGATTTGGGAAATTAAATCTGTTAGACTATGCTATGTAATCCAGTAGTCAGAGACACAGATTTGCAAGGTAGAATTCACAGGAGGGATTTCACATCTACTGCCAAAGAATCCCTGCAAAAGATGGTTTCACAAAGACACAGCAGAGTGTCTACTTTTGGGATAAAAAAAAAGGAACTGTTCAGGCTTTTGAAAAGAGTACTTGGGATTTGAGCCTGCACAATCACACAAATTTACTAGCGAATCCTTCTCTGAGCAGGTTAGTCACAAATGGTGGCTAGCAATTAGAAAAGAAAGACATCACTGTACTAGTATCTGAGCAACCAGCAGAAACAGTAAGTGCTCAACAGGAGACACCAGGAAGCAGTTGGTCAATAACAAAACCAAATTCAGTCAAAACCAGAACTTTTATGGGGGTTCTCAGTGCAACACTTCTGGAGATATTAGAGTCTGGGACCCCTGGTTACTCTCTTAATATGTCTGGCTGTCTTGTGCTACCTGGTAGCCCAAGGTGCTGAGAGTGAGTCTTGTCCTTGTATCCAAAATGAGCAAATATGGCCTCACAAACTAATTCAGCCCTGGTTAAAAGGTGTGAAAGTATCTTCTGGCTGTCCTCAGATGACCTTTACTAGCTTGACAGAAAGACCTTGCGGCTCGTCCTAAAGTATTGTCTCTGCTCAACAAAATATAAAACAGATTTGAAAACCTGGAATACTGACTGATTGCTTGATTGCAATTAAATAATGCAAAGCAGCACTTGTGTGCAGGCAACATGGCCCTTCAGACTCATCCTGTTCCCCAGGAGGGAGTAGGGGACACGTGGGCATGGCAAGGGCCAAAGCGAGTCTTCTGGACGCAGGCCTGGATTAGGAGAGGCCACCGGATGCGCTGCGGGCTGCAGCTCAGCCCAGAGGTGAGAGGATCCTGGGAGGGGGGGGATGGACAACACAGGACAGGCAGATTTTCAGTGGGCAAGTCAGAAACAGTATCCGACTCCTACAGACCGCTTAACCGGAGAAGATTGGATATGGTCCAGAAAAGCCCTGCTCACGCCTTTATGTAGAAACAGCCTGATAAATGAGAACGGCTGGTTTTGTTTCACTGTCTCCAGGTAACCAGAGCTGTGCTTGCTTTAGCCAAGATCATTTCACAACTTCTTCCACAAGCCCTTGCTTCACCTGTTTGTCTGCAGTACCTGCCTGTTACGGGCTGTGATTGCAAGCTCCTCATGGCAGGGGCCAGTTTTGTTTGTGGTTGTCGTACTGCGTGGTTGACATCCCTGGATGTTCATGAAGAGTCAAAAAAAAAAATTCAAATACATTTTTCTTAAAATACTGAGTAAGCTAATTCTTCATATTCCTAGGTTTGTTTTGTGTTTGGGTTTTTTTGTTTGTTTTTTTTTAAAAAAAAGCCTTCATATGTAATGAAGAAAAGGCATATGAAGGTGAATGACAGTCTCAAAGTGCTGGCAGGCACTGTGAAGGCAGAAGTTTAGAAACTGCTACATAAGTGTCTTGTGGCTTCATTAAGTTGATTTGGTGTAGATGACACTGTAAAAAATACTGTTTTTATGTATTTTCTGCTCTTTCAAGTCTCTTCCTGAATAACTGTCCTTCATTCAAGGAGAATCAGAGAAAAAAAAAAAAGGCGAAGTGTCTGAAATATCAACATATAAAGCTGAATGACAATTTTTTCATTGGCCAGTGGATTTAATTGGAGATAGGTCATCCAGAGTCTTCAAGAGAACATTTTTAAGCTGGCTTTTTCCTAAGAAATTACAGTAAGATTTGTTTAGGTCACTACACTTCATGCAATCATACCAGAAACGTTCAGAAATTCATTTTCAGATGTCATCCTCCCAGTCTTTTCATAAAAGCTTGTATACAAAAGCACCTGTTTACCAGCATGAATATGGACTTCGAACTAGAATGCACAAGCAGCAAAAGAGTTTCCTCTTCTTCCTTTAAAGGATGGAAATTTTTTTCTTCAGCCTGTATGACCATCCTTGATTAAATACATGCTTATTACCCTATGTTTAATGTTAATTCAAGAAGCTGCAAGGATTCTGAAACCAATCTTTTTAAGCTGGACTTGTTGTCCAGTTCTTTTTATCATATTCTGATAAGCAGCATTTTACAGTAGTTTGCGTTCACTTAACATTCATATATTAATCGACAAGGTGCAAGGCGCTAGGGAAATTAGGTCTATGCTATGCTATATTCATTTGGTGTTGTGCTTCTACCCTATCAGGTTTTAATATCCTGTTTGAATGTTGTTATTTGTATCCTGTTCCAGCTAGATGCCAATAAACCGCTGATCAACTAACTGATCCGTAGTTGATCTCTCCACTCTGAAAAAACTTGTAACGTAAAAGTGAAACTCTCGCAAATGGCAAAAAGAAAGGAGAACTTAAAACTAGAACTGTGTGAAATGACTAAGAAATTTCAAGTTTACACGTTCGCTGTTGTGTTTTGGCTGTGCAGAGAGTTCAAAATCCTGCGTGATGTACAGATGAGATGAAACAAAAAATAAATGGCTTTGTCACAAATGAAACTACGTTTTCTTCCTGTAAAACCAAACCATGTCAAACATGGCCTGCCCACCTGCATGACACCAACGCTGCTTAAATAATATTTTTCTGTGTTCAGCATCCTCCACTGCCACACCATAACTCAGTATTTCCATTTAATCTGATTTTGCACTCCGTGACGGACTATGTCAGGTTTCCATATATTCAAATGCACCTGAAAATATCTGCTTCCTACAAGACTTCTCAATAGCTTGCAGATAACGTAGGATACAAATATTAAAATCCTTACTGAAGTGTGTACCACCAGCATTTTATCAGAAGGCAGACTCCTTTCCCTGTGGCTCTAACATTAAGCAATGTAAGCATTTTACTTTTTGAAGCTGAGGTGTTTCTGAATATGCACAATCTGCTCTTTTAAAGCAGGACATGACACTGTTTTGGCTGATTCACTTCATTGTTGGATTGTGCACCCCTCAGGATCACACAGTGGTGAGTCAGTCATTCGTAAACAGGAGAGAAAAAAAACAAATGAATAGAGACAACCACAGGCTTCATTTTTGTGATCAAAGGCCTCAAAGAAACCATGCAAAAGGAGCGTAATTATTTACCGAACAAAACTCAAAGCACGATCTTTCCTGTACAACCTCAGCAGTGCCTGCAGCTGGCCTTGCCCACTATTGAACTAAGAAATCATTTGCACCTCAAGAAAAAATAACACACGTTTTGGATCCTCCCTTTGGGGGAAGGGGCTGAACTATGTGCAGTGCCTGCTATTCATTTTCTTCTGAGGGACTGCAGCATGGGCATTTAAACTGTCTTTTTTCAAGGACAGAGACACAGCTTTAGGTATATTTCATAAGCGAAAGGTAAGTAAGTATAACGTGCTTGTTTTGCAGGCCTGAGCACCGGAACAGTGCAGGACAACTTACAGTAGAGGCTTATATGCTTTCTTGCAAGCAGAATCAGTCCGAGGAGGCTATAAAAACCAACATTGCTAAGAAAGGATTTCTGCAAACACAAAGCTAATGAGACTACTTGGTATTATGTCAGACGTATAATGTTTCAGTATATTGTTTTTTGGCAGCAGTGGTTTGGTTTTCCTGGGCTCAGAGCCTAGTTTCTGTTTAATTTTCTGTAAGGTTTCATAGCAGCCTAGGCATACAGAGATGGCTTGCTTGCAAATAGCCACATATCTCAGTATACATATTGATTAGAGTTTAAACACACCCAGCAGCCTGTTGGATGGACAAACATTGTCTGTTTACGGCATTCTCATCTGAAAAATCTCTTCTTCAAACTAATGGGAATTTTGCCTATTGAAGAACTGATAAGGTTATACACCAATAAGAAGATAAATGGGATAAAAATTAAGAAGTTAAACTTCACATATCAAAACCATATTGACTCATCATTACAACTTTGGCCTAAATCCTGTCACAATTCTGCAGTGACCTCCAAGATTTATTAGGTCCAAAGCAAGGTACCAAAAAGAATAGAAGATTTTGGTTGCCAGCGCTCTTCTAGGTCCACTCACTTCCAAACATCTTATTTGAGGCAAAGGCTCTTTCCTGAGGCACCGCAGTTCCCAGGCAGTTCAGTTCAACTCACAAATGTATTATCTCAGACTCTACCTGCTTTTATTCAGTGTTATTCCCAAGCTAATGAGCCTCACAGAGATAATAAGCTCTTGGCAGAAAAGTTGGACTTCCTGTGGAGTCAGACAGCTCCCACTGCCCTCCCCACCTTCAGTGTTACCTTGTGTGACACAAGGCTGAACGCTCTTTGCATTTGCACACCACTACAAATCTGTGTATTTGTATTTAGCTGCAGCTTTATATGTAGCTTGAGAGAGCAAGACTGAAAGCTCTACGCCCAGCTTGACACCTCCTTGAAAACTGGGACAATCTTTTTTATTAAAAGGTGAATATATCCCTCAATAGTGCACTTATATACACACATATTAATCTTGTTCAAGAAGACTATTGGTTCACCAAAGGCTACAATATGTAATTAAAGTTTGGTGAGCAATGAAAAATATTTAAGTCATACCTTTAAGTGACTTTTTACTGTATCTCTATAGGCCTTGTGCTTGCTTTCTGTGAAATGTATGTTTTTGAAATTTTATTTCCAGAAAAAGTCAATGGAATGGCATATCTTTTCTTGTTCATAGCAAGCAATACATGTAAGCTTTTTGCAAGCAATATTTGTATATGTATTCAGTAACAGAGCAGAAACCACTTTCTGTCACCTTTTTGACAAGGGCAAGGAATTAATACAATTCCCAGTTATAAAACATTAAGAAAAGATTTTTGTAATGGATATATGGATACAATTACGTCATGGATGCAGCTGAAGACTTTTTGATCAGTTTATGGCTATTAGCAGAAGAGGGATAAAGATGCTACAAATAGGTACATCCAAACTGTGATGACACAACTAATTCTAAATCACTTAGCAGGCTGTGACTTTGGGTCTTTGCATTAAAAGTGTTTATGCATCACTTCCTTTCCTCTGCCCACCATGTCTACACAGTTGTTTTATATCATTCCTCAGAGACTGCTTTGAATGGAACTTGTTTGAATTAGGCACCACCTCTTTTCGCGTTGAGTCTCTGTTATAAGGATTGTTCTGCTATATCACTTAGGTTTGGCCAGTAGTGGCCACTAGTAATCAAGCACATCGTCCGCTTTGTTATGCCCCAGTACCTTTTTTATAGCTGTTTGGTGTTTGGTGCATCTGTGTTGTCTTAATCTCTGATTTTTCTTTTCTACTAATGAAAGTTACAGTAATTATATACGATAATAACAGAGTAGCGTGGTGGAAATGAACAAGAAAAATACCCGTTCATTTTTTCTTGCCCAAAGAGACCGCTAGGACAATTAGTAGTCTGTAAAGACTCTGTCCTATCTTCTGCACTAGCTTTCATCACACAAAGTCACCTTTAAGTTACACAGCAGAAAAGAAAATCCTTAAACTAAAATATTTGAGCATTAGTATCTCTTGCTTTGAAATGTCTTCAGTTCAGATTTTGCATATTTCTGTGACAGTAGGAGATCATTATCCTGGAGCTGCAGTCTGATCCAGAGGCTCTGTCTTGATCTTACCATCTTAGACTTTCAAAAAAAAAAAAAAAAAAAAAAAAAAGCTGGACGATTTAGTCCCTTGAATCAGGTTCTTCAGACTATTACGTCTGTAAGGTTATCTTGAAAGTCGATAAAAGATACTTCCATTAATCACATTAACGGTTTTCTAATAGACACAAGGGATTGTTTGTCACTTGAATACTTGAATATCAAAGTGGGATGTCTTTGCAGATGATGTGTTCTCATCCAAAAATTATACATGAGAGAGAAATTATTTGCTGAAGATTTTGGCATAGATTATACCAGAGAAAGACAAAATGGTTTCAATGGACTCATCTCAACCCCAAAATGGTAGACAGATAAAAACTAGAGCTGTGAGTGACACAAAACATTGGGTCACTAGCAGCCAAAGGTCATTAAGCACATCATTCTCTTTATAATGTACAGTCATCAAGACCATTGAACTCACCATTACAATTAGTCCTAATTACCCCCATTGTTGACAGCCTTGGTAAAGAAACCAGAGAATGGTTTACACGTTGAGCATACCACAGGTCACTGCAGGCACGCACTGGCAAAAATCATACTTTGATGTATTTTTCTTGCTGATGTGGTCCTGCACTTGTTCTATTGAGTGGACTTCTATTTCTATTGCACTTCCACCAATCAATTAAAATTCAATTAAAAGTAAAAATAGAACTGCAAAAGCTCAACATCCTGTTAGCGGGAAGGTTTGTTGGTTTTTTTCCCCCTTCTCATTTCAAAACCTTAGATAAATTCAATTGGTAAAAATCCCGGGGGGAGGAATAAGAAAATGTAAGTTATTTTTGTCAAAATCTATGTACTCTCAAATTAAGCTTCACAGACTATGCTTAACTTGACAGGAGGATGAAAAAAAAAAGTCTATTTTTTACTAATTTATTTGTTAATTTATTCATAAGCAGTTCCATTTTAAAAACCTTGAAACGTAAGGCATTATGGAGATAATGTGTAAAAGAATTATGTCCTTTACTAGGCACTTTCTGGATGAGGTCTAATATGTGGAACATATAAGACTTCTTATACCATCTCAAATGAAAATCCCTGTGATGCTGTCTGTAATTGTGTGATCATAATCTGAAGTAGAGCAAATCAGTTCTTTTTTCTTACCATTCAGCTTGATTATTGACCTTGCGCCTCTGACATATCTAGTACCACTGATTACAGATGCTGCTTCTTTTGACGCAACACAGTGTGTGAAAAGGAATTCTTCATTTAATGTAGTGACTTAATTGTTGAACTATACACCACAACCTTGCTGACACAAATAGCAGTTCTCATATCCCCTAGCAACAATAGAATCACAGAAGATCTTTTTCCTTCTCTATTTATGTCCCTTACTTAGAATGTAAAGATATAAATTGGGTTCACTATGTGGAGTGTTGTTCATATAAATGATTTTAGCGATAAGATGACTCAGCAATAAGATGACACTTACATTAGATAATACACATTCAAATGCATGCTGTACTGATAGAAAGCAAAATTCCCAAATGGGCTGTATTTCATTCTGTCAGGTCTGGTAGTGGTTCCAGCAGGTACACCCAAAGCTGAAAAGGCTGTGGAGAAAAATATATGGAGAAAAATATCCAACAACAGTCTCTAGTTTTCAGAGAAAAGAGAAGGAGTCAGGGCTGGAACACAGGTTCAAGGTCTACCCATGAAAAAGGACTGGAAAGAGGGCTGTAGGCAAAGATGCCTACAGGGTGCTCCCAAGTCCACACATAAAATCAAATCCATTAGCCAGCATAGCAGGGGAGAGAATCAGGACCACAACTACCGCCAGGACCCAGCTCCACGTAGACCAGTACTGGGGCAGGGACTGATGGTCCCAGGCTGGGCTGAACTGAGATCCTGGGGCAGGGGGGTGGCCCCAGGAGAGGCTAGGCAAGAACAATTAGGGCTGGTAGTGCCCTCAGGGGTTAGGCATTTTTTCAGTGGCCTAGTGCAAGAGATTCAGGAAGATAGTAAAAGACCTTGCAGATGTATAACCTGTTAAGGTAAACTTAATGGTGTACAAGAGAATGTCTTTCATTTTATTAAGAGTAACAACTAGTTCCCAGCTGGGATGGCTTACAACTTCTCTGCTTTTCATAAAACATGTATTACCCACTAAACACCCATTCTCAAAAATTATTTAAAGTGTCATATTATAATGAATTACCTCCTTTTTCATTTTAATAAAATGGTATCGGGTTTGCATGGCAAGGTTTTAGTAGTGGGGAGGCTACAGGGATGGCTTCTGTGAGAAGCTTCTAGAAGCTTCCCCCACGTCTGATAGAGCCAATGCCAGCCGGCTTGAAGACAGACCCACTTCTGTCCAAGGCTGAGCTCAACAGCAAATTTGGAAGCACCTCTGTGACAACACACTTAAGAGGACAAAAGGTTGCTGCGCAACTGCAACTGCAGCTGAGGAGAGGAGTGAAAATATGTGAGAGAAACAACATCTTCACTGCAGACACTGAGGTCAGTGAAGAAGGAAGGGGAGGAGGTGCTCCAGGCACCAGAGCAGAGACTCCCCTGCAGCTGGTGGTGAAGCCCATGGTGAGGCAGGCTGTCCCCCTGCATCCCATGGAGGTCCATGGTGGAACAGATAGCCACCTGCAGCCCATGGAGGACACCACACCGGAGCAGGTGGAAGGCCGAAGGAGGCTGTGACCCCACAGGAGACCCACACTGGAACAGGCTCCTGTCAGGACCTGTGGACCACTGGAGTGAGGAGCCCATGCTTAAGCAGGTTTGCTGGCAGGACTTGTGACCCCATGGGGGACCCATGCTGGAGCCCTCTGTTCCTGAAGGACTGCACCCCATGGGAAAGGGACCCACGCTGGAGCAGTTCATGAACAAATGCAGCCCGTGGGAAGGATCAATGTTGGAGAAGTTTGTGGAGAACTATCTCCCATGGGAGGGACCCCATGCTGGAGCAGGGGAAGAGAGTGAGGAGTCCTCCTCCTGAGGAGGAAGGAGTGGCTAAGACGTGTGATGGACTGACCACAACCCCCATTCCCTGTCCCCCTGTGCCACTCTCAACTTCACTGGGAGTGAAGTTAAGCCTGGGAAGAAGGGAGGGGTGGGGGGAAGGTGATTTTAAGATTTGGTTTTCTCATTCTCCTACTCTGATTTGATTGGATTAAACTAATTTCCCCAAGTCAAGTCTGTTTTGCCTGTGATGGTAATTGGTAGGAGATCTCTCCCTGTCTTTATCCTGACCACGAGCCTTTAATTATACTTTCTCTCCTCTGTCCAGCTGAGGAGGGGGAGTGATAAAGCAGCTTTGATGGACAGCTGGTGTCCAGCCAGGGTCAACCCCACACAATTAGTCAGACAGAGAATCCACGAAGAAAAATAAATTAGCAAAAAGTAATAAAATCATCATGCCTGTGTAAAGGATTTGAAGTCAGGCCGTCTCAGAGGCTGATACTGAAGTCCAGAAGGTAGGACAATCAGTTCCTGGTGCAGTTCACCACAAGATGCCATTGAATGACAACTACAAGGTGGACCATCTTCTCAGGTAGAACTGTTTTTTAATCAAAAAAACTGCCACACTGGTATTAACTGAATTTTATTGTTGGTGGATTTGTTTTCACCTTACATCCTTTTACACTAGGACTAAAGCATTTGGAAAGTCAACATTACTAACTTTGCTCTGCAGCATCTCTTCTGAGGCAGTGAATCGAACTTCCACAGCTGTGAATAGGGCATCTTCCCCCAGAGCTAAATTCGCATAACAAAAGTAAATTAAAATAAAATATGGAGTTAATAACTTCTGTGAGGAAATATAAAAAAGTTTCCCAACAGTAAAGTAATAGTGGACATGAACAAGGAAGAGAAGACTATGGCTGGTTTGGGTACTTAGAAATCTTACTTTGTGTTTTGATTTACGTTGAAGAATTTCCTTCAGTGGTGAAGCAGATGTATTACTAGGGACTTCAGTGAAGTTGTTCCTATTGTTGCGCTGTTAATTCAGCTCCATGTAATATTTATAGCATGCCTCTGGTTTTACTGGGGGTGGTAAAAAGCCTTTGGTGGTTCTGCTGTGCCATATGTGTAATAAGTAAAGATGACTGAAACAAAGGATGTACATCAACACATTGAATTTTATCCTTTTCTGGGCTGTAGACTAGTTATCCCAAGCTTTAAAGTCACCAGTGTGATGATTATGCCTATTGATGATGTAATGGAAGAATTTACTATCTCTTCATCCAAAAGAAACTCTTCTAAGCTAAAGACAGAAAATCACTGTTTTATAAAGCAAAAAATAAAACAAGAGCAAATTATATTGTCTCCTGCTATTCTTGTTTTCCTGAATTAAAAAGGTGGTCTCCAGAATTAGGAGATAGTTCCTTTGAGTGGTGACCTCATTAGTTTTAATTCTGAAAGAGGTAGGTGATTAAAGTGACATCACCACACAAAAACACTATTGCAGTCCAAGAGCCACAGTGCTGGAACAGAGAGTCAGAAAAGCGATGCATAACATCTTGATCATTTTTAAGGTCTTTTATATGGTCCCCTGTGTTTTTAGTGCTTCCAATTGATTCCAGTGAGATTTATCATGGAGTAAGGATCTATAAAATACAGTTACCAGTATCACAGTCTAGGTACTATAGATTAAAACTTGACTGTGAGCGGACGTGTACAAATTCTCATAGATGAGAAACTGAGTGCAGTGACACTCTGCCTCCTTGTCTCACCTTTTCCACGCGGGGACCCTGTGCAAGGAAGGGCATGCCACAGTAACAGTCTTAATTTCCTGGTTTAGCAATTAGAAAGAGTTGATCATAAGATAAGGATCAATTTCTTTCAGTCAGCCGCTGAGGACAATCTACGAATTTGGGGTGTAGAAAAGTAGAACACTTGTCAAGAAGGTGATTTTTAAAATATTTATGTTTGGAAAGTGTTATTTTCTTGTGTAGAAAGCTGGAAAACTGATTTTGAAATGTATAAACACATGCATTATATCAAGTAAGGCCAGTCTTGATCTTGCTTTCATGTGCAATAATAAACACAGCCATTCCCATCTGATTCTCTCTCTTCAGTTAAGAAAAGGTGAATACCAACTACAGGCTTAAGAAGTGCTTTCACCTCTCAAGATGGACCTCCAAGAAGATGAGGGCTACATAAAATTGTTTCCTAACAAAAAGTTCACCAAACAAGCAAGAGATTGTGCTTCTTCTGAACATGGGAAGGCAAAAAAGAAGCCACTAAGCTGGGACTCTGCAACCATCCCTCACTAACTACCTGATCCGATTTAAAGCCTAGTTATTGCTTAGTGTTAACTTCTAGTGGAAGAAAGGCCAAGGTATCTGAAAGACAACCGCACTTTCCTGGAACCCACTGGGACACGTGACATTTAACAGCGTTGTGGGCATTTGGCACAAGGAATGCAAGGCAGAACATTTTCAGTAGTTGGATCTAAAGATCAGAAATCTCTTCCTGACCCAGAGGAGACCTGGAATAAGTCTGTCCAGCACACCAGTTAGCTGTCCCTAAAAGACTTTCAACCAAAGTGATGATAAGAAATCAGTACCAGAGAATAAGGAAATGTCAGCCACCTGAAAAAAGGAAGGAAAATAAACACTAAGTCAAACTGGAGATGAAGCAGAGTTTTCTGCAATCCATAAGCACAGAAACAGTAGATCTCCAGAAGGAAATAAATTAGAAATTCTGATAGAGTTATTACTTGTGATAGCACATGGCATGCCTGGTTTGTTGCTTATTTAATTAGGGCTCTAGATGGGCATTATTTTACACAAAATAAAAAGAAAATAATTTGGAATATTTATAAAAAACATGTAAATGAATAATTCACCTCAGCCCATCAGGTTCAGCAGTGTCCACTTACCTGAAAAAGAATAGAGGTAAGAAAATGTCAAAACTTAATGCTTTTATGCAGCTTCTTCCATAATTCAGTCTACTCTTTCTTCAATGTCAAAACAAAAACATACTAGATTCTTGAACAGAAACTATGAATTGATTTCACAAGATTTTGTGGGGCTTTGGCGTATAGATTGTGATCTCCAATTTCAATAACAAGTTTCTACATTAAGTGAAATCACAATACCCGTATTAGCCCATCCAGCATAAGGCAGATTTATAATACATGTCTAGCCAGAAACCGCTCAATTATTTTGCTGGAAATGCAGCCAAGCTGAATATAATTCCACTGTTAAAAAGCATGGTTAATAAGGGTCTTTGTTTCTTCATGTATTCCACGTGCTTAGTGTTACTGTGCTCTCCTCTGCCTGGTGTAAATTGCACTTTCCCTCAAAACAGGAACTTCTGCACTCTCTCTATTTTTTCCCCAGCAATTTGAGTGTTTCTGCAGCAGTAACCTAGGCAACAGCAAGGATTTTTCCTCCCACTTTTCTAAATTGTCCACCTTATCATTAAGACCAAATCTCACAGAAATTGTCTGCTCACTAGACAAGGGACTGAATCTTCATCTTTGATATGATAACAATTCAAGCATGAGTGAAGGTGGCATGCAAAGGCAAGATTAATCCATGCTATATGTTCTACCAAAGGGAGTTTTCTTTTACCTACAATCCCAGCCCATCATCTGTGATAACCTTGAGCGGGTTAGAGAGATGTGCAAACATGCTCATACCTTAAGCACAAATGATAATGTTTTTAACTACTTTGATCCACTGATTTCCAAGTGTTCTGTAAATATCAGTTACAGCCTGACTCTCAGATAAGCAGTGAGCACACTTCTGTCTGACAGTTCCTCACTGATTTCAGAGCAATCTTAGCCCAAATACGAAGAGCACATTCAAACCTATTTCCATTATCTGTCTACCAAAATCAGGAAACTGGGCTTCAAGAAAGTGTACTGTGGTAACTCTGCATGAAAGTCAGAACAACAAATTGTTGCCAAATTCAGTAATGTAACCTAGGACACCTTTAGATTCATCTATTAGCAGAACTAAATAGAGTCTGCACTGTGTAAGATTCAGACAATGTTTACACATAATACTTTAGACTTTTTAACCTTTTCGTTTATTTTGTTGTTGGGTTTTTCTAAATTTGAATTTGGAAAGCCTTGTCCTAAACATACCGTCACGTTCCACTTCACTGTGTTTTGGAATTTAACTGATTGCAGCAGGATTATAGTGACAGCTGACAGGAGGATGCAATCCAGCACCTCTGCTTTGCAAATAGCTTGGAAGTGGACCTACAGTTCTGAGGATTTGGGGAAGCTGGCCAGTAATTGCTAAGCTTTTTATTACAAGAGGATGTCTTTTTAAAAATGATGGAAAGGATACAAGCTTTCATGAATTGCTCCCAATGCATAAGGTAAACGCATTTGTCTCTCTATATTTAGCAAGTAAGATGCAAGCCTTTCTTTCTCAATCAATGTTTGCAAATCCTAATCAAGCTGATAGCAGATTTATAGATGTCATGTCATATATTCCTAGAAGATGGCACACCAAGGAATAGGCTTACGTCTATATTTTCAGTGGGATGATGCAGTAGTGCTAAGCACATTAAGTTTGCACGACTGTGGCCAGGAATTTGGCAGAACAATCAAAATTTATATTCTATAAATCACAGAAGGATGAAGAACCTACTGGAGACAAATAAAGTTCCTTCGACAAGATTTTGTGTGTTAAGCCCAACTCTCAACAACAAATCATACATATATTGAGCAAAACACTGAAATATCTACAGATATAGGAGGTGAAATCTAACACGATGTAAAAAAGTAAAGTCAGTAAAGAACTATAAGCTAAAGTTATGACCCATATTTTTAGATAAAAAGGACTTTTTAAAACCATTTACTTACATGCTTTGCAAATATTCAGAATCACTTAGGCCAAGAGCTGGTAAGCATTCTTATAGTGCATGCCTTCCATCAGAATTCCTTGTTCCATACAGCACATTTGTCATGCAGCAGAGCATTTCGTTTTTTATGTAGTTCATCTGTAAGAATAACCCTTCTGATTTACTAATCATACACTTTGAAGTTACAGATATGATCCATGCCAAGGACCTACTCAGATGTGGCAAGTTGCACAGAGATTTAAATCTGCCTGTGGTTGTATCTGCATGCCATTGTTAAGCCTATACGTATCATTAATCAAATCATGCAACAATGGGAACAGATTTTCAAAACAGCTCAACATTTTTAAACAAGGCCAGAGTTTTAAAGAGATCTCAATTATTCCCACTGTGAGATTTTGAGCCAGATTATGAAAAGTCTTATAGTACAGTAGGACCCTTGTAAAGCTCTAACCACTCACTTCAGACCCTTGGTAGCTGCTAAGGTCCTCCTTGAAAACCTGGCACAAAAGTGAAGACTGATCACTTCTGAAATTCTATCCTGTAAGAACAAGCATTCTTTAATCCAGCAGACTAAGATGTATTGAATACTCTATGACCTAATACCAGCTCCTTTTGCAAAATATTATCAGGGAAAGAACATCCTGGCAATGTCATCTGATATAAAAATCACTTGATATCTGCGATGCTAAAACTACATAGAACCCCAATGTATCTGGATCAAACGCTCTTTACAGACATGGACAAACATTTTGGGGTGTATTCTGCAAAATTATGTAAATGTCTTAAATCATTAAATATATTACTGCTTCTACAAAGTGATTTTGAATAAATGTTCATAGATTTTTTTTTCCATTTGTTTGTTTGATGGGCTTTCTTCACTTGAAATAGCTTCCATCCCAGAATGTAATTTGAGTCAGATGCTGAAATTTCATGTCTAGTTTCATTTTTGGATTATCATTTCATATTCAGCTTGTTTTAGGGAGTACTTTGGAGATTTTTTGAGCCAAGCACTTGAAAATATTTTCATTTGTGCAATATTTGAAAGCTCCCTCAGCTGCAAGAAAAAGAAGGAATAAAGCCCTTTTTTCTTTTTAAAATTCCTCATCCTTAAACAATGGCTTTGCCCTTTCAGATGCTATTTCAGACTTTTTGGGATATGCTACCACATACTGCAAATATTATTTGAATTCCAACCTTAAATGAAACATAATCTTTCAAAGGCATAAAAGTCACCCTTGTTGATTGTGTGAACACTTGTATTTTTTAAAGGAGACACAAAATATTTCTCTATCTCAAAAGCAAGAAAAATACATATCACAAAAATCTCCCTTATACTCCCTATACTAATCTCCCTGTACCCAGAAACCTCCACTTTGATTGGCTATTACTCTTCTTATTGTTTTATTTATTAAACAAGTTAAAAATCTGATGCTAAGATCAATGATGAACAACTATAGTCATGTGAAAGTACAGACCAGTCATAAGACTGTTATTTATTAAGGAGAAATGCATTCTTTGATAAAAGCCCTTAAGTATGGTGCAGTATGTATTGCTACATTATACTAGCTAGAGTTTTAAATCATAACATCTCTGCCTCATGACATACAGGAAAAAAAACATTTCTTTGATCAATAGATAGATAGAGATGCAACTCCCTTTTTTAATACACAAAGAGATGTTTCTCTTTTTAAAATATGCTTCTTGCCATATAGGATCAACAAGAGGGATACAAAGGCAGAAAGGAATAAAAATAGTTTTAAAGTTCATTCATTCATGAAACAAACTAGGATTACAGTTACCCTCTTTTCCTCTTTTTTCTTTTAAATACATTTATTGCTGATGGAATGAAACAGACTGACAGAACATAAGCTAGAATTCCGTAGTCATCCATGGCATAGGCAATTCAAACTTGATTCCGTTGTTCAAACAACGTGCATCAACGTTATCCTTAGGGAAAACTGTCTCTGAGGTAAAAGAGTAAATGAAAGCTTCTGTTTCAATCAGTGGCCTTTCTTAGGTCGGCAATAGCCGTAGCAATTTGATTCCATAAAGACTGCAACATATGGTCTTATAGAATGATGTTCAAGCAATTCAACTTTGTACTCCTCACCCTCTTCGACTGCGTTATGACTGGTGTCTCAAACTACATGTAAACATGGCTCTTAAATCCTTGTGTGACACCCATCTAAATCACTACTTATGAAGATGATGGCACTGGCTACTGCTCTGGAAATATTTCAGCTCACTGGTTTCCATTTCAGAGAGTCGAGACTTTGGGAATCTGTTCTCATGATTGATTTGTAGGGTGCCTAAAGCATAGGGCTATAAGCATCAGCACAATTTGACTCAACAAAGAGTAAAATGCAGTGAGATTAATCCACTCTTCCATATAGACTAAAGGAGCAGGAAAGAGAGGACAGGAATTCTCTCCCATTCATTTGTCCCTTCAGAAAGTCCAAGTTGAGGGAATTGCTTTCTAAGCTGGAAAATTTCTGAGTACTCAGAGCTGCTTTTTCTTTGCTAGAGATTCTTTTGAAATTCTAAGATGATCTGTATTTTGATTCTGTATCTAGGCTCTTAATTTCTATTTCCCTCCACTTCTCTTTTGAAGGAGAACAGTCCAGGTAGTTCCCTCTGTCTTAGTACTACCTAAGAAAGATGCTAAAAATAAGGTGCAACTTAGTGCCTAAACACAAGTTGAGCATCAGTGATGATCATGAAAGTAGCATTCATCAACCCATTGTTTCTCTTGACCATTGTGTATAAAACCACTTTACACTGATTGAGCTTCATACTTAACAGGTTACTCAAAGATCTAGCATAAGCCAAACTCTGAAGCTGTCATAGCAGGACCCTCAAGATCCCCTTTTCCCTGGCTTGCTAGACACCCCCACTACAGAAAATATTCTGAATACATTTTAATTAGATAAAGCCTGCTCAGATTTGAAAGTGTGCTCAGTTGGGCACTAAAGTGTACAGATCTCCTTCATAACTAGCCTAGATACTCATGAAGAATGTTAAATACTTGTTTCCAGCCAGGCAGAAAAGACCTTAATACTTAGGGTTTTCTAACCATCACATTTTTCTAAGTTGGGACTTTCCTCTGAGATCTTTCCTCTTCTTCTTGTTCCTCTCCACTCTTTGTGATAGGGAAATAGTGCTGAGACAGATGCAAAACAGAACTTCTCTGTTGGTAACCTCGTTCCAGTTATACTTTGAGGCTCACAGTCTCTCCTCAGCAGATATTTGTCCATCTGGCTAAAATTCCACCTGAAACTGACTTTCCTTGTTGTGAACTGCTGCACTAAAACTTGTCCTTTGTCTTGAATTCCATAACTTTTGTTCCTCACAGGACTTCTTTACAAGTCTAAAGGCTCCGTTCACTGAGGGGTGAAGAGCATCAGATGGGCTATGGAAAAACTGCACTGCTCATGGAGCAGTGCTTGGGTATTCTCACAACCCCGAGTTTGGATAACTGATTTTTCTGCAGTGCTACCAGAAGTGTACTTGAAAAACAAAATTATTTTGTCATGGGAGGATAAAGGAAACAGGAGAAAAAAATAAAAATAGAAATTTTGCAGAATAGGGACTGAAAGTTCCAGTCCTGAGACATTAAAATGCCAAAACAGGAACATTAACAAGACAGTACTTGCATCCAGTTGACTGTCACAGGAGCCAGGTGGCTGTGTGTGTGGTAAAAGTTATTTTCTTTTCTGATTTTTTTTCCTCCAAATGAAAAATATTTGACATTCCTTGTTTAAAAGGGATTGGGGAACCACTACAAGTTGAAAAGGTCTTGAGTTTCACAAGACAAAAAACATGTAATCTGAACTTCCTCAACCCACTGGATTCTTCATCTCCAAAGTAATTGGAACATAAACGGCCCCAGAAGTCCAGCAGTTTAGGAAAGGAAAACTACTCATTTCATTCTGAGTAGAAAGCCATGTTGCGTATATGAAATAAATTAGAATAAAAATGCCTGGACCTCAAATTTGAAGGCAAGAGAAAAAAACTATTCACTTCAAGAGGAACAGGAGGCTATTTTTTTAGGCAGAAAAGAAAGTCAAAGTAGATTACTACAGACTTACCCTCAGCTAGAGTAAATCAAGAACTAAAAATGATGCAAAAAAACAGACGTAAAGCTGAAAAAAATGCTGTAAAGTATATATATTGTGAATATCCTCAGTGCAATAATTAACCAGAGTAGTATGAATTTCAGCCTTTTTTATTATTTGCACATTAAAGTGACCTAAGAAAAGATATATTTTCTGAATAGTAGCTTTTTTTTTTTCCTCTCTTTCTAATATTGCAAATTAGGTCCAAAAGCAAACATTTTAACTTTTTAAAGCAGTGACGACTGAAAAGTAAGAGGTTTAAGAAATACATACTTTCACACTACCTTTGAGTATAAGACTGTTTCTGGTGATATAATTGCCAATGGCAGGAAATCGGTCTACAGCAATTTAAATATGATGTTCTGATTTTGCAGTAAAAGTTGTGTGAATATAGGTGGCAGTCATATATAATTTCCTAAAGGGGTGGTCCACCACTCAACCTAAAAATTCAGACTTTAGTTTATTCTGCTTAGCATGAAGCCACATTTGAATTCAGCATTGTATGTGGATGTGTAAATACAATGCTGTAAGAAAGAAAAAAATATTTATGCCTGGTTTAGAAATTGGAAAATTGCTTCACTTAAAAGAATCAAATTAAAATTATCAGACCACATGCACAGATGATGAATGAAGATTCAACCGCAGTGATCTTGGCAGGATTGCAAGTGTCCAGCACAATCTGTTATATGGCTATTTGCCATTTATGTTTTATAGGTCAACAAGACATAAGGAATAAAGGAGAAGATAATTTTATTAAGTAGCAACCATTCTCCTATGGAAGCACCTGGCTTTGCAGGCAAACTATCAATCATTGCAAGATAGATTGTGACTTTCAGAAGTGAAATAGGAAAGTCAGCAGGGGATGAGCCAGCCAGAAGAGATTTACTTTTTGGTTTAGAAAGATATTCACAGCTCAAATACTTGTAACTTAAAAACAACAAAAGCTCCTTTATTTCTTTCTAGCATCCAAAACAGGTGTTACCTCCCTTCTTATATGCTTCATACAGTTCACTCTTTTTTCTCATGGTGGGGAAAGCCCAGAATAAACAGAAATTTCAAAGTAGCAGGGGGTTTGTTTAACCCAGGCTGTGCCATGTGATGTAATAATTCTCCTGGAAAAAAAGAATTTAAAACTTAAAATAAGGTAGAAAAAAATATTGAAAGGAGAGTAAGAATTTAATGAAACAGATACAAATCAGAAGAGAGGAAAATATTTTGATCTGTTACTTTGGTCTGATTGTATCTCACATTCAGTTGTCACGCCTCAGGGACGGGATGCCATCCAGAGGGACCTGGACAAGCTCAAGAAGTGGGCTAATGTGAACTTCATGAGGCTTAACAAGACCAAGTGCAAGGTCCTGCACCTGGGTTGGGGCAACCCCCAGTATCATTACAGGCTGGGGGATGAAATGATTCAGAGCAGCCCTGCCGAGAATGATTTGGGGGACTTGGGCTGGCAATGTGCGCTCACAGCCCAGAAGGCCAACCGTATCCTGGGCTGCATCAAAAGAAACATGGCCAGCAGGTCAAGGGAGGTGACTCTGCCCCTCTACCACACTCTGGTGAGACCCCACATGGAGTACTGCATCCAGCTCTGCGGCCTCCAACAGAAGAAGGACATGGATCTGCTGGAGCAGGTCCAAAGGAGGGCCACAAAAATGACCGGGGGCCTGGAACACCTCTTTTATGAGGACAGGCTGAGAAACTTGGGGTTGTTTAGCCTCAAGAAGAGAAGGCTCCAGGGAAACCTTATTCTGGCCTTTCAGTACTTCAAGGGGGCCTATAAGAAAGATGGGGACAGACTTTTTAGTAGGGTTTGTTGTGACAGGACAAGGGGTAAAGGTTTTAAACTGAAAGAGGGTAGATTTAGACTGGATATAAGAAAGAAATTTTTTACAATGAGGGTGGTGAAACACTGGAACAAATTGTCCTGAGAGGCAGTAGATGCCCCATCACTGGAAACATTCAAGGTCAGGTTGGACGGGGCTCTGAGCAACCTGATCTACTTGAAGAAGTCTCTGCTCATTGCAGGGGGGATTGAGTAGACCTTTAAGGGTCCCTTCCAACCCAAACTATTTTATGATTCTATGATTCTATGATTCAGATCTCACTTTACTTTCAAGCTTCACAATTCAGACTATTTCTAAAGCAACATTTCATTTTGTTCCCTGAAATGTATTACCTATGTTCTCATGTGCACAAAACAGGAAGAGACTAGAGTACAAATGAAACTAGGGAAAAAATTTAGGCCTGCTGCCTTTTCTTCTCATTCTAAATGAGTTACCCAATGTTTAACATTTCTCTCTTGAAATATATTGCATCTAGATATATTGTAATCATTTTTTTTTTCCTAATATGTGATTGTAAATTTATACTTCTCAGTTGGCTTGAATTTCATCCATTTTCCTGTTTCTAGTCAGAGAAGAGAAACATAGACACCTAAAAAGTGATACAAAGGGTTTAAATAAGGCAGTTAGGAAGGTACTTAGAGCCTGGCAAGGGAAAACATTAAGCTCATGATTTTAGGTGGAATTTTGACATTCTATAAATTGTATAAGACCCTTCATCAGATGTCACTTTTATAAATGTTTGATAGCAGTAAACATAATTTAATAAGATGTCACTTCATCTACATATTTATTAATTTATTTGTTATCTAAAGGAAAATATCTCCTGTCCTCTAAAATCAACAGTTGTCTAAAGCTGCAAAAAGCATGTGAGTTCCTCAGCCAAAAACCACATCCTGTATGTTTCAGAAGATGTGGTAGATGACTGTTAATAAACTGGAAAGCACTGAAATACAGATTAAACTGTAGCTAAGATACAGTGTTAACAATAACAATTAGAGCCATAATTGGAGGAAGCAGGTAAGACACTTGGAATTGTCAAAAAATGTGAAGTGGGAAAAATGTATAAATTATTTCTAATCTTGTACTAAATGCTACATGCGTCTGTTGCTGGTGTTGGAACAACACAGTGCAATATTAATTTTATAAAGCAAACACACATATTGATCTTTCTATGTAATTAGAACTTTAAGAAGTCTGTTATTTGGAAGAACCTGAGGTCCAAGCCCAAACAGCATCCTGAATTTATGGTGCAGGAGAAATAAATCATTAGGCTGCCTCGTGTCTCATTATCTGGGATACTGAGTAGGTTCCACTTATGGTGGGTCCCTCTATCATGATGTTTGAAAGACAAAACTCTCAAAGAGCAGGGATTTCACCAGAATATAATACCACAGTATGCAGGGGAAAAGCGAATTAAAACAAAAATATCTTCTTACATATATTAAGGCACAGATATTAAATATGCCTCTTAAAGTACATCTGCAGGAACCTAGAGACACGCATGCTTGCCAGCCTGCATGACATCTGGATGAGAGTTAATACAGCTTCATGGCTTTTGGTGTAGTGATAAACTACTTCTCAGCAAGGCCTGACATGCTTTTCAAGCTAGAGTTGGCAGGAGCAGGGCATGCAGAGCTTGTTCATTCCCATCTGTGCCTGCCAGCATAGGCACTCTCTTCACAGGCACTTCTTTCTACCTTCTTTTGAGATCAGTAAGACTAAAGCATCCTTGAGTACCTACTGGATTTCAGCACCCAGTTGGAGGCCTCAGCATCGCAATAGCAACAAACCTATGAGCATAAAACAGGCAAATAGCCATAGGAACAAAGTTTTAGAGAGGTTTTTCCTTTCTATCCAAAACAGCATTGTTCACTCGACAGTTTTTGGCAACCAGTCTCTAGCCTTGGCAAGGAGGCTTTATACTGACAGCTTCAGCTTACGTGAACCTCATGTACCTGCCAAAAGCTTTTAGGCAAAGACCTAGATTTGCATTGCTTTAAATATAATATGTAACCCTAGGATTTTACATATATTTTCTTAGTTTACATCAATCTGAAAAAGGGAAGAAGAAGAGAAAATTATATCAAACCAAATAAAAAAAGGAGCAGTGTGAGACTCCAGTATTTTCTGAGGTCAGACCGAGATCCCAGAAGACTTTTACGTGTCTTTTTTCTCACATATAACTTTGTGAGACACCCCTAAAAATCTTCCCCATACAGACTTTTCCAACCCAGATCAGACAACTGGATATCATTGCTAGAAAGTTTTCATATCTCTGCTTCATTTCTTCATCAGTATAAGACACTACAAGAAGTATTTTTTCTCTATATAAGGGAGAAGAAGCAAGAGAAGAGAAACAGAGTCTACAGGACCATGACTATTCCCCAGGAAAAAAAAAAAAAGGCAGCTTGAAATGCTGTGAGACTTCAGGTAGCAAGAGGGCAAAGCTAAAAATCCAATAGCCAAAGAAAAGATAAGCTTATTTCATATTAACTCATTAGCTGTGAGGTATCCTGTTGTGAACAGAAAGATCTCTCTGAACCTGAGGTGAATGGAGTTACAGCTGTTATATGCACTGTGTAAGATAGGAAGCTGTGAATGCGTTCTTCTTCTTGTCTTGATCAAAAGGTGGAGGACTGGCTAATGATGACCAGGACACCAACCTGAATATGATTTTGCCAACTGTGTGTCCTCCTGAGCAGGCAGAGACAGAAGACTGTGGTCAAGCCTTTACTGCAGAGCAAGGAGGGTGCCAAAATACAAGCTAAATGCAAAGCCTAAAGCAACGCTGGTACAGCCATACTGTTCTCCAGACCTGAGCAGCTGCCTTTATACAGCCCTCCATTATACTCTGGAAAGGTGCCTACATGGATATGATGAAAGTATCTGAGCTAATTAGCTTGAATTACAGCTTAGATATACTGGTGCGCAACAAGCATTCTTAGAGCTTTCCTTCGGTCAATGCATGCCTAGTGCACTGCCCCCTCGAATGTTACCTATAGGATTGATGTTTTGGGACTGATGTTTCTAGAGCATGTTTGAGTAAGAGGGAGAGGAAGAGAATAGGTTTTTTTTTTCTCAATAAATCTTGTCTCAGGTTTACAGTAGAAAAAAAGTTCTTGCTGAAAGCTACAGCATGGTGCTATTATTCTTCCTTATAGTATCAGTTTAATGACATTATTTTATATGTTTTAGGCAATTTTCCCTTTGCCACAGACTGTGACAGAATGAAAATGTAATCACCATTCAGTTGGTAGTGTCTAAAATGAAAGAGACTTCTGAAGCTCATAATTCACAGGTTTCAAAGTTCATAATAATAAAGGCTAATTCCTGTTCCTGCAGAAATAGAATGAACTTTCCACATTTAAAAAAAAAGTCTCCAGCTCTATGAGGAACTGTCCAAAAGCTGCAAGTTCCTTAAAAGCAATAGAGCTCAATGCCTAAAACTCTAACATAGAAGCAGAAGTAAAATGAGCTGATGCTTATCTGTCCCACAGCAGCTCTCATCACGTGCTTATTTCCAATTTTTTAAATGAAGAGGAATGCAAATTAGTTCTTTTAAGCCATGATTATCACTTCATCTATTACAAGGTAAAATTTCCTTCCCTTTGTACTGTAGCTCTCCTGTATTTGCTTAGTTAGCTAGGAGCCAGACTTGATTTGTTTGGTTTTTTTTTAACTGGGAAGAGCCATTATCTCAAATAATTTCGTTGTGTGGTATAGGTCAACATCTGGAACGTGCAAATGTCAGATGCAGGCACATTTCTAGTCAGTACCTCTGCTATGGTAACATAGATTTTTTCACAATTCACATCTATAGCTATTGTTCACACTAAGTAAAGTTTTGCATCGGCCTCTACCTCTAGCTGGTCAGTGTTCCTTACCAAAACAAAGTTCACTGACCCATAGCAGATGGAGATCTTTAATAGAAGAGTTCATTTCATATGCTGTTAACTGCCTAAATATTAAAGGCAGTTAAGCTCCTCATTTAAGCTCCACATCAAAACTCTAAAGGTCTCTCTCGTCATTGGAAGACGGAGGGCAATTCATACCATCTTAAAATAGGTAGACTGAGTCTTCTTTCAGAAGTGCCTTTTTTTCTTGACTAGGGAGGGATCACAGTCAACATACAGAATTTTTAAAGGGTACGTTAACAAGTAGTTCCCAGTGAAAACACAGCTTTCAGTCTGTTTTCTTAGGAGATTCTTCTGAACAACCCAGTTACTCTTGCTTGTACTTAGCACAGGATTATGTAAATATAATTTGTCTATTGTTTTACTGAACTGCGTTGGTGTATGGCTGGGCAAACAGTTCAGGAAGAGAGAGCCAAGCCCACTTGAACACAACAAATGCAAATAAGATGCTTCAAACTGAAGTTGAACACTTACCCGTTTAACTCCTTCCAGATAAAACCACAGAAACCATGGGGAGGAAAGAGCTTTAACATGCAGCGCAACACAAAGGACCACAGGAACCCTCTAAAGCTACTTAAAGTTCTTTCAAAAGGAACAAAATCTGTTTGAAGAAAATACCTCCTGAAATATTTCTAAAGCCCTTCAAATATTTGTTATTATACTTTGTACAGTCTTACCTAAGTTCAAGAAACGGCTGATAGAAGTCTGCAACTATAAACACGGGTATCTTAAGTGAATCCAGGTAGAAATAATGCCCTTTCATCAGAGTGCAATGAGCACAAGCTGTCCGGAAAAAAAGATTTCACTCTAGCTCTGTTCAGGTGTCAGCTGCAAATTATGTGAGGCACCTGCACAGAGGGGGAAATGCACGAGTAATTGCTAGACAAGTGTGTATGTCCGTGTTAAAGAATGTCTAAACTAGTGCTGCTCCTTTGATTTTGTTGAAAACTGTGTTGCTGTTCTACTCTGGCAAGCTACAGTGAAGGAATTGTACTGCTTAGCTCCAAGATTATTGTTTGCTTTTGAGCTTTTCTCTGCTTTTCACTTTTCTACAAAACTAGAAAGTACGTTTCGCGTACAAATATAAATGCAGGTTGTCAACATAAAGGAGCTGAAGGTTTCTGGTAGGAGAACATATATCAGGCACTCAGCCCCTTTTAAGTGTCCTGGAGCACTGCAACACTTAACTCCAACACAACTAGCATGACATTAAGTTAACATTTTAATCCAAGATTATTTTGATTTGACTTGCTGAAGCCACGGCTAATGTTTCAAAATTCTTCAAAACAACAACGTTAATGAAGAGAGCAGTCTTGATTTCGAATGTGACAAAAATAACTCCACTTGGTGGGGAGTGGGGAGGCAGGGTGTGACAAAACACAACAAGGTTGCACTTATATCTATTCTGATTTTATCAACAGGCATATCTATAGATGTATGAGTTTGGATGTAATAGCTAAACAACAGTTTCCAAGCAAATTTTTTCTTTACGAATAATAAAATGTGATTTGTTCTTTTATTCACTAAGTAGATAAATTACTACTCACTGCTAAAATAGAATGATATATTACCCTTTGGAAGCCCGTACATAAATTGTCCAGTTTCATATCATGTATAAATTTGAGTGAAGCTGACATGGTCCTCTGGACTGCCATTTTACATCTGAGGTGCCTTTCTGCGCTAGTATCATTGCATTGATTACCTGGTTTCTGAATGAAGCAAGTGATCTTTCAGGAGAAACAAACCTACATTCATAAATCTTCATAATATTCCTTGCTACTAGAAGCTGTATTCTTATTTCTGCTACGATGGTATAAAGCTAGAATGATTCCTCTGACTTCAGTACAGTTGCATTAAACTTAATGTGGTATTTCTGAGCAAGGAAATTCATAATAAAAGCTTTAGAGACAGCCTAAAAAGTTTATAGACAGAAAAGAACTTAGAGAAGACACTTGGCTGATTACAGTTTAAAATTAAATAATACTTTAAAAGACAGCTATTACACTTGTTACTCTGGTTATGGCAAGAATCTGTTAGAATTCTGAAAGAATCTCAGGAATACGGTCTCTCTTGCAAGGGAACATTTTTCCTTTAGCAACCTAACAAATGGTGTCTATCAGCTACTGCCAGCATCATTACATATCCTCCTGAAACTACATGATCTCATTGTCAAGAGTTTAGATTTGGCACAAAAAGCATACAGGCTTCATGGTTCTGGTCCCTGTTCTGTCGCTGCATTTTATTCAATGACACCTTTACATATACAAGGCATCCTTCCATCCAGAAGCATAAACCAAGACTGGATTAGTCGTTGCTCATTTAATCAGTGAATTGGCCATTGTAAATCCTGTTTTGGTCATTTAAGTTTTGCCAGTCACCAGTAAGTGAACAGATGCTTTAAAAGGCAGATGTGGCGATAACAAGAATCACTTCATCTAAGTTATAAATTATACTTGAATTGCTCATACAAACTAGCTATAAACTAAATTATTATTTAGTAATCTTGACCAGAATGAAAAAAGTAGATTCGTCAAGGTCACAGAGCAAATATTAATAAGAGCAGAAATAGGCTAGAGCCCTGATGATTCAGTTATCTTTTCTCCCGGCAAAGGTGTTCATTTTGTCACAAGGCACTGCAAACAAGAGACTAAAACTCCAAGTACCTGGAAAAGAAAAATTAGTCTGGGCTCATTATCTGCTTGATACCTCTTACATCATACACTAATGACCATTTCTGTGTAAAGATCAAGCAAGAGAAAAGCCTAAAATCACTGCCTTGTAGAATCTGTGCTTTAACCAGCTATTTCCTCTCCAGAATAGAAGAACTTGTTCAGAACATATCAAAGAAATGAACATCCTTGTTAAGAGCTCCTTTTTTTTGATGCTATGTCCAAAACAGAACCTATCTTGCTTCTATATTGTCCTAATAAGCTCCCTGCAAACTTGTAAAATGTTCACAGGTACAAATGTGAGCAGATCAAGCTGTCAGGATGTTCTGGACTTGCCACAAATCCCCAGGTTGTTTGCTCACACATAGCAAGGCAGCTGACTGTATCTAAGGACAGACATTAAGGGGAATGTAGAGCCAGAACTTGAGTGTGCCTCTACAAATCCGCCATTCTAGTCCGAAATGGCAGAAAAAAAAAAAGGCAACAACATCCGCTAGGCAACAGGTGATTTGTAGACCACAGAATCTCTCACAGAACCAGAAGTTTTAACAAAAACATTAAAAGTGTCACTGACATACTTCCCCAATGTCTGCAAAAACACTAAACAATATGGCCTAGTTTGGTTACTTTTGAGTACTCCTGTTCCTTGTAGTCTTCAGAGTTTGTTGTCTGTTAAAGAAGCAAATTAGTCATAGATTTTTATTGAAACAATATTGTTTAATCCTTACAGAAAAGAGCAGATGGTTTGGAAGGTACCTATCCATGGTGAAGATAAATATTTAGCTTAATGGTTCCTCTCATTTCTAGTTGTGAGACTTTGAGATTATGAATGGATTGAAAGCACATTTTTGGCCAACAATTTATGGCAACTTTTGGCATTTTACCTCTTGAACGTGTGAGCAGAAAAAAATATCAAAGGATAGCTGCCTTTTGACAACCATGATTGTAAGAGAAAAAAAGATACCTGCTTGATTTCTATTCATAATTGTGCCTCTGTATCATTTTCAGTGGCGCACCAAGCGAACAGATTTAGCCACAGCTTTCTCCCAGGAGTCTGTCAGCCTTTCTCTCAGGACTGGGCTGCTGACATTATAAATTATTCTGATGATCCTCTTTGATCATCTGGTTATGTAATGGGTGAGTACCTTGGAGGCCTCATTCAGATAAGGAACTGGCTGTGGGAGGGACCTTCTGCAGGTCGAGAATGTCTCACATACACTAACCACACAGCAGGGAAAAAGCTATGACAAAACTTCTTTCAATATGCTTTGAGCTTTCTACGTATTTATATCACCTTGGGAATAGTAGGTGGTCTTCTTGCCTGAAACGTAGCACAGCGTGAGACTCCAGAGAAGAGAAAAGGAACTTATTTGTTCAAATAAAGTCAGCAGTCGTATTGCTGTTGTTCTCTCCAAGCCATTCTTTGAAGTTTTCATGGCACAAAACCACAAAGAATAAACTCGACAGTCTTCTCAAATGGAACAACCTACTACCCTGTCTTTCAGAGAAGTCTCTGAACAGCCATTTGTGTCACAAATAAGCATCATTTTATATGCGTCACTTTGCCTTAGTTGTTAAAAAGAAAATTCCTCAAAACTAAGACATTAGTTTGTTTTTGGAATAAATACATGTGAAAAAAATCTTTTCTTTTTCTAATACATACAAGTTAACCAAGAGGTACAATAGAGAAAAAAAAAAACGTACTAGCTAAGTTGAAAACCATATCAATGTTCTTAGAGCTCTTAAAATTTAATTAAGTTATGCAAACTGGTATTTGCAAATACCTCACACTCAGAAAAAAACCCAAAAGGTTGTTCTTTTTAGTCCAAAGATCTTCTACATTAAAATCTGCCAAATACTCTTCTGTGTTAATTTAACATAAGTGTTTGTTTGCATACTTCCCATCAAGAAAGAAAGAATCCTGTGCACCAGTGTAGTCCCATGTTGTTTTTTAACTTGTTTTCTTAACATTTCTGTGTCCTTAGAGATGACTGCAATATAGGGTGATAAGTTCAATGGCCAAATATAGCTGCAAAACTTTGAGGAGGCTCTTCCCCTTACAAAAGGATGACGTCCATATCTACCTTTCCTTTCTATGGATGTTCTGCTGAAACCACATTAATTAAAGATTTGACAACCAGTCTGCTGTGATATATGGTTTGTAAACTGTGTAACTCTTGCAATGGAAACCATGTAAAGCAGCAATTCTAGTTCAAAAAGTGAGCCAACATCTATCTACTCTCTAAGACAACAAGTAAGGTTTTGTATTTCTGCATATTGGACCGCCGTCTCACTTCTATTTGAATGGATGGCAGTATTGCCATCAAAAAGACTGGCCATTGGCTATTTCTGAGTAACAGAGCCTTTATACAGAAAAGATGATACTGATTATCAAGACTGACTTTCCTAATGAATCCCAATAAGACAAAATTGGGAGGGAAGTTATTCAGGGAAATGCCCATTAACAACTGATTTTTTTCTAAATTAAGAACCTCAGAATTTAGCTTGTTAATGGTGGAGGTCATGCTTGGAAGGAATTATACGAGGAGATATGAAATTTTAATCATGTAGTACATCTTAAGGCAGGTCTAGCCTAAAACATAAGTAATTCCACTAAAATAATGACATTATACCTACATTACACTGTGTTAAAATAGGGCAACAGTAAGATCCTTAACCTGGTGACAGAAGATCTTTCTCTCCGCTGGAGATTAATGGCATTTCTGTTACATTCATGTTGCTTCTAGAGTAATGTTATCTCTGGTGAAAGTGTGGGAATGATTGTTATAGCAACAGGTGTTAATGTTATAAATCATAAACTACTGAAGTCTAAGAAGTCAAGATAAAATTTTCAGCAAAAGCAGAGATCAAATGCATGAAATAGCTTAAAGTCGTATTTAACCAGGGGAAAAAAAGCTTGCTATGTGACTCTTTTTCTACATCATAGAATCACAGAATAATAGAATCATAGAATTGTTGGGTTGGAAGGGACCTTTAAAGGTCATCTAGTTCCAACCCCCCTGCCATGGGCAGGGACACCTCCCACTAGATCAGGTTGCTCAGAGCCCCATCCAGTCTGACCTTAAAAACTTCCAGGGATGGGGCTTCCACCACCTCTCTGGGCAACCTCTTCCAGTGTCTCACCACCCTCATGGTGAAGAACTTCTTCCTAACATCCAGTCTGAATGATCCCATCTCTAGTTTTAATCCATTCCCTCTAGTCCTACCATTACCCAACATCCTAAAAAGTCCCTCTCCAGCTTTCTTGTAGACCCCCTTAAGATACTGGTAGGCCACTATAAGGTCTCCTCGGAGCCTTCTTTTCTCCAGACTGAGCAACCCCAACTCAGTCTGTCCTCATAGGAGAGGTGCTCTGGCCCTCTGATCATCCTTGTGGCCCTTCTCTGGACTTGTTCCAACACATCCATATCTCTCTTGTAGTAGGGGCTCCAGAATTAGATGCAGTACTCCAGGTGGATGAGCTTTGGTCAAGGGGCACCTATGAGTTTTTCAAATAAGTTGTCTTTTGTAAACTTGTCTTCTCAAGGAAATTGAATGTATCTTCCACATTTTTTGGCAAACAAGCCACCCAGAGGCGATGCTCAGAGACTAAACATTACTGAGTTCCTTAACAACAAGAAGCCAGGGATCTTCAAGACAGCAATGTCTGTGACTTTTCTACACAAAGGACAATGGCAATATTCAAATAAGTCCTAGAGGGGGGAAATGTAGTGATTTATGCAAGCCAGCATTCATTTGAAGAAAGGAAGGAAGGGAAAGTGACTGAGCCGTAGGGCTCTGATAAACTCAAAAGACATAAACAGCAAAATAATTACAGAAAGGAGAAGAAAGGAGAAGAAGGGAAGGGAAGGGAAGGGAAGGGAAGGGAAGGGAAGGGAAGGGAAGGGAAGGGAAGGGAAGGGAAGGGAAGGGAAGGGAAGGGAAGGGAAGGGAAGATACAGATTAACATAACTACATAAAGTCTGTGTTAAATGTTGAACATAAGTGGTGATGAGACAAAAGAAATTTATGTGCAGTATTGTAGGTCTTGATGATAAATAATAGCTTATTTGAGTTTTATTTCCATTGCCTGTGGAAGGAGTTTTATAATCATTTCAACTTCACTATTGACTAAAGACTCCTAGTTCAGACATTTAATATCTTGTGACATATTGCCGTCATGTGCTTTGATAAGTGACATTACAAAGAATACAAGAATGTGTAAGATTCATCATGCAGCCTGTAGATATTTAAATAAAAAATAAAATAAAATCTTATTTTGGCACATGCAGAGTGATGTAAAAAAAATCCAAAACCCTTAGCCCAGCTCTTTTAATCCCTATCCGATGTCCACTAGCTCACTAGTATAACCATATATTGAGTTATTTGCAGACACTATATTATTGCCCCCATGAAAACACAAAGTTCATGAACCATAAAAAAGCTCTGACTAAAACAGGGAGATGGCTACATTTGTTTTCACGTTCTTGGATTATCTCATCTAAATACCTGAGTATTATAGTGGTATAGCTGGGAGAGGAAAAGGGAGTTTTTATTGTGATTTTTGTTTCCACACACTTGGAACTTGCCTAGAAATGAACAATGACATTTTTGAAATATCTCATAAAAATTCCAGAATAATTGCTCTTACAGTATCATGGGTTTTGCCTGAAAATAAGTTAAAGTTTAGAAAAATTGTCCAATTCAAAAGCTGTACGTCTCCCTGTCCCAACAAAAAAAAAAAAAAAAAAAACAACCAACATAGAAAAAGCCACCCTTCCCTCCATCCCTGAAAGAAAGCAAGAAAGCAGAATAGTTTGATTAGGTACCTAGAAATATCAACAGGAGAGCCTTTGACAGCCAAAGACCATCTGAAAGCTATGGATGACCCTTTAGCATTTGCAGATGTCAGGCAACTTTCTGACTTGACCAGGAAGTTCTTGGAAATTGCTCAGGAAACAGGCACTTCTGCTACTTTCTGAGTACGTACAACCATGTGTCTCCTAACCCTTTCTACATTTAGCCAGCTCTGCTGAACCCTGGTTTAAATTCTCGATTGTGGCCTAAACCCAAATCCTGTTTGAGATCATTCTAGCTGAGCAATTGAGATTTCCAAGGCCACACACAGCCTGTCCATAAAAAAACCACATGGATAAAAGTTGATTTGATGACTGATGCCTTTATGACGATTTGTATAATGCTAGTCCTGATGTGTTACTGAGCAGTTCTTATATTTAAGAGAATTTCCTTTTGACAGCAAGCTTTCAAATCTAGTGAAGAGCTGATTACAAACTTTATCTTTCCTAGTATTGGAAAAGAATTCTAAATAAAAGATAGCGGTTAAAAAGATGTTTCATTGCACAGAGTTAACAATGAAGAGGATACAAACCTGTAATGCTAACAGTGTAGGAGTTAATGAAATTCAGTCACAGGAAAAGATGAAAGAGCACAGAAAAAGAGCCCATTCTTCTATCTATGCCCTTATAGGAAGCATAAGGGAATGAGAAGCTTACTCTATTGAGTGAGACAAGGTTGTTAGAGGGCAAACAGCTTCCTGGAATTTCACCAGAGACAAGGAATCAGAGAAGGAGCTGCTAGGGAGCTTTCTGTAGCAACAGTGAGCATAAAAGAAAAGATCTGTGAAGACAAAGATAAGGTTCGACCAAATATTTCACTCCCAACTTTCTCACCAAAAGCTTTGTGCCACCAGCAATATGGATGTCGAAGAAAATACGCCTTCATAAAAAAAAAAAAAAAGCTTTCATTCCTTAATGCTTTTCACATGAGAGCTTGCAGAATTATTCTCAAAGAGGATTTGCACCCATACAAGTGGGATTTCTCTTTCTTCTTCAGTCAACCAGCAGTGGTAACACATAAAGTAGCAATTGGTAATTATATTTCTAACATCTTTAATCATTTTAGTAGGCCAGGAAGGGTCCAAATAAGCGTTTTTCAAATGTCTTTTTAGTGATAGGTTACAAGTAGAATTCCTTGCCTTCTTACGAGTTCCTTTTCATTGTATAATTCAGTGCTGTGCTAAATCTCCTGGTACCTGCTTTTATGTTAGCTGAATGATTCGTTTAATCACTGCAGCTGAGTTTTCTTTCAAGACATCCTTCTCTGACATTGCTCCAAGATAAAATGTGTCATAGAGGCTGACACATACTATAGCAAATCTCTCAAAAATTATTCAAACATCAGCTGCCCAGAACTTCTCAAGCACTTAAAATGCGCTCACTAATTCCTCCAATTGCCTATGGCAATTCACTCCTTCCTTACCTTTCCCTATAAGCTATATGGCCCACTTCCAGATGTATTACCCAAGCATTTCTCAGTGGCCAGAGATATATTGCAATATTTTGTTTAGAACAGTGACCAGGACATTAACATACCAGACTTCATTCTGTCACCTCCTCCATGAAATGAGACAAGGGTATCCATTCACAAGGAGCTCATTGCTGGGAAGACTCAAACACCTGTTTACCTTCGCATACTGTAAACCATCCCATTGACTTTTCTAGTGCTCGCATGCATCAAATCAAGCACGTGTTTAAAATCTTACAGGGTCAGGGGTTAAAAGATGAGCTTAGGCAGATTTAGAATACCATGACGTCCAGCTGTAATGTGGGTGGCAGAACAAATGCATGTCCACTCTTCAGCTGCCCTAGATCTCAATTCAGTGACATAAAACACACGTCTATAAACTATAAGCTTCATTGAATGCAATATGTAGGCTTGACATAGAAGTTGCTTTGTTCAGAAAAATACAAATTTTTATGACTGTGTGGAACAGTCATTGATATATTTATATAAATATAAATACATAAGTAGCTATATTAAGATATTGTTACCTTTCTGTGTGCCGAAGGGTAACACAGAAAAATGGTAGAATGCAATTAAAATGTCTGCTTATTTCTATCTTCTAAGAAATCCCCATTTCCCTGTGTAATTTCAAAACTGTTGTGAAACAGTTGCTGCTTTCTTTCAATTAGGTCATTTTCATTTCAAACTCTTTTAACATCCCTCCCATTGTGGGAATTCAGCACCCCTAGAAAAAGTAGAATAAAATAGCGTCTGGAGCTTTTTGCTTTAATCTTTGATTTTGAGTGTTTTGCTACATGCGTGCACACACACACACGTGTTGCTGGTTTCATATTTGTGTATTTCAACATACAAAAGCTCTCACTTAACTGACACATAAATTGAATATTTGACACTTAAGTACCGTGATAAATCACATTTTCATTTCAGAGCTATTCACACACTTTGTGATCAAAAATGCAGAAGAAATTTATTCTGTAGGAGATCCGTTATTTCTACAGTTCAGAGAGACCATGATTGCAGGAAGAAGGAAAAGAGTTAAATAAAAAATTATATCAGAATCTGAAACTGAGGACTAGCAGAATGAGAAGAGCCCGAATCAAATTCTTCATCCGAATTTACGGCAATGTAAGCTTCTTGCAACCTAATTATCCCTGTGCCTTTTTCTGTGGGCCCCAGTGGAAGAATACACGTTTCACTATTTTGCTTTGCAAATAAAGGTATATGCTAGCTATCAAATAAGAAATAGGTCTAGAAGATCCTTTAAAAGTAGCTGCAATAGAGGAAAATAGATTATAATTAGGAATAGATCTAGACTATTCAGCTTTCTCCAGTCTATTTTTGCAGATGCTTTCTAATTAAAAAAAAAAAAAAAAAGAACTTGAGCTTCAAAAGCTTTGATGGGAATTCCTTATCTATCAGAGCTTGGGTCTCAGATTAGACAAATCTCTGGGCCAGATGCCCAGCTGCTACAAATCTATGGAATTACCCTGATTTAAACCAGCCAATGAGATGGCCAACTCTTTTACTCTTTTGAATGCACAGCTCAATTCCTTTTACCCAGAGCTTTTCTTTCTTTCTTTCTTAAGAAAGACTTTTTGAAAAGCAACCTGTGTGTAAGTATTAGGGTAAAATATGATTTAAAAGCACAAAGTAGTGTTACAAACCCCCCAGCCAGATGCAAAATCTCTACTCTGCTGTGCAGTTCATAAGTTTATACTCAGGATAATGGTGTTAGGTTACTCTCATACATGGAGATATTTATGTTTCCACAAGTCAGAGATGGAAAATATTATTTGGTCATCTAGCCCTGTCAGCCAAAATGCTTTCTAGATCTCCATCAGCCTATCTTTCAACAACTGAAGCAACAGGCTTCCGTTTGTGTCTTTTGCTTTAGAGTCCCACCTTAGTTTTGTGAATGGCATATTATATTTCTACTTCAATCATCAGAATGGCTTTAGGAGTTCATTTTGAAGTTGAAGCTTGATACTTTGACACTGTCTAGGAAATTACAGTGGAGCAATCAAAGACAATCTACAAAGCAGTTCCATCCGAGTGGAGGTAGTACTTCTCATACTGGAAAAACGATTAATTTTGAATGTCTGCCAAGACACTAAAGAAGAGAAAGGGATTGCCCCACCCTGGAACTTCCTAGAAGTGCATGGACAGGTAGCAGAAACCAATGTGTAACCAAAAGCTTTAAGTATAGACTAAAAGCAAAAAAAAGAGAGACCCCTGTTGCTTCAGGTCCAAAACCAAGTCGAGATTTTCTAGAGAGAAGACAGCAAACATGATAAAGAGTTCAGGAGGGCTGTGGTACTAGTTCTGCAGTTTGCATAATGACATTATAAGGTCCTGCTGCTGCAACAAATGTGTCAGGAAGCGGTTTTCCATTTAAAGGAGGAGCTGCCAAAGCCAAGCCACACATAGGAAAAACTGCTTAGTCACTTGTTCGAATCGAAAGGAATCAACATATCTGAGATTCAGCAGCTGGAAGTGCAGCACAACATGGAGACAGGTTCAATGTCTGGGAAGTCTGGCCCATGGAAAATACATGTAAACTATGGGACACGGGAACTCTTCAAGCTCTAGATATATGTACTTCCTAGCTTTGAACCATTAAAAGAGACAGGTTTCCCCTATTCCTTGCAGGAACACAGCCCTGCCAGTTGGACTGAGAGTCTCTGAATTTTCTCAACGTTTCCAACCTACGTTGGACCCCAAGCCATATTACTGAATGCCCAAATATTGCAAGCACACACATAATTCAGTTCACTTTTTCAAAAGCTTGCCAGTGCAACATTTTCAAGCTATTTTAAAGCTCTCATTTCCCTAAAGCAACAAACCTCAGAACTGAAACCATGGACAGCAATTTCATGGCAACTGAAAGGGAAACTTAAACTTTCCCCACATACACAAGTGTGATGAGAAATACCAGTCTTAGAGTGCACTGATGCAAAGCTTGGTGGCTTATCCTAAGCAGCGGCAAGAGCCAGGCATCAGGTCAGCCATGTGATTCCACAGAGAGAGAGTTTCCAGGGGATTATCTCTTACTACAACTTTTTGTGTATGTCACTGTGGTGGATATATTTAAAATATAGGCTCAGAAATACATTCACGTATGTGTATCTCTTAAAGACATAATTTGAAGTGCTTGCAAAAGGCAGCATAAAGTTTAATGTCCCACCTATAAAACAGAGAAGACTAGCACAGTTAGAATGATGGCGATGCTAAACAGCTGTTAATACTCCCTCAGCCTCTCACAGATTCACACAAAGTGCTACTACATAGATTCTATCTCTTGCTCTACTCCTCCATGAAATTAAAGGCAAAGATAAAACTCACACTGATATCAGGAAAAAAATAATAAAATAAAAAAAAACCACAATTAAGCAACAGTGGAGACCTATAAACTTGAAATTAACGTGCACAAAATATGTTTGAGCAAAAGCTGCAGGAATTTAAATTCAAGGGCATTTTAAATTGGTGTCAAGGAGCCATTTCTTCCAGATAGTGTTCAGAAATGCACTTTAATGTAGCAAAGACCACAGAGATCTTTTTCAGAGTGATAGAAAAACAAAGCAATAAGGTGCATGCTTGACAATTGTTTCATTATCGAATTCAGATTTACAGGTCCCTTACGTCATTTGATTAAGGCTGAGTGAGAGATATCTGAAAATCTCTGGTTTGCTGATAAACCATTTGGAAAAACTGAAAGTACAAACTGGCTATTCAGAATGTTTTTCAGAACAGTAACCATCTATGAGGTTTTATAAAGCTGATTTCCCCCCCAGAAAAATCACCAATGATTTTACATCATCTCCAGAATGCTTGAAGTTATGTCACCAAACATAGGACTCAAAAACTGTGTCTATAATGGTTATGGCTATTTTTTATTTTATGTAGCTGTGAAGATGTGTTTACAACCAATAACTCCTCCTAACAGCGTCTGCAAGTAGCCAACTGAAACAGAAGAGTTAACTGAGCTCTCATGGGGTCAACATCAGCACTTAGTGCATTACAGCCGATTGATCTGAACAGTGAGGAGTATAGCACTGCTATTTGTGGAACAAAGGATTGAAGATATTTTGAAGGATATTTTGAAATTTTCCTTTTACGTAGTATTTATATCCTTTTATATCTGGTGTTTCATATTAAAACAGAAAAAGACAATAAGAATAAAGGATATGTGAATTTCTATTATCATATGAAAAGCCTCAGTTTTGCCTAATCCTTAGCCTGTTTGTAGAATTAAATCTTGCTGGACATTATAAAGTTTTTGTTGTGACCTTAAATTTTTTCTCTCTTTTTTGTCTTTTTTATGTTTCTAGTTTTGGAAAGCAAAAGCAAATGCTGAGATTCTCATGAAATACCCAACTGTGAATTTACAGCAGAGTTTTGCAGACTAAAAGGATCAAACAAAGATCAGATGTGGAAAGCAGCAACTGCAGGGAAGTGAATGGTGGTGCTGCCTCCTACACCTGGTTTGAATTTTGTTGCACTCTATTAATTCAGATACGCTACCAAAAGTATTTCCTCTGAAGCTCTCGAAAAAGACTGAAATTTGCCTAAGAGAGACTACATCTTTTTTAAGCTTTGTATTATTACAAAGCTGGCAGGAAGCAGGACCTGAAGTGGCATCCTAAAAATCATTTTATGACAAAAACAAAGGGAGAGGGCTGAGCCAACATTAACAGTGATTTAAAATAATATATTAAAATAAACATTTATGTGTGTCTATTATTGTTATTGTTGTTGTTATTGTTGTTGTTGTTGTTATTTAGTTTCAGTAGCACATGTAAGCTCTAGTCCTGAGCCACCGCTGGGAGATGCAATACAAACAGGGGGGAAAAAAAAAAAAGAAAAGAAAAAAAGAAAAGAAAAAAAAAAAGAAAAAATACTTTCAGCTCCCAGAGCTGACTGGACTCCTATAAAGAAAAATCTTCAAAAATCCTTCAAAAATTCTTTGAAAAGAAAACAGAGAAAAACCAAAAGGAAGTAACCTGTGTGACTTAGTTCAATAACCTACTAACCTATTCCACGTCTGTTTTCCTGCTTTCAAGACCTTTTAATGGTTTGTATGAATTTTCCAAATTGCACCTTATTATACCTGCCGTTAATAGCAATTTCCTGTAGTTATATGTTTTATTTGCCAAGCTTTTTTAATACTACAAAATGTTGTGCCTGTCAAAACAGACTTGAACAAAGCTCAATAAAAATGCTAGAAAGTACTGATGAATCAGAATACCTACTGATCAGCAGAAAACATGTTTATTTGTTATGTCGTTGTTGATCCTGACTCTCCACAGCCAAATCTGATGAGTTTTAACCATTTTAAATTAAAAGTAGCTATTTAGCTTGGGTGAAAAGATTTCCCCTTGGATACCAAAAGAGAAACAATGTTGCGTTTTGCCAGGATGTACTGTTCGAAGTTGGAATGTAAGGTGACGTGACACAGTGGTATTTGTTTCAAATTAGCAAAGGACAGATCCAATTCTATTCTCTTTTTAACAAAACTAACTGCCCGCTACACAGTAGAGATCATTCCAGTATAAAGGCTTTGTGTGCTTGTATTCTACTTAAGTTTGTGAACTTAAGCGGGCAACAACCAGAAACACTGACGCACCTACAGCTGGACGGCACTGTGGTGATGGTGTTGCCAACTGGTGATGGAATTTGCCCTTTAGTCGGCAGGGTTTTAATTATTGTCTACCAAGGTCTGCCCTGTGAACGAGAATTACTTTTTAAAAAGACTTTTAATCCAAGCTTCAAAGTTATCATGGAGTCAGGTAGAAGATAAACGCAGTTCCCTTTAAGAGAATAGTTAGGAAGTAACATGTCATTTATTACTAGAAGCAGGTGTGGTATCTCTTGGAAGCTCAGGGGTTTTTTTCTGAGTGCTAGGCGTCAGTGTGCTGACATGTCTAGTTTATAGCGATGAAAGTGCTTCTTCATCTCAGTTCACCAACTTTCAGGCTGTTATGGAACCCTGCCAAAGTTTAGTGCACACTGACAGATTCAATCTATCTCAGAACTAACCTCATTTTAGCCTTATTGCTGTCTGCACCACTAGACTGATGAAATGAAAAAGAGGAAGTCTTCTATAGACTTGCAAACGGAGGAAGATGTCATTTATCACCTCTCCTGCTGATTTTTCCACCCTATTCTTGCATAACTGTGTACAAAATTTTCAAGTGTTCTGCAGAGCTCTTTTTAAAAAATTACTGCTGCAGCTAAAAGCATCCTCCATTTACCTAAACTTAGACTGGACAAAGTAATTAAAAAAAAAAATTGTAATTATCTTCTGCACATTTATAGGAAAGAGCAAATACTGCAAATTTACTAGGAAAAACTTGGGAGAGAAATGTAACTTGAGAGTCCTTCCCCACCTCTGTGACTGAAAGGTCACAAACTGCTGATGGTACATCCCTGTAGCAAATTGCATCTTTTACCAACTTATCTGCAACATGATGTTTAGGATGATGTTCAGGGGACAAAAAGTTTTCTGTTACATCCACTCATCAGATATTCCTGCCTACCTGTCTTGCACTACAGGATATATTCTCCCTTTTGGTTGTAACATCAGGAGGCAAAAAAGGACGTCTCATACACCTGAATTGAGTAGCTGCCATGTAAATGTGATCTTGCTTTAAGATTTTCAAATATTTGGGGGAAAAAAGGGAAAGTCGGAAAAAAAAGCAAAGAACTCAACCAACCAGTCCACTCGTCTCCCACAATATATACAGACAAGTCTTAAATAGTGCCAGAGAAACCATTTCTATTTATATAAAAAATACGTCCATCCACTGAAGAAAAAATGAAACACTAAGTTTCACGCTTACTTATTGGCAGATATCTATTCAGCCTAATACCACTGTAACTCAGCTCAGCACTGGATGTGCTTAGTGACAAATGCACAATAAAAAACCTTGTAAGTACTAAGAGAAAAACATAACAAAACAAAACAAAACAAAACAAAACAAAAACAGAAGTGCCCATGCTATTCAGATTTGAAGGGTGAAATTTTTATGAGCTAGAGACAATTTACAGTAGATTGTAGACATCAAATGAACAGGTCATGTGAAGAAGCAATAAGGATAGTTTCAAATCTACTTGGTTTTGTCTTTAAGCTTCATGCTCTTTACTGTAATAGCTGAACTGGCAAAAGAAAGAAAAATTAAATGACAAATGCTGAACTTAGTTGACCGTTGTGTATCTGTCTGTATCTAGAGTAAAGAGTTCCTCACAGCAAAGAAACCCGATGGAAAAAACCAAAACCAACATCCCTCACCTCAATTAATTAATAAAATAATAGAAATTCTATTGCTTTTTTTTTCTTCTGCTCTTAAGAGAAATGTGTCACAAGAATGGATGTCCACAGTTAAAGACAAGTAAGTAAAAGACAATCCCCAATGACAAAAATAATATTCTTACGCTAATATGTTCTTTTCACAGCCCTGAAGAGAGATAGCAAGTAAATGCAGAGAAGAGAAGCTAATACCCACTTTGCTGAAGAACATAGCCAGACTGGACATTTGAATCCTCTGGATACTGCCTTGTTCGCAAAGGAATCATGACTGATTTTGATGGTAAAGGTGCGTGTAAAAGTGTTATTATGTACAGATGCACAGCGAGCTGCCAGATTAGTTTTTAGGTTAGAATCTTTTAACACAATGGGATGAAAGGAGTTAAATTACTGCAACACCAAACTCAAGCAGTGTGCTTCAGAAGACAAAATTTTGTGAGGGCTAAATAATGACATCTTTAGATTCATTGAAGTCAAGGAGACTGATCAAGACACGTTTGATAAGTGTAAGGGTACTCTAATATGGTCCTTAAATATTTCTTTGGCTTTTTATTCTCACATGACAATGGTGAATATATGTCAGTTTAGTTTGCTTAAATACAACAGTCAGATAATCATGGGGAAAAGCTATCAAATTAAGCTATTCAAGCAACCTGCAAGACAAAGTATAATTTTCATAAAGCTTATTAGAAAACATTTTATCAGAACTACTATTGCTCCACTCTTGCAATGATTCAGCTATAAAGCATAAAGAAAAAAATGTGCTCCAAACTTTCTGGACAATAAAATAATTTCAAATCATCAGTTACTGAAAACACCAGGATATTTTCCAGACTGACATTTTTTGATAGCTCTGAAATGTTTTAGGCAATATTTTTTCACTGAATTACTTTCCCTGTAACTGTGAGCTTCAGGTAGACCTACCACAACCAACAGCATGGAAGGCATAGAACAAGAAATTAAGTATGTGAAAAGAAAAACCTGCATAAAAAAAATATTATGAGAAGGTGGTAGGGAACTGGGAAAGCCAACTGAAAAAGAAAAATACTGGTCTGTGTTTAGATGTCTGGATGCTGAGCTTGCCAGGTGGTGCAACTGAGAGAACAGCCAGGATTTGGGGAAGGGTTATAAATATTATACTTTGCCTGTTAACTGACAGTACTGGAAGAGCTGATAGGCGCATTTGTACTAGTCACATACTATGGCTGAATTGTTGGGCGTGTGGAGGGCTTTGTTTTTTCTACTGAAATCAGCACATAAAAAGATTCCTAGACCTATATGTCAGAAGATGAGAAAAGGAGAAGGAAGGAGTGAGGATAGGCCATTCTCCTTCTCGACCGAGATCTACTGCAGAAGGCAGTAAGACGACAAGCACAGATCACTTGATTGCCTGTTTGGCAACCACCCCAGTGTCCCTGTCTTATAAAGTCATGCATAAATTGGACTACAAAAAAAAGAGTAATGAAGCCAGTCTTCATTTCCATTCATTAACACATTTTGGATCAGCACTTAAACTCTTGAATCACTACCATGCTTTATATACCAATTGCATCATTTTGCAAGAGTAGAATTACATATTATGGTGCTGAGAAATGACAATTTTTTACAGTGTATTCTATGTTTAATTTCCCAGATAAATTTGTGGGAGAGTAAAGATTAAGCACTCAGGCCAAGGAAACACTGGGACATGTTCGGAAGTTTTGTTTTGACTCTTCCTGCATTTATTTTTAGATTACCAACCAAAAAACTCCCCCCAAAAAAAATCAGGCGTCCAAAAAGTAACAGAATTTGGTTTTTTACCTTAGTGAGAGTTAGTCCCTTACCTAGGAGATATGTGTTTAAATATCTGTAAGGATGTAGGCCTGACTGATCACTGAAAAAAAGAGGAAGTGAGGCAGATCAGAATTAGAAGGGGTTTTCCCCAAACAGAGTTCCAGAAAAATAATAATAATAATAATAATAATAATAATAATAATAATAATAATAATAATAATAATAATAATAATAATAATAATAATAATAATAATAATAATAATAATATATTATTATTATTATATAAATATATTATGAATTAAATATTATATGAATTAATATATAATATAATATATATTATATATTATATATTATTATATATATTATATTTATTATTATTATTATTATTACATTGCTTGTTCCCTACCCTTGTTGAGAGCAGCTGGGCATGGCTTTAAGAAGAAACACAATACATGCACTTGGCAGGTGAAGAGAGCAATTACCAGACCATCAGTCCCGGAGTCACACAATTAGTCTTCGGGATATGTCTCATTTTTTGCATATGTAAGTAACAGGATGGTTTTAGCCAACCAAAACCTTATTTACTGTTCTTATTAAAGTAGGTTTTGTGTTCACTTGAGGAAATGTGGATTGACCATGAGTTTTAGAAAGTTTATCAGTAATGAATAGTAAGGATGATTTGGGGTTTGGTTTGCACCGGTTTTGCCTTTGCTGTTGAAATTTCAATAGAAATGTTCTGCTAAATATTTCCTGTGGGCTTGGACTTTCTAAACTTTGTTCTTTCCTTCTGCTCCCACAGGCCTTTTTTCTGATGGCATTGTAAAGACTGTCTGAAGGTACTGATATGAGTTAATTAACTACCTGTTTCGGGGAAAGAAAAACAGTTTTGGCTAGCCCTACATTGCAGATAAGTGGAGAGAATGGTAAGAGATTCAATGGCTTTTTCAAACAACTAGTTGCAGCTAAATATCTCTGGTGGCATCTAGGACTCTTCTGTTCTCTCTGCATCAATCCATCTTATTTAAGCTGTTCAGAGTTTCTGTTCTTATGTGCCCTGCCTGCCCCATTTCCTGAAGAATCCTAGTCTTTGAGCTAGAGTTGATCAGAGGTTTTCATGGTGCTCTTCTATCCACTCTCCACAGCTCGGTTGTACATGACCACATTCCTAAGGTGCATGAAAGCCCTGACTTTCACATGCCTTTTGCAGACTTCAATGCTTCTTGAGAAAGATTTATTTATTAAACTGCTGACTCTTGCAAATAAAGAAACCTGTATCAAAAGATAATGTCCCTCACACTCAGCTTTTGCAATTCTGCTGTAGCACTGGAATTTTTTTTCTCTGTTTACAGCTTTATTTATAAATTCTCTCATATTGCTCCCTCATTTTGAACTGCCCCTTGACACTGTCTTCGATTAAAGCCTGTACAGGACAGACGAGGGCATATTTCTGTTCTCCTGGGTTCCTCTGAGTTTCTTTCCTTCATTTTTCACTCTTCACCTCTGCTTTGATTTACTTCCACTTAGATTTCTCTGCCTTTCATCTTCATCATCAGTCACACTGTTTCCACTATGCTGAACTCTCCAACCTACCCTGCAAGGTGAGAACAGGCAACAGAGGCTTCACCATCCATTCAAATTCTACCTACAGCTTTCATTTCCTTGCTAGGGTGGCATCATCATATGGAAAATGGGGAGGTGGAAGCTATCCCACCTCCAAAATGGATTTTTTCTGTAGTGTCTGACGCCATTTATTAATTGGTAATGCCAAGAAGAACCAGACTGGGAGTTCTTCTAGAAAGTTACCCATGGTAAGACATAACATGATTCCTACAAATCACATACAAATGTCTGTTTCTGATATATGACTGTTTCTGCAGACAGTACAAGGCAGATTTTTTTCAAGACTGAATAAGTCATCATTGGCTTTAGGACAAGGCTGGAGAGGAGAGCAGGAGAAAGTGAGCAGGTCTTAAAGGTTCCTGGTGTGCATAGCCATCTGCATAGATGTTATGTGCACCCTGACCTACGCCCAGTCTTTTGGGACCCAGACCATGCTGCCTACTGGCAGAAAAACAGCATCAGGAACACCTACATGAAGTTAATGCCGGGGCCAGCTGCATCAACAGCACAGAGGGGACAGTGCTGCATTGCCTGTACAATGTGTAGCTATAGCCGTATAAGTGGCTCCAAACAGAGCAGAAATACAGAGATTGTCATAGAAGATCAGAGAGTGCACTTAGTCCAGGGACTTGCCAGTGGTCAGATCCTCTGGAGGACAGAAAAGGAATCCTGCAAAAGTTTGTATATAATATGCCAATGCGCAAAAAAACCCAGAAAGTCTCATAACAGATGTCTGCCTCCTATGCTGGGGAGCTCTTAATCTTTGCTAGGTAGCTAGGGACAGAATCATGAGTTTAAATATCCTTCCAAATGTTATCACTGCAAATCTGGATATTTTACTCTCCCATGTATATATTCAGTTTCCCTATATCACTAAAGATCAGACATTACATTTATTATGGCCTTTCAGTGTGGTTCTGTAATTCTTCTGCACATAGTGTCGTGTTTACTTGGACTTCAATATCATCTGTAAATTTAATGCATTGTCTCCTTATTCTGTCCTCTGGGAAGCTGTTAAAATAAAAATGTAAGTTTTATTACTGTCTCCTGCATTTTTGGCTTTTGAAAGCAATAGTCCTACAATATCGTAATGGTTTTGACCAGTATGAACCAGAATTTACAAACACTTTTCTCCTAGGAGTGTGAATTCCAGTGATGGTATTTTCTGCAAGGATAGCATTCAAGATTTTGTAGATTATTTGAAGAGCTTCAGAATAATAAAATTACATGACACACTCTGAACTGCTTATTAGATATAGTAAGAGACAGAAATGTTAGCCATAGAAAAGAAGACAGGTCAGAAAACTTTGTCTGGCTAATATGTTAAGAATTATGTTGAAAAATAGTAGGATGCAGAATAATACAAAGACTAATAGAAAATCAGAGTGTTCTTAATGCAGTTTTGTCTCTCTGCTCCCCTTGGGAAGGTTGCAACCAAGTTTACTACCTCTCATTCAGTTTCTAATTTGTGAAAATAACACCTCCTAGCCTAGGCATCTGAAGACCCTAAATCCAGTGTTGATATGCCAATGTCTTGTCAGCTTGTCTGTCTTCCCCAGACCTCCAGTTGTACGTACTCCACATTTACAGGGATACTTGATAGCAAATTAATAAGCATATTTTGTCTTGCATCAGGAAACTTGCCTGTCAATATTTTCCTGCACACCATTTGACCACTCTATGATATCGTCTGGGTTAGGTCAAAGTATTGCGAAGCATCCAGAATCTTTTCTCTCCCCTCCTCTGGCTTCTTACTAGTAAAGAGACCACTCTTCTAGTGTCACCACCAGTCATTCAAATTTTGCTTCTACACCTGCTCTCTTCAGTTTTTCAGAGTCCTTCTTAGACAATTTCTTAAAACCTCAGGCTCTTTCTCAGGGTTCCTCTCCTTGCAGTCAAAGTACTGCTTGTCATTCAATTATCTCTCTGAAGAACTCAGACTTAAAAAGATGCTTCAGTAGAAAAAAAAAAGAGTCAATTCATCCAGCTGAGCTTCCATGCAAATAAATGGTCATCAAGAATTAAAGCCATTTTGCTGCCAGTGCCATGTTACTTTCTCTGAGAATTATGTTGTAAGGTAAGGCAAAAGAGAAGACAGATAAGCTCTTGCATGTATTGATAAGAAGGAAATCGCAACACCAAGTGTATTTCGAGTGCATTTCATGTTATGTATGTACATCTACGCATTTCCTCAGTTGTCACAATATACAAAATTCATTGGTGATGTGTGTAAAACACTGGGCAGCACTTACTAGTGTTATCTAGGAAAATGACTGGAGTTTCATTTGAAAATCAGTGTTATCCACCAGGAGAGAATATCAGTATGAAGACACAAAGGTTACAAAAGATTTACAAAAGTAAAATAAATGTGCACAGGTATGCTTTCCATTCACAGTGAGACCCCTTAGGCCGTGTGTAAAAGCTTTAGTGCACACATTTTTTACCCCAAAAATTCCTCAACACTGCATAGGAATATCATATGCTAGAGTGTAAAAGAAATTTGGACACTATTTTATTCATTAGTGGCCAGGATCCCATGAAAAGCTAATTGATAGAAGCAATAAATTTTCTGTCTAAAAGAGGAGACAAGTTCTGCTCAACTCAGATCAATAGTCTTCCATTGATTTTAATAGGAGCAGACCAAAAACATTTTGTACAGCAGATTGTCTTCTTGATCAGCCCTAACACGGCTTCTGTCTGGTCTTGGCTTTCGTTAAATTAATGGCAAGAACTCAGCCGGGAGGAAATGCAAAGCCTCAGGTTGATGGTCAATTCACCAGGAATTTATGAAAACAAAATGGTCCCTATCTGAAAGCGGTAGGCTATTGGTTTGTAAATTTGTTTCTCACCAGGTGATATTCTACCCTCTTGGATATTGCTTGCTGTGTCTTGTGCCCTTTACATTAAAGTCCCCAGGCACACACCCACACAGCCCTCCTTTTGGTGTATTTTAAAAGGCTAATTAACAGCATTTTTCTGCAGTGCCTTATCTAATAAAACTATCAGAATCCCCACCCCCTCCAAAAATATGTTAGTAATTTATATTTAATGGCGTTTCTATTATTGGTATAGGTCAACCTGTTGCCTTGGTGATGGAGAATCTGGGGTTTGCCATAAACAATACTCTGTTCTCCAGGGAAAGAAGGTAAAGACATGATGTAAATAGCCTCCTAATTCCGCCTTTCATCTAAATTTATATCTTTAAAATAGAAGTAATTAGAAGTGAAGTTCAAAGTATTCTGAAGATATCTACTTTTCCTAATCTGTCCACGTATAGAACAAGCTATTAGGATGTGAAGAAAGCCAGCATTAATTCAAATTAATGCTGTCAATGACTATGTACTTCTTTACATGAGATTTCTCATCTTCAGTATGGGAGACCCACTGCTGAGCAATCAGGTTTGACTCCAAGCCCCTGCTCATCTTCCTCCTCTTACCTCAAATATAGCAAATCTACAAAGCCAGAAGTCACAGGCAGAGTTATTTTTAGCACAGTCACATGACTGGAATTTGGAGAAAAAAATAGCACAGTTATTGAACCTCCTTACTGTGAATGCATCATGGGAGAGAACCGTATAACAGTTCTCTTTCTGTTGCATGGTTGAGAAAATGCAGGAACCAAATTTAATACATAACATGACCAAGCTTGAGAGAGACTTGCAGTAAAACTCCTGAAATTCCATTACGTTTCTTTTTTTAAAACAACAATGACAGTAATATATAAGAAAACGTGCTGTAGGAAAAAAATACATCTACTTCTAAATGCAAAAATCAAATTTTCAATTGTCACTCAATAATTTTAACACAATCTTTTAGATCACAGAGTGAAAACCAAGAAATACTAGACTCTCAGTAGCTCAGGAAACAGATAAAAATTACAGTAGACTGATCACTGTAGAACAAGTGATAAGAGGAGACAACCCCACTCTCCTTTGCTTTGTAGACAGAGTGAGGTCAACACATATCAGACTCTATAAATCAAAACTACAGGGGCTTGCCCCATGCTATTTTATGCTATACTTTTTCTTCATCACACAAAACATTGAAAGGATAACTGTTAGTTTTATAAATCTAAGCATTTAAGCATTGATTTGAATTCTTAAATAAGGATGTGGAAAGTTTTTTTCCAAATCGCGAACTCTTCAACCCTGCAAAAATCAATGATGCATAAGAGTCAAATAAAATCACTGCTGGAAACTAACTTAGATTTTTGTCCTAGATAGTCTACAGATTTATACTGCAATGGTTATAAGCCAATTGGTTACATGAGGAAAAGGGAGGAACCAAGACAGACAAATGTAAGAAAGAATCAATTGTTCTGTCCATTCTGGCTCTCTGCCTATAGAGCTTTCAGATACACAAATTCTTACTGCTTCTTAAAGAATCGAAATCTCAAAAAATCCTCTTTTTCTCTTTTCTCTACTCCCTTGGTTGTTCTAAGCAGAGAAAAGATGGAAGTAATTCAAACTGGCAGCTGCAGGCAAATTTGGTGGTAAAAATAGGAACTAAGAGCTTGGAGCTGTTTCACAAGATCATTTTTCTAGCAGTGAGGTTTCTGTTTAGACTGAGAAAACTAGAGTTTTAATTCTCTAGATGAGTTCTGGAAGTAATAATTCTAACTAGTGAGGTTGTTCATAAAGGCTATAAGATGTCCAGCACCATTACAAAATCTCTTTGTCTTGCAACACCCAATACTTGGAAAATGTACAAATTAATCCATTGGCTCCTAGTCTAAAGGCTGGCCTTTTGGTTTTCTCCTGCCCAGGAGGAGAAATTACAACAGATGAGAACTCAGTAGTGGAGCCAGTTGAAACGTTCCAAAAATTCAACACATTAGTGAAAAAAAGTTCTGTTTTGTGAACATTTTTTGATCATCTCTGCTGAGCAGAAGGGGCAGGACACAGGGGATAATTCCATGGCACTCATCTAACTCTGCAAAAACCACCAAGGCCCAGAAGACATTGACTGAAATGGGTCTTTTGTATATGCCACACTAAGCAACAGACTCGGGCAGCAGAAGTATGAATGCATTCCTGGGCATGCAGCAAAGAGCCCCAGGGACAGGGTAACTGCAAAGCATAGGCAGAAAGCCACATAGAGGCACAGACATATATATGCTGGCATTACACATACAGCGGTTTGTAAACAGCCAGATGCTTTTGTTCTGCCTGAGACAGACGCAGCCGCGTGTGGTGGGCAGAGGAAACAGGGACCCTCCGTCCCCCACTGTCCCCTCCTTACTTAGGGACAAGGCTGAGCAAAGAGGGCTCTCCGCCAGCTCCCTGATTACTGCCCTTGGGGCAGAGTCATCAGCAGAAGAAAAGGAGATCTATTTAGAGAGCAAGTAGAGGGATGAGTTGACCCTTGCTTTTCCCTGCCCTGTGACAGCCCAGGGGTGGCTGAGCTTCTTGCAGGAGGTGCAAGCTGACTGCTTGCCCTGTCACTTGGCCCTCCCTGAGCTCCAGGTTCAGCATAGCTGGGCTGCTGGCGGTGCTTCAGGTAGAGAGGGAGGTTTTAGGTACCTCCACTGCACTGTAATCTTCAGTGAACACGTTGAGAAGCAGAATTCTGTGATGCCTAATACTGCAAGGGAGCGCTTTTATGCCACTGTGCAACTGTTCCCTCTTTTAGGACAACGCCCAAGGGAAAAAAAAATCTCACCTTTAAATGATCGCATGCCTATTGTATTTGATTATAATAAAGGTATTGTTACGCCGGGAGAACTGTTGTTAGGGAAGCCCAGTAACATGCAGTACAAATCTTTTTTTCACTTCTGAGGAATAAAAAGCTGAAGCCAATTATATGTCTGTCACAAAACGGATAAAGAAAATGAATCTCGGTAGACAGATCAGGTGAAGACGGTAGATGGGCATTATCAATCCAGAGATCTGAGGAACTCTGAGCACAGTCTGTTGATAAAAAATAAGGTTCAAGCTGGAAAAAAGGTGTGTATATCTAATGGAATTCATTCAGCCACAAGGTTTCAGGATTCAATATAGAAAAGGCATGTAATTAATTATGCTTTAATCCTTGACCCATTTTATGTCAGTAAACTACAAATGCTTATGTTCATGTTAAGCCTAGAAGTAAAAGTAATGCTGTGTCAGCTTTCGTGGCGAAAAATACTACGTTTTTGTTGCCTCCACAACAGTGTGTCTAATTACCTCCTGAGGCTGAAGCCAATAGGAAGGTTAAACTGTGATCTGTTCTTATTATTCATTATTCAGAATTCTCTGAATTACAAATGCATAAGGTTTACACCAGAAAAAATCTAACCATCTCTAGGCCAATTTACAAAGTAATTCAGGGTTTCCTGCAGTAGTGCCTTGAGAGTTCCCGGGTGCAGAAGCCTGAAAGATGGAACTGCTGCCGAAGAATCTGACTGAAGACTAAAGAAACGACACTTTAGATATTAAAGCAGAGCACAGCAAAATGGTTTAATAGGTCTTTAAGCAAGTCTGCTACCTAATGGAGGTAGCTAAACCCCGCAAAGGCTGAGCAACGTGCCAGTTCAGGCCAGCTGTGTCTCAGAACAAGGCACAGTGCGCCTACTTTGGCTCTCCCCTGTGTCATCTTGAACTCGGTATTGCAAAGGGTGTGACCCCTTCCCCAGTAAAATCATGAACTTTATCCATCCTTCATGGCTTATTTTGATTATCAACCAGCTTCAGTAGAGAAATCACAATACTGACCCAGCCACTAGTCAGAAACTGTAAGGTATTTTGTGCCGTATGAAGAGAGACTGGAGTACAGTCAGCTCAGCACAAGCCTGCCTGTAACAGAAGACCAGGAGAGCAATATTTCACAGTAATTCATCGATAAAACTGGAAGCAGCTGGGAATAATGGACAGTCTTATCTTGACCGTGATTTCCTACCGTCTAACAGTGCCGTATCTATTATCTTCTGTAATTTGCAAACTATTTTAAATTTGCTGCAATATAATTATCACTGGCTTTTCAAGGAAAATTTGGACCCACTGTTACTTCTCTTTTGCCATCTTCTTGAAACCAAAAGAAGAAAGCTAATAATAAATATCTAATAATGCTATGCTGATGGAACTTCGGGATATTGAGGAATGTATCATGAGAGAAAGGACAACAACTGAAATTGAAACTGTTTTAAAACTCAGTTGTCCTTATCTGCCCTAGGAAGTAACACCAGGTTAAGTAAAACATGTCAGTTACCACTTCTAATATAAGATTTTAGCTATTTGAACATATGACTAGTACTAAGCCTTCTAATATTATTTAATATATTGCCAGACGAATGCTTACATTTTGCAGGATATCCAGCATAAAGCGGTAAACCTAAGAATCATCATGTTTGTAAGGATAGAAAAAAACATTTCCTAAAGAATCAGTGAATATCAAGGGTCAAGTCTTGGTGGATTTTATATTTCAAAACCCTTTTAGGAACAGTTTTTCTCTAAAAAAACCCAAATCATCTTTTTTAATAAAGATTTGTTCATACAATGAGTTCACAAAGACTTGTTCATGTCGGCTGCAGAACTCACGCTGAATTTAGCAGGAATCCTGCAATCTAAGCAGCAGAGTACTTTCTGAAAATGTGGAAAAAGCAATAGATTTGAAATAAAAAATGAAGGTGTTTGTAAATAAAATGTGATAACAAAGTGCATTTTAAATAAAAAAGTTCTTCTATACTTCCACAACTGGTATCAAGTTTATAATTCACAAGAAATTAGAATTTTAAATGGACAGATAAAACAATAACCAAAGCCTTTTTTCAATGACTCAAAGCCCCACATTTTCATTTTAACACATATGTTTCCTACTTAGGTCTTGGTACACATTTCATATGCACACATTTTGTTGAGGTGTGTAGTAAACAAACTGCAAATGATGCCTAAAGCAGGAATACAGGCTCTGTCACCTTAGCTAACTCTTATAAATTTAACAAAAATTTTATTTTAGTACCTGCTCTGACAGTTTTCACATCAGTCTTAAAAGCAGAAGGATTGAGAGAGAGAGCGAGCGAGCAGGAAAGCAAGAAGACAGGGAGTCAGCAAATATTTTGCAGGTTTTTTGAGGAAAGTGCACTACACGCAAGGAAGTCTACTACAGGAAACAAGGCAGCCACAGAGTCCCCCTCTGGTGTATGTGGAGGGGGTACCCACAGGAACAGACTCTCAAAGCCAAGCCCAGAAATCATGAGTTCTAGCAACAGCCGTTCTTGTGACCGCTACTAACATCTCTGCCCTCCAGCACCTTCCTTATAAGCTAATGTATTAGCCCCTTCGGCACGTGTACTTGCTTATTTTCTGGATAAAATTAGCAAAGGGTGTAACATGTGCCATTTTAAAAACAGATCTGGAAACAGATGTTGATTGCTCTTCAACGTAACAGCTAATTCACAAGTTTGTCTAGTGGCTTTTCAGGCGAGAACAAATGGAACTACAAATAAGGTAAATCTGTAGCCCACAAGCCTACTATGCCTCCCTGTCACCTTGACCACACACAGAAGTTTACGGGCTGGATACCACATCGTTTTGAAGGGATCTCAGCCTTCAGTTGAAACAGTGAAAATTCGCACTCTTTAACGCTGAAGTCTGAGAACGATTCCCTGCAAGAAACTCAAATAGGTAAAAACTCTCCACCTCTGTCTTCTAATGTTCTTCAAAATAGGATGTACAACTCTGATTTTGAAGGTCAGGTGCTGGAATTAAAAAGGGGAATGCCTGGCCTCAGATTTATCTCAGAAAGGAGGAGCTTCTAAGACAAAACTGGAGGAGTGAGGGCATGCCATACACTGGACCAAGGACAGGCCATGCATTTAATGGTGGTGGTTAAGCATTGCTGTTCCCAGCTGTCTATGCCGTTGCCTGAGGCAAAAAACAACAGCAGAAAGTGATTGTGTCTATGCTTCGGTCACCCCTGGATCTTTGCTGAAACCACCTGTGAAGCTGAGTTTCTCAGACATGACAATTACAAGCTGGAGCACGGACAGTGTAAATACAGGTTGTTTTCTGCTGAGTGTGCGTTAGGAACAGTAATGCTCCGCACAGGGGCGGAGTGCCAGTTCCAAGCAGTAATGCCTGAAATGGATGATAGTGATTTTACCTGTGGGTATACATAAGAACCCTGTGTTTTTCTAAAAAGATTGGGGATTGGCTCAATTCTTTGCGTTTAATTTAGGAAGAAAACTTTAATTTAGGCTTTAGTAAAATCTAAGGTTAAACAAGTGTTACCAAAATGGTTACTGTTTCAATAGTAATTTCTCCATAATGTTTTGCTCTAACTCCTCAAAAAAGCCCACCACTCAGAGGCAAGGATTTAATATCGATCCTTCAAGAAATTACTTTCCTTGGGATGTTCCTAATGATCTGCTGACTCCTTTACCAATACACCAGCAGATGGAAGCTAATCCAGTTTGACGGGAATTAAATGTCCTTTCTGCCACCCAACAGGGATTTCAGTATGAACTGAATCCTCATTCTTATGCTCACGTTGAAATCTCACCATTGCAGCTGCTTCAAAGGAGGGTCTTCTGGGTTTCAGTTTGTGTTGGGTTTTGGGGGGCTTTTTTGGGGTTTTTTTTTTTGGTGGGGGCGGGGGGCGGGGAGCAGGCAGGGTTGATCACAGCATGTTTTCTTCGGCTTCTGGGGACTGAAATTTCCAACAAAGGAGAGGAACTAGAAGAGGAAGTCAGCAGAGGAACTTGGAGGAGGTGGTGGCAATCGTAATAGGGACAGCAGAAGGAAGGCAAGGTCAGGAAGAAAGCACAACTGTCCAAAGACTCTGACTAATAAGCCAAAACTAGCATAAATGATCTATGTTGAATGATTTGATGGCTCTAGGCTGAAGATACTAACTCATGATTTTCAGAGAATGACAGTGATAAATATCTTGTTGCAGAGATGCACAAAATCTATATCAGTGTTGGGAATAATTCTACCAGCCACTTTGCAGTGATTACAACAGAATTTACAGTTACATATCACCCTCACAATGCAGAAGAGATGATATAATTTGATTTCACAGAAACACTTCTTCTGAGGACTAGAAACATCTGACTGCTGTTGAATATGCGCAGTGTATTTCTAACCAACCTTCTAGCTAAAACCAAATTACACAGCACTGGAAGGCCCTAAAATCCATTTACACAAAAGGAGCAACACTAACAATAGTGAGTAATCGGCTAATCACGATGAAGGTGATGTCATTGGGAATAAAGAAAAGGCTTAGGCATGTATTATTTATTAACCCATTTACAAATAGTTTATGAATAGCTAAAAGGTTCTTAATAGCAGTCCTAAGCATGTCACAGACATTGATAATATGTGCTATAGTTCGTTATAAGCAGTACATTGTTATAAATTATGCATGGATTTCTAAGACTCTCTAATGGCACTTTATTAAAATTCTGCTGGGTCTATTATTGACGTATTCCACCTGATTTATAAAACCTTAATGCAAAGTTTGATAAATGTTTATTTTGACTTCTCAGTTACAGTCTTTATTTTCCATTTGATGGTTAAATCAATGGTGAACAAAATTAATGGATATTACTATTACAGAAAAACACTTTTTTACCAAGCATCATTTTTCAAGAAAAGTACCTGTGTTATGCAAAAGTGTTCACTTTTTATAAAGACTGGAAATCAAGATTAAAATTACTTTGTATTCAGATTGCAAAGTGCCTTAAGCTACCAATTTACTTTATCAGTTTACTTTATGTACCAAATTCTCTGGTTGGTCACCTTCTCTGTTGATGCACTACAGGCAGAGATAACTATAAAATGCGCCACCTATTTGAGACAGGAAAAATACTGAATCCGAAATGGTGCTGTAGGGAGGGAAGTTCTCATGCTTTTAATTATCATTTTCCCTTACAGGCTTGGATCTGTTTCCAGACTGATCATTTATAATACATCTCTTTCTTACCTTCATAGTTTCACTAGATCTCTGACAATTGTACATGACCTAAAATCTGATCCTTTGCCTGTACATATGTTGCAAAAGGATGATTTAAAACGTCCTGAAATTTCATCTCTGTTTCCCACAGGCACTGATTATCCATGTGCTTGTCTCCTTCCCATGCACTGTCTCCAGCACTGAATATTTAAAGTTATTGTTCTCTTTAAACAACGAATTAGTGACCTACTGTGAAGAAAATAAGAAGCACTGTTTAAACATTTACCCCAAACCTGACTTGAAATAAAAGCTTTACATTTGTTTTTCAATATTCTGAAAAATTCAACAAAGGAAATATTCACAACTCCTCCAGTCACTGTTGAGGAATGATCCTTTATTCCTCCTCTGTCACCATCCTTCCCAGCGGGTTCCTTGCTGGATGTCTGCATGGACCTTTCGTACTTCCGCTAGCCTAAGGCATTTGAGGAGACACAATGGTTCGCCTCATCCTTGTGTTGGTTGTGCTCTGCTGAACTCTGTTATGGTGAAAATCAACAATTAAACACATTTGCCAAATTCTAACAGTGTTGTTCCCTCTCCCAGTTTCAAAGGAATCAGCCTCATTCAAGGTGAAATAAAAAATGGGGAAAAATTATGAATTTCTTAGATATTGCTTTCCTTTCTATAGGCTAGAGGACCGCATTCCTCCCATACACCAGCACCAAACATCTGTCTTTCAGGCTATCGATACATTTCTCTTCTGTGGAAAAGACCTCAGAATAGGCAGGACTGGTATAGCACTTCCAAGTGAAAAGTTTTTGATGTTTCGCCACTCCAACTATTTCAGATTAAAAAGTATGTAGAAAAGCCCAAATCCCTCCCTGCTGCCCTTAAAATGACCAGCCAAGTAATTGTGTATCTGTGCAATCACCCCTTCTGTCTAAACAAGCCACCTCCAAAGTGCTAGATCACGAATTCCTTTCCAAAGGTACAATCTAATGAACGTTCCGGGCAAGTCTGGTGAGGTCAGTTATCTGCTATCACCTATTTGGCAACTCACTGTTTACACAGTATAGTCTGGTTTCTGCTTGGAGACAATACCTACTGTAGTCACACTACGTACTCTGTAAATAGAAACAAAATTCTCCAAGGGGACCGAGGCAGCGCCAACACTTTGCTTTTAATTATTTGACTAAATTAACCAGTTCCTACTCTCTGGGGTTTGATTTGTTTTATACTAATTTCCTTAATAGTGCGGTGTTCCTCACACAGACAGCTCGCAATGACCACGCACATGTGTGAAGTGAAATAATGCCTTAAGACTAATAATTGATAAGGTATCATGCAGAGTATTATCAGCTGGCAGTCTGGCAGTTTCATTTATCTAAATAGTACACAGATTTTTATTACCTTTGTTTCTCGGAGTTTCCATCCAAAAACTCATTAGGCCTATGAGCATGGCATACCTGTGTCTAACCCATTTACAGCTGATGAAATGGTATTCCCTGTTTTCCAGGTTTCTTTTATTTGTGGGTAAACAACTGATTTAAGCCTATCCTGGTGAGTAACTCCATAAACATGTTCCTGCTTTTGTACTAAGGCCCACATTTCTGAAGGTAATCCAGCCTCTCCTCTACTGAACATAGCCCATAAGCTTTGCCTAAAAGCATCTTATCTTTCAAAGTGGCTCAACTATACCTCAAGATATTTTGCTACGTATCTAGGAAAAAGCGGGCCAAGTGATAGGACTGTTAACTGCTTGAGTAACTCTGAAAAAGAACTTAACCATCTAGGTCATTCAAGCCAAGGCAATGACACCTCTGGGAGTTTTCAAATATTCCTGGGAGTATATTTCAGTTTATTTCAACGAGGGATTAAAGAATTTACTTGCATCCTTCTGCCTTTAAGCATTTTTCAAATAAGCCATGCAGCCTAAAATCCTTAATATTTTTGTCCCAGAGCCATAATTCCTCTTTAAGCCTTGGACTGGTTGATCTCTATTTCCACGAGTTTCTCACCAAATAGTGACATCTAGAACATCATTTTTTAAAGAAAACAGCTCACTCAAAGAAATATGATGTTGTCATTGCTGTACCTCAACCCTTACTTGCAACAGCTTCCTACTGATAACACTGGAGAATCTTTCTTTCTTTTGTCTTGAAAAATATCATGAATGAAAACAGACAGGCATTAATTTTATTTGCAAGAGATAAATAAAACTCTGCAAAAACAAAGCTGAGAACGCACACACACACACATGTTTTCATTTATATGTTTACAAAGAATACAGTAAGCTTTCTAATCTTATGAGGTGACCGGGGGACACTCTGCAGGAGACTGAAGTGATTACTTGAAGAAAAGAGAAAAACTATTTTATTTTTGCTATATGTTAATATGTTTTGTTTATGGCATGCACTTAGTCATTTGAATACTGAAGAAGTAACAACACGGTATAGAGCCAGAAAAGCCAGAATGCATTTTTGGAGTTTATTTCTAGCATATGGTGAAAGTTCGCAGTCTAGCTCAGAAAAGCTATTTAGCTATTTCCAATGGTTTAGCATTGGCTTGTCCCTGCCTATTCAATAATAAGGTAGGTTACACCCTACAGGGGATGAAAAAAGTCCCTTTCCATACTTCCATTGTGTCATTGCAGGGGATAATGGGAAGCCCCCTTTTTTTTTAGTCATCTTCCTGTAACTGAAAATACCTTAAACCAAAATAATAGTTACAGACAGCTTTTTAAAGCTCTCTCAAAAATGAGGCTTTTCTTGGTTGGTTACTGATGTCATTTTGCTTAGCAGAGTATTTTCACCTTTTCCTCCATTTGTTTGAATTAAATTACATTAAAAGGTCTTTATTACAACCAAACCATCAGAAACACTTACTTACCCCTAAACTTACTCTGAAGCTTTTTAGAGTTAATGTATACTAATTAATATTCAGTACTAATTAAACTCAGATTTTGGCATAGGATGCACCAGTTCCCATTTCATAAGCACACAGTTTTAAAAATTAGTATATAAAATTATCTATCCAGAGAAATCCTTTGGGCCTCAGATGATATCTTATGGCGTTGTTCCTCCCACCTACGAGCTTCTCCTCACGCTTGGTATCATGACCAGATTTAGCATTAGAGATAAGCCCTCAGGCAAAGATCTGGTATTCAGTTTTGAATAAAACCTAAGTTTTTCAGCAAGCCCCAGACCTCTTGCCTATGATCTGTTTTAGCAAATTACTCTCTACACAAACAATTCAGTGAGTGTTCCTTAAGATTTCTGCCACTGACAGCAAACCGTGCATCCCTCACAGGTGTATATGGATAAATTACAAAGAAGTGGAATGGCATCTCTAGAAATCAGCAAATTATCAGGCTTTATTTTACTCTCCCTCTGTAGTTTGGAAGTACGAAATTGTCTGCAGTGTAAAAGAATAACTATTTTAACCAGGTCCACCATTAGAAGACACTGGAGATGGCAGGGAGATATTTAAGTCATTCAGGAAAGTAACGGCTCAGTTTAGAGTTATGGGATCAAAAGCAATCAAAGGAGTTGTAACTCAAATGGCCTTCAGTGAAATAGTTAACTATGTTCCCACTGGCAAATTTTAAGGCTATTCAATCTCCGGATGTGCACTGAGCACTTCATACATCTCTTGGTTATTATTTCAGTTGTACAGTGCAGACTCAAGCATTAGTAAAACATCAGTCCTCAGGTGATTCACGGCTCGTACTTTTATGGCCACACAAGAAGGAAAAAGTATGCAATACTGTGGATATTTATATCCTGGATCACAGTCCTATAGAAAGGGTAAAGGATGTAAGATACTCCACAGGCACGGTATCAAAGGATGTAAATGCCTCTGATCTTACTGTGACTAGCACATGCAGCAACATTCTGTTTCTCTATAGCACACCATAATGCTCACTTCCAGGAGCATAAGCTCACTATGGACCAGCACACATTACTGTGCCACACCAGCGGGGATTTTCTTTATTTGCTCCCTGCTGCTTTTCCCTGTTAGCCTTGTTGCTCTGCTCTGTTAGGTCTGCATTCCTGTCAAATTCCTATCTCTGCTAACTCTCTTAGTAAGGACAAGACTGGGAGATTTTCATGATTCCCAGCCTTTGAAATGCAACATGTAGGAGGTGTGAGGAGAAGAAACAGTAGAGAGCAAAATAAGCACAGAACGAGGAAAATTTTGACACCAAAAAAAGGCTAGGAAACAAACAAGCAAACAAACAATCAAAGAAAGAAAAACTATGTACGTTCACAATTCCTTTATCGTTTAGAAGCTCAGTGTATTTATCTAGATGATGGATTGCTCCAATTTAGAAGATGAACAAACTCAACCCAGTGACCTTAACAATATGTTCAAGGTCCTTCAAGCGGTACTGAAATCCCACTCTTCCCTTC